>NC_053150.1:22809029-23468783 GCF_016808335.1 Panicum virgatum | reverse complement strand
GCTCACCGCGGACCGGCCAGCCCAGACGAAGTCCGAGCACTACAGCTACCCCAAGCGCATCCTCCAGCTCACACGGTGCTCGAGCGCGCCCTGTTCCCCTACCCCGAGCCCTCCTTCACCTCCAGCGCCGGCGAACCGAACAACCACCCCGCCATTGACGCCGACGAGCTCGAATCCGTGCGTCAAACCCTCGAACGCCGACCAGGGTGGGTGTTCCTCAATCCTTACTCTCCCACGCGCCTCCCCGTTGCAGCCCCGGTAAGCCCTGCCTAGCAGAACACCACCGGCGAGCTGCAGCGGCGGAGAAGGCCGGCGAAGGACCCGGTTTTAAATTCTTTTTTTCATTCAAGGGTGTTTCTGCAAGTATTCCAGTGTATACCAGTGAACTTCTAAAATGCAAAACAAATCACAGAAAAATTAGAAAAATGTAAATTCAACTGATCTGGATTCCTTGTAACAAGATCTACAAATTTTGTAACAGTCACATCTGCAGAAACTCAACCGAATTTAATCTGGGAAAAAGAATAAGAAAACCACCTTATGCATGTTCAGGAAGTTCTACTCAGCAAATGACCTTGATTTTTGGATATGTTATCATTAATGGAATATTAAGATCACAGTAAAAAGATGACACCCAACCAAAATAGTTATCATGTTGGAACAATCAAGATTCTCTAAATGTTGTTGACTTTCTCAAAGTAATACTGGAAAATATGCACATAAACTTGCTCTGGAATTTTTACTGCATGCATGTGAATCTAAAACCCTGTTAATACCTAAATTTCAGATTTATCAGAGTTCATTTGTTATATACCATGATTTATGCTTGTTTAATCAACTTAATTCTTCATATATAGTTCTTATTCTCAAAAAAATCTATATTTATTTCTGAAGTCTCTTTTTAGCTCTGTGTTCCTGTCTAAAAATTTTGAGCTGCAGTTACTGAGCTTTGCTTTGGTGAATAATCATGCTTAGCATCTTAGGGCTACATTTACTATTTTTGTTCTGAATAATCTACAACATAAATGATCTTGATTTTTGGACATGATCTTTTTTATAATATGTTCTATCTGTAATAAAAATTTCATATGCAGTACTGATTAAATGCACCTTGAGAAATTTATGCTAATTCATGTTAAGTTAAATGCATAGGCAATTTATCTAGTGGTTATAAAGCTCGATAATTTTTCTGGAGTATGTTTACCTCATGATTAGACTCTGGTAAAAATTTGAGGACCAAATCCCCAGTAAAACTTTCTGTGGAATTAATCTTTGTTAATGGCTTGCTGTTTTTATTCTTTTTATCACCTCTTCTGTATAAGTGTATAAAATCTGGAAAAATTTCAGTGCTGATTATATGCTTTGAAGTTGCTCCCATAAACTTTGTAGCACCAGAACCCATGTTGAACGTTCTGTACAAAAAGGTGAAGCAACTAGAGTAATCCATTTGCATGAAAAGTTATAGTTTTTGCTTTATGGTTAGATGCTGAAATTTATACCATGAATGTTTAAGTTTGGATCTGTGTTACTTTAGTGTTTCATCACTAGCTCATTAGTAGTTTTGTTGTTATGAAATAATGAAAGCATGCTATGTGTTGAAATTGAAATTGAAAACCAAAACCCCCACTCATTCATGAAGAAACGTAGTTATGTTTACTACTCTATAAATGACTGCCCATGAAACTGAAATGTTGAAATCAAAGTAACTTTTGCTGACTACAACTTTATCGTAAAGGAAAGAAATCATTATCCATGAGTAACTCATAATCTTGCATTGCATATAGAAACGGTTAATCTCGCGGACGGTGACTACGAACTGGTACCCGCGGACTCTCGTGCGGAGCAGGAGGTTAATCTGAACTGTGCTAACTTGTCTCAAGACCTGGGCCAAGCCCTAGAGGCTTTTCTGCCTGACAGTGCCCAAGAAGGCAAGCCCCAGAGCATAATCCCACTATTTTCCGAATTATCATTCAGCTATCTAATTATTAATATATTGTAATACTTTGTTCTCTGCATTTAAGTTTTCTAGGCGTTTATCGAAAACCGTAGATGCATGATCCCTAGGAACCTATGTTGATATCGAATCTTTTTATCGAATAGTTGCCATGCTAAATAGGTACGGTAGAAGTCGAGTGGTTTCCTGCCTCTCACGAGCAAATAGGATTTGTACTGACTTTAATTCCTATTGAAATGTAAGGACAATGGGCGGGGTTGTGCAGTTGTGATACCCCGCTGGTGTAGTCAAAAATGGCTAAGGTCACGGTGTGTGGCTCATTTTGTTAAGCGTTTGAAAGTACTAGCCACATACCGAGAAATATGGTAATCGGTAAGCTTAAGTACCTGATTGGACCGGCGAGTGGAACGATCTCGCACCCTCCTGGTAGAAGTAGGATTTATATTTTGTCGCGACGTACGGGTGCAGAGTGGTCGGACTCTGTAGTCGGGGAGGGTGCCCTGGATCCATGGACTGGAAAGAAAAGGGGAACTGTAGCGTGGGTGGGAGCGAAGTCAATCCCCATGCGTGTGGTCTAGGTTCCCCTGGCCAGGTTGAAATTCGATTCGGAATCGTCCGCCTCTCATGGCATGAGATTGCTTAATGTTTTCGGTCACACAGAGTAACAGGTGGAACATGATGATGATAATATTGCTGGTTGATTAAATGGTTGCTCTACCATGTTTGTGTAGAGTTAGATGCAAATTTAGAATGGTTAATCCAACTAGAATCTGGCTAAGTAAAACCTGAAAGTAAGGATCAACCCTTAGCGGCATTTTTGGCAAATAAGCCCCACCAACCAAAAAGCCTTGCATGTCTAGTTATCGGACTATGTTATATCCAGAGACGGGTCAGTCTTGCTAAGTATTAGTATACTCAGCCTTGCTTGTGGCACTGTTTTTCAGGTACTAACTTCGAGGATCTGTTTGCGAGTCTTACTTGGCCGTGTACTCTGCCTCCGGGTTGGTCTGTTGAGTGGGATAGTCCTTCAGCTGGTGCTGATCACCCTCCTGCTGAGTGACGCATTCGTACGGGCTTTATCGATGCATCACGTTATTTCGCTAGTTATCTTTTACTGTTTCCGCTGAACTATGAGACTTGAATAATTTGAGTAGTTGGAACTCTGTAGTACCTTGCTACTCCAAACATGGTTTGTAATAAATTTTCTTTCCGCTGCAATCACTCTGAGATGTACGAAATGTTCTGTGTTGTAATCTCTGGGCTCACCTTCGCGTGAGTGTTGTCTGCTGATCCTGGAATAGCATGGCTTTTATCGAGGCTTCACTCGAGGAACTACCGGTGAGTGCCAAATTGGGTCAGAGTTGCTTAGCAACAAAGATCAGTGCACCCGGGCCCAGTAGTTTTGGGTGATTCCGCCACAGAAACCTCGCTGGAATCATCTGCACGGACCACCTCCACTTCATCGCCATCCCATTGGACCAGATACTGATGCATTGTGGAAGGGATACAACAGTTGGCGTGAATCCAATCCCTCCCAAGTAACACCGTGTATGTACTTTTGCTGTTGACGATGAAGAACAAAGTCGGGATCGTCTTGCGGCCCACTGTCAACTCCACATTAAGAACCCCCATTGCATCTGATGGTTGTCCGTTGAAGTCATTGAGCATCACATTGGTCTTGATTAGGTTGGCAGAAGAACGCCCCAACCGGCGCAGCACTGAATATGGCATCAGGTTGACTGTAGCACCGGTGTCGACCAACATCCTATTCACAGGCTTGCCGTCGATGAAGCCCTTGAGATACAATCCCTTCAGATGCTTGTAGCTTTTCTCCTTGGGCTTCTCGAAGATGATCGGCTGTGGGCCCAGATCCAGCTGTGCAATAGGCAAACCCTCCGGTTGGGGTGCCCGAAACTGTGATGGGAGCACAAACACCATGTTCACATCAGCCGATGGCCTCTCATCGGCTTTTGTCTGCTTGGGGCGCCACTCTTTTCTTGGAGGGCACCTCTCCACCCTTCGCGAGTGCCTGACCTGTTCCGCGAGATCCGGACGCGCCTTCCTCAGCACGTCAAGGTACTTTGCTTCTGCCTCTTCTAGATTGCGCAAGCGCTGCACTCTGCGCTTCTGCGAGCGATTAAGCCCGTCAGGACAACACCATGGGCGATGGTACCTGTCTTCTTCTTCTGGCTCGGAATCACCCCTGGTCGACCGCTCGACATGTTGGTCATGATGCACTTTGGGCCCCAAGCATCGAAACACCAAAGTATCGCCCGACTGACGTGCCCGAGGCCTGCACTCCAGACAATCATCTATAGTAGGCAATCGGCTCATGCCGGAATTCCAGCAGTACCTGAAGAACGGGCAATGCAAGTGGTCGCGTACAGCCTGGTGCCTTCCCAGCGCCCTCCCTATGCGGCACTCATACTCCTTCTTCCGATTGATATCGGCGACGCAGCTTGTGCTGATATTCATACTTTTTCAAAAGCCAATCGAAAGCAGGAAGCTGATTACGGATGTGACGCACTTGCTCTTCAATAATATGTTGTTGCCCTGGCTCATTTTGATCCTGGGGCCGTTTGCCAGAAACGGCCTCTCTCCTTTGCTCGTCACGATGGCGTACGGGCCCCGCCATGTTGATCTGGAATGAAAATTTTTTGCTCGTAGGAGTGAAGTCCGATAACTCCACCACGTTGGCTTGTGGGAAGGGCTTCGTGTTGACCTTCATCATGTGTTGAGCCAGGGTTAATCGGCCTTGCTCGATAGCCGATTGAATCTGATGACGCAGCTCCTTGCATTCACCCGTGGCATGAGTGAACGAGTGATGCCATTTGCAGTATAGCCTTCCCTGCAGCTCTTGTGACGTCGGTAGCTTGTGATTCTCTGGGAGCTTTAGTTGTTTTTTTTTTGAGGAGCAGATCAAATATCTGCTCTGCTTTGGTCACGTCGAAGTCGAAGCCCTTCACAAGCCCCTGCTATTTGATCCATTTGCACGGGACAGGGTTTGCCCCCCGAGTCCACTCTGCCACGGCCACTTCTTGCTCCTAGCCAGAGTCATCAGATTCATCCGCCTGGGCCATGTTTACATGGTGCTTGAACTTGTCCTGGTACAGCTCAGGATGGTAAAGCTCATATGCCGTAAGCTTCTGCACCTTGTGTTCCAGAGAGGTGAACTCCAACTGAAAAGCCAGATCCTTGATCAGTTTAGCGAGTCCCAGAACAGCCAAATCGACTGCCTCCTTCTCTGTGATGCGCGATGAGTAGCATCGGTTCTTGACTTCTCTGAAGCGCTGTATGTATTCCGACACAGTCTCTCCTCGCTTTTGCCTGACTTGGGCGAGGTCAGCAATTCCAGCTTCAGCAGCCTCTGAGTGGTACTGGGTATGGAACTGATCTTCGAGCTGCCTCCAAGTTCGAATCGAATCCGGAGCCAATGACGTGTACCATCCAAAAGCCGGGCCCGTAAGAGATTGGCCGAAGAACCGGACCCTCAGAGGATCCGATACCGAGATCATCCCAAGCTGCGTTAAGTATCGGCTCACATGCTCTATGGAGCTGGCTCCTTCTGACCCGTTGAACTTGGTGAACTCAGGAAGCCGATACTTGGGAGGCAACGGGATCAAGTCGTAGTCACTTGGATACGGCTTGGAATAGCCGATCGCTTTCCTCTTGGGCAGGATGCCGAACTGGTCTCTCAGTATCGCACTGACCTGCTCCACACTAAGAACTCCTGGGGCCGATGGCTCAGCAGTCGGCCCGGTAGCATACTTTGCCAACCATGCTTGTTTCTCCGCGTCTGCTCCAGAAGTTCCTGGGTTTACCATCTGCACCGAGCGTGTTGGATTGACGCTGTCAGGGATGTAGGCACACGTGTAGCCGTGAGGGATCTCCTTGGGTGGCTCGGTGAGGAATTGGTCTTCTCCAGGATCACCGCCGATCTTGTGGACGACGTAGATCGGCGAATTTTGTGGTTTTGGAGCCGCAAATAAGAACGACAATAGCGGCCTAGAATGTAGTGCAGCTTCCTCTGTGTGACTCCCCAGGGTTGGTCCCGATGGAGAGTACTGGTTATTGATTATCTCCTGGATGACGCGATGCGCCACGCGCTCAAGCTCGTTCATCAGGCTCTGAGAGTGCCGATGAAGCGTATGGGCCACCATGTAGTTCATCTCCTGACGCAGGGCCCTGGTGCGCTCCTCTGATGGTACAGACAAATCTACGTTGTCGAGAGTGCCTTCAGGCGAGAACCCCTTCCACTTAATGCCGTGGTTGCGGGTCCTCTCAAAAGATCCGATGAGATCGGCTTCCAGGAGAGCTTTGATCTTATCATATTTCTTCTTGTGTTCAGGAGGGAGCTCTTCATACATGATGGGCTTGGGAGCGGGTTCTTGATCTTGAGCTCCAGACATTGTTGCAGTGGACGTTGTTGCCGAGAACGGTCCCACCGGGTGTGCCAGAATGTGTTGTCGGTCGAAACCCACCGGCGAGCAGCGACAGGCAACACGAAGAGCCGGGAGGTCACCGGGGCGCTGGCAGGCACTGCTCCCTCGTCGACGGCCCGCAATTCCGTCACTCACCCGGAGATTCCGTAGAAAGCCGGGCGTGCCACCTGACCTATACCCGATCAGGAGGGTGCGAACGTGCTCCAAATAGTTTCCTGCGAACAAAGACAAGTGTAAACATAAGTCCGAGCCGTGGTCGGCTCCCCGGGATGACTCTTGCATCGGCTTTAAAGAGCCGATTGAGTCCCGGTGTCAGATTGGATCTGTTTGCATCCGGATATTGTTGAATAAAGAAAATAACTGTAAAGCTGCTTCAATTAAATCTAACTAATCTAATCCACGATGGTAAAAGTCTCACTGTTAGATCGGAACATCCTACACGTGACTGGGCCTAATGAACATAGCAGATAACTAAACCATAACCGAAAACAGAGGCCTAAGAACTAGCAAGAGCCGATTCCCGGAACAATCCCTATCAAGGCTAAGATAAAGCATCAACTACATCACCAGATCGTCCAACCCGTTTGCAAGGCCTAACCTAACAGATATTATGCCAACTCTCATGAACAAGAGCAAACCGTAACAGATTGGATCTACTAGATATAAAAGAAGCAGGATGTCATCTCCGTGCAACTAATTCTATGCGACAAGAACTAGTATAAGATTGAAACGTGACTGCACAGAGACAACATGATATTCGTAGATGATAAGCGATAAAGCATGATAGATCTACTAAAAGCCATGCTACGAACATCAGGATAACTGGCATTACTCGCCATAAAAAATGCTTCAGTACGAGTAATACCAAGGTAGAAGCAAGAACAACACTGCCCTGATCGCAAGATGCGATCAGGGCAGCATGGCGCTTACTTGGATGAAAACCTAAGATTAGGGATGGCGATGCGCCAAGATTGTTGTTTGCGAGACGTGATGACATTCTTCTTTCATGAATAACATAAGGTACATATTTATAGTCCGGAGACATGGGAAACAATCTAAACTAATCTTGTCCCGATCGGACTCTATCTCTAATCTTGAACTAAATCTAAGGATACATGGCCCATGTAGCCCAGATGCTCACGCAGGAGCCAATTTACAAGCCTTCTTAATCTTCTGCTTTAAGGCCAACCTGCTTTCGGCCCATAAATTAAGCCTGTTAATTTATGGCAATAACAGTTCTTCCTTGACAAATGCCATAGAGTACATATTTATAGTCCAGAGACTTGGACAACAATCTAAACTAACGTGTCCATATCGGACTCTATCTCTAGCTCAAACTGAACTAAATCTAAAGATACACGGCCCACATAGCCCAAATGCTCATGCAGGAGCCGATTCGTAAGCCTCCTTTAATTTCTTCATTAAGCCCAACTCACTCGCAGCCCATTAATTAACCTGTTAATTTATGGCGATAACACATGCCCCAATGGTTTTGGCAATGATAATTCCAAAACCACTTCGCCGCTTCATCTTCCCATTGATGCTCATTAAAACGCACCACAACCACCACAGAGACGCAACGTTTCTGCAACTGGCTTCTCGTGGAATGTGAAAGTGCCGATTCATCTTCCGTTTTCTCCTTATTTGATCTTACCCTGAACCGACTCCTTTCGCCACAAATTCATCCTCCTCCCTCAGCTAACTCCGCAGAAAACCCCAACTTCCTATAGCCATAGCGATCTCCTCCACCTCTGGCTCCAACTCATTTGTTTTCCTTCCTCGCCCTCTTCTTCAAGCTCCTCCGTCTCCTCCCTCGACTCCATCCCTGAGAGCCGGGAGCCGACGCCGGAGTATGACCCGACAGCGGCGTATGAGGTGCTCGCCCCTCTGCACTGGGATGCAGAGGAGTTCGACTTCAGGGTTGTCTCCGAAGACGACGAGCCCAAGACCGACGGCGAGGACCTCCGACTCCTGTTCCAGGAGGAGGCGGAGAGCGACAGCGACAACGGCTTCTCCTGGGATGGAGCCGATTCCTCCTCGGAAGAGGAGATCGGCTCCTCCTCCAGCGGCGACGACCCGATGGTTGGAAACGCCTTCCAATTCCTCGGATCCTCCGAGGAAAACGGCGAAGAAGAAAGTGACGGCGGCGGCGGCCGGAGCAGCGACGACGAGGCTTGCAGCGACAGCAGCACTGACGACGACAACGACGACAGCGACGACGGAGACGGCGGAGACGCACTGGCGCGAAGCCCCAAGCGTCGAAGGTACTAGGTACCTATGAGCAGTAGATGTAGGTAGTACTGTAGAAGTAGTACTGTACCCGAAGGATTCATCCTTTGTCAAATCGGCTCTTTTGCTTGTAAAATTCAACTTCAATGAAATCCCTTATTTTCTAATCCGCTCGCTCCAATCATCGCCCAAAAGCCGATGGCACCGCATCTGGCTTCATTAATATCCAAGAGCCGACAAAATTCAAAATTGGAAGTAACCCGCACAAGAACAGAACATCACTTCCACTCTGAATCCAACTCGAAATAGACACTCCAGATCCGAGCACAATTCGAGAATCCCGGTTCATAAGTTTGAACGAAAACCCACAGCATCCAAAACTTGAACCAGAGCCCGCAAAACAGTGAGATCTCCAAACGTCGATACGGCAATCTTCGGCCTGAAGGTAATATTCAGCCTGTCCTTTTAACTTTCTTCAGTTCATTAAACCTCGAATGAATTAAACTCTGAAATATAAGACCATATATAAACTTCTGAATCTCTGAACTCTAGGTGTCAGACATCCTTCTGCCGCATCCTTCCAATCCCAAATCATTTTGTCTTGGCCCACGAGTTCATGAAAATCCCACAGATTTAATCTCCTGTGAAGCGAATAGAATCCCTTTCATGAGTCGAGACATCAATTTAAATTCCTAGGCCGACTCCTTAAGAGCCTGGCCTAATCCACCCGAAAGCTGGACTACATGGTATAGCATAGTAGCAAAAGCTCATATGCCCTTGTGGCAGGAATTGAACATAGCTGATGCACTTAGTTTATCACTATCACCCCTTGACAAAGAAGAAAACCTTCTGAAGACCATCGGCTATTTTTGGTCCGACGCTCTGAACTGCTTCCTCTTTGGTCACGGACCCATGACCCCTACTCTGCTAGATGTTACCATGATCACTGGCCTTGACATTGGATCCCCTGATCCTGCAGCTCACATAATGGTAGAAGTCCCCTTCAAACTTTCATCTAAAACAGACTGCACCAACTGGAGCACTTACATGAACCAGCACATGAAAACGAAAGGTCTAGTAGGTAAAAAGGAACACACAGCCTTTCTAAATCTTTGGTTAGAACATTTCATCCTCTGTGGTCCCTCCTTAGCCCCAACCAATAATTATCTTCCTTTGGCTTACCATCTAGCCCATGGCAACCGCACTAGCCTGGGCAAGCTTTTCCTCGGAGAAATATACAGATGTCTCCATTTGATGACAACTAGCTTGCTCAGCCAAAGGAAACTTAGAACTGGAAGCCCTTGGTGGTTCATTCAGTTATGGGCACAACTCTACTTCCAGCATCAGATTCCAAACTTTTAAAGCTTAGCCAAGAATTCCTTCCCTGACGAGAATGGCAAGCCAATTAGATGCACCAGCTATGGCCAAGCCCTATTCAGCCTTCCTGGCAGTAAACTGAACTCAACAGATGTAGCAAAATGGTTTAGAGTTTTCTACAAAGGCCTAGAGAATCCCCTCTACTTTCCATTTACTGAATCTGAAGCCTTTGAGAACCCAACTACCTTCAGGCTGGATAGCTTTGGCGATGACAACAGCACTCGGCATCTATATTCTCTAATGATCCGACCTGGCTTCCTTCCAGTCGGCATAAGCACTTCCAACAGAATCATCAAACCAGGTTATGAAACCTATCAACCAGTCATTGCAGCTCGGCAATTCGGCCTAGGACAAGTCCCTCCCCACTTCTATATTCACCACTTGGTGGAGAGTAGAGCCGATCTACCTGACGGTCTCACCAGTTCAAGATGCTACATCATGTTTGACAATCTCCAAATTCCAATACCAGCCGATCTATCCTTTATTCCCTCGTCAACCGGCTTTAACACATTGTGGGGAATGTGGAAAACTCATGTATTCAAAAGAGCTTTAGGCCCTCAACTGCAACAAATTGATCCTAAATATACAATCCCTGAGGCAGAGGTACTAGATCCATGCACCTATTCTTTCTAAGCCTTCTACTGCTTTACTTGGCTAACCTTGCTCACCTTGTTTACAGCAACAAGATGGTCCAGAACCCATGACCAGTAACGGGGAGCCATTCCACTTTCTCCCAACCGCCCCTGATGTTCTTTTTTGCAAGGGATCACCGCCAATGAAGAAAGTGATAATGACTGTTCAGCCTCGGCCTCTAAGCGGAGACAAATCTCTGAAAGTGCTGCCCCCCAATTCCCAACTAAGAAATGTAAGACCTTCACAAGACGAATCATCAAGAAGACATCACAGCCTCCCTCAGATCGATCAGATTCCAATACCAACCAGGTAATTCACCCTCCGAAACTTTTTCTGAAAAATTCCTTTCTTATGCACATGTACTCTGGTTGATTGTAATCTTTCCTCCAGGACATAGCTGGAGACATTCTTAGCACTGGAAGCCCATCACAATAGAGAACCGCCATTCATGAAGTCAATACTGGAACAACGGAAATCCCTGAACAGCAAGAACCAACCATCGTCCAAGCAGAAATTCATAGCGAAGAGACTGCAACAGATGGCGTGATGATGGAAGCCCAACCCGAAACTCCCGATGCTCCAATAGAGGCACGTGACGAACAAGCTGACATAGCCGATGCTACTGTCGCTGCCCCAACTGAGCCGATCACCCTCGGATCGACCATCGCTTCTTCCTCACAACAGGTAACATCGCATGATCCGATTCTAAATCAGCCGATAACTCCATTGACATACCTTGCTCCCAAAACTAACTCTAATATCTCTGCAGGGCTTCAATATTTTAGATTTGCTCTCCTTTGACCCGGCATCAATGGGTCTGATCGCCCCCGGAGCGAAGGTACCACCACCACAGCAGCCGATTGACCTCGCGGATCAGCTTCAACACATCAAAAATCTGCTATCTGCTCCAATCAATACCCTGGTCAATGACTCCAGCGAAATACAGAAAGTCCTCAAGCAGATAGAATCCCAACTCCCAGAGTCACTTCGGGTCAAGCTCCGGCCAGCCGGCCATCTTCCCTTCTTTCGGGCAGAGGTGAAAGTAGTGCAACAGAGGATAGAACTAAGGCATTCTCAAATCCCTCTGAAAGCCGACATCGCTGAAAAGTGCAAGATGCTAAACCAGAAGAAGGCAACTCTGGATGCCAAAGTCGATATCTCAGCGAGTACAAGGCGACTCAGCCTCCTGGAGAAAGAACTGGCAGAACTCGAAGAAAAAGTCCGCACCACACAGAGACTGATCCAAGAGGAGAAAGCCTCGATTGCAAACTCCAAGCAAGAAGCCCAAGACATAACCGAGCAAATACAGGCAGAGTTTGCAGAAATCAACACCATGAGTCAACAGATAGTAACGGGCGATGACAAAGACGACGAAGCAGTCATAGCAAGAGCCGATGCCATACGCGCAGAAGCCATCCATGCCATAGAAGGATTCTTGAACTAGTAGGATAATTCAGAAAACATTTAATGTTGCCCGTTAAACTGAAACTCGTGTTAAGAACATCTTAAGTCGATGGTTACACATCCGCTGCCTTGCCTCTCATATAATTTTTACTTAATGGCCAACTCAACGTGTTGACCTCAACACTTTTGCTTTTTTTCTTACTGGCCAACTCAACGTGTTGGCCTATCTCATTTTTGCTTTTTTTTACTGGCCAACTCAACGTGTTGGCCTATCTCATTTTTTTTACTGGCCAACTCAACGTGTTGGCTTTTTTTTACTGGCCAACTCAACGTGTTGGCCTTTTATAATGCAGCCAGATGGATCTCATCGGCTCTTGTTAGTCGCCTTCCCACATGCTCGGAAAATATTTCTTGAGGTGTTGGCCATTGACAGCTATAGGAAACTTGACACCATCTAATTCTTCAAGCATGTACGCATTTCCAGGCAGGACCTGATCAACCTTGTACTGTCCATGCCAAGTAGGCGACCACTTACCATACTTCCTGTCTTTAGTTCCCAATGGTAGCAATGCCTCCCAAACTAGGTCTCCAACTTGGAATTCTTTCGACTTGACCTTTTTGTTGTATGCACGAGAAACTTTAGCCTTGTTTTCCTTGATCTTCTCAAGTGACCAAAGTCTTAGCTCTGTAAGATCCTCCACATTATCGCTCATCAAGGCTGCATACTCTTCAACCGATAGATCATTCTGAAACTCAACACGCCTTGATCCGGCCGTGATCTCCCATGGCAACACAGCGTCTTGACCGTAGACCAGATTGTATGGTGACATCTTGATAGATCTGCGACACAAAATACGATATGCCCACAAAGCCTCTGACAACACCTAATGCCAGCGCCTAGGATATTCTTCGATCTTCCTTTTGATCAGCTTGATAAGGCTCTGGTTGGATGCTTCAGCCTGTCCATTAGCCTGGGCATAATATGGGGATGATCTGATCAGCTTGAACCCCGTTCATCGGCAAACTTTCTAATTTCCCCCGATATAAAGACCGATCCTCCATCGGTCGTAATGGCCTGAGGAATCCCAAACCTATGAATGATGTGCTCTTTAACGAAACTAATCACATCTTTCGATGCCACCGACCTCATGGGTACCGCCTCCACCCATTTTGTGAAATAATCCATGATAGCTAACACCCATTGTTGACCTTTGCTAGATGGCAGGTTAATGTGGCCAATCATATCCATGGCCCAACCCCTGAATGGCCATGGCTTAATGATAGGATTCATTACTGATGCCGGCACCATCTGAATCTTGCCGAATCTCTAACATGCCTGACATCCCTTGTAATATTTAAAGCAATCCTCAAGCATGGTAGGCCAGTAATATCCCGATCGTCTAATCAGCCATTTCATCTTATGAGCCGATTGATGAGTACCGCATGCTCCTTCATGAACCTCATGTAAGTGCCGATTCGACTCCGAAGGCCCCAAATATTTAAGCAGCAGTCCTTCCAAAGTCCTGTAGATCATGTCGTCCCCTATCACAACATACTTCATATCTTTGAGTCTTATCCTTCTGGGTGCCCCCCGAGCCGGATCCTTCAAATAATTGAAGATATCGGCTCTCCAGTCTCCAGGTTCTAGAAACTGAACCTCCACATCGACCCCATCGGTTGTTTCCTTGTATCCGGAAGCCATCTGTGCCAAGTCATTGGCCTCACTATTCAAAGTCCTTCGTATCCAGTGGAAATTAATGTACATGAATTGTGACATCAACTCACGGCACTGCATCCATATCGAAAAAAGAAGCTCGCTCTCACATTTATATTCTTCCGTGAGCTGAGAAATCACCAGTTTCGAATCCCCAAATATTTCCACTGCTTCTGCACCAGCTTCCAGGAGTAATTCCATCCCCTTGCGAATGGCCTCATACTCTACTAAATTATTGGTGCATGGAGTAGCCATCCTGATGGAAAAAAATAAGTCGCCCCACGAGGCGATACAAAAAGAATTCCTACGCCGCACCCATCATCACAAGCCGATCCGTCGAAAAACATGGCCTAGGCACGTACAAATAGTGTAGACACGTCAGTATTGACCCTGTCTGCAATGAGATCCGCCAGTGCATGTCCCTTGACTGCCTTTGCAGGTTGATATCGGATATCGAATTCTGACAATGCAAACATCCACTTTCCTAGTCGGCCTTTTAGAATAGGAGCCGACAGCATATGCTTGATGACATCCAATTTACATATGACGATCGTTTCCGCCGAGAGCAAAATATGTCGAAGCTTTGTACATGTAAAGAATAAACAAAGGCAAAGCTTTTCAATCTTAGGATACCTGGTTTCGGCATCCAACATGCACCTACTGAGGTAGAAGACAACCCTCTCCTGATCGTCATGTTTCTGAATCAGAACCGAGGCGATGGAAATGTCACCCACGAACAGGTACACGTAGAAAGGCCTGTCCTGTTGAGGCGGAACCAATACTGGAGGCTTCGACAAATATTCCTTGATTTCATCAAGAGCCTGCTGCTGTTCTACCCCCCAGTGAGACTCATCCTCGGACTTGATCTTCACCAGACCCATGAACGGCTCAATACGCCCAGACAGATTGGAAATAAATCATCTGACAAAGTTGATTTTGCTGATGAGCTTCTGTAACTCCTTCTTCATAGTAGGCGGCTTCATCTCCTTGACTGCTTCTTGACTCTTCAAGCCGATCTTGATTCCTCGCTCATGTACCAGGAATCCTTAGAACTGACCGGCCGATACGCCAAAGGCACATTTCTTCGGGTTCATTTTGAGCCCAAACTTTCGAGTCCGCTCCAAAACCTTACGCAAATCTTCCAGATGCCCCCAGCCGATGTGGACTTGACTACGACATCTTCAATGTAGATTTCTACCAGCTTGCCGATGAGATCATGAAAAATATAATTCATGGCGCGTTGATACATTGCACCGGCTTTTTTCAATCCAAAGGTCATAACCAAGTACTCGAACAAGCCGACCGCGCCTGGTACTCTGAACGCGGTCTTGCTTATATCCTCTAGGGCCATGAAGATTTGGTTGTAGCCGGCGTTACCATCCATTAAGCTTAGCATTTTGTGACCGGCAGCGGTGTAGATCAACGTTTCTGCCACGGGCATCGGATATTCGTCCTTTGGCGTCGCACTGTTGAGGTCTCTGAAATCCACGCAGACTCTCCATCGGCCATCCTTCTTCTGTATAGGGATCCAACATTTTTTGCACCTCTTTCTTGACCTCCTCCAGGAATTTAGCCTTCATCTGCCTTGCTCGTTGTTGAAACAGCCGAAATCCTTTCTTAAGCGGAAGCCGATGTTCGACGATGCTTCTATCCAGACCAGGCATTCAGTATAATCCCATGCGAAACAATCCCGGTATTCCCTCAACAGTGCTATCATCGGCTCACGCAGGCTCGGGTCTAGCTTCTTGCTGATAAATGTTGGTCGCGGCTTATCCACGGGACCGATATCAATTTCCTCCAAATCGTCAGCTGATGTAAACCCGTACCCCAACTTGCCGTCGCCTGTAAAAGTCTGTCTGCAATGTAACAGTTTCGACTCTAAACAAGAATTGTCTATTTTTTGGGGCCGGTCGCCGGGACCGGCCTCTCTAAACTTGCTAGGCTCCGTAGCATGCCAGGATGTATTTATTCTGTGAGGCCAGTGGATAAGACCAGCCTCAATCCGTTTTTTGTCGCTTCGATCCCTGAGATCGGCTCTTGCCCTTCCGCGTCCCAGACGTTCATGTCTGCGAGCGAAACCTCGCTGGAGTCATCTGCACGGACCACCTCCACTTCATCGCTATCCCATTGGACCAAACACTGGTGCATCGTGGAAGGAACACAACAATTGGCGTGAATCCAATCCCTCCCAAGTAGCACTGTGTACGTACTCTTACTGTTGACGATGAAGAATGAGGTTGGGATGGTCTTGCAGCCAACTGTCAACTCCACATTGAGGACGCCCTGTGCCTCCGACTACTGGCCATTGAAATCATTGAGCATCACATTGGTCTTGATAAGATCAGCAGCAGAACGACCCAATCGGCGCAGTACTGAGTACGGCATTAGATTGACCGCGACGCCAGTGTCGACCAACATCCTGTTCATAGGCTTGCCATCGATGAGGCCCTTGAGATATAATCCCTTCAGGTGCTTGTAGCTTTTCTCCTTGGGCTTCTCGAAGATGATCGACTGTGGGCCAAGATCCAGCTGCGCGACGGCCAATTCCTCCGGTTGGGGCGCCCGAAACTCCGACGGGAGCACGAACACCATATTCACATCTGCCAATGGCTTTTCATCGGCTCTTGGCTGCTTGGGGCACCACTCCCTCCTTGGAGGGCACCTTTCCACCCTTCGCGGGTGCCTCACTTGCTCCGCGAGATCCGGACACGCTTTCCTCAGCACGTCGAGGTACCTTGCTTCTGCCTCCTCGAGATTGCGTAAGCGCTACACTCTGCGCTTCTGTGAGTTGCTGAGCCTGTCAGGACACCATCGTGGACGATGATACTTATCTTCCCCTTCTATCTCAAGATCATCCCAGGATGGCCACTCAATACGGTCGTCGTGACGTGCTTTGGGCCCCAAGCGCTGGAACACCGACGTCTCGCCTGGCTGGCGTCCCTGAGGCCTAGACTCCAAGCAATCATCGATAGTAGGCAATCGGCTCATGCCGGAATTCCAACAGTACCTGAAGAACGGGCAATGCCAGTGGTCGCGTATAGCCTGGCGCCTCCCCAGCGTCCTCCCTGTGCGGTGCTCATACTCCTCCTCTTCCAATTCATATCGGCGGCGCAACTTGTACTGATACTGGTATTTTTCTAGAAGCCAATTGGAAGCTGGGAGTTGATTGCGGATGTGACACACTTGTTCTTCAGTAACATGTTGCTACTCCGGCTCGTCTTCATCCTGGGGCCATTTGCCAGAAGCGGCCTCTTTCCTCTGCTCGTCATGGCGGCGCATGGGTCCCGCCATGTTAATCTCGAACGCCATGTTCTGGCCCTCAGGTCTAAAATCTGACAGCTCCACCACGTTAGCTTGTGGGAATGGTTGACTGTCCACTTTCATCGTGTGTTGGGCCAAAATTAATCGGCCTTGCTCGATAGCCGATTGGATCTGCCGACGCAGCTCCTTGCAGTCATTCGTGGCATGAGTGAACGAGTGGTGCCACTTGCAGTACAGCCTCCCCTACAGCTCTTGCGTCGTTGGCAGCTTGTGATTCTCTAGGAGCTTCAATTGCTTTTCCTTGAGCAGTAAGTCGAACATCTGCTCTGCCTTGGCCACGTCAAAATCAAAGCCCTTCACAAGCCCCTTCTGTTTGACCCACTTGCACGGGACGGGGTTTGCCCCCCGGGTCCACTCTGCCACAACCACTTCTTGTTCCCCGCTAGAATCATCAGAATCATCTGCTTGGGCCATATTCACATGGCGTTTGAATTTTTCCTGGTACAGCTCAGGGTGATAGTGTTCATACGTCGTGAGCTTCTGTACCATGTGCGCCAGAGAGGTGAATTCCAACTGAAAAGCCAGATCCTTGATCGGCTTAGCGAGCCCAAAAACTGCCAAATCGACTGCCTCCTTTCCTGTGATGCGCGATGAGTAGCATCGATTCTTAACCTCTCTGAAGTGCTGCACGTACTCCGACACACTTTCCCCTCGCTTTTGCTTGACTTGGGCGAGGTCAACAATCCCGGCTTCAGCAGACTCTGAATGATATTGGGTGTGGAACTGATCTTCCAGCTGCCACCAAGTCCGGATCGAATCTGGGGGCAGTGACATATACCACCCAAAGGCTGAACCCGTGAGAGACTGGGAGAAGAAACAGACCCTTAGGGGATCCGACACTAAGATCATCCCGAGCTGCGTTAGGTATCGGCTCACATGCTCGATAGAGCTGGCCCCTTCTGACCCGCTGAACTTGGTGAACTCCGGGAGCCGATACTTAGGTTGCAACGGAATCAAGTCGTAATCACTTGGATACGGCTTAGAATAGCCGATCGCCTTTCTCTTGGGCAAGATGCTGAACTAGTCCCTTAATATTGCACTGACCTGCTCCACACTCAGAACTCCTGGGGCCGAGGGCTCAGCGCTCGGCCCGGTAGCGTACTTTGCTAGCCACGCTTGTTTCTCCGCATCTGTCCCTAAAGCTCCCATATTCGCCAGCTGTCCCGCGCGCGTTGGGTTGATGTTATCAGGTATGTACATGCACGTGTAGCCGTGCGGGATCTCCAAAGGAGGCTCGCTCAGGAACTGGCCTTCTCCAGGGTCACCGCCGATCTTGTAGACGACGTAGATCGGTGAACCTTGCGGTCCTGGGGCCGTGAGCGAGTACGACACTGGTGGCCTAGACTGAAGTGGGGCCTCTCCCCTGTGACTCCCCAGGATTGGTCCTGATCGGGAGTACTAGTTCTTGATCACCTCCTGGACGACACGATGTGCCACACGCTCGAGCTCATTCACCGGGCTTTCTGAGTGCAAATGAAGCGTGTGAGCCACCATGTAGTTCATCTCCTGGCACAGGGCTCTGATGCGCTCCTCTGATGGTACGGATAAGTCAACATTGTCGAGAGCACCTTCGGGTGAGAACCCCTTCCACCTGATGCCATGGTTGCGGGTCCTCTCGAAAGGGCCGATGAGATCGGCTTCGAACTGAGCTTTGACCTCAACGTATTTCTGCTTGTGCTCGGGGGTCAGCTCTTCATATGTGATAGGGCTGGTGACTGGGGCTTGGCTCTGAGGTCCAGTCATTCTGGCGGTGGACGTTGTTGCTGATGAGTGTCCCACCGGGCGTGCCAGAATGTGTTGTCGGTCAAAACCCACCGGCGAGTAGCGACAGGCAACACAAAGAGCTGGGAGGTCACCGGGGCGCTGGCAGGCACTGCTCCCTTGTCAACGGCCCGCAATTCTAGCACACGCCGCGGCTTTCTAAGACACAGGGCATGCCACCTGACCTATACCTGATCAGGAAGGTGTGAACATGCTTGCGACGATTTGCCTGCATACACAAACACATGCAAACATAAGTCCGAGCCGTGGTCGGCTCCCCGGGACGACTCTTGCATCGGCTTCTGAAGAGCTGATCGAGTCCCGGTGTCAGATCAGATCTGTATATATCCGGATATTGATAAATAAAGCAAATAAATGTAAAGCTGCTTCAATTGAATCTAGCTAATCCAATCCACGACGGTAAAAGCTTCACTGCCAGATCGGAACATCCTACACGTAGTTAGGCCTAACGAGCGTAAAAGATAACCAAACCTTAACCAAAGAGGCCTAAGAACAAGCGAAAGCCGATTCCTAGATCAATCCCTATTAAGATCAAGGCAAAGTATCTAATACGTTGCCGGATCGTCCAACCCGTTTGCAAGGCCTAAACTAGCAGATATTACGCCAATTCTTAAGTATAAGAACAAACCATAACAGATTAGATCTACTAGATAAAAAAGAAGCAGAGTGTCATCTCTACACGACTAATTCCATGCAATGAGAATTAGTATAAGATTAAAACATGATCGCGCAGAGATGACATAATGTTCGTAGATGATAAGCAACAAAAGCACGATGAATCTACAAAAAATCATGCTACGAAGATCAGGATAACTAGCACTACTCGCCATAAAAACGCTTTAGTACGAGTAATTCCAAGGTAGAAGCAAGAACAAACACTGCCCTGATCGCAAGAAGTGATCAGGGCAGCATGGCGCTTACTTGGATGAAACCCTAGAATTAGGGGTGGCGGTGCGCCGAGAGTTGTTGTTTGCGAAATGTGATACCGTTCTTCCTTGACAAATGCCATAGAGTACATATTTATAGTCCGGAGACTTGGACAACAATCTAAACTAACGTGTCCATATCGGACTCTATCTCTAGCTCAAACTGAACTAAATCTAAAGATACACGGCCAACATGGCCGAAATGCTCATGCAGGAGCCGATTCGTAAGCCTCCTTTAATTTCTTCATTAAGCCCAACTCACTCGCGGCCCATTAATTAACCTGTTAATTTATGGCGATAACACATGCCCCCCTGGTTTTGGCAATGATAATTCCAAAACCACTTCGCCGCTTCATCTTCCCATTGATGCTCATTAAAACACACCACAACCACCACGGAAGACGCAACGTTTCTGCAACTGGCTTCTCGTGGAATGTGAAAGTGCCGATTCATCTTATGTTTTCTCCTTATTTGATCTTACCCTGAACCGACTCCTTTCGCCACAAATTCATCCTCCTCCCTCAGCCAACAGCGCAGAAAACCCCAACTTCCTATAGCCATGGCGATCTCCTCCTCCTCTGGCTCCAACTTCATCGGTTCTCCTTCCTCGCCCTCTTCTTCAAGCTCCTCCGTCTCCTCCCTCGACTCCATCCCTGAGAGCCGGGAGCCGACGCCGGAGTACGACCCGACAGTGGCATATGAGGTGCTCGCCCCTCTGCACTGGGATGCAGAGGAGTTCGACTTCAGGGTTGTCTCCGAAGACGACGAGCCCAAGACCGACGGCGAGGACCTCCGACTCCTGTTCCAGGAGGAGGCGGAGAGCGACAGCGACAACGGCTTCTCCTGGGATGGAGCCGATTCCTCCTCTGAAGAGGAGATCGGCTCCTCCTCCAGCGGTGACGAACCAACTGTTTGAAACGCCTTCCAATTCCTCGGGTCCTCCGAGGAAGACGGCGAAGAAGAAAGCGACAGCGGCGGTGGCCGGAGCAGTGATGACGAGGCTTGCAGCGACAGCAGCACTGACGACGACAACGACGACAGCGACGACGGAGACAGCGGAGATGCACCGGCGCGAAGCCCCAAGCACCACAGGTACTAGGTACCTACGAGCAATAGATGTAGGTAGTGCTATAGTAGTAGTACTGTAGCCGAAGGATTCATCCTTTGTCAAATCGGCTCTTTTGCTTGTAAAATTCAACTTCAATGAAATCCCTTATTTTCTAATCCGCTCGCTCGAATCATCCCCCAAAAGCCGATGGCACCGCATCTGGCTTCATTAATATCCATGAGCCGACAAAATTCAAAATTGGAAGTAACCCGCACAAGAACAAAACAACACTTCCACTCTGAATCCAACTCGAAATAGACATTCCAGATCCAAGCGCAATTCGAGAATCCCGCTTCATAAGTTTGAACGAAAACCCACAGCATCCAAAACTTGAACCAGAGCCCACAAAACAACCAAACTCTAAGTTAGTAGATCTGAACCATGGCGGACTCTGAAGCTCAAATAGTGAGATCTCCAAACGTCGATACGGCAATCTTCGGCCTGAAGGTAATATTCAGCCTGCCCTTTTAACTTTCTTCAGTTCATTAAACTTCGAATGACTTAAACTCTGAAATATAACACCATATATAAACTTCTGAATCTCTGAACTCCAGGTGTCAGACATCCTTCTGCCGCATCCTTCCAATCCCAAATCCTTTTGTCTTGGCCAACAAGTTCATGAAAATCCCACAGATTTAATCTCCTGTGAAGCGAATAGAATCCCTTTCATGAGTCGAGACATCAATTTAAATTCCTAGGCCGACTCCTTAAGAGCCTGGCCTAATCCACCCGAAAGCTGGACTACATGGTATAGCAGAGTAGCAAAAGCTCATATGCCCTTGTGGCAGGAATTGAACATAGCTGATGCACTTAGTTTATCACTATCACCCCTTTATAAAGATGAAAACCTTCTAAAGACCATCAGCTATTTTTGCTCCGACGCTCTGAACTGCTTCCTCTTTGGTCACGGACCCATGACCCCTACTCTGCTAGATGTTACCATGATCACTGGCCTTGACATTGGATCCCCTGATCCAGCAGCTCATATAATGATAGAAGTCCCCTTCAAACTTTCATCTAAAACAAACTGCACAAACTGGAGCACTTACATGAACCAGCACATGAAAACAAAAGGTCCAGTAGGTAAAAAGGAACACACAGCCTTTCTAAATCTTTCGTTAGAACATTTCATCCTCTGTGGTCCCTCCTTAGCCCCAACCAAGAATTATCTTCCTTTGGCTTACCATCTAGCCCATGGCAACCGCACCAGCCTAGGCAAGCTTTTCCTCGGAGAAACATACAGATGTCTCCATTTTGATGACAACTAGCTTGCTCAGCCAAAGGAAACATAGAACTGGAGGCCCTTGGTGGTTCATTCAGTTATGGGCACAACTCTACTTCCAGCATCAGATTCCAAACTTTCAAAGCTTAGCCAAGAATTCCTTCCCTGTCGAGAATGGCAAGCCAATTAGATGCACCAGCTATGGCCAAGCCCTATTCAGCCTTCCTGGCAGTAAACTGAACTCAACATATGCAGCAAAATGGTTTAGAGTTTTCTACAAAGGCCTAGAGAATCCCTCTACTTTCCATTTACTGAATTTGAAGCCTTTGAGAACCGAACTACCTTCAGGCTGGATAGCTTTGGCGATGACAACAGCACTCGGCATCTATATTCTCTAATGATCCGACCTGGCTTCCTTCCTGTCGGCATAAGCACTTCCAACAGAATCATCAAACCAGGTTATGAAAACTATCAACAGTCATAGCAGCTCGGCAATTCGGCCTAGGACAAGTCCCTCCCCACTTCCATATTCACCACTTGGTGGAGAGTAGAGCCGATCTACCTGACGGACTCACCAGTTCAAGATGCTACAGCATGTTTGACAATCTCTACATTCCAATACCAGCCGATCTATCCTTTATTCCCTCGTCAACCGGCTTTAACACATGGTGGGGAATGTGGAAAACTCATGTATTCAGAAGAGCTTTAGGCCCTCTACTGCAACAAATTGATCCTAAATATACAATCCCCGAGGCAGATGTACTGGATCCATTCACCTATTCTTTCTAAGCCTTCTACTGCTTTACTTGGCTAACCTTGCTCACCTTGTTTACAGCAACAAGATGGTCCAGAACCCATGACTAGTAACGGGGAGCCATTCCACTTTCTCCCAACCGCCCCTGATGTTCTTTTTTGCAAGGGATCACCGCCAATGAAGAAAGTGATAATGACTGTTTAGCCAGACTCACCCCAGTCGGCCTCTATGCGGAGACAAATCTCTGAAAGTGCTTCCCCCCGAGTCCCAACTAAGAAAAGGAAGACCTTCGCAAGACGAATCATCAAGAAGACAGCACAGCCTCCCTCAGATCAATCAGAATCCAATACCAACCAGGTAATTCACCCTCCGAAACTTTTTCTGAAAAAATCCTTTCTTATGCACATGTACTCTGGTTGATTGTAATCTTTCCTCCAGGACATAGCTGGAGACATCCTTAGCATTGGAAACCCATCACAACAGAGAACCGCCGTTCATGAAGTCAATACTGGAACAACTGAAATCCATGAACAGCAAGAACGAACCATCGTCCAAGCAGAAATTCGCAGCGAAGAGACTGCAACAGATGACGTGACGATGGAAGCCCAACCCGGAACTCCCGATGCTGCAATAGAGGCGCGTGACGAACAAGCTGACATAGCCGATGCTACTGTCGCTGCCCCAACTGAGCCGATCACACTCGGACCGACCATCGCTTCTTCCTCACAATAGGTAACATCGCATGATTCGATTCTAAATCAGCCGATAACTCCGTTGACATACCTTGCTCCCAAAACTAACTTTGATATCTCCGCAGGGCTTCAATATTTCAGATTTGCTCTTCTTTGACCCGGCATCAATGGGTCTGATCGCACCCGGAGAGAAGGTACCACCACCACAGCAGCCGATTGACCTCGCGGATCAGCTTCAACACATCAAAAATCTGCTATCTGCTCCAATCAGTACCCTGGTCGATGACTCCAGCGAAATACAGAATGTCCTCAAGCAGATAGAATCCCAACTCCCAGAGTCACTTCGGGTCAAGCTCTGGCCAGTCGGCCATCTTCCCTTCTTTCGGGCAGAGGTGAAAGTAGTGCAACAGAGGATAGAACTAAGGCATTCTCAAATCCCTCTGAAAGCCGATATCGCTGAAAAGTGCAAGATGCCAAACCAGAAGAAGGCAACTCTGGATGCCAAAGCCGATATCTTAGCGAGTACAAGGCGACTCAGCCTCCTGGAGAAAGAACTGGCAGAACTTGAAGAAAAAGTCCGCACCACACAGAGACTGATCCAAGAGGAGAAAGCCTCGATTGCAAACTCCAAGCAAGAAGCCCAAGAAATAACCGAGCAAATACGGGCAGAGCTTGCAGAAATCAACACCTTGAGTCAACAGATAGTAATGGGCGATGACAAAGACGACGAAGTAGTCATAGCAAGAGCCGACGCCATACGCGCAGAAGCCATCCATGCCATAGAAGGATTCCTAAACTAGTAGAATAATTCAGAAAACATTTAATATTGCCCGTTAAACTGAAACTCGTATTAAGAACATCTTAAGTCGATGGTTACACATCCGCTTCCTTGCCTCTCATATAATTTTTACTTGCTGGCCAACTCAACGTGTTGGCCTCTCTCACTTTTGCTTTTTTTCTTACTGGCCAACTCAACATGTTGGCCTATCTCATTTTTGCTTTTTTTTACTGGCCAACTCAACATATTGGCCTATCTCATTTTTGCTTTTTTTTACTGGCCAACTCAACGTGTTGGCCTATCTCATTTTTTTTACTGGCCAACTCAACGTGTTGGTTTTTTTACTGGCCAACTCAACGTGTTGGCCTTTTATAATGCAGCCAGATGGATCTCATCGGCTCTTGTTAGTCGCCTTCCCACATGCTCGGAAAATATTTCTTGAGGTGTTGGCCATTGACAGCTATAGGAAACTTGACACCATCTAATTCTTCAAGCATGTACGCATTTCCAGGCAGGACCTGATCAACCTTGTACGGTCCATGCCAAGTAGGAGACCACTTACCATACCTACTGTCTTTAGTTCCCAATGGTAGCACTGCCTCCCAAACTAGGTCTCCAACCTGGAATTCTTTCGACTTGACCTTTTTGTTGTATGCACGAGCAACTTTAGCCTTGTTTCCCTTGATCTTCTCAAGGGACCAAAGTCTTAGCTCTGTAAGATACTCCACATTATCGCTCATCAAGGCTGCATACTCTTCAGCCGATAGATCATTCTGAAAGTCAACACGCCTTGATCCGGCCGTGATCTCCCATGGCAACACAGTGTCTTGACCGTATACCAGATGGTATGGTGACATCTTGATGGATCTGTGACACGAAATACGATACGCCCACAAAGCCTCTGACAACACCTAATGCCAGCGCCTAGGATATTCATCGATCATCCTTTTGATCAGCTTGATAAGGCTCTGGTTGGATGCTTCAGCCTGTCCATTAGCCTGGGCATAATATGGGGATGATCTGATCAGCTTGAACCCGGTGTCATCGGCAAACTTTCTAATTTCCTCCGATATAAAGACCGATCCTCCATCGGTCGTAATGGTCTGAGGAATCCCAAACCTATGAATGATGTGCTCTTTAACGAAACTGATCACATCTTTCGATGCCACCGACCTCATGGGTATCGCCTCCACCCATTTTGTGAAATAATCCATGACAGCTAACACCCATTGGTGACCTTTGCTAGATGGCGGGTTAATCTGGCCAATCATATCCATGGCCCAACCGATGAACGGCCATGGCTTAATGATAGGATTCATTATTGATGCCAGCACCATCTGAATCTTACCGAATCTCTGACATGCCTGACATCCCTTGTAATATTTAAAGCAATCCTCAAGCATGGTAGGCCAGTAATATCCCGATCATCTAATCAGCCATTTCATCTTATGAGCCGATTGATGAGTACCGTAGGCTCCTTCATGAACCTCATGCAAGAGCCGATTCGACTCCGAAGGCCCCAAACATTTAAGCAGCAGTCCTTCCAAAGTCCTGTAGATCATGTCGTCCCCTATCACAACATACTTCATATCTTTGAGTCTTATCCTTCTGGGTGCCCCCCGAGCCGGATCCTTCAAATAATTGAAGATATCGGCTCTCCAGTCTCCAGGTTCTAGAAACTGAACCTCCACATCGACCCCATCGGTTGTTTCCTTGTATCCGTAAGCCATCTGTGCCAAGTCATTGGCCTCACTGTTCAAAGTCCTTCGTATCCAGTTTCGAATCAACTCACGGCACTGCATCCATATCGGAAAAAGAAGCTCGCTCTCACATTTATATTCTTCCGTGAGCTGAGAAATCACCAGTTTCGAATCCCCAAATATTTCCACTGCTTCTGCACCAGCTTCCAGGAGTAATTCCATCCCCTTGTGAACGGTCTCATACTCTACTAAATTTTTGGTGCTTGGAGTAGCCATCCTGATGGAAAAAGAATAAGTCGCCCCACGAGGCGATACCAAAAGAATTCCTACGCCGCACCCATCATCACAAGCCGATCCGTCGAAAAACATGGCCCAGGCATGTACAAAAAGTGCAGACATGTCAGTGTTGACCCTGTCTGCAATGAGATCCGCTAGTACCTATCCCTTGACTGCCTTTGCAGGTTGATATCGGATATCGAATTCTGACAATGCAAACATCCACTTTCCTAGTCGGCCTTTTAGAATAGGAGCCGACAGCATATGCTTGATGACATCCGATTTACATATGACGATCGTTTCCGCCGAGAGAAAAAATATGTCGAAGCTTTGTACATGTAAAGAATAAACAAAGGCAAAGCTTTTCAATCTCAGGATACCTGGTTTCGGCATCCAACATGCACCTACTGAGGTAGAAGACAACCCTCTCCTGATCGTCATGTTTCTGAATCAGAACCGAGGCGATGGAAATGTCACCCACGAACAGGTACACGTAGAAAGGCCTGTCCTGTTGAGGCGGAACCAATACTGGAGGCTTCGACAAATATTCCTTGATTTCATCAAGAGCCTGCTGCTGTTCTACCCCCCAGTGAGACTCATCCTCGGACTTGATCTTCACCAGACCCATGAACGGCTCAATACGCCCAGACAGATTGGAAATAAATCATCTGACAAAGTTGATTTTGCTGATGAGCTTCTGTAACTCCTTCTTCATAGTAGGCGGCTTCATCTCCTTGACTGTTTCTTGACTCTTCAAGCCGATCTTGATTCCTCGCTCATGTACCAGGAATACCTACATGGCCTGATGAACCCTGCGTCCAACATCTTTTGCACCTCTTTCTTGACCTCCTCCAGGACTTTAGCCTTCATCTGCCTTGCTCGTTGTTGAAACGACCGAAATCCTTTCTTAAGTGGGAGCTGATGTTCGACGATGCTTCTATCCAGACCAGGCATTTTATTATAATCCCACGCGAAACAATCCCGGTATTCCCTCAATAGTGCTATCATCGGCTCACGCAGGCTCGGGGCTAGCTTCTTGCTGATAAATGTTGGTCACGGCTTATCCCCGAGACCGATATCAATTTCCTCCAAATCGTCAGCTGATGTAAACCCGTACCCCAACTCGTCATCATCTGCCACGTCGACAGCAAACACGGGGAGATGACAAAAGAAAATTTTCGGCTGCCCGCACGGGCCGGCCGTCTCTATATTACCCCTCAAAACTGAATGCTCATTAACTAACCAACTACCAGAGCAGGCTAAAGTCTGTCCGCAATGTAACAGTTTCGACTCTAAACAAGAATTGTCTATTTTTTGGGGCTGGTCGCCGGGACCGGCCTCTCTAAACCTGCTAGGCTCCGTAGCGTGCCAGGATGTATTTATTCTGTGAGGCCAGTGGATAAGACCGGCCTCAATCCGTTTTTTGTCGCTTCGATCCGATCACAGTCTTCCAGCGCGATCCCTGAGATCAGCTCTTGCCCTTCCGTGTCCCAGGCGTTCATGTCTGCGAGTGAAACCTCGCTGGAGTCATCTGCACGGACCACCTCCACTTCTTCGCCATCCCATTGGACCAAACACTGGTGCATCGTGGAAGGAACACAACAATTGGCGTGAATCCAAACACTGGTGCATCGTGGAAGGAACACAACAATTGGCGTGAATCCAATCCCTCCCAAGCAGCACTGTGTACGTACTCTTACTGTTGACGATGAAGAACGAGGTTGGGACGGTTTTGCAGCCAACTGTCAACTCCACATTGAGGACGCCCTGTAACTCCGATGGCTGGCCATTGAAATCATTGAGCATCACACTGGTCTTGATAAGATCAGCAGCAGAATGACCCAATCAGCGCAGTACTAAGTACGGCATTAGATTGACCACGGCGCCAGTGTCGACCAACATCCTGTTCACAGGCTTGCCGTCGATGAGGCCCTTGAGATATAATCCCTTCAGGTGCTTGTAGCTTTTCTCCTTGGGCTTCTCGAAGATGATCGACTGTGGGCCAAGATCCAATTGCGCAACGGCCAATTCCTCCGGTTGGGGCGCCCGAAACTCCGACGGGAGCACGAACACAATATTCACATCAGCCGATGGCTTTTCATCGGCTCTTGGCTACTTGGGGCGCCACTCCCTCCTTGGAGGGCGCCTTTCCACCCTTCGCGGGCACCTGACTTACTCTGCAAGATCCGGACGTGCTTTCCTCAGCACGTCGAGGTACCTTGCTTCTACCTCCTCGAGATTGTGTAAGCACTGCACTCTGCGCTTCTGTGAGTGGCTGAGCCCGTCAGGACACCATCGTGGACGATGATACTTATCTTCCCCTTCTAGCTCAAGATCATCCCTGGATGGCCAGTCAATATGGTCGTCGTGACGTGCTTAGGGCCCTAAGCACTGAAACACCGATGTCTCGCCTAGCTGGCGTCCCCGAGGCCTGCGCTCCAAGCAATCATCGATAGTAGGCAATCGGCTCATGCCGGAATCCCAACAGTACCTGAAGAATGGGCAATGCTAGTGGTCGCGTATAGCCTGGCACCTCCCCAGCGCCCTCCCTATGCAGTGCTCATACAACTCCTCTTCCGATTCATATCAGCAGCGCAACTTGTACTGATACTGATATTTTTCCAGAAGCCAATTGGAAGCTGGGAGTTGATTGCGGATGTGACGCACTTGTTCTTCAGTAACATGTTGCTGCTCTGGCTCATCTTCATCCTGGGGCCATTTGCCAGAAGTGGCATCTTTCCTCTGTTCGTCACGGCGGCGCATGGGTCCCGCCATGTTAATCTGGAATGCCAAGTTCTGGCCCTCAGGCCTAAAATCTGTCAACTCCACCACGTTAGCTTGTGGGAATGATTGACTGTCCACTTTCATCGTGTGTTGGGCTAGAATTAATCGTCCTTGCTCGACAGCCGATTGGATCTGCCGACGAAGCTCCTTGCAGTCATTCGTGGCATGAGTGAACGAGTGGTGCCACTTGCAGTACAGTCTCCCCTTGTAACACCTGGTTTATAAAAGGACATAAACCGAGCAATCATATACGTGCCAGGATCAAGTCACACGTATATACAATAGAATGAACAGTATATCACAGCACATATCACGTAAAAAGATATAATAAAGCGAATACGAATGTTATTTATTACATTAATGACAAAATGTCTGATACAGCGGAAGCGAAGTACAAAATACGATAAAAACTCTCCAAAGCTGAGCAGGGCACCACAGGGACGTCGACTGGGAGACGAACGCCTAGAAGTCCTCGTAGTCCTGGTAGCGCTGAGCGAACTCCCTCGTGTCGGCAGGAACTGAGCAGCAGTAGAGTATCCCCAAGAGGAAAAAGAGTAGAGTAGGCAAGAGTGAGTACACAACTTGTACTCAACAAGTATAACACAAACTATGAGGCTCTAAGGTTGGCTGACTCAACTGCATTAGCTTTTAAGTGTTGGCAAAATTTTATTAAAGCTATTTACTACGAGTTGATGAATTACCATTAACCCAGTTACATAGTAATTAATCAGAATTAATTAAAAAACTACTGAGAACCAAACCGAACCAAGCCACCCGGGGAAACCTGTCTCGTCAAAAGAAGATAACCCCACTAATCAAAAGGAGGATCTGGGCCGCTCATGACCGTGAGCACGGCTAGTATACCAGTTTTACACTCTGCAGAGGTTGCACATCTTTACCCACAAGTCGTGAGCTACGCTAGTTGTTCATCACACTTCCTTAGGTGAGATGACTAGCAACTCACTACGAGGCCGTTACAAAGAATCTCGTTGGTAAGGCGTAACCACGAAGAGTTAGATCGGCGATGATGGGGCCCACTCCAGGGGTACAAGCACAGCAGCACAGCCCCAAGCACAGACCAAGCTGGAGGAGCAGGGACCATTGAAGCTTACCACCCTTTGCCCCGCAGGTAAGTTACTCCAAACCAAAAAGACCTAATTAGTAAGCCAAGACCGTCCCATTCCAGTCTTGTGGTAGCGCTGTTGTCCCAGGTTGTCACTCTATGAACCGGTCCTTATGGAGAGTGGCCAACCAAGCACTAAGCACCGTGCTGGCCCCCTAAACCATGTTTCTAACAAAACCAATTTTAACAAGACGTGAGCCACTCAAGCCACACAGAGGGCCACTCTCAGAATTAAGTTGCATATACCATTAATCAAATTAATTAAAAAGGACCATTATGTGTTATAGCGCGGCACCTAGCACAACTAACCAAAATGCAACCCAAAGGATATATATATAAAGGATATAAAGTGGCTAGGAAATCCTTATAGGCATAGAGTATTAAAATGCAATATGAAAGTGTATTTAAAAGTGATAGGTTGTTCATGTTATACTTGCCTTCCTCGTACTGCTCCTGCTGCTGCTCAAACTGGTCGGAAGATGGCTGATCCAGGTACTGGTACTGGGGCTCCTCAGATGGATCAACGTCTACTCACGAACACATGGCCAAAAACAATACACAACAATAAGCATACAAGCAAACACTAACAAAAGCTAAGAAACAGTACATCAGTACATAAAAAACAGCAAACTAAACTAGTCTAAACTATTCTATGCGTTACAACGATCCTGTGGATATAAAGAACGCCTAAAACGGAGCTAAAACGTAAAATCTAGGCCAAAAACAAGTTTCCGGGACCTATTTGTAAGAAAACTGGAGTTCCAGGGGTTTTTGGGCAAAACCGAGGACTAAAACATAATTAAACTAAAACTCTGGGGTCTAACTTGCAAAAACAACAGACCTGGACGACGGGTTCTTTTCTGAGAAAAGCTAGGGGGATAACTGCTAAAAACTGGGCCAAACTGTAATTAATTTTGAAAAGAGGTGGACTGCGGGTTGAATCTAGGGAAATCCGGGGTCTCTTTTGCAAGATCGCCAGGCGCTGACCGTTTCTTGGTCTGGTTGACCTCGGCTTGATCTATTCTGGGCCGTCAAATGGAGATCGCGCGGCCTAGGAGACTTGGTCGCGGGTTAGGGGTGGCGGGAGTCGCCGGAACAGGCGTCCGCGGCGTCGACTCGCCGGCGTTGGGCGAAGTCGGCCATCTGGGGGTGTTTTCGAGCGGAGCTTGGCCTGGGAGGGAGTACGCACGATGACGAAAGTATCTGGTGCTTGGGAGAGCAAGAGCAGGGCCCGGGCGTGCAGCGCAACGGCAAGGGCGGCACTGGATTGCCGGCGTTGGGCGCGGACGGTGGTCCAGGGCTGCGTCGGCTCCGTTCTTTGGCCAGGGAGCATGGGTAGGGTGCGGTGACCATCGATGTGGGCTCTAGGGAGGGCATGAGAGCTCTGGCGAGGTGTGTGATGGAGCAGGGCAGTGTTACTCGCCGTGGTTCGACGGCGTGGCTTGCTGGCGTGCCAAAAGTGGAAGGGTCAGAGGCCGGCGAGGGTTCTTACCTCCCCGCGAAGCTCCTGTGATGCTTGACGTCGGCGCAGAAGGCTTGCAGCGGCGGATCCTCGGTGGCGTGACGGCTCGGTGATGCTCTAGCGAGGAATTCCCGTGCGTGGCCCAGGGTAGAGGGAGGCAGACGTGGCCGGCGATGCTCCTGACCCTGAGGCGGAGCTCCCGTGGCGGTTCGCGGTAGAAGAGGCGCGGCGGAGAGGCCGGACCACGCGAGCGCCGTGCGCCTGCTCCGGTTCCGGGAACGTGGAGGCGATTCTAGGATCTGGAGGAGTCTTGTGAAGGGAGGCTAGGGTTCAAGGGGTGCGGGGCGCCGTTTATAAAGCGACTCAGATGATCTTGGGGAGTTGTGCCCCGGATGGAAAGCCCGCTGGGGATCACGGCAGAACGGGCGCGGTTGTTGCTCTGCGGAGGAGATGGAGCCGCCAGGTTGGACCGGTCGGTCAGAGGGAGCAACGGGAGAGCGACCGCGGGCGGAACAGAGCAAGGAGACGCTGACGGGGTGGGGCCAAGGTGTCGGCTCAAAGGAGCGAGCGCGCGGACGCGGGCTGCAGGCGCGCTGGGCTGCGATGCCGTTCTGGGCCAGGAAGAGAGAGGGAGTGGGTGAAACTGGGCCGTGCTGGCCGTGGGGGTTGCTGGGCCCGTGTGAGAGGAAAGGTGGGAGGGCTGGGCTGCTGGTTTTGGGCTGGGGAAAAGGGAAGTGGGCCATGGGCCGGTCTGGTGCTGTGTTGGGTTGGAGTAGAGTTTTAGGCCCGGTTGGGGTTTCTATTTTCTCCTCCTTTCCTTTTCCTTTCTAACTCAAACTACTCAAACTAAATCTATTCGAATTCAAATTTAAATTTGAATTCAAAACCCTAGCACTCAAACAAAAAGAGCAATGCACCGGCATGAATGCAACAACAAATTCGTCCTAAAATAAATTTTAATTACTTGTGGAACAAAAATTAGATTAAATGCAAGACTAAGCACAATAAACCTTAGAAATTTAAATAAGGCCAATTAAATTTATTATTAATTGCTGAAATTTAAATTAGGGTGTTACAAATCCTACCCCCTTACAGGAATCTCGTCCCGAGATTTTGGGCTGGCTAGCAAAGAGATCCGGGTATGTCTCCATCAACTCTTCTTCCTTCTTCTGGCAAGTCCTCCGGAAAGACATCCGGGCATTCAGACACCACGCGAATACCATCCGTGGGTCTAGCCTCCATCTGATGAAGAAAATCAGAAGACTCTGTAGGACTGACTGTCACCTCTTGGCCATCAGATGCTGACAAGTGAACTGTCCGCTGAGCACAATCAATACGGACTCCCCATCTGGTAAGGGTCTCCATGCCCAAAATCACATCTATCCCCGAGGAACCAAAGACGATCAAACCAGTGCGGAATTCTGCCCCCCTTATGACAATACTAACTCTGGAGCATATAGAGCATGTGTGTATCTGGCCCCCAGGTGAGGTACTTACCATAGCTGTCCTCATACACGAAACTGGTATACGATGCTGCTCGGCAAATGACTTGGAAATGAAAGAATGAGTAGCACCGGTATCGAAAAGCACTGTAGCTGGATGAGAGTTGACCATGAACGTACCAATGACCACATTAGGAGCCTCGGCCGCTGACTCGGCCGTCACGTGGTTCACCTTCCCCTGTCGTGGCGCCTTGGGTTGGGTTGGGCGCCCTGCTGTCCTGCCTGCCGTGGAGCCTGAGGTGCTGGGCAACTTTTGGCATAATGACCTTTTTGCCCGCACTTGTAGCACATGCGGTGGTGGTGAATGGCGCTACTTGGTTGACCTCCCAATGAATTTAACATCACATCTTGCATTATTTCTGCTGCTTGCTCTTTGGACCCCTTGTGACCGTGTGGCTTAATCACATTCATAGTGATATTCAACCCATCAACATAATCCTAGAGTGCTTGGTTCTTGACCTGTGTATCTGCAGAGCACTCAGGGTCCTTTCTCTTCTGGATGGTCTGTAGCTCATCGACCGATGGGCCGTCAAGGAAAAGGGAATCCTCTGCTAGCTGCTCTTGACGAGACCTCTTTCTCTTTGTACTGGAGAACAACCTCTGGTTCCTCCTAGTTGTAGCTTCATCTTCAGTTGCACGAACTTGACGACAAGGGACGCTGTAGAATTGGCAACACGGGCAATCTTTCTCACCATTCTTCGGATGGTATGTTGTTTGTGAAGACTGATCTTGTAATGTCATCGGCGGCTCCATGGAGACTGTTGCATGAACACCCTCACCCATTGCACTGTTTTCAAGGCCTTTTTGTTCTGCCGACATCTGAGCTGGGGTAAAGAGGAAACACAGATTGGTAAGGTCAAGGAAGAGAGAAAAACCTCACTATGTAAAGTTCTATCTTATTAGACAACACTTCTCATGCATCATTGCAGCTAACTCTAGATAGGTGTTTACATAAATCCGAGAAAAGGGAACTGTAGCATAACTCTTCTGCCTCGTCTGAGAGATTCTCAAATTCTCCGGTACCATTTGTAGGCCGAGGTGTCACACCCCTGCAGCTCTTGCGTCGTTGGCAGCTTGTGATTCTCTGGAGGCTTCAATTGCTTTTCCTTGAGCAGTAAGTCGAATATCTGCTCTGCCTTGGCCATGTCAAAATCAAAGCCCTTCACAAGCCCCTTCTGTTTGACCCACTTGCACGGGACGGGGTTTGCCCCCCGGGTCCACTCTGCCATAGCCACTTCTTGTTCCCCGCTAGAATCATCTGCTTGGGCCATATTCACATGGCGTTTGAATTTTTCCTGGTACAGCTCAGGGTGATAGTGTTCATACGTCATGAGCTTCTGTACCATGTGCGCCAGAGAGATGAATTCCAACTGAAAAGCCAGATCCTTGATCGGCTTAGCGAGCCCCAAAACTGCCAAATCGACTGCCTCCTTTCCTGTGATGTGAAATGAGTAGCATCGATTCTTAACCTCTCTGAAGTGCTGCACGTACTCCGACACACTTTCCCCTCGCTTTTGCTTGACTTGGGCAAGGTCAGCAATCTCGGCTTCAGCAGCCTCTGAATGATACTGGGTGTGGAATTGATCTTCCAGCTGCCTCCAAGTCCGGATCGAATCTGGGGGCAGTGACGTATACCACCCAAAGGCTGAATCCGTGAGAGACTGGGAGAAGAAACAGACCCTTAGGGGATCCGACACTAAGATCATCCCGAGATGCGTTAGGTATCGGCTCACATGCTCGATAGAGCTGGCCCCTTCTGAATCGCTGAACTTGGTGAACTCTGGGAGCCGATATTTGGGTGGCAACGGAATCAAGTCGTAATCACTTGGATACGGCTTAGAATAGCCGATCGCCTTTCTCTTGGGCAAGATGCCGAACTGGTCCCTTAATATTGCACTGACCAGCTCCACACTTAGAACTCCTTTCTCTTTGCTTGCCACGCTTGTTTCTCCGCATCTGTCCCTGAAGCTCCCGTATTTGCCAGCTGTCTCGCGCGCATTGGGTTGATGTTATCAGGTATGTACACGCACGTGTAGCCGTGCGGGATCTCCTCAGGAGGCTCGCTCAGGAACTGGCCTTCTCCAGGGTCACCGCCGATCTTATAGACGACGTAGATCGACAAATCTTGCGGTCCTGGGGTCGTGAGCGAGTACGACACTGGTGGCCTAGACTGAAGTGGGGCCTCTCCCCTGTGACTCCCCAGGATTGGTCCTGATGGGGAGTACTGGTTCTTGATCACCTCCTGGACGACACGATGTGCCACACGCTCGAGCTCATTCACCAGGCTTTCTGAGTGCCGATGAAGAGTGTGAGCCACCATGTATTTCATCTCCTGGCACAGGGCTCTGGTGCACACCTCTGATGGTACAGACAAGTCAACGTTGTCGAGAGCACCTTTGGGTGAGAACCCCTTCCACCTGATGCCGTGGTTGTGGGTCCTCTCGAAAGAGCCGATGAGATCGGCTTCGAACTGAGCTTTGACCTCATCGTATTTCTGCTTGTGCTCAGGGGTCAGCTCTTCATACGTGACAGGGCTGGTGACTGGTGCTTGGCTCTGAGGTCTAGTCATTTCGGCGGTGGACGTTGTTGCTGATGAGTGTCCCACCGGGCGTGCCAGAATGTGTTGTCGGTCAAAACCCACCGGCGAGTAGCGACAGGCAACACGAAGAGCTGGGAGGTCACCGGGGCGCTGGTACGCACTGCTCCCTCGTCAACGGCCCGCAATTCTAGCACACACCGTGGCTTTCTAAGACACAGGGCGTGCCACCTAACATATACCTGATCAGGAAGGTGCGAATGTACTTGCGACGATTTGCCTGCATACACAAACACATGCAAACATAAGTCCGAGCCGTGGTCGGCTCCCCGGGACGACTCTTGCATCGGCTTCTGAAGAGCCGATTGAGTCCTGGTGTTAGATCAGATCTGTATATATCCGGATATTGATAAATAAAGCAAATAACTGTAAAGCTGCATCAATTGAATCTAGCTAATCCAATCCATGATGGTAAAAAGCTTCACTGCTAGATCGGAACATCCTACACATAGTTAGGCCTAACGAGCGTAAAAGATAACCAAACCTTAACCAGAAAAGAGGCCTAAGAACAATCGAAAGCTGATTCCCGGATCAATCCCTATTAAGATCAAGGCAAAGTATCTAATACGTTGCCGGATCGTCCAACCCGTTTGCAAGGCCTAAACTAGCAGATATTACACCAATTCTTAAGTATAAGAACAAACCATAACAGATTAGATCTACTATATAAAAGAAGCAGCGTGTCATCTCTACACGACTAATTCCATGCAACGAGAATTAGTATAAGATTAAAACATGATCGCGCAGAGATGACATGATGTTCGTAGATGATAAGCAACAAAAGCACGATGAATCTACTAAAAATCATGCTACGAAGATCAGCATAACTAGCACTACTCGCCATAAAAAATGCTTCAGTACGAGTAATACCAAGGTAGAAGCAAGAACAACGCTGTCCTTATCGCAAGAAGCGATCAGGGCAGCATGGCGCTTACTTGGATGAAACCCTAGAATTAGGGGTGGCGGTGCGCCGAGAGTTGTTGTTTGCGAAACGTGATGACGTTCTTCCTTGACAAATGCCATGGAGTACATATTTATAGTCCGGAGACATGGACAACAATCTAAACTAACGTGTCCATATCGGACTCTATCTCTAGCTCAAACTGAACTAAATCTAAAGATACATGGCCCACATGGCCCAAATGCTCACGCAGGAGCCGATTCGTAAGCCTCCTTTAATTTCTTCTTTAAGCCCAACTCACTTGCGGCCCATTAATTAACCTATTAATTTATGGCGATAACAGATGGGAAGAGAAACATTCTCACTCCCGATTTCTCGAACAAAGAATTCTCCCACTGAACTTCTTCCCCAGTCAGAGCCGGTTGAAGAAGTGATGGCCATTTTCCCTTTTGAGCCTTCCGAGTCGTCCTTAGAACAAGATGCTGAACTCCTCATTCAAGAAGAAGACGACTCTGGAGAAACCCTTGACATTCCCACTGATGAACGGCCATCACGACCACCAATCGAAACCCCTTCCTTCTGGCCTTCGCTATGCTTTCTTAAACGGCGACATTGAAACTCCCGTCATCATTGGTAATAAGCTTTCTGATGAGGAGACAACCAAACTCCTAGCCATTCTAGAAAAGCATAGGCCTGTTTTCGGTTACTCACTCCAGGACCTTGAGGGAATCAGCCCTGCCCTCTGTACTCATCGCATCCCTATAGACCCATCCTGCACACCTTCTAGGGAGGCTCAGCATAGGCTAAATAATGCGATGAGAGAGGTGGTCAAGACGGAGGTCCTAAAGCTCCAGCACGCCGGGATAATCTATCTTGTGCCTCACAGTGAGTGGGTGAGTCCCGTCCAGGTTGTGCCAAAGAAAGGAGGAATGACGGTCATTAAAACAGCAAAAATGAGCTAATCTCACTGTTGACGCAAAAATCAACACACTAGAATCCGAGGGAAAGTGTTCGCCAAGCTTCGGAAAGTAGACCAAGTGTGCCAGTCAATTTGACCTATAATTGACAAGGGATAAACAAAGTAAAATCCGAGAGCGTATCGGTTGGAATTCCGAATGTCTCTCAGGTGGCGTATCGGCAAGGCTTTGCCGATACAGAAAATGATAACAGATCGGATAAGATAAATGTGTATTAAAAGCGATCTAATGGAGATCGGCAAGAGGCTGCCGATATCGGTATGCAACAGACAACTTTGATCTAAACCGACATGTGCCAGAAAACAATGCACAAACCCACGAATGTATGGATCTGAACAAAGCTGAGCTTATGACCAATCTAATCGGCTTTGCAAGATTTAACATGAAAACAAGAGAACTAACAGCTGATTAAATAAATCATGAAGTCGGGTAATTTGTGAATTAATCTTGACGAGACGACAGCGATACGCCCGGAAGTCAAAGCCTAAATATAATTCGATAACTTTTGAATAGATCTGAACGAAGCAACAGCGATGCGCCCGAAAGCAAAAGCTCAGATTTATTCGGTAAACGAAAACTTACCAGCAGATCAAGTCGCTCGAATGTGAGGCATCTTTGATCAACTCGAAAGAACTCACCGAAAAGAAAAGAAAAGTGGTGAAGTTGCCGAAAAGTAAATTGCAAGTAAAAAATAGAGTTAGTTTGTTGATCGTTGTAACACCCTAATTTAAATTTCAGCAATTAATAATAAATTTAATTGGCTTTATTAACTTTTCTAAGGTTTATATGCTTAGCCTTGCATTTAATTTAATTTTCTTTCGCGAGTAATTAAAATCTCTCTAGGTTTAAACATGTTTGTGCATTCATGCTGGTGCATGGTTTTATTTTGGTTGAGTGCATAGGGTTTGAAATCAAACTTGTGTTTCATTTCAAATAGTTTGAGTGTGTTAGAAAAAGAAAAGGGGAGAAGAAAATAGAAACCCAAACCGGACATAAAACCCAGCGAAGCTCAGCCTTGGCCCAACCCGCTACCCCTTTTCGTTTTCACCCGGCCGGCCCAGTCCTCCCTCTCCCCGCGGCCCAGTTCGCTTCCCTCCCCAGCACGCGGCCCAGCTCGCCTTTCACTCACGCCCGCTCAGCCCAGCACCACGCTCAGCCCAGCGTCGCGCGTCGTCCACGTTACCCACCTAGGCCCGCCTGTTAGTCTCCGCTAGCTCCGTCCGTGCGCGCCCGCTTCCCCGCTTCAGCCGCGCAGCGCGCTCGCCGTTATCGCTCGCTCCGGCTGATACGTCGGACCCGCTCGTCAGCCGCTCTTTCAGCAGCCCGCGCGCTCGTGTAGCCCTCCCGCTGCAGCCGGCCCCCACCTGTCGGCGCCCGTTCACCCGTAGCGCGCGTTTGCCCGTGCCTCGCTCGCTCGCTGACGTCGCGACCTCACCGTCAGGCCATCATCTCCCCCACACAGCGCAACCTCTGGCTGAGAATCTTGCCGTGATTCCTCGCCCGGGCGCACACGCCAAGGATGGTCCGCCGCCCTATAAGTACCGCCTGCGCCCCTCTGTACCTTATCCTCGCCTCCACAGCCGCCACAAACCCTAGCTCCGCCCGCCTCGCCTTGCTCCGCCGTGGACTCGCCGCTCCGCCGCACCATAGCCAACCCGAGCCGCCGCAGAAGCTTCGCCTGTGCACTAGGAACCTCCCCGAGGCCGCCTTCACCGACCCCAGCCCCACACGCGCCGGAATTGATCTCGGATCCGCCACCGCAGGTGAGACCGGATTCGGCAATTTCATCGCCGCCGGCGTTCCTCTGGCCGTGCTGACCCTCCTTGCACCTTTGCAGCGCGTCCCCGCACCCGCTCGTGGGACCCAGAAGCCTGGAGGAGCTCTGCAGCGACCTCCTCCCCAAGCACCGCCCGTGCACAGTAGCCAGACTGTGACGCCGACGTCTCTGCATGCCGACATAGCTCGAGTTCGAGCCTAGGTGAGCACCAGGCCGACCCTCCCTACCTTTTGCTCTAGGTATCTAGGCCCGTAGCCTGCGCCCGAAGCCTGAACGCCGCACGCCGGCGCTCCCTCGCTGCCCGCACCTCAGTCTTGTCGTGGCGAGGTCACTGCAGTGCGGCATAATCCCACACTAGCCTTGCATAGTCATGCCTAGGTCACGTGCACGCTCCCTGACCCAAGTTTGGGCCCAGCAGAGTGCAACCACGCGCGCGCTGGCGAGCGTCGCCGCCCAAAGCCACCGCCGCACTCGCACCCGACGCTCCAAGCTTCGCCGTGCCCCGCTCTTGGCCCAGGTGGATCACACGTGTCACGCTGATCACGCCCAACCCAATCCGGTCAATTTGACCCCGAGAAGGCCGAGTTTGGCCTACTCCAGTGAAGCGCCACAGCGGAGCAGAGCTCCGGCGAGTCCCACCGCGCCCCCTCGCGCGAGTTAACCTTGGCCGCCCGATCTGGGACCAGCGATCGAGATTAGTTCTTAGACCCTTCTAACAACAGCCCTCGGATCCAGATCCAATGAATCAGATCCGTGCGTACCGCTTCAGCCCGACACTTTTGCTAAAGAGCCCCTAGGTTTTCTCAGAATCAACCCGCGGTCCGTGATAGTTCAAAAGTATTTCCAACTAGCTCCTGTTTTTAACGTTTAGGTCCCTGAGTTTTCCTAAAATAGAACCCGCTGTCCAGCCCAGGTCTTTTTGCACGTCAGCACTCGGATCTTTCCAGTTTTTACACATAAGTCCCTGGTTTTTGCAGAAAACCCCTGGAAACTTAGTTTTTCTTGCAATTTAGTCCCTTGATCTTGTTTTAGGCCTAGTTTTTGCGTTCTAGCTCCGTTTTAGGTGTTCTTTATGTCCACGCGATCGTTGTAATGCGTAGAATAGTCTTAGTTTAGTTTTTTTTGCTGTTTTATGTATTTTTGTACTGTTTCTTAGCATTTTCCTTTGTTTGCATGTATGTGTATGTGCTGGACCTTGTTTTGGCGTTACGATCGTGAGTAGACGTTGACCCTTTGGAGGAGTACCAGGAGCCATCTTTAGAGTAGTTTGAGCAGCAGGAGAACTTTGAGGAAGGCAAGTATAAAATGAACACCACCTATCACTTTTAAATACATTTTCATACTGCATTTTAATACTGTATGCCTATAAGGACTTTCCTAGCCACTTTATATCCTTTATATATATCCTTTGGGTTGCATTTTGGTTAGTTGTGCTAGGTGCTGCGCTATAACACACTTGGTCCTTTTTAATTAATTTGATTAATGGTATATGCAACTTAATTCTGAGAGTGGCCCTCTATGTGGTGTACTTGAGTAGTTCACGTCTCGTTAAAATGGGTTTTTCTAGAAACATGGTTTAGGGGGCCAGCACGGTGCTTAGTGCTGGGTTGGCAACTGTGGCAGCCCCGCCCGACATAATCCGACTTAAGTGCGCTAACCGTCATCAAAACGACAATCAGGGTTAACACGCACTTAAAACGGAGCAATCCGGCAGTGCTGTCGGGTAAAATCCCGATAAAACCACTTGAACCTGGATCGAACAAAGCAGCATAACTCACACGAAGGCGAGTCCAGAGATTACAACACCTCACAATATATTACACCACAGAGTTTGACATAAAAACAGAATTACAAACCAAGTTCCAATTTTACAAAGTACTTTTCAAACCAAAGTAACAGAAGTTCATCAGAGTCCTTTAATTTAGCGGAAAGTAAACACGAGAACTAACGACGATACGGATGTCTCGAGAAAGCCCGATACAAGACATCACTCGTTCTTGTCATCATTGACCGGGGACGCATCCCATTCCACGGACCAACCAGGCGGAAGAGTGCAAGGCCAGGTCAAACTGGCAATCATATCCTCAAAGTTTTCACCTGAAACAAAACATAGCCACAAGCAAGGCTGAGTATTCTAATACTCAGCAAGGCTTACCCGACTGAGGGTATACTTAGCCCTTTATCTAGACATGCAAGGCTTTTGGCTTGAGGGGTTTGTTTTGCCGAAAAGCAGTAAAGAATAGATCCTTAATTGCAGGTTATAGTTTTCAGGTTCTAGTTCAATTAACCATTCTATGTGAGCATCTATCCAATAGCATGCATGGTGGGAACAATTATCTTTTATTAACCAGTCAACCATATTCATCATCATCATATTTCACTTCTTACTCTATGTGGCAAAAGAGTTAAGCAGTCCCATTATCCGTGAGAGGCGGACGATTCGAATCGAATTTGTTAACCTTGCAAGGCAGACCTAAACACACGTCACGTGGTTACTCCCAGAGTCACACGTGCAACATTTCCCCTTTCTTTCCGGGTTGTGGATCAGGGTCACCGTCCTCGACTACAGAGTACGACGACTCTGCACCCGCATGTGCGCGCATGAGAAACGACGTTCAAAGAAGGTGAGGGAGAAGTCCACTTGCCGGGCCAATCAGGTACTTAAGCTTACCGATTACCATATTCTCGGCATGTGTTTAGTACGTTCAAACGCTTAACTACCACTACCACACACTGCGGCCTTATCACATTTCACTAAACAGACGGGACATCCCAAGTACCACAGTCCCGCCCGTAGGCCTTATAGTTGCAGCAGGTAGTAAACATCCAACTCCTATATTTCTCGCGAGTGACAGGAAATCACTCGACTTCTACCGAAACATTAGCATAGCCAACTAGCGACCTACACATACTAGTGTTCAAACATCGGTACCTAGGATTATGCAATTAAGGTTCCAGTCAACTCCTGTAAACTTAAATGCACAAATAGATAGGAACAATAATAAGTTGCATAAATTTAAAATAGTAGGACATGCTCCGGGGCTTGCCTTCCTGGGCGTAACTGGATCTGGGCTCTTCCGAACTCGGGTTCGGGTCTTGCTCAGCTTCAGTTAGATTAACTCGAGCTTCGCGCTGCTCACTCTCGGACTCGGGCACCAGCTCGTAAGTTCCGTCAGCGAGAGTAGTAGTATCTATATGAGATGCACATAGGTGAGTTGCTGTGATGGTATGAATTATTTCACAACAACGGTGTAATGCAAACAAAATCCGAAGTTAAGTGAAACACTTTCATTCATACTTTACTGGGCAATCGTTTATAGAGTAGTAACTCAACACACATACAGTAATAAACTCAACAAAAGTTACTTCAAACAGAAGGTAAACAATACTAGCTATCCTGCAAAACTCATCCTAAATCTGGTAGCCAATTAACCAGACAAATCATGTAATCAGACAACTCCTAGAACAATATTGAATTATACAGATTAGACCAGAGTATAAAACAATCTCAAACTTTAACAGTAGGTCTAAAAAGGGATTAATTAGCTACTGTGAATTTTTCAGGATTTATTACGCACAGAAATAAATAGGAGAAAATAAACAAAACATACATCAGCTTAACAAGATGAATTTTTAGATCCTGCTCTAATCATGAACTGGGGCTCAAACTCCCTGCACAAGCTATACTACGCTAAAAGAACACTCAGAAATATTTTCATGATTTATTATCAATATAAACTATTTATCATAATTAAAGTCTACTAAACAATCATTAAAACAAAGAAATAGCTACACAAATCTAAAAATATTGAAACTTGTACAGTGGTGCTCATTTAGTATTGTAAATACACAGAAAAAGTTTCATACATATATCTAAGTCAGAACATCCAGAAATAAAAAAACAAAATATTTTACTAGATCTAGCCAAGATTAGGGTTTCATCTAGTTACAAAGGTCAACTGGTGCTCAAATTTTTACACAACACTAATCATAGCATGAATTAGCTACCAACCAAAAATCACCTATATATTCTAAGTAGAACTCGTAGAACAATTATAGCCTAGGAAATCTAATCTTTTTCCTAGATTAAAAATACAAACAGAAAATAAACATTTGCATGTAATGAAAGTTGTAGATCTTGTTGCAAGGATTCCAAAACATTTGGATTTACATTTTTCTGATTTTTCTATGAATTTATATCGAATTTACAAGTTTGCTGGTTTGGAAAACAAAAAGAAAAAAAAAGAACTTTTTGCGCAGAGGCCCCTGGAAGACTGTTTCTTCTCGCGGATAGGCCCCTGGCCGGAGTTTGAAGCAGGGGAGCGGCGGGCGGCCGGATTTCGGCGCCCGGGGCGGCCGGCGGCGAGGGGGAACGTGGGGAAAAGCATAAGGGCGGCGAGAGGAACCTATTGGTGGCCTTGGTTGGGCGCGTGGCGGCCTGAGGAGGCTCCTCCGCGGAACAGGGGCGGCGGCGGCGGCGGCGGTCCGGTGGGCCGGGGCGGCGTCGAGCAGGTCGGGGAGCACCGGGGAGAGGCAAGGAAGCTAGCTGTGGGTGATGTTGGGCACGAGGGAGAGCGGAGGAGGGGGCTCCGCGGGAGCCTAGGGCGCGGCGGCGCTAATGGCGGCGGCGGCGGCCGTTTTCGGGCAGAGGGGCAAACGGGACGCGGCGCTCGTGCTTAGGGAGGAAGGAGAGAGGGGTGAGGGCGTCGTGGAGCTCGCGGGATGGTTCCAGGCGGGTCAAGACGCGAGAAGAAGCGAGGGCGGTCGGCTGGCTCGGCACGGCGTCGCCGTGGCGCATCGGCGTTCATTCTCGACGTGCGCGCAAGGGGGCAGTGCCGCGTGGCGAGGTCGAACGGGTTGGAGGGGGGCCGGGTTGGACGAACCCAGTGCCGGGGAGGTGGCCTGGCCGGGCGGGCGGCGCGTGGCCGGCGGCCTCGCACACGGCCGGCGCTGGACAGGGAAAGGGAGAGAGCAGAGAGAAGAGAGAGAGAATTAGAGGTTTGATCCAAAATTCGAATTTTTCTCAAAGATTCTTTTTGAAACATGAGAAATTTTGAATAAGAAAATTGTAAAGAATTTCAAATGCTACACTTTTTGTTTCAGGCACCAAATCGTTTGAGACTCAAATCAAAAGTTAATTTGAAAACCCGACGAATGTACGTTAAATCCCGATTCGATTTAAATTCAAATTTTCTTCGACTTTTGTATCGAAACTCGAAAATATTTGCACTTGAAAATTGTTTCACATCAACAATGCTACAACTTTGGTTTTGGCAAAATTTTGTTTGAACTGTGTTTTTTTGAAATTATTCTCTAAGAATATTTGTTCAAAACTTGAAAAGAATACAATTTAAATCTCTAAAACCTTGGTTCAAATGATTCATCATTTCATGCGCGAAACTTCACTTTCTCATTTTGATTTCAACTAGACTTTGATTTATCGTGATGTTAAAGACATGCCAACTCAAATTCATATGCATACTAGCATTGGATTAAAAATTATTTAAGGTTTCCAAACTATGCACAAATACACACATGCACACATTTATTTGTTTTGATGTTTCTTGGTTAAGGTACATGATTTTGTGCTAACGACCCTGGTTAAACTAATTAAACACCTGGGGTGTTACAGCCTACCCCCCTTAAAAAGAATCTCGACCCGAGATTCGAGTAATTAGGCTAAGTGTGGAAGGTGTGTGTACCTTGGAGAGAAATTAGAAAACCACGGTAATGTTCATTTAGATAGGTCTCAGTCTCCCAAGTGGCTTCTTCTTCAGTGTGATGACTCCACTGGATTTTGTACATTTTAACTACTTTTCTTCTTGTCACCCTTTCTTTCCGATCCAGAACTTTGATAGGATATTCCACATAGGAAAGGTCCGGTTCTACCCGTATATCCTCTTGTTCAACAATCTCCGTGGGAACTCGGACACATTTCTTAAGCTGAGAAACATGGAAGATGTCGTGTATGGTGGATAGTTGCGGAGGAAGTTTCACTCTATAGGCCACGGGTCCACAAGTTTCGATGATTTCATAGGGGCCTACATACCGGGGAGCTAGTTTTCCTTTCACTCCAAATCTTTGTACACCCCTGGTTGGAGAAACCCGAAGGTATACATGATTTCCAACTTCGAATTGCAAAGGATCTCTTCTTTTGTCGAAATAGCTCTTTTGCCTAGATTGTGCCGCTTTAATATTTGCTTGGATTACCTTCACTTTTTCTTCTGCCTCGGTTACAAGATCAGGTCCGAATACCACTCGTTCTCCAACTTGCGACCAGTTTAAAGGAGTACGACATCTTCGACCATACAAGGCCTCAAAGGGTGCCATTTTCAAACTTTCTTGATAGCTATTGTTGTATGAGAACTCCGCTAGAGATAGGCACTTATCCCAACTCTTGTCAAAGTGAATGACACAAGCCCTCAACATGTCTTCTAGGATTTGGTTTACTCTCTCTGTTTGTCCATCGGTTTGAGGATGATAAGCAGAGCTTCGAATCAGTTTGGTACCAAGAGAAGCTTGCAATTGTTCCCAAAAGCGTGCTGCGAATTGAGTACCACGATCAGAAATGATCGTTTTGGGTACGCCATGTAGGCAAACAATGCGATCGAGATAAATCTCGGCATATTTCTTGGCAGTATAAGTAGTGTGCACTGGAATAAAATGCGCCGTCTTTGTGAGCCTATCCACGATAACCCAAATAGAGTCATGCTTCTGGGATGTGTTTGGCAATCCTACAATGAAATCCATACTTATGTCTTCCCATTTCCATGATGGGATAGACAAAGGTTGAAGAGGGCCGGCTACTTTCAAGTGGCTGGCTTTCACTCGCCGACAGGTATCACATTCCGAAACATACTTAGCAATTTCCCTTTTCATCCTAGTCCACCAGAAGTTTTGTTTAAGATCTTGATACATCTTGTTACTGCCTGGATGAATGGAAAACTTGGAAAGGTGTGCCTCATCGAGGATTTGCTTTCGGAGCTCATGATTCTTTGGAACGACTATGCGGCTTTCGAACCATAGAATTCCATTGTGGTCTTGGCGGAAACATTTATATTTTTCTTCCCCTTGGGAGAGCATCTGCTTGATGATGTTAATGCCTTCGTCATGTAGTTGCGCCATGATAATTTGATCGTGGAGGGTTGGTTCAATGGAAATATGGTTTAACGTGCCTTGGGGAATCATTTCCAAATTTAGTCTTCTCATTTCAGAACACAGTGTCTGGTCATAAGATTCCACCGTTAGGCAATTACAATGAGTCTTGCGGCTTAGTGCATCCGCGACTACATTGGCCTTGCCCGGATGGTAGTGCACCTCGAGATCGTAGTCTTTGATTAATTCCAACCATCTTCTTTGTCTCATATTTAGATCGGCTTGGGTGAAGATATATTTGAGACTCTTATGGTCTGTGTAGATATTGCAATGAGTGCCCATAAGATAATGTCTCCAAATTTTCAGAGCATGGATGACGGCTGCTAACTCGAGGTCATGAGTGGGATAGTTCTGCTCATGAGGCCGAAGAGATCGTGAAGCATAGGCAATGACTCTATTGTCTTGCATGAGCACACAACCAAGACCTGTACCAGACGCATCACAATACACGTCAAAGGGCTTGGCATTATCAGGTTGAGCTAAGACGGGGGCTTTAGTCAGCAACTCCCTTAAAGTGTGGAAAGCTTTCTCACATCTTTCATCCCAGACAAATTTGATTCCTTTCTTCAACAGTTCGGTCATAGGCTTAGCAATTTTTGAGAAGTCCGAAATGAATCGACGATAATATCCAGCTAGACCAAGAAAACTGCGAATCTGATGAACGGAAGCAGGAGATTTCCAGTCCATCACTTCTTGCACCTTACTAGGATCAACGGCTATGCCTTCACTGGATATAGTATGACCCAAAAATTTCACCCTGTCTAACCAAAATTCACATTTGGAAAACTTAGCATATAACTGATGATCTCTAAGACGTTGAAGAACGATGCGCAAATGTTTGGCATGGTCCTCCTCATTCTTGGAATAAACAAGGATGTCGTCAATGAAGACCACGACAAACTTGTCAAGATCAGGCATAAACACCGAATTCATAAGGTACATGAAATAGGCAGGTGCATTTGTGAGGCCAAAGGACATGACTAAATATTCATATAGTCCATATCTTGTAGAGAAGGCTGTTTTAGGAATATCACAGGGTCGAATTTTAATCTGATGATATCCAGAACGAAGATCCAACTTTGAAAACACCCTAGCTCCAGCCAACTGATCAAATAAAACATCAATGCGGGGAAGGGGATATTTATTTTTGATTGTCACCGCATTGAGAGGCCGGTAGTCCACACACAATCTCAAACTATCATCCTTTTTCTTCACAAATAAGGCCGGACAACCCCAAGGTGATGCACTGGGGCGAATGAAACCTTTGTCAAGAAGTTCTTGCAGTTGAATTTTTAATTCGGCCAATTCCTTAGGTGGCATTCTATAGGACCTTTTGGAGATAGGTGCAGTGCCTGGCTGCAACTCAATGATAAACTCGATGTCCCTATCCGGTGGCATTCCTGGCAAGTCATCCGGAAAAACATCGACAAACTCGCATACTACTGGGATTTCTTCTATTCTGGATTCGCTCGTGGCATATGCGCAAGAATTGGTGCACTCTTGGGAGGGCAAATAAAGAGTAGTGGCTCCATGGGTAGAGGAATTGATTTCCATAACTCGGGAAGGAATATCTAAGACTACTCCATGTCGCGTCATCCAATCCATCCCCAAAATAATATCTATGCCTTCAAGTGCCAAAAGGATCAGTTCAGTTCTGATAATTTTACTACCCAGCTTAAGGGGTACGTTTCTTATAATCTGATTGGAAGCAATTTTTCCACCCGGTGTTGATATCATATAAGACCCTTTTGTGTGACAGAAATCCAAACCCACTTTTGCACCAAATTTTGCATTAATGAAACTATGGGATGCACCGGAATCAAATAGTATAACTGCAGGCTTGTTGTGGATAGAAAAGGTACCCGTCATCACTGGTGCACCCTCAGGAAGTTCTGCAAGAGTGGCGAAGTTGACTCGCCCTTGCCTAACCTGAACAGTCTGCCTTCTTCCCTTGTTCTGGTTGTTCTGAGTAGAACCTTGACCCTGATTTTGTTTCTTAGGCTGAGGACACTCTCGAGCAAAATGAGATGAACTCCCACAGTTGAAGCAACGATTTTTATCGCCTGGACGGGCTGGTGTTGGGGTAAAAGGTCTGGGACCAGTTAACTGAGGAACAGGGGGTCGCATTCCACCCTGCTGCTGTGGCGGCCTAATCACCCAACGCCCTGGCTGAGGGGCCTTCTGAGGAATTGTAGGAGAAACATTCTGCACGAAACGATACCTCGGTGACTGAGCACTCGAGGGTCCAGGTGGAGTCTTTCGCTTTTTCTCAGCACGATGAGCCACAATGCAATCTTCTTGTGTAATTGCCAGATTAACCAACTCATTATATGTGTCAACCCTGATGGGATTCAAACGTTCCTTGAGCTTGGTATTGAGTCCTCTGCGAAAGCGGTCACGTTTCTTAACATCTGTGTCAGCATGATAACCCGCGTACTGACAGAGACCATTAAAAGCTTGGGCATACTGGATAACTGTACGAGTCCCTTGAGTGAGAGCCAGGAACTCATTCAGTTTCCTTTCCATAAGACCCTCTGGAATATGGTGGTCCCTAAATGCATTTTTGAATTCATTCCAAGTAACAACATGATCGGCCGGAAGCATGCCATGGTAGTTGTCCCACCAAAGACGAGCAGAACCGCGAAGCTGTTGTGCGGCAAAGAGAGTCTTATTTTCCTCCGAACATGGCACCGAAAGTAGTGCAAACTTGGACTCGATTGTGCGAATCCAAGCATCCGCATCCAGTGGTTCTTCTGTCTTGTGGAACAGAGGAGGCTGGGTTGCAAAGAAATCCTGATAACCAGCAGCTTGAGGTTGATGGGCGTGGTGTCCACCTCGCTGCTGCCCTTGGACAAGTTGGCGAAGCAACTCAGTCTGGGCGGCCAGGACTTCCGCAATGCCTGGTGGTGGGGGTGGCGGCTGCTGTGATCCGCTACCACTCGCGTTCACGAAACCCTCCGGATTACCACGCGTTGATCCCACCATCTGGAATAAGAAAAATTCCTTCGTAAGCAAGTGGGATGCAAAGCTCCAAAGTACAAAAGAATAGGTGCAGATAAATGAAACTTGTATGAATTATCTAACAGCATGGACAAAAGGCTGTTCGTTTCAAGAACAACACTTGACAGCAGAGGGGTATTTTAACATTCTACGCCTTTGTATTCTACTCAAGCACTTCGGCAAATAAATTCATTTGCTGAGTTCGGTAACTTCCTATATTCAAACACGGCAGACAGAACAGAGTCTAGATAGACCTTAATCGTGAAAAATATCACGTGCTCAGGTGCAAACCTCAGTATTCCCCATTACCCCGTGTACTTTGATTGATTTCCAATTTAAGATCATGATGCATGCACGACCTATTCGTCCTCACAAAACAAACAACTGCCAAATAGCTTTGGACTTACGGGGTTAGCGCCGGTAGCATAGCACAAAATTACGTCTCTCCCTATATATGTCTAACCGAATTCTAACCGTTCTTAACTTAACGTATTCGTGGTTAGTGTACCTGCAAAAGATGCATAGCATGTATATATATGAATATCCACGACTGGACCCTTCGTGCCAGCACTCACGAACGGCCCCCATGTGTCCTACGCCACATGGGTAACGCATATGCAGTTGCCCACATATTCACCCATACATTGCCATTCACTATAGAAACGGCAGCCATACAATTTTCCGCCGTATGGCCAACGTTAAACATACGCTACTCAGCGGCGTATTCACAAGTTCCTTTACTCCCAATATAATCGACCGAGGTCGGTATATTGGTAGCAGCTCAAGTAGGCCACTGCTTGAGCACAGCGTTCGGTTCGCATCACCGACGAGAAGGTCAGTCTCCCTCAGCTGACTGAGTATACTTTACTCCCAATATAGTCAACCGATAGTTGATATATTGGCAGCACCTCAAGTAAGCCATTGCTTGAGGGCAACGTTCGGCTCGCATCACCGACGGGAAGGTCAGACTCCCTCAGCTGACTGAGGATCCTTACCTCCTTACCTTAGCGTAGGTGCGTCGTTACAGAATTCAAGGGTTGATTGAGCACAAAATAAGGTCTGACGGAAAGTAAAGTGCTGGAAGCCAAATATATAATGACATAAGTTAGATAGCCACCTAGTAACTTCCCATAATTCCCTTAGGGCTTTACGAACTAGGCACCACCTTAACGAACCAACGTATTTTGCAAACGCAAGTGTTACGGTCAAAATTTTAATAAAATCCTTAAAAAAAACTCGTCACTAACTCTGGTGCACGCTTTGTTCGGCTCTGATACCAGCTGTGGCAGCCCCGCCCGACATAATCCGACTTAAGTGCGCTAACCGTCATCAAAACGACAATCAGGGTTAACACGCACTTAAAACGGAGCAATCCGGCAGTGCTGTCGGGTAAAATCCCGATAAAACCACTTGAACCTGGATCGAACAAAGCAGCATAACTCACACGAAGGCGAGTCCAGAGATTACAACACCTCACAATATATTACACCACAGAGTTTGACATAAAAACAGAATTACAAACCAAGTTCCAATTTTACAAAGTACTTTTCAAACCAAAGTAACAGAAGTTCATCAGAGTCCTTTAATTTAGCGGAAAGTAAACACGAGAACTAACGACGATACGGATGTCTCGAGAAAGCCCGATACAAGACATCACTCGTTCTTGTCATCATTGACCGGGGACGCATCCCATTCCACGGACCAACCAGGCGGAAGAGTGCAAGGCCAGGTCAAACTGGCAATCATATCCTCAAAGTTTTCACCTGAAACAAAACATAGCCACAAGCAAGGCTGAGTATTCTAATACTCAGCAAGGCTTACCCGACTGAGGGTATACTTAGCCCTTTATCTAGACATGCAAGGCTTTTGGCTTGAGGGGTTTGTTTTGCCGAAAAGCAGTAAAGAATAGATCCTTAATTGCAGGTTATAGTTTTCAGGTTCTAGTTCAATTAACCATTCTATGTGAGCATCTATCCAATAGCATGCATGGTGGGAACAATTATCTTTTATTAACCAGTCAACCATATTCATCATCATCATATTTCACTTCTTACTCTATGTGGCAAAAGAGTTAAGCAGTCCCATTATCCGTGAGAGGCGGACGATTCGAATCGAATTTGTTAACCTTGCAAGGCAGACCTAAACACACGTCACGTGGTTACTCCCAGAGTCACACGTGCAACATTTCCCCTTTCTTTCCGGGTTGTGGATCAGGGTCACCGTCCTCGACTACAGAGTACGACGACTCTGCACCCGCATGTGCGCGCATGAGAAACGACGTTCAAAGAAGGTGAGGGAGAAGTCCACTTGCCGGGCCAATCAGGTACTTAAGCTTACCGATTACCATATTCTCGGCATGTGTTTAGTACGTTCAAACGCTTAACTACCACTACCACACACTGCGGCCTTATCACATTTCACTAAACAGACGGGACATCCCAAGTACCACAGTCCCGCCCGTAGGCCTTATAGTTGCAGCAGGTAGTAAACATCCAACTCCTATATTTCTCGCGAGTGACAGGAAATCACTCGACTTCTACCGAAACATTAGCATAGCCAACTAGCGACCTACACATACTAGTGTTCAAACATCGGTACCTAGGATTATGCAATTAAGGTTCCAGTCAACTCCTGTAAACTTAAATGCACAAATAGATAGGAACAATAATAAGTTGCATAAATTTAAAATAGTAGGACATGCTCCGGGGCTTGCCTTCCTGGGCGTAACTGGATCTGGGCTCTTCCGAACTCGGGTTCGGGTCTTGCTCAGCTTCAGTTAGATTAACTCGAGCTTCGCGCTGCTCACTCTCGGACTCGGGCACCAGCTCGTAAGTTCCGTCAGCGAGAGTAGTAGTATCTATATGAGATGCACATAGGTGAGTTGCTGTGATGGTATGAATTATTTCACAACAACGGTGTAATGCAAACAAAATCCGAAGTTAAGTGAAACACTTTCATTCATACTTTACTGGGCAATCGTTTATAGAGTAGTAACTCAACACACATACAGTAATAAACTCAACAAAAGTTACTTCAAACAGAAGGTAAACAATACTAGCTATCCTGCAAAACTCATCCTAAATCTGGTAGCCAATTAACCAGACAAATCATGTAATCAGACAACTCCTAGAACAATATTGAATTATACAGATTAGACCAGAGTATAAAACAATCTCAAACTTTAACAGTAGGTCTAAAAAGGGATTAATTAGCTACTGTGAATTTTTCAGGATTTATTACGCACAGAAATAAATAGGAGAAAATAAACAAAACATACATCAGCTTAACAAGATGAATTTTTAGATCCTGCTCTAATCATGAACTGGGGCTCAAACTCCCTGCACAAGCTATACTACGCTAAAAGAACACTCAGAAATATTTTCATGATTTATTATCAATATAAACTATTTATCATAATTAAAGTCTACTAAACAATCATTAAAACAAAGAAATAGCTACACAAATCTAAAAATATTGAAACTTGTACAGTGGTGCTCATTTAGTATTGTAAATACACAGAAAAAGTTTCATACATATATCTAAGTCAGAACATCCAGAAATAAAAAAACAAAATATTTTACTAGATCTAGCCAAGATTAGGGTTTCATCTAGTTACAAAGGTCAACTAGTGCTCAAATTTTTACACAACACTAATCATAGCATGAATTAGCTACCAACCAAAAATCACCTATATATTCTAAGTAGAACTCCTAGAACAATTATAGCCTAGGAAATCTAATCTTTTTCCTAGATTAAAAATACAAACAGAAAATAAACATTTGCATGTAATGAAAGTTGTAGATCTTGTTGCAAGGATTCCAAAACATTTGGATTTACATTTTTCTGATTTTTCTATGAATTTATATCGAATTTACAAGTTTGCTGGTTTGGAAAACAAAAAGAAAAAAAAAGAACTTTTTGCGCAGAGGCCCCTGGAAGACTGTTTCTTCTCGCGGATAGGCCCCTGGCCGGAGTTTGAAGCAGGGGAGCGGCGGGCGGCCGGATTTCGGCGCCCGGGGCGGCCGGCGGCGAGGGGGAACGTGGGGAAAAGCATAAGGGCGGCGAGAGGAACCTATTGGTGGCCTTGGTTGGGCGCGTGGCGGCCTGAGGAGGCTCCTCCGCGGAACAGGGGCGGCGGCGGCGGCGGCGGTCCGGTGGGCCGGGGCGGCGTCGAGCAGGTCGGGGAGCACCGGGGAGAGGCAAGGAAGCTAGCTGTGGGTGATGTTGGGCACGAGGGAGAGCGGAGGAGGGGGCTCCGCGGGAGCCTAGGGCGCGGCGGCGCTAATGGCGGCGGCGGCGGCCGTTTTCGGGCAGAGGGGCAAACGGGACGCGGCGCTCGTGCTTAGGGAGGAAGGAGAGAGGGGTGAAGGCGTCGTGGAGCTCGCGGGATGGTTCCAGGCGGGTCAAGACGCGAGAAGAAGCGAGGGCGGTCGGCTGGCTCGGCACGGCGTCGCCGTGGCGCATCGGCGTTCATTCTCGACGTGCGCGCAAGGGGGCAGTGCCGCGTGGCGAGGTCGAACGGGTTGGAGGGGGGCCGGGTTGGACGAACCCAGTGCCGGGGAGGTGGCCTGGCCGGGCGGGCGGCGCGTGGCCGGCGGCCTCGCACACGGCCGGCGCTGGACAGGGAAAGGGAGAGAGCAGAGAGAAGAGAGAGAATTAGAGGTTTGATCCAAAATTCGAATTTTTCTCAAAGATTCTTTTTGAAACATGAGAAATTTTGAATAAGAAAATTGTAAAGAATTTCAAATGCTACACTTTTTGTTTCAGGCACCAAATCGTTTGAGACTCAAATCAAAAGTTAATTTGAAAACCCGACGAATGTACGTTAAATCCCGATTCGATTTAAATTCAAATTTTCTTCGACTTTTGTATCGAAACTCGAAAATATTTGCACTTGAAAATTGTTTCACATCAACAATGCTACAACTTTGGTTTTGGCAAAATTTTGTTTGAACTGTGTTTTTTTGAAATTATTCTCTAAGAATATTTGTTCAAAACTTGAAAAGAATATAATTTAAATCTCTAAAACCTTGGTTCAAATGATTCATCATTTCATGCGTGAAACTTCACTTTCTCATTTTGATTTCAACTAGACTTTGATTTATCATGATGTTAAAGACATGCCAACTCAAATTCATATGCATACTAGCATTGGATTAAAAATTATTTAAGGTTTCCAAACTATGCACAAATACACACATGCACACATTTATTTGTTTTGATGTTTCTTGGTTAAGGTACATGATTTTGTGCTAACGACCCTGGTTAAACTAATTAAACACCTGGGGTGTTACAGCAACTCTCCCTAAGGACCAGTTCATAGAGTCACAACCTGGAATAACAGCGCTACCACAAGACTGGAATGGGACGGTCTTGGCTTACTAATTAGGTCATTTTGGTTCGGGAGTAACTTACCGACGGGGCAAGAGGGGGGGTGAGCTTCAATGGTCCCTGTGATGCGAGGCTTGGTCTGTGTTATCTTGTACCCCCTCGAGGTGGGCCCCATCATTGCGGAGCCTGAATCCTTAGCGGTTACACCTTACCAACGAGATTCTTTGTAACGGCCTCGTAGTGAGTCGCTAGTCATCTCACCTAAGGAAGTGTGATGAACAACTGGCGTAGCTCACGACTTGTGGGTAAAGATGTGCAACCTCTGTAGAGTGTAAAACTGGTATACTAGCCGTGCTCACGGTTATGAGCGGCCCAGATCCTCCTTTTGATTAGTGGGGTTGTCTCCTTCCGACGAGGGAGGTGCCTCTCGGGGTTACCTTGGTTTGGTTTGGTTTGGTTTGGTTCTCAGTAGTATCATGATTAAATTTGACTAATTACTATGTAACCGGGTTAATGGTAATTCATCAACTTGTAGTAAATAGTTTTAATAAAATTTTGCCAAGATTAAAAGCTAATGCAGTTGAGTCAGCCAACCTTAGAGCCTCATAGTTTGTGTTATACTTGTTGAGTACAAGTTGTGTACTCACTCTTGCCTCTTCTCTACTTTTTCCTCTTGGCTACGCTACTGCTGCTCAGTTCCTGCCGACACGAGGGAGTTCGTCCAGCGCTACCAGGACTACGAGGACTTCTAGGTGTTCGTCTCCCAGTCGACGTCCCTATGGCGCCCTGCTCAGCTTCGGAGAGTTTTTACCGTATATGTACTTCGCTTCCGCTGTATCAGACATTTTGTCATTAATGTAATAAATACCATTCGTATTTCATTTTATTATGTCTTATTCGTGATATGTGCTGTGATATACTGTTCATTCTGTTGTATATACGTGTGACTTGATCCTGGCACGTATATGATTGCTCGGTTTATGTTCTTTTATAAACCGGGTGTTACACATCTGCTCGGCATCTTCTATAATATCAGGGCCAAAGAGCTGCTTCTCACCAATCTGATCCCAATAGAGAGGAGTCCTGCACTTTCTGCCATACAATGCCTCAAAGGGGGACTTCTTCAAACTGGCCTGATAGCTGTTGTTATAGGAGAACTCAGGGTACGACAGGCACTTATCCCAACTAGTACCATACTGAATAGCACAAGCTCTCAGCATATCCTCCAACACTTGGTTTGTTCTCTCTGTCTGCCCATCTGTCTGAGGATGATAGGTGGTACTGAAGCGCAGCTTCGTATCCAAAGAATCATGAAGCTGCTCCCAGAACCATGAAGTGAACTGAGATCCTCTGTCTGATATAATCTTCTTAGGCACACCATGCAAGCAGACAATCCGAGAGATGTACAACTCTGCAAGTCTAGCACCGGAGTAAGTAGTGTTCACTGGAATGAAGTGGGCAACCTTCGTCAGACGATCCACCACTACCCATATAGAGTTGTACCCTTTCTGAGTACGAGGCAATCCAACAATGAAGTCCATATTGATCTCCTCCCATTTCCACTCTGGAATCTTCAAAGGCTGTAACAGACCTGCTAGCCTCTGATGCTCAGCCTTAACATGCTGACAGGTGTCACAAATAGCCACGTACTCTGCCACTGAACGCTTCATTCCATACCACCAGAAACGTTCCTTCAGATCATAATACATCTTCGTGCTGCCCGGATGAATAGAGTAAGCTGTATCATGGGCCTCACTCAGAATCAACTTCCGGAGATCCTTCACATCAGGCACGCAGATCCGGTTCTTGTACCACAAGGTACCCTGATCATCCTCTATGAAATGAGGAGCCTTGCCCTTCTTGAGCAACTCACGGATCTCCTGCAGCTTCTCATCTTCCTTCTGATGCTGCCTGATCTCTGCCTCTAGAGTGGGTACTGCCTCGAATGCTGCACTCGAAGTATGATGCAAGAAGCCCAGACTCAACTGCTCAAACTCCTCGCATAACTCTGGAGGCATCTGAAAAGCCACGGCCATGTTGACATAGCTTCTTCTGCTCATAGCATCTACCACAACATTAGCCTTACCCGGATGGTAGTGAATCTCCAGGTCATAGTCCTTGACCAACTCTAACCATCTTCTCTGCCGCATGTTCAGCTCATTCTGCGTAAAAATGTACTTGAGGCTCTTGTGATCAGTATAGATATCACACTGCTGACCATACAAGTAATGCCTCCAAATCTTCAGAGCATGCACAACTGCGGCTAACTCAAGATCATGAGTGGGATAATTCAGCTCATGCCGACGTAACTGCCGTGAAGCATAAGCAATCACTCTGCCCTCCTGCATCAGAACACACCCAAGACCATCCTTCGAAGCATCACAATACACCGTGAACCTCTTGCTTTGGTCTGGCAGAGTAAGGACTGGCGCCGTAGTAAGCCTCTTCTTCAGCTCATCGAAGGCCATCTGACGCTCATCAGTCCATATAAATGCTGCATTCTTTTCTAGCAAGGAAGTCAAAGGCTTCGCGATCTTGGAGAAATTCTCAATGAACCTCCGATAATATCCTGCTAAGCCCAAGAATGACCGGACTTCCTTCACCGTCTGCGGTGTCTCCCACTCGAGCACATCCTTCACCTTGCTTGGATCAACTGCAATACCTCCCTTGGAGATGATATGACCGAGGAATGGAACCTCGTCAATCCAGAACTCGCACTTGCTGAACTTAGCATACAGCTGATGCTCTCTCAATCTCTGCAACACGAGCCTCAGATGCTCTTCATGCTCTTCCTCTGTCTTGGAGAAGATTAGAATATCATAAATGAAGATCACCACGAAGACATCCAGATAATCCATGAAAACCATGTTCATCAAGTGCATGAAGAAAGCCGGAGCATTAGTCAAGCCGAAGGACATGACCGTGTACTCATACAGCCCGTACTTGCAGGTGAATGCCGTCTTCGGAATATCCTCCGGACGGATCCTCAGCTGAAAATAACCCGAGCGAAGATCAATCTTCGAGAATATACGAGCACCTCGAAGCAAATCAAAGAGATCCTCAATACGGGTAGTGGATGCTTGTTCTTGATAGTGACTGCATTCAGCTCCCGATAATCCACACACATTCTCTTCGAGCCATCCTTCTTATCTACTAGCAACAATGGAAAAGCCCAAGGAGAGAAGCTGTGACGGATATAGCCCTTGGCTAGCAACTCATCAATAGTCTTCTTGACTTCCTCATGCTCTATAGGTGCCATGCGGTAGGGCCGCTTTGCAATAGGAGCAGTGCCAGGCAAGAGATCAATAGAAAACTCGATGTCGCGTTCAGGCGGCATACCTGGCAGATCATCCGGAAAGACATCCGGGAATTCAGACACCACGCGAATACCGTCCGTGGGTCTAGCCTCCATCTGATGAAGAAATCCCGAGGGCTCTGAAGCACTGACTGTCACCTCTTGGCCATCAGATGCTGTCAGGTGAACTGCCCGATGAGCACAATCAATTTTGACTCCCCACTTGGCAAGTGTATCCATTCCCAGATCAGCACTGAACGTTGCCCCCCTTATGGCTACACTGACTCGGGGGCAAAAAATATGGGATCTCAACTCCCCTCCCGGTGAAGAGACTAGCAGACACTTCCTTAATGCAGTGGTAAAGAAACTATGCTCCTCAACATATGACTTGGTGATGAATGAATGAGTAGCACCAGTATCAAAAAGCACTGTAGCTGGATGGGAGTTGACCATGAACGTACCAATAACCACGTTAGGAGCCTCGGCCGCTGACTCGGCCGTCACGTGGTTCACTCTGCCCTGTGCTGGCGCCCAGGGCTGAGCTGGGCGCCTCTGCTATCCTGCCTGCGCCTTCCGGGGGCAAGTGTTGGCGTAGTGCCCCGGCTGGCCACAGTGATAGCACACGCGAGGAGGTGCTGGAGCCTGCTGTCCGGCAGGAGGAGCTGCCTGTCGTGGAGCCTGAGGTGCTGGCGGAGCTGGTGGAGCAGCACGAGTCGGAGGTGCCGGTAACCTCGGGCCCTGACCTGCCTGCTGCTGCTGTCGAGGCAGGTACTGCTGCGGCCTCTGCTGGTATGGCTGGGTAGGCCGGTACTGCTGCTGCTGGTACTGCTGGGGCGGCTGGAGGCGAGGACGAGTGTTCCTGCCGGAAGCAACGGGGACAATCTTCCTCTTCTTGTCCTCCATCAACAGGTACTTGCGCTCTGTGTTGAGCGCGCTGTCAACCAGATGGTTGAAGTCGTCGAAGCGGAGGTTGAGCAGCGCGTACTGGAGGTAGTCCTCAAGACCCTCCATGAAGTGCTCCTGCTTCTTGCGGTCATCCGCAACCTCGGCAGGGGCGTAGCGAGCAAGCTGCAGAAAGCGATCACGATACTCCGTGACTGACATAGTCCCCTAAAGTGACAAAGATAGATATATATTCGAAAGATTAATTCATGACTCAGAAAGATAGATCAAGGGGGTATTAGCTCAAAAGGAAACGCTGAATGATTGTATCTGAGATTACCTGCTTCAGTGCAAGGAACTCCTTCTGCTTCATCTTCATAACGCCCGCGGGGACGTTGTGGCTGCGGAACCGCTCCCGGAACTGGAGCCAGGTGAGAGCCTCGCGGTCCTGAACTGGGTGGGACTCCCACCAGTCCAAAGCTGCCCCTCGCAGCTGTCCTGCTGCGTACAAGACTCGCTCCCGATCATCGCACTGGGCGATGTCCAACTGGCGCTCCACTGCACGGAGCCAGTCGTCAGCCTGAAGAGGGTCGGACGTGTGAGAGAACGTCGGCGGGTGACCTCTCAGGAACTCAGCACGCCTGTCGCAGGGCTGCGGCGGTGGAGGAGGCGGAGGCTGAGTGTGAGCCTGCTGAAGTGCCTGAACAGTGTTGTTCAGGGTAGCCATCATCTGCATCTGGAGCTGGAAGTACTGCTCCGGGGTCAGAGGCGGAGGCATCGGGATCCCAGTACCCTGGTTGTTCTGCCCCTGGTTGTTCTGCCCCTGCTGGTCAGAACCACACCTGATGTTCACCATCTGATTTTGGACAAAAGATTTCGTAAGGATATTGCAGAAATAAATTCAGATGGATATGATATTTTTCTGCAAGAAAGACTTAGACATGATAAAGTAGACAGGATAGAGTGAATGGTTTTACTTCCAATGATCTAACTCATTTTATTAATTTATTAACTTTAACTTAAGAATGATTTTCTTTAAACAAAATTAAACTACTAAACTATGCAATCATTCAAAAATCCAAATCAAACATGTAGCATAATAACAAGCAGACAATTTTCTCAACTTAGCCGAGTTTAACACACGACTCGACTAACACAGCGCATCGCAGAACGTGCTATCGTATTATTATAAAAGGGTCACCTAGGTTATACTCATGGCGTTCAGCTGACTGATTCAGGCCAAATTCTACGAAAACTATTCTTTAGAGAGAGAAATCAAGGCAAGACGGGTAAAAGTCATAGAATTCAAGGGGTATAATAGTAAAATAGTTTCAACAGACAAGGATTGGAGAGAAGAAGTCCTAAAACTCGACCAGTTCTATCTAGGCTTCGTCCTACAGTCGATATGGCTCTGGTACCACTCTGTAACACCCGGTTTATAAAAGGACATAAACCGAGCAATCATATACGTGCCAGGATCAAGTCACACGTATATACAACAGAATGAACAGTATATCACAGCACATATCACGTAAAAAGATATAATAAAGTGAATACGAATGTTATTTATTACATTAATGACAAAAATGTCTGATACAGCGGAAGCGAAGTACAAATATGATAAAAACTCTCCGAAGCAGAGCAGGGCGCCACAGGGACGTCGACTGGGAGACGAACGCCTAGAAGTCCTCATAGCGCTGAGCGAACTCCCTCGCATCGGCAGGAACTGAGCAGCAGTAGAGTATCCAAGAGAAAATAGTAGAGAAGAGGCAAGAGTGAGTACACAACTTGTACTCAACAAGTATAACACAAACTATGAGGCTCTAAGGTTGGCTGACTCAACTGCATTAGCTTTTAACCTTGGCAAAATTTTATTAAAGCTATTTACTACAAGTTGATGAATTACCATTAACCCAGTTACATACTAATTAATCAGAATTAATTAAGAAACTACTGAGAACCAAACCAAACCAAACCAAACCAAGCCACCCGGGGAAACCTGCCTCGTCGAAGGAAGATAACCCCACTAATCAAAAGGAGGATCTGGGCCGCTCATGACCATGAGCACGGCTAGTATACCAGTTTTACGCTCTGCAGAGGTTGCACATCTTTACCCACAAGTCGTGAGCTACACTAGTTGTTCATCACACTTCCTTAGGTGAGATGACTAGCAAACTCACTACGAGGCCGTTACAAAGGACACGTTGGTAAGATGTAACCGCTAAGGATTCAGTCAATGCAACAATGGTGCCCACCTCGAGGGGGTACAAGACAACATAGACCAGCCTCGTAGTGTAGGGACCATTGAAGCTCGACTCCCCTCTTGCCCCGTCGGTAAGTTACTCCCGAACCAAAATGACCTAATTAGTAAGCCAAGACCGTCCCATTCCAGTCTTGTGGTAGCGCTGTTGTCCCAGGTTGTCGCTCTATGAACCGGTCCTTATGGAGAGTGGCCAACCCAGCAGTAAGCACCGTGCTGGCCCCCTAAACCATGTTTCTAGAAAAACCAATTTTAACGAGACGTGAGCCACTCAAGCCACACAGAGGGCCACTCTCAGAATTAAGTTGCATATACCATTAATCAAATTAATTAAAAAGGACCATTATGTGTTATAGCGCGGCACCTAGCACAACTAACCAAAATGCAACCCAAAGGATATATAAAGGATATAAAGTGGCTAGGAAATCCTTATAGGCATACAGTATTAAAATGCAGTATGAAAGTGTATTTAAAGTGATAGGTGGTGTTCATGTTATACTTGCCTTCCTCGTACTGCTCCTGCTACTGCTCAAAGTTGTCGGAAGACGGCTGCTCCGGGTACTGGTACTGGGGCTCCTCAACTAGATCAGCGTCTACTCACGAACACATGGCCAAAATGAGGCACAGCAATAAGCATACAAGCAAACACTAACAAAAACTAAGAAACAATACATCAATACATGGAAACAGCACACTAAACTAGTCTAAAACTATTCTACGCATTACAACGATGGCATGGACATAAAGAACGCCTAAAACGGAGCTACAACGCATAATCTAGGCCAAAAACAATGATATGCACCGAATTGGTTCGAAGAATTGGCCCGATCTTCACGACAGTAGGTTTTGGTAACGGGGATAACTTGCTGAAAAAAAAATTCAGCGGGGTAAAAGGCTTTACACCTGGCCAAGGTTGGATGCGACCAAGCGACGGGGAGAGAGACACCGAAACCGCGAAGACTTCGACTCGATCTCCGAACGACCGCAGAACCACAACCGGAGCTAATCCACACAAGACGGGGCAGCCGTACTGGAACCCGCAGAGCACGAATTAGTGGATCTCAGAGAGATCTCTCCACAAGTTCAAGAAGAACAAGGAAGAACAAGGGTTGAGTAAGACACTCAAGCAGCTCGGCTGCAAATATCACTGGAATAATCTTAATTCATCAAAAGTTGTTCTTGGCTTACAAATAAGGGGTATTTATAATAATAACTAGTCTCTAAAAATAGATGTGAACTGAAAGAGCCACGTGGGAAGGTGGAAGGCCAACTGGTTTGATCATTCATGCAGTGGTCGTCAATCTCCCGCATGTCTTCTGGCCTTTTGAGTGGTCTTCAATGTTTTAATCATAACTCCACCTAGGAACATCCAAAAGACGCTGGACCAGATGCGTTGGAAAGCTAATTTGATAACCTTTCACACCATGTGTAGTATGCTTCACGAAATATTGTAGAGCAATACAGTTTGTCACGGAAACTTGGATATCAGGCTGACTATTGATCTTCTGAACAGTCTGCACCAAAAGCACTTGGCTGCCAAGCTGGAAGCTCTAAAGCACTCGGCACTTAGTGGCATTAGAAAGTTGACTTCAACACCTTTCCAACAAGTACTCATGGACCTTCACAGCTTCTATGAATCAAGAGATATAACTGTTTCTTCATGACAGTTCTGCCAGGCCGAACTGGTTCGACGTAGTTCTCCTCTCTGGTTCAGTCTCGGCGTGTCCTTGTCATCCTCCTTGGTGAACCTGAGTAATAGCAACATGCACGATTTAGGAAGTATATAATTCTCATTAATAAATGGAATTTCACAAAGTAGTGTGTGCACCTCTTGTTATAGCTGTTTAGCTCGGCTACGAGTAATTGGTCCATCGAAGACATGAGCTGGTGCAGCTTGACTTGATGATTGTTCCATCTTGCTTGATGTAGTCGGTATACTTGATGGTGTGGTCGGCGTGGGCATATCATCCTCCCCCCCTTGAAAAAGAGTCGTCCTCGACTCGTCCAATCCAAAGAATGGAGAGAGGTTGGACACATTGAAACTGGTACTCACACCATAAGTACTTGGCAGATCAATTTCATAAGCGTTGTCGTTGATCTTGCGTAGAACTTTGAATGGTCCGTCAGCCCGGGGTTGCAACTTGCTCTTGCGCAGCTCTGGAAAATGATCCTTTCGAAGGTGCACCCAAACCAAGTCCCCTGGTTCGAACAACACCTTCTTGCGACCCTTGTTAGCATGCTTCTCATACTTCTTGGTCATCCTTTCAATATTGGCCTGAGCTCTATCATGAATGTTCTTGAAAAATTCAGCTCGGTTGCTTGCGTCGAAGTTCACACATTCCTGCATGGGTAAAGACAAAAGATCTATGGGAGCAGTGGGTTTGAATCCATATACAATTTCAAATGGACAAAATCTAGTGATCGAGTGTACTGCCCGATTGTATGCAAACTCAACATGTGGCAAGCTTTCTTCCCATAGTTTTAGGTTCTTCTTAAGGACAGCTCGCAGCAACATTGATAGTGTGCGATTCACAACTTCAGTTTGGCCGTCCGTTTGCGGATGACATGTTGTGGAGAACAGCAGTCTTGTCCCAAGTTTGCCCCACAATGTCTTCCAAAAGTAGCTTAAGAACTTGGTGTCACGATCCGACACAATGGTACGTGGTACTCCATGTAGTCGCACAATTTCCCTGAAAAATAATTCAGCAATATGGGAAGCATCGTCGCTCTTGTGGCAAGGAATAAAATGTGCCATTTTGCTGAAACGATCAACCACGACAAAAATTGAATCCCTTCCCCTTTTGGTCCGTGGTAACCCAAGAACAAAATCCATTGAAATGTCCTCCCAAGGTGCATTAGGAATAGGAAGAGGAGTATATAAACCATGAGGGTTCAGACGAGACTTAGCTTTGTGGCAGTTTTCGCAGCGAAGAACATGTCTCTCTACATCTCGTCTCAGTTTTGGCCAAAAGAAATGGTCGGCCAGCACTTGCTCCGTCTTCTTGGCTCCAAAATGGCCCATAAGTCCACCTGCATGAGCTTCCTGCACGAGTAAAATTCGAACAGAGCAATCTGGAATACAAAGTTTGTTAGCGCGAAATAAAAATCCATCATGCACATGATACTTTTCCCATCCTTTGCCATTACCACACTTGGCATATGGTTCAGCAAACTATGAATCAGTGGCATATAATTCCTTTATACTTTCCAAGCCGAGAATTTTAGCATCAAGTTGTGTGACCAAAGCATGACGTCGAGATAAAGCATCAGCTACAATATTGTCTTGACCTTTCTTATATTTGACAATATAAGGAAAGGACTCAATAAATTCACTCCACTTAGCATGTCGTTTATTCAGTTTTAGTTGTCCCTTAAGATGTTTCAATGATTCATGGTCTGAATGTATCACAAATTCTTTAGGATAAAGGTAGTGTTGCCAAGTTTCCAAACTTCGAACGAGAGCATATAATTCTTTATCATAAACTGAATAATTCAAAGTTGGACCACTTAGCTTTTCACTAAAGAATGCAATTGGTCTCTTTTCTTGCATCAGCACGCCTCCAATCCCAACTCCACTTGCATCACATTCAATTTCAAATGTCTTGTTGAAATCTGGAAGTGCAAGGACTGGGGCTGTTGTGAGCTTCGTCTTTAATTCTTCAAATGCCTTTTGTTGTGCTTCTCCCCATTTGAAAGGTACGTCTTTCTTGGTCAGCTCATTGATTGGAGCAGCGATTGTGCTGAAATCTTTCACAAATCGCCGGTAGAAACCAGCAAGTCCAAGGAAGCTTCTCACTTGGCTCACATTCTGTGGTGGCATCCATTCGTGTACAGCCTTGACTTTCTCAGCATCCACCTCCACGCCTTGTCCTGAAACAACAAAACCAAGGAAAACTACCTTGTCGGTGCAGAAGGTGCACTTCTCAAGGTTAGCGTACAATTTTTGTTCATGCAGGACAGCAAGCACGCTCTGGATATGTGCAACATGTTCTTCAAGAGTCTTGCTGTAGATTAGGATGTCATCAAAATAAACCACAACAAATTTACCAATGAAAGTTCTAAGCACATGATTCATTAATCGCATAAATGTACTAGGTGCATTGGTTAAACCGAAGGGCATCACTAACCATTCATACAATCCAAATTTTGTTTTAAAGGCTGTTTTCCACTCATCTCCTTCTTTTCATACGAATCTGATGATAGCCACTTCTTAAATCAATTTTAGTGAAAAAATAGCACCACTAAGTTCATCAAGCATATCATCTAAGCGAGGAATGGGATGCCTATATCTTACTGTGATGTTGTTAATTGCGCGGCAATCCACACACATTCTCCAAGACCCATCTTTCTTAGGCACTAAAAGAACAGGGACAGCACAAGGGGAAAGACTTTCCTGTACATACCCTTTTTTCATCAATTCCTCCACTTGGCGCTGAATTTCTTTTGTCTCCTCTGGGTTGGTGCGGTATGCAGCCCTGTTCGGAAGTGACGCACCAGGAACCAAGTCGATTTGATGCTCGATCCCTCTCTTAGGTGGCTGTCCTGGTGGTACTTCGTCCGGAAAGACATCTTCATATTCCTGCAAGACATTCAAAATAGTACTCGGTAGGGTAGAGGGTAAGGCATTAGTAGAAAGAAAAGTGTCCTTGTACATAAGTACAAAGAACATGGCATCGGGTTCACTCAATGCTTTGATATCCCCCTTCCTAGCCATCATTACGAAACCCTCTTTTCCCGGTTTCTGGGTTCGTTGCAGCTGTGGGGTTTGATTTGGCTGTGGACACTCTTCCTTACTATTTTTGTGGCTCACTCGCAAGTGGTGCTCGCTCTCGCGCTGTTTCTTCCTGATATCATCCTTCAAACTTTCTTCCGGTGTCAAAGGAAGCAAGGAAATTCGCTCTCCTTTGTACACAAAAGACAGCTTGTTGGTCCGTCCAAAAATCTGAACATCACGATCATATAGCCATGGTCGACCGAGCAGCAACTGGCAGGCTTGCATAGGCACCACGTCGCACTCCACATGATCATTGTATTTACCAACAGAGAATGGTACAGTCACAGTATGACTGACACGCAGCGCACCACAATCATTAAGCCACTGCATCTTGTATGGACTAGGATGATGCCGTGGTTTCAGTCCCAATCTGTCCACCAATTCTTGGCTAGCAATATTGTTGCAGCTGCCATTATCAACGATGATGCGACACACCTTATCTTTGATTAGTCCATGGGTATGGAACAAATTATGTCGCTGCCCATTGTTTGCCTTTTCTGCTGTTACACTAAGCACTCGTAGAGAAATAAAGCAATTATGTTCTCCTTCTTCAGGCTGGATCTCATTCCTTTCCTCCTCAATTTCTTCATCGCATATCGGTCCAGCATCTTCCGGATCACTCTCGGATTCCCATTCACCTTTCTCATTCAACAACATGGTCCTCTTGCTTGGGCATTGGGCAGCAATGTGCCCACGGCCGTGGCATTTATGGCATACAATTTCTCTGCTTCGAGAAGAAGATGTAGCTCCCGAGACATTGCTTTGGGCTGCTGAACTTGCAGCGGGTCGCTGCTGAGTTGTTGGTGATGACGCTGTGGAGGCTGCCATCTTCGATGGAACAAATGATTGAGAAGACTTGGCTGCAGCGCCTTGAGATCGTCCACCACCATAGGAAGTACTTGACTGCTGTTTGCGCCATGGGGCAGCAATAGAATGACTGCCATAAGATTTGCCACGTGACTCTTGCTGAATCTTCTGCTCTGTTCGCATAGCTTGATCAACAAGATCCTGCAAGGTACGATATGGAAACATCTCCACAAAACCAGAAATTTCTTCATTAAGACCTCCTAGAAATCTTGCCATTGTTGACTCTGCATCTTCTCTTATTCCAGCCCGCACCAACAGTAGCTCCATCTCCTTGAAATACTCATCAACTGATCTCTTCCCTTGCTTTAACATTTGCATCCGGTTCCTGAGATCACGCTGATAGCTAGATGGCACGAATCGCCTTCTCATCACTTGCTTCATCTCCTCCCATGTATTGATATATCCGCGTCCCAAATCACGTTGATTCTCCTGCACTTGGTTCCACCAAGTGAGAGCGTATCCAGAGAGTTCCACCAAAGCAAGATTCACACGGCGCTGAGCTGAAAGATTATGTACTCGGAATATTTGATCACACTGCTCAGCCCATTCAAGAAATTCATCAGGATTCTCCTTTCCAGTAAACTTTGGAATACTCAACTTGACACGAGCGATGTTATCTGGGTTGTCATGAGGACGACGACCACGATGGTATTCCCTTTCTTCAAAATCAGCAGGCCGGCGATGATGACGCCGATCAAACCTGCCACCTTGACCGAAAGGATTTTCATCATCATGAGATCCTTCTTCATGATCTTGATCTTCAAACTCTTCGTCTTCAAAATGCACGCGGCGACCATCAGCATTACGCCTATGTGCGCGACGCCCACCATGGTAATTATTAAAATCAGCATGGCGACCACCAACAGATCCTTCAGGGCCATCTCCGAAGCGATTGAATCCATGGCCGAAACCAGAATTCTCATCGCCGGACTCCGCTCGATGACGGTCCTCTTGATCATGACGTGCTCTACGTCCTCCAGCCGCGGGAAGACGCTCATCGAGCAGACTGCCCATGGCCTCCATGAGTGAATCAGCCATGCGACGCATCTCATCCCGTGAGACAGGGGGTTCCCTATCACCATGGTGTCCACCATGAACACTTGAATCTGAGTCTGCCATGTTAGGAGCAGCAAGAAAAAAAATGTGGAAAGAAAAAAAATATGTGGACACACTCGATCTCACCTCCTACTTACCCAAGTTCTTGCCTGATCTCAAGAACTGTGATGGTGCTGGTGTGACAGCTTCAACGGAGGTGGTAAAGAGGTCGTAAGGATTTCAAATCGAAAGTCCTGGTTCAGGGTTTTGGTGGAGCTATAGGTGGCTGAACAAGGAGGGCTACGGTACTGCCAATCAAGTGAAAAAGATGTGCTCAAAAGATAAAAAAAAATTGCTGCTATCAAGATTACCACCAACTTGGATATGAAAACTGAAAATTTCAGCAACCAACCGTAACACAAAATTCTTCAGAATCTTTTCACTTGTGCTCTCTCCTTTTTTTTTACTGTATTATTTCTTTCTTCTTTTTTTTGACTCTTCTTTTTTTTTTATAACACTAACAGGGGTGCTGATTACAAAAGATATATGTAAACGGTGGTGACTAGCAACTGGAAGAACACAAACACAAGAATTGGTTTGGTGAATTGGCCCGATCTTCACGACAGTAGGTTTTGGTAACGGGGATAACTTGCTGAAAAAAAAATTCAGCGGGGTAAAAGGCATTACACCTGGGCAAGGTTGGATGCGACCAAGCGACGGGGAGAGAGACACCGAAACCGCGAAGACTTCGACTCGATCTCCGAACGACCGCAGAACCACAACCGGAGCTAATCCACACAAGACGGGGCAGCCGTACTGGAACCCGCGGAGCATGAATTAGTGGATCTCAGAGAGATCTCTCCACAAGTTCAAGAAGAACAAGGAAGAACAAGGGTTGAGTAAGACACTCAAGCAGCTCGGCTGCAAATATCACTGGAATAATCTTAATTCATCAAAAGTTGTTCTTGGCTTACAAATAAGGGGTATTTATACTAATAACTAGTCTCTAAAAATAGATGTGAACTGAAAGAGCCATGTGGGAAGGTGGAAGGCCAATTGGTTTGATCATTCATGCAGTGGTCGTCAATCTCCCGCATGTCTTCTGGCCTTTTGAGTGGTCTTCAATGTTTTAATCATAACTCCACCTAGGAACATCCAAAAGACGCGGGACCAGATGCGTTGGAAAGCCAATTTGATAACCTTTCACACCATGTGTAGCATGCTTCACGAAATATTGTAGAGCGATACAGTTTCTCACGGAAACTTGGATATCAGGCTGACTATTGATCTTCTGAACAGTCTGCACCAAAAGCACTCGGCTTCCAAGCTGGAAGCTCTAAAGCACTCGGCACTTAGTGGCATTAGAAAGTTGACTTCAACACCTTTCCAACAAGTACTCATGGACCTTCACAGCTTCTATGAATCAAGAGATATGACTGTTTCTTCATGACAGTTCTGCCAGGCCGAACTGGTTCGACGTAGTTCTCCTCTCTGGTTCAGTCTCGGCATGTCCTTGTCATCCTCCTTGGTGAACCTGAGTAATAGCAACATGCACGATTTAGGAAGTATATAATTCTCATTAATAAATGGAATTTCACAAAGTAACGCGTGCACCTCTTGTTGTAGCTGTTTAGCTCGGCTACGAGTAATTGGTCCATCGAAGACATGAGCTGGTGCAGCTTGACTTGATGATTGTTCCATCTTGCTTGATGTAGTCGGTATACTTGATGGTGTGGTCGGCGTGGGCATATCAAACAAGTTCTAGGGGCTTATCTGCGATAAAAACTAAGTTCCAGGGGGTTTTCTGCAAAAACCGAGGGCCTAAACATAATTAAACCTTAGGTTCAGGGGCTAACGCTTGAAAAAGCCAGGGGTGGACGGCGGGTTATATATCTAAAAAGGTCAGGGGGTCTGTGCAAGATTTTGGGCCAAACTGTAATTAGTTTTCTATACAGATGGACCGCGGGTTAATTCCTAGGAAACTGGGGGGCTCTTTAGCAAAAACTCCAGGCGAACCGTTATCTACAGATCTCGGCCGTAGGATTCGAATCTGGCGGGTCAGATCTATTCGGCCTATGATCTAATCTGGGCCATAGGATTCGGATCGGGCGGCTACAGGCAAAGGGAAGCGCGGGGCGGCAGCGAGACGTCGCCGGAGCAGAGCTCCGCGGCGGTGCTCGGTCGGAGCTGGTGGAACGGGCGCTATAGAGCACTAATCAGGCCGGGGCTTGGCCGTGGGGCATCACCATGGCATGCGTAGTCCTCCTGGCCACTCAGGGGAGGGGATTGGGGCGCGGGACGCCATGCGCGGCGGCGGGGGCGACTCGGCGTGGCAGCACATCGCCGGCGCAAGGCGTTCGAGCCACGAAGATGGCCCACGGGCTACTCTAGCGTGCCAAAAAGGAAGAGTGGGTGGAGTAGGTCCTCACCGAGCTTCGGATTTAAGAGAAAGGCTAGCGCAGCGTGCTCGGTGACGAAGACCGGCATCGGAGGTGGGGCGGAGCTCATGGAGGAGTAGGTGCAGGGGCGTTTCCGGGCTCCTAGATCCCGCGGATGGCTTCCAGGTGAACCTGCGAATGTTCCACGGGGTCAGAGAGGTCGGAGTCGCACCGGCGTTGAAGAATTCCATGGCGGAGCTTCTTACCAGCGGCGGAATGCTCTGTCTGAGCTCTGAGGGCAGCGGCGGCTAGGTTTGGGGGTGGCGCGCTGGTGGATGGGGGAGGTGCAGGGGTTTGTGGCCGGTTTAAAGGAGGCCGCCCAGAGATTGCGGGGTTCGGGTTCGGGAAAGGAATCCACGGGGATCTCGGGCGGACGCAGCGGCCGTTGCGCAGGCGCGAGGGGAGCGGAGGAAGGGGATGACAGTGGGGCCAGTGTGACAGCGAGAGGAGGCAGGGACGCGAGCATCGCGCGTGCGGTTGGAACGGCTGACAGGTGGACCGCCTTGTCGGTGGATGACACTCGCGCGCGTGGGCGGGGCTGAGCACGGCGAGGGATGGGCCGTGCGTGCTTGCTGGGCCAGTGTGGTGGAGGTGGGGCTGGGCCAAGTGTAGAGCGAAGGCCCATTCGGGAAGGGGTGGAGTTGGGCCCGGGAGGGGAAATGGGTCGCGGGCTGTGGGGTCTGGTGCGGGTTGGGCCGCGCGGGAAGAGAGAAAGGAAAAAGGGGAGGAGGGCCGGTCGGGCTGGGCCTGAGTGAAAGAAGGAGAGGGCTGGGTCAGGTTGAGGTTTTCGGCCGGACTGGGTTGGGAGAGGGGATGACTGGGCCGGGTTAGAGTAGGTTTTGGGCTGGGCTCCTTCTCTATTACATCTTCTATTGCTAATTTAAACTAACACACAACTAGGTGAATTCAAATTCAAATTTGAATTCACAACTAGCACTCAAACAAATAAAATAATACTCCAGCATGATGCAACAACAAATTTAAACCTATGATAAAATTTTAATTACTTAAGGAATAAAAATTAGTTTAAATGTGAGACTAACACAATAATCCTTAGAAAATTAAATAAAGCAAATTAAATTTATTATAAAAAGCTGAAATTTAAATTAGGGTGTTACATGACTGACCATCATAGGTGTAAGCTAGATGACTCTTTTCAATAGCACGATAGAACATTCAGCGATGCGTTGTGTCAGTCGAGTTGTGTGTTAAACTCGGCTAAAGTGTAAATTTGCATGCTTGTCTTTATGCAACATGTTTGATTTGGATTTTTGGTTGATTGCATAGTTTAGCTATTGAACTTGTTCAAATGTAAATCGGCTCTTAAGTTAAATTTGAATTAATTAATAAAACTGAGATAGATCGTTGGGGTTAAACCATGCACTCTGTTTACCTCTACCTTATCATGCCTTGGGCTTCTCCTGTCTTGCTTGTTGAGAAGAAGGATAGTGCGAAGAGGATGTGATATCCAGGGATTCACCGACGAGGACGTCGATTTCTGTAAGGGGGTAGGGATGTGACACCCCGGCCTACAGATAGTACAGGAGAATTTGAGAATGTCTCAGACGAGGCAGAAGAGTTATAGATCCCTTTTTCGGATTTATGTATCTGGAGTTAGCAGCAGTGATGCATGGGTAGTGTTGTCCAAATAAGATAGAACCTTAAATAGTGGGGTTTTCTCTCTTATTTGACCTTGCCAATCTATGCTCCCTCTTTACCCCAGCTCAGATGTCAGCTGAACAAAAAGGCCTTGGAGATAGTGCAATGGGTGATGATGTTCATGCAACAGTTTCCGTGGAGCAGCCGATAACTGTACAAGATTAGTCGTCGCAAACAACATACCACCCGAAGAATGGTGAGAAAGCTTGCTCGTGTTGCCAATTCTATGGCGTTCCTTGTCGTCAAGTTCGTGCGACTGAAGATGAAGCCACAACTAGGAGGAACCAGAGGTTGTTCTCGAGTACAAAGAGAAAGATGTCTCATCAAGAGCAGCTAGCAGAGGATTCCCTTTTCCTTTACTCCCCATCGGTCGATGAGCTACAGACCATCCAGAAGAGAAAGGATCCTGAGTGCTCTAGAGATACACAGGTCAAGTACCAAGCACTCTATGATTATGTTGATGGGTTGACTATCACTATGAAGATGATTCAGCCACGTGGCCGCAAGGAGTCCAGAAAGCAAGCAGCAGAAATAATGCAAGATGGGATGTTAAGTTCACAGGGAGGTCAACCAAGTAGCGCCATTCACCGCCACCGCATGTGCTACCAATGCAGGCAAAAAGGTCATTATGTCAAAAGTTGTCCACAGAAGCGCCTGTCACCGGTAGCACCAGTGCCTAGCTCAGTCTCATCCAAAACGGGAGGGTGCAACCAAGTTCAACAATGCCAAAGGGTGTGCACTAAGCAAACCATGAAGGCTCGGGATCCAGGACCTATCACCAGTCCCGCACGTACCAGTGGTGACGAGGCCCACCTTATTTTCGGGAACTGCTCCAAGCAGGGTGCCCAGAATGATCAGGATCAGAAGCAGGTGATACCAGGTGTGTGTAGAGCTTAATCCCATCCTTGTTTCTCTTTGCTAGCCAGCCCAGAATCTCGGGACGAGATTCCTGTAAGGGGGTAGGATTTGTAACACCCTAATTTAAATTTCAGCAATTAATAATAAATTTAATTGGCTTTATTTAATTTTCTAAGGTTTATATGCTTAGCCTTGCATTTAATTTAATTTTCTTTTGCGAGTAATTAAAATCTCTCTAGGTTTAAACATGTTTGTGCATTCAAGCTGGTGCATGGTTTTATTTTGGTTGAGTGAATAGGGTTTGAATTCAAACTTGTGTTGGAATTCAAATAGTTTGAGTGTGTTAGAAAAAGAAAAGGGGAGAACAAAATAGAAACCCAAACCGGACCCAAAACCCAGCGAAGCTTAGCCTTGGCCCAACCCGCTACCCCTTTTCCTTTTCACCCGGCCGGCCCAATCCTCCCTCTCCCCGCGGCCCAGTTCGCTTCCCTCCCCAACACGCGGCCCAGCTCGCCTCTCACTCACGCCCGCTCAGCCCAGCACCACCCTCAGCCCAGCGTCGCGCGTCATCCACGTTACCCACCTAGGCCCGCCTGTCAGTCTCTGCTAGCTCCCTCCGCGCGTGCCCGCTTCCCCGCTTCAGCCACGCAGCGTGCTCGCCATTATCGCTCGCTCTGGCTGAAACATCAGGCCCACTCGTTAGCCGCTCTTTCCATAGCCCGCACACTCGCGTAGCCCTCCAGCTGCAGCTTGCCCCCACCTGTCGGCGCCCGTTCACCCGTAGCGCGCGTTTGCCCGTGCCTCGCTCCCTCGCTGACATCGCGACCCCACCGTTAGGCCATCGACTCCCCCACACAGCGCAACCTCCGGCCGAGAATCTCACCGTGATTCCTCGCTCGTTCGCGCACGCCAAGGATGTTCCGCTGCCTATAAGTACCGCCTGCACCCCTCTGTACCTTATCATCGCCTCCACAGCCGCCACAAACCCTAGCTCCGCCCGCCTCGCCTTGCTCCGCCGTGCCGAGCACTCTGCTCCGCCGTGGACTTGCCACTCTGCCGCACCACAGCCAGCCCGAGCCGCCGCAGAAGCTTCGCCTGTGCACCAGGAACCTCCCCGAGGCCGCCTTCACCGACCCCAGCCCCACACGCACCGGAATTGATCTTGGATCCGCCGCCACTGGTGAGACCAGATTAGGGAATTTCATCACCGCCGGCGTTCCTCCGGCCGTGCTGACCCTCCATGCACCTTCGCAGCGCATCCCCGCACCCGCTCGCGGGAACCAGAAGCCTGGAGGAGCTCTGCAGCGACCTCCTCCCCAAGCACCGCCCGTGCACAGCCACCAGACTGTGACGCCGACGTCTCTGCACGCCGACACAGGTCGAGTTCGAGCCTAGGTGAGCACCAGGCCGACCCTTCCTACCTTTTGCGCTAGGTATCTAGGCCCGTAGCCCGCGCCCGAGGCCTGAACGCTGCACGCCGGCGCTCCCACGCCGCCCGCACCTCAGTCTTGCCGTGGCGAGGTCACTGCAGTGCGGCATAATCCCACAAAGGCCTTGCATAGTCACGCCTTGATCACGTGCACGCTCCCTGACCCAAGTTTGAGCCCAGCAGAGTGCAACCACGTGCGCGCCGGCGAGCGCCGCCCAAAGCCACCGCCGCAGTCGCACCCGACGCTTCGAGCCTCGCCGTGCCCCGCTCTTGGCCCAGGTGGATCACGCGTGTCACGCTGATCATGCCCGACCCAAGCCCGGTCGATTTGACCCCGGGAAGGCCGAGTTTGGCCTACTCTGGTGAATCGCCGCCGCGGAGCAGAGCTCCGGCGAGTCCCGCCGCCACCCCCTCGCGCGAGTTAACCCTGGCCACCCGATCTGGGACCGGCGATCGAGATTAGATCTTAGACCCTTCTAACAACAGCCCTCGGATCCAGATCCAATGGATCAGATCCGTGCGTACCACTTCAGCCTGGCACTTTTGCTAAAGAGCCCCTAGGTTTTCTCAGAATCAACCCGCAGTCCGTAATAGTTCAAAAGTATTTCCAACCAGCTCCTGTTTTTAATGTTTAGGTCCCTGAGTTTTTTTAAAATAGAACCCGCCATCCAGCCCAGGTCTTTTTGCACATTAGCCCTCATATCTTTCCAGTTTTTATGCATAAGTCCCTGGTTTTTGCAGAAAACCCCTGGAAACTTAGTTTTTCTTGCAGTTTAGTCCCTGGATCTTGTTTTAGGCCTAGTTTTTTGCATTCTAGCTCCGTTTTAGGTGTTCTTTATGTCCACGCGATCGTTGTAACGCGTAGAATAGTCTTAGCTTAGTTTTGTTTGCTATTTTTATGTATTGTTGTACTGTTTCTTAGCATTTGCCTTTATTTGCATGTATGTGTATGTGCTGGACCTTGTTTTGGCGTTACGATCGTGAGTAGACGTTGACCCTTCGGAGGAGTACCAGGAGCCATCTTCAGAGTAGTTTGAGCAGCAGGAGAACTTTGAGGAAGGCAAGTATAACATGAACACCACCTATCACTTTTAAATACATTTTTATACTGCATTTTAATACTGTATGCCTATAAGGACTTTCCCAGTCACTTTATATCCTTTATATATATCCTTTGGGTTGCATTTTGGTTAGCTGTGCTAGGTGCCGCACTATAACACACTTGGTCCTTTTTAATTAATTTGATTAATGGTATATGCAACTTAATTCTGAGAGTGGCCCTCTGTGTGGTGTACTTGAGTGGCTCATGTCTCGTTAAAATGGGTTTTTCTAGAAACATGGTTTAGGGGACCAGCACGGTGCTTAGTGCTGGGTTGGCCACTCTCCCTAAGGACAGGTTCATAGAGCGACAACCTGGGACAACAGCGCTACCACAAGACTGGAATGGGACGGTCTTGGCTTACTAATTAGGTCATTTTGGTTCGGGAGTTACTTACCGACGAGGCAAGAGGGGGTGAGCTTCAATGGTCCCTGCGCTGCGAGGCTTGGTCTGTGTTATCTTGTACCCCCTCGAGGTGGGCCCCATCATTGCGGAGCCTGAATCCTTAGCGGTTACACCTTACCAACGTGGTCCTTTGTAACGGCCTCGTAGTGAGTTTGCTAGTCATCTCACCTACGGAAGTGTGATGAACAACTAGCATAGCTCACGACTTTTGGGTAAAGATGTGTAACCTCTGCAGAGTGTAAAACTGGTATACTAGCCGTGCTCACGGTTATAAGTGGCCCAGATCCTCCTTTTGATTAGTGGGGTTATCTTCCTTTGATTAGGGGGGTTCCCCGGGTGGTTTGGTTTGGTATGGTTCTCAGTAGTATCATAATTAATTCTGATTAATTACTATGTAACTGGGGTATGGTAACTCATCCACTTGTAGTAAATAGCTTTACTAAAATTTTGCCAAGATTAAAAGCTAATGCAGTTGAGTCAGCCAACCTTAGAGCCTCATAGTTTGTGTTATATTTGTTGAGTACAAGTTGTGTACTCACTCTTGCCTACTCTACTCTTTTTCCCTTGTTCTTTTTGGGGATACTCTACTGCTGCTCAGTTCCTACCGATGCGAGGGAGTTCACCCAGAGCTACCAGGAGTACGAGGATTTCTAGGCGGTCGTCTCCTAGTCGACGTCCCTGTGGTGCCCAGCTTCGACGATAGTTTACATATATGTTTTTACGCTTCCGCTGTATCAGACATTTTTGTCATTCATGTAATAAATAACATTCGTACTCGTTTTATTATATCTTTTTACGTGATATGTGTTGTGATATATTGTTCATTCTGTGGTATATACGTGTGACTTGATCCTGGCACGTATATGATTGCTCGGTTTATGTTCTTTTGTAAACCGGGTGTTACAATCGTGTGATAAATCTTTTACAACGGACGGGGTACATATTTATAGGCTAGACATCCTAGCCGGTTGCAGCACACCAAATTTGCTAGAAAAGAAACATCTAAACAAACTAATATTAAGATACACGGATTCTAATTCCCTTTCTGTAGAATCCTTGCTAATAATAGCCTTTGCCGATCCGTCAACGAGAAGAGATAATTTCATATGTATGACCAACCTGTGACACCCTAGGTGTCTGCACAGTAGAACTGTATTTATTTTGTGCATCATGTGCTTAAATTGCTTGCAAAAGGGTCTAATTTAAAAAAATATAAGGTTATTTGTGTAAATATGAATTGATGCAAGGTCCTTTCTATAATTTAATTTGAATAAGAGGTGTAAATTTTTCTTTTGTGGAGGGTTTATTTGCAAAATTTAGTGTAATCATTACATGGCAAAAAATTTTACATTTCAGTCTAAATTTGAGGTGAATTTGCCTTGGAAAAGACAAAAGTCTTTTAAATTCGAAATCCTTCCAATGTTTGCAAAATAACTCTTTAACCTTTGGACAAATCAATTTTTGCACAACACCAAAGTTGTAGATCTTGAAAATTTGAACAACTTTCATGTTGGGCACTTTTTTATTTGAGCCCTAGTTTAGGAGTTATTTTTTGTTTTACAGTAGGATCCCTGGATTTTTCAGAAATTGCAAAAGGGTCCAACAGTCTTCTTCCACCTCTCTCCCTCTCTGCTTCACCTGCCGTCGGAGCAGAGCGGCGCCACCCGGCGTTGTGGAGGGCCGCAGGCCACCTCCTGCTGCTCCGCCGCCCCACGCGGCATTCCCGCAACCCTCTGGTCCCACTCCCAACCGCGCTGGACCTCTCCTCCCCTCGCCACGCTACCCCGTCGAGCTCCGCGGCCGCCACCTCGCCGCCGCCGTGGCGAGCTCGGGATAGAGCCCGGCTTCCCCATCTCTCGCGCGCCTCAGCACCAGGAGCATTGCCGCAACGCATTTCCCTCAAATCCTCTCCAGCTCCCCACCCAAACACCCCAGAACACCATCGCCGTCCACCCGCACGCCGGCGAGCTCGAGCTCACCGCACCCCGCCATTCCAGACCCGCTCCGTCCACGCAGACCCCGCCAATAGCTTTGCCTCACTCTCGCGCAGCTCCCCGACCGCTCCTTGTCGCCCATCGACCATCGGAGCACCCTCGCCGCCGATCCCGTACTCCGAACCGCCGCTGCTCTCCGTCGACGACCCCCTTCTGGCCGCCTCCTCCTCGACCCAGACCCATCAGCAAGTAGCGCTTAGCGCCCTGAAGCTCCACAGCACCTCCACCCTCGCCGCCGATGACCAGAGCCACCGGAATCGGCCGGTCAACCTCCCCTGCCTGCTCTGACTCCGGCCAAGGGCCTCTCTGCAAGCATCTTTTTAGTTCTAGGGGTATAGCTGCAAGAGTTCAGTACTTTTCCTTTTGTTTCTAGGCTGAACTTTGAAAATGTCTAGAAATTCGTAGAAAAATCAGAAAAATACAAATTCAAATGTTTTGGTATCCTTGTTACAAGGCCTACAACTTTTGTTACATACACATCTTCATTTTTGGTCTGCATTTTAATCCAAGAAAAAGAATAAATTAAATAGGATTTAATTTTTTTAGGAGTTGTACTCAGTAACTTCATGTGGTTGTTGGCTAGAATATGTCTTGTAGTGTTACTAGTTCCTAGTAAAAATTTGAACCATTTTTGACATGTTTAACTTGGTCAAAGTTTCAAGATTTCTAGATCTACTAGTTTTACTAATGTATTTGTGCTGGTAGAAATATTACAGTTCTGGGAGTGAAAATTTTTCCATGCATGTATACCACTAAAATCTTGCTGTTGCACAACTTTGGGAAATTTTAGATCTGTTTAACTATATCATTGATTTAATGCTTATTAAGTATGCTTTAATTATGGTAAATAGTTTCCTCGCTTAGAAAAATCTTAGAAAATTTTTAGTACTCTATTTTGGTCATATATTCATGTTTGTAAAATTTGAGATCCAGAAACACTATAGAACTTTCTGTGAAAATTAGTTTTACCATATGTGGTTTAATTTTGTCAAAATTATTACTTCTGTTTTATGCATAGATAAATTCTGAAACATTTATAAGATGTTCATAAACATATGAAGCATGTTCTGAGAAATTTTGAGCTTCATAAGTTTTGTAGTTTTTTCTGTAGAATTTAATCTTTTTATAGGTGCTGTCTGAATAAATGTTTTATTCTAAATAATAGGCTGCATAATTTGGTATAAAATTTACAGGATAGATTGTTCTCTGTACCTCCTGTTTGCAGTAATTTTTCTGAATTTAAATGCTTCTTGTGTGCTGAGCTATTTAATTCTTAGCAAACCATGATTTACATGCTATATGAGTTAACTAAAACTTACTTTGTGAGGTTAATCATGTTGTTTGGTGTAGTAAGACTTGTTAAGTAACTACTCTATAAACAATTGCCCATATGCTAAGTATGATTGCTATTTGTTAGACTACAACTTTATCGTGAAATGTATGTGTTTGTAATATCGTTTCTAGCATCACATATAGATACGACTGTTTTATCGGACGGGACGTACGAGCTGATCCCGGATTCCGAAGGAGGTGATCAAGAAGCTCAAGTGAATGCCGCTACACTGACTGAAGACCCGGACCAACGTCTAGAAGAGCCCAAGGCTGATTTAGCTAGCGACTACTGTGAAGGCATGCCCCAGACATAAACCCAGTATTTCAAATTATGCACTTTATATACTACTTACTTGTGCATTTACAGTTCTTAGGATTTGAATTGAAACCCTAGATGCATGATCCTAGGAACCTATGAACTGAACACTAGACTTGAGTTCGATTAATTGCTATGCTAATAGGACCGGCAAAAGTCGAGTGATTGCCTGTCACTTGCGAGCTCTATAGGAGTTGCTTGTTTACTTTCTGCAATAACTATAAGGACGACGGACGGGGTCGTGTTCGATATCATGACCTTGGGTGAGACCCCATATGTGTTGATGAATTCTGCTAAGGTCGCGGTGTGTGGTAGCGGTGGTTAAGTGTTTGAACGTACTAGCCACATGCCGTAAATATGGTACGTGGTAAGCCTAGTAGCTGATCGGACCGGTGAGTGGATATACCTTTCACTCTCTCTTAGAGATAGGTTTTTATTTATGTTTATGTTGCGCAACACTACTGGTGCAGGGAGGAAGTTGGTGCCCTGTAGTCAGGGAGAGTGACCCTATCCACAAGCTGGAATGAAAGGTCAATGGTTGTTTGGGAATGACCCGACGGTGTTCCAAATGTGTGTGTTAGGTTTACCTTGCAAGGCTGGAAATCCGATTCGAATCGTCCGTCTCTCGCGGATATTGAGACTACTTGATTCCTTTCCCACACAGAGTAATAAGAGTAATGTTATTATGACCAATCTTGATGTTTGACTATAGTTCTACCAATTGTTGATTTGAATTAGTTGCTTACATAGAATGATTAATCAACTAGAATGTTGAAAGCTAAAATGTGAAAGAAGGACCTGCTCTTTATTGCTTTTCAGCAAAAGGAAAACCAGAGCCTCACAAAACTCTGCATAGTCTAGCTAAGTGGACTAAGTATATCCGTTGACGGTTAAGTCTTGCTGAGTATTAGTATACTCAGCCTTGCTGTTGAATCCTTTTTCAGGAATGAGTTTTGAGGACCAGATCGCTAGTCTGACTTGGCCCTGTTCTTTGCCCCCTGGCTGGTCCGTAGAGTGGGATCCGTCTTCAGCCGGCAATGACCCTAATGAGTGATACCTTGCTTGGGCTAGCTTGGTGTCTTTTTTGCGACGTGTTGTAGCCGTCGTGTTTTCTTTCCGCTGCTTAAACCTTTGAACTTCAAACTTATGTCTTGTATAACTTTTTACTAAGTTTGGACCTGTAATAATGCTTGAAATTTGTTGTAATAACTATTTTACCGGTGTTTTAAAATATATGGTTGTAATATCTCTGGACTCGCCTTCGTGCGGGGTATGCTTGTTCGATCCGAGATCCGGTGGTTGTATCGGGACGTTACCCGACAGACCAAGAATTGTTCCGTTTGAAGTGCGTTTGAGTCGGTGTTGCCTTTATGGTGATGTCCAGCGCACTTGAGCCGGGATAATTCAGATGGTTTTGCCACACAACCAGACCCCTTACGCGTGGCGTGGACCAGCACTCCAGCCGTAGCCTTCCCTTTCTTTATTCAACCACCTCTTGCTTGCACGTGTAAGCCTTTCCTTTAATCTTGCCTTCTCTTTATTCTAATCAGATTCGCATGCACGAGCTTCCTTCATAGTTAATTAATCTGGCCACTACCTTTAATCACCTTGTATGCAAATTAGGAGCACCTCCCTAATATACGTGCATGTGTGCTCGCCCATGTTCCCAGCCTTTCTGGAAGAACCGACGCCATTAGAAACTTGCCGATTGCTGCCCATGCATGCTTGATCCTTCTTGCTACGACTCCAGCGCACGTATGCCACTAGCCGATAATCTTCATAATTAAGATTACATCGGATTTGTCAAAATCTGGTGTCAACACAGGCCCCCCTAGTTTCGTAGTATGAAAAGGGCTCATGCTTCGAAACTCCATAAATCCAATACCTCAATTTGCTTGATCACTGTACCGACTCGACACCTCGGCCTTTCTGATATTGTTCTTCCATAGCCGAAGTCTTTCTTTCAGTTTCCACTAGAATTTAGCTGATGTCTCCAGAATAACCACCATGATACTTCAAAAACAGATAGATGAGTCCAGATGAAACGTCAGCGATGTGCCCGAAAGTTAAAGCCTAGAACACCTGATAGATGAAGTCCGCAGTGAACTGGAAACCGTGATAAACTTTTCTAGCACATCCCTTTTTATAGCCGATGATCCTCTCCAAACTTCTTTATCATAATTTTTTAAAGCCAACATGAAGAATCAAATCAACCACACTCTTCCTGCTAAACCACTTGGATCTTTGAAAGATTTTTAAAATCAAAATAAAACTTTGCTCCTCAAATAATTCTCTCAGATCGCTCAATGTGTATGATTCCTCACCAAAGCATTGGATTGCCTCTTTCCTCCCTATTTCTAATAAGGCTTTTTAGTGGAGCTCAGGGTAGGGGATGAAAAGAAGCACACATGTTTTGCATATATTGCAAAGTCAAAAACCAGACCCAAAAGAGAAAACAGATCATACAATCAGATCAAGATGTGCAAGTGTGTGGAATTTTTCTGGATGGAACTCGCACCCATTTCTGCATGACTCTATCTCTTTTTTTTTTTGAAATATGGGCTATCTTTCTTTTTCTTTTTCTTTTTTCCCATGCTTCTAGGCATGGATATTTTTCTTCTGCTTTTCTCTTGCATAGCCCATATTATTTTTGCAATATGAAGAGTCATGTCAAAGCGATGGAGTATTTTTGTGTGGATGGGAGGCATATTTTTGCGTAACTTCCAGTGTAGAAGTCAGCATGAATATATATGGAGTGTACGTGATCTTGACCTTAAAAGCATGAAACGAATCTCATAAGGGTCGCAAATAATTTGACAAAGCTCAATTTAAAACAAGCAGCACATGTGTAAGGTTTTCAAAGATATCAATATATGGCTCTGGTAGGAATTTTGTGTCATTTAGGAGCTAAGTATTTTATTTTTTCACAAAATAAAAACCCCAAGTAATTTTGCAGTAAGAAGTAAGGTTTCTCTGATCATACCAGTATGGACAGTGGAGCGGTAGCATCATAATCAGTCCCTAATGCTCAACAATCATCGGTTGTAGCATAACTAGAGCACCGGCTAATCATCGGCTTCTTGTATCTCCATTAGCCAATACCTGAATCCACGGCCCCTTCTGAGCTGGGTTAGAGTAAGCAACCAGCCACAATGCCTCTTGCTTCGTGGAGTGTATGTACATGCCACCACACAAGTATTGACTTTCTCGTATTGGACTCCAATCCTGCAGCTGTCTCGAATCACAGTTTCATCGGCTACATGGATCATTCAGGATGAGCCGATGAATAGAAACTTCAAAAAGCTAATTAGCCGATTGCCTCACCTACTGCATCATCAGCTTCTCTTTCTGTTTCATCATGAAACCCTCATTTGATAAGGACGAAGTCATCTTCAATAGGCTGCCATCAGGTTATTCTCTGAATGTTGATCCAATCAGAAATAAGATTTCCATCTTTTCTCATGACATGCATGTTATTCTTGAAATAATTCGGGCCTAATAAAACCTACTATATCTGTAGCTTCCTGACTTCGCCTTATTAACCGATAATAAAAGAGACTTCCACTGGCCGGTGCCTCTGTATACATGATATATATATACCTCCTTTTAGGCAGCATAGCTTGGATATCGGCCATGTACACACCCCTAACGGCTTCATCGTGTGTGAGATAATTCCTGCTAGCCGACTACTGCACAATCGGCTCCTGTTATTTGGGCCATCATCTCTTTGCCGATCATCGTTATATTCATCGGCCTCACGCCGTATCCAGATTATGCATACTGAGATGAGATCCCTCGAGCACACGCTGAGTTGCTTGATAATTAATCTGCAGATAGCCAAATTCTCTATCGATCTTGTAATGCTCTGATCACTTCTAAATTGATCACCGATGCTGCCCCTAGGATACGCATTCAGAACAGGCTACCCAGAGTCATAGACATCGGCTCCTTCCTTTGCTATCTATCGGCTATGAGTTTTCTGTATGGGACGAGCCGATAAAAGCAGATACCATATACTCCCTCCTTCCCCGTTTATAAGGCATACACGTATATCAAGATTCAAACCTTCTCATCTTTGACCAATAATTTGACTATTAAATTTTTATTTTTATAATGCAAATTTCATATGATTGGATTCATAATCAAACATAGTTTACAATGATTATAAGTTTATAATCAAAAGTGATATAATATATGATAAATAAATAGTCAAAGTATTGTTTAGAAGACCGTGTCATGTTCTACCATGCCTTATAAACGGGGAAGGAGGGAGTATAACATAATATTGATGCTCAAAAACATCACGTCACCATTGATGCCCTATTTCTTTTTCTCATTGTAATATATTGAGGAAATTAACTTCAATGATCCAACTCGATCAATGGCCAATGAATTCCGGAACAGTCGGCCAAGCTAAAAGGTAAGCATCTTCACGTATCCAATGTAATTTGAGATCAGATAATGCTCAAACTGGACCATCGGCTGTGTATCATCGGCCAGGCAGAATAATATTATATGCCTCTTGCTGCCTATCCATCTTCCAAAAAAACAGGGCAACCGATGAACTAGTACAACAACTCCATCGGCCATTTTTTATTATTAGCAGCAGAAACTCAAATGGCTGGTCTGTCATGTTTTCTATAGCGGTTGATATACCACGAACTGAAGAGCTTCTTGCCGGCATCCCAACAGTTCTAATTTTTCCAAAGTGCCAACATGCCCCTTCGACATCTATATTTTAGAATTATCATTAGGAAGGATAACGAATACAGACACCGGTCTCTCTCTGGCCACTGATCGTTTGCATGATTGGCTTCTCTCTTGATCTTTCAACCATGGATCCGATGAGCATCTTGTGCCTGTTGACCTTGACTATATTAATTTCCTGAGCTGAAGCAACATCCCCCTGATCTATAGAGTATGAATCCAAGATTCTTCGATTCAGCGTGACGCAACTGGGCTTGCTGATGTGTGTATGCAAAGCCTTCTACTTTGAATCTGCCGATGCCTAGTCATTACAGCTAGGAGAGATATCTGGCCTTGTCATCAAGGAACGGCTGATGTCAACACTTATTTATTCATCACGTACTTCTGACTGAAGAATCTGATATTCGACCAAGTACGTTCAGACATCATATATCTTCCATATGCACATGCTAGTTCCACTTCATCGGCTCAAAATTTACGGGCAACATGCCGAGACTTATGCCAGCCCATGATCCTGGGATTCTTCATCCCACCTCGTGTACCTTATGAATTGGCCGATCATACCATGTATATCCAAATCGGCCGCATTTGCACCTCTGAGCTACAATAAGGCTGATGTCTGGTGCTTGTCTATGAGCTCATCGCGCAGTATGATACAAAAGAATGAATATCCTTCTTCAGCGAGGCCTCCGCGATTAGATAATATTATCCCTTGCTGCTGCTATAATCTTATCGCCGGGATGACCAGGGCGCCACAGCTTCCATGACCATGCTCAGCAACCTGCCTACATTAACATTGAAGGGGAAGTCCAAGTTTTCCCTTCATCAACCTTATCGGCTGTTCCTCCCCGTTTTCTCTTTTAGATGGTAACTCCATTGACGTCCTCTCATTCTGGGCCATTGGCTCTACACAAATCATTTCTTCTAATGACTATTTAGCCGATGCATACAAATTATAGTCTTCTCAGCCGATGTATGCAGTTTTCCCTAACATATGCATGGTATAGGATTCACTGCAGCTCTTTGTCGGCTTTCCATCATACTATATATCATTTATTTGTTCTCGAAAAGCTGTATCCAGCCCGTGCGCATGTACGTGCGTCTTGGACTCTTGGTGGCAATGTGCTGTTGTACAAAGAGCTTATATACAAACCAACCTTGCTTGCTCCGTCTCACTGCCGACATGCTCTGTCACCTGCTCATCATCAGCCTTCACGCTCGCAACGGCAATATATGTCACATAGCTGATCAAGTGAGAATAATTCATTGATGAGGGTCCTCATCCTGTTTCTTCTAGCCTATAGCATTCAAACTCATCGGCTTGATGTACTAGCTGTTGCATGGACCACCTGGATGCATCGGCCAACGAATAGTCAAGGGCGCAGATACTGGCCCCCAGCATGAGTGCCGATGCATCCCTGCCGATGTGTTCCTGCACAGTACCAATCCCGATTGACGGCGCCAATGATCCGAAGACTGAATCATGGTGTTTTGCTTTGGCGATTACGGGTCAAGATACCTGGTTGATTGTCTATCAATTTGTGTTTGATAAATCTGACAACGAAGAATTTCCATCGGCCACTCTGTCCATTAATTATAAACTAAATTTTTTGTGCCGATGTAATCACCAGAAATAATCATCAACATAAGCCATCGGTCCCACTAGGAGATGACCATCGGCTCTGTGAACAACCACGTGGGTTACTGTATTACCGTCTTCAATTATTATTGGCTTCAATGTTTCTTGTTTCAAACAAGCAGCTTCTATCAATGTAACAAATGACACCATCGGCAGCTGGAAGAAAGAAGCCAATAAATCAATTCCATCGGCTGACCCATTATATTAACAATAGCAGATGAAGCCACCTGGATCCTCAGGTAGCGTAACAACCTAGATTAGCACCATATCTTCCGCACGCTTCATTAGGCTATCGGCCTTTTTTGAAATCACTATATCGGCTGAATTTGCTGGAATATATTATATTGAATTGAATTAACTCCAATAAGCCGATAAATACTCTTTTGACTGATGAACTTGATATACACAGCTGCCTTTTAATCCATCGGAATAATGTCTCCTCAGCTTTCAATACCAATATTATAATATCATTGTGTTCCACCATGGAGCCGATAGATGTACCAACTATCATGTAGCTATCGGCACACCTTTCTTGAATGCCTATTTGCCGATGCAACAATATTTTACTCTTTTCTTGCCATTGGATCAATATTCATTCAATATTATATCTAATCTCTAGATCGGCAATCCCATATGCACTTCCTAGCCGATCAATCTTCATCGGCTACGGTACCACCTGGATCCCGGGGAAAATAATCTCCAAGTAGCCGATAATTCTGAGCAATAATTTTTTGCTCTTGATCACCTGGCTTCCACGAAAGACAAATTCCAAGCAGCCGATATTCCTGAATATTATTTTTGGAAGGTGGGCAATAATTATTCCAAGAAAAAATCTTCTTCCTTGCTTCTGCAACCTCCATCCATCCATCGACCACTTCAGGCTGGAAGAATAAAATATTTGCCATCCTAGGTAGACGGCCATCAAGCATAACAATTTTCATTGATCCAGACCTCTCAGGTTCTTCTTTGATGTATGGGCATGAAGTCAGCTTTATATTCTTTACCCATTCAGTCAAGCTGATTTTAGCCTCTTCCTTCTTAATTGCTGGAGCTTCTTCTTCGTGAGGCTTTTCAAAGCTATGTTCTTCTTTACATTGGTCCCCGTCTTTGGATCTGCTAACCGAATTTTGTGCTTTATAATCTATGTCTCCTGATTTATCAGTCATTCGGGAATTCAACTTTTCAGACTCGACACATTTATTTTCATTGTCCACTCTGGCCATGAAGGACGGAAACAAATCTTCGTTGACCCTCATCAACTGTGCAAACTCCTCCCATTGAGCCTTTTCTTGCCTAATAGCCGATTGGACCTGATGATGGATTGATGGCTGAAGAACTGATGCTTGCGGCCAACAGCTACCTAACCGCTGTTGTTGATGAGTCATCGGCTGTAGCTGCTGGACCATTGACCATGGTTGCTGACAGGCCATCGGCTTTAGAGTCGATGCATAATATTGATAACCGCCTGTCTGAGCCGATGTTTGATGCTGAAAAACCATCGGCTATGATGCATGATGAGTAAACTGATGAACAATTTTACCAGCATCCACACCTTCGACTGTATTGTTTGTCGTGCTCGCCAGGCTGTTAGTCCAGTTGATCATTGCTTGTTTCATAGCTTGCTTGAACATCTCCGTTGGAAAATTCATGATGATATCGTCGGGTCCCACCAGGCGTGCCAAAATATGTGTTGACGCAAAAATCAACACACTAGAATCCGAGGGCAAGTGTTCGCCAAGCTTTGGAAAGTAGACCAAGCGTGCCAGTCAATTTGACCTGTAATTGACAAGGGATAAACAAAGTAAAATCCGAGAGCGTATCGGCTGGAATTCCGAATGTCTCTCAGGTGGCGTATCGGCAAGGCTCTGCCGATACAAAAAACGATAATAGATCGGGTAAGATAAATGTGTATTAAAAGCGATCTAAAGGAGATCGGCAAGAGGCTGCCGATATCGGTATGCAACAGACGGCTTTGATCTAAACCGACACGTGCCAGAAAACAATGCACAAACCCACGAATGTATGGATCTGAACAAAGCTGAGTTTACAACCAATCTAATCGTCTTTGCAAGATTTAACGTGAAAACAAGAGAACTAACAGCCGATTAAATAGATCATGAAGTCGGGTAATTTGTGAATTGATCTAGACAAGACGACAGCGATACGCCCAGAAGTCAAAGCCTAAATATAATTCGATAACTTTTGAATAGATCTGAACGAAGCGACAGCGATGTGTCCGGAAGCTAAAGCTCAGATTTATTTGGTAAACAAAAATTTACCAGCAGATCAAGTCGTTCGAATGTGAGGCATTCTTGATCTACTCGAAAGAACTCGCCGAAAAGAAAAGAAAAGTGGCGAAGTCGCCGAAAAGTAAATTGCAAGTAAAAAGTAGAGTTTGTTTGTTGATCGTGTGATAAATCTTTTACAACGGACGGGGTACATATTTATAGCCTAGACATCCTAGCCGGTTACGGCACACCAAACTTGCTAGAAAAGAAACATCTAAACAAACTAATATTAAGATACACGGATTCTAATTCCCTTTTTGTAGAATCCTTGCTAATAATAGCCTTTGCCGATCCGTCGACGAGAAGAGATAATTCCATATGTATGACCAACCAGACCCCTTACGCGTGGCGTGGACCAGCACTCCAGCCGTAGCCTTCTCTTTCTTTATTCAATCACCTCTTGCTTGCACGTGTAAGCCTTTCCTTTAATCTTGCCTTCTCTTTATTCTAATCAGATTCGCATGCACGAGCTTCCTTCATAGTTAATTAATCCGGCCACTACCTTTAATCACCTTGCAAATTAGGAGCACCTTCCTAATATACGTGCATGTGTGCTCGCCCTTGTTCCCAGCCTTCCTGGAAGAACCGACGCCATTAGAAACTTGCCGATTGCTGCCCATGCATGCTTGATCCTTCTTGCTACGACTCCAGCGCACGTATGCCACTAGCCGATAATCTTCATAATTCAGATTACATCAGATTTGTCAAAATCCGGTGTCAACACCCACAACGACCTGTCACGGGGTGGAGGATGTGCATTGACTACCGGAAGCTCAACTCGGTAACAAAGAAAGATCACTTCTCGCTGCCTTTCATTGATGAAATGTTAGAGCGGCTAGCGAAGCATTCTTTCTTCTGTTTTCTTGATGGGTATTCAGGTTACCACCAAATCCCCATCCATCCCGACGATCAAAGTAAGACTACATTCACATGCTCTTATGGAACATATGCATACCGAAGGATGTCATTTGGGCTTTGCAATGCCCCTGCATCGTTCCAAAGATGCATGATGTCTATCTTCTCGGACATGATCGAGGAAATCATGGAAGTTATCATGGACGACTTTTCCATCTATGGGAAAACATTCGATCATTGTCTTGAGAATTTAGATAAAGTCTTGCAGCGATGCCAAGAGAAGGACCTGGTACTGAATTGGGAAAAATGCCATTGCATGGTCCGTGAAGGCATCGTACTTGGGCATCTTGTGTCTGAGAGAGGGATCGAGGTGGACAGAACTAAAATCTAGGTCATAGAGAAGCTCCCACCTCCGGTGAACGTAAAAGGGATCCGTAACTTCCTAGGTCATGCGGGGTTCTACAGGCGATTCATTAAGGACTTTTCTCAAATCGCTAGGCCCCTCACAAACCTTCTGGCTAAGGATGCACCTTTCGAGTTCACCGATGAGTGCTTGAAATCTTTTCACATCCTCAAACAAGCACTCATCTCATCCCCAATCATTCAACCCCCTGATTGGACACTTGCATTTGAAATAATGTGTGATTGTAGTGATTATGCTGTTGGGGCAGTCCTTGGCCAAACCAAAGATAAAAAGCATCATGCAATCGCTTATGCAAGTAAAACTTTGTCAGGAGCTCAATTGAATTATGCAACAACTGAAAAAGAACTCCTGGCTGTTTGTGTTTGCAATTGATAAGTTTAGATCTTACTTGGTTGGAGCAAAAGTTATTGTGTTCACCGATCATGCTACTTTAAAATACTTGCTCACCAAGAAAGATGCTAAACCACACTTGCTCAGGTGGATCTTACTACTCCAAGAATTCAATTTGGAAATAAAAGATAAAAAGGGAGTAGAAAATACTGCTGCCGATCATTTGTCGCGTATGCCCATCACTAACATGCAGGATCTTCCTATCAACGATTTCCTATGCGACGACATGCTGCTGAAGGTAAGAGATTCAAACTCGTGGTATGCGAACATTGTAAACTTCATGGTTTCAGGATATGTACCACCGGGGGAAAACAAAAAGAAGCTATTGTACGAGAGCAGATGCCACTTGTGGGACAATCCATACCTATACAGGGTATGCTCAGATGGCCTGCTCAGAAGATGTGTACCAAAAGCCAAAGGGATCCAAATCATTGAGAAGTGCCACTCTGCACCATATGGAGGCCACTATGGTATATTTCATACGCAGGCGAAAATATGGCAAAGTGGTTTCTACTAGCCATCAATGTATGAGGATACCCGAAACTTCATCATGAGGTACAGAAACTGCCAGTTGCAAGGTGACATCACCTCCCGAGATGCAATGCCCCTCAACTCCAATTTTAAAGTTGAGCTATTTGATGTCTGGGGCATTAACTTCATGGGGCCATTCCCAAAGTCAAAAGTCTCCGAATACATCCTGGTCGCAGTCGACTATGTGTCGAAGTGGGTTGAAGCTCTGCCATGCAGAGCTACCGATGCCAAGCATGCCCGTAAGATGTTTCATGAGATCATCTTACCATGCTTCGAGACTCCAAGGATGGTCATAAGTGATGGAGGGTCTCATTTCATTAATCAGACCTTCCGAAACTTCCTGAAAGAGCTTGGAGTAAAGCATAACATCGCAACTCTGTATCACCCGCAGTCCAGCGGGCAGGCAGAAACCTCCAACAAACAGATCAAGAACATCCTATAGAAAACGGTAAATGAAATGGGGAAGGGATGGAAAAATAAGCTGCCTGATGCACTCTGGGCATACAGAACAGCTTACAAAACCCCCATAGGCATGTTACCGTACCAACTGGTTTATGGTAAAACCTGCCATCTACCAGTCGAGCTAGAACACAGAGCTCACTGGGCTATCCGAACATGGAATATGGACAGTAAGATGGCAGGAAGAAACAGGAAGATCCAACTATCCCAGCTGGAAGAATGGAGGGAAAAAGCCTACCACAGTGCCGAGATCTACAAGGACAGAACTAAGAGATGGCACGACAAGAGCTCAGCACAGCTCCGGCAAACAAACATCAAGCAAGAACCGGGATCAAGATTCAGAAACTTACCCGCCGCTTCGAAGCAGCGGGAATTTGAGCTTCAGCGGCTCGGCCGTCTGAGTCCTAAAGCTGGTATGCGGGGGCGTCACTTCCCCGTGCAGCTAGCCTAGCCCTTGGGCCACCTCCTTCTCGGCTTGGGGGCCGGCCGACGCCGACCCTACTATAGTAGTGGCCGGGGGCGCCGACGTTCCCCAGACTTTGCTCGTCCCCTTGCGGGTCGAGCTCCTCAGCGACTGTTGCGCTGCCGCCAACCCCGCCTTCGACAGCGGGATCTTCTACACGACGCAGCGCGTATTCCTTCTCGGGGCAGCCGACGATGGCGGCCCCGAGGCTCCGGTGATCTCCACCTCCGACTCGCTCCCCACGGAGGAGTCGGAGGAGAACTCTATCTCCTCCTCCGCCGGCCGGCGTAGCTCGGTGGGGGCGGTGGCATCCTTGCTAGGGTCCCCCTCAGGAAGAGAAGTGGGGGACCAGCACTCCAAGACCTTGGCTTGCAAAGATCCGAGTTGTGTCACAACCCAACAGGTGCACTCAGAAAAATAAAGCAAAAATAGAGGAAACAACTCGGAAACGAACAAAATAACTCGAAGGATCCAAGAAAACTTACGGCGTCAGTCGGCAGCTTCAGGCAGTGGGCTTTCGAGCAGCCCTTGTCCCGGATCTGCCCCGCCATGATGCGGGCGACCCGATTCACGATCTCTTCCCGAGGGATCATGCGCTCTAACCCCCGAATTGGGTCCTGACGACCCCAGTACTCGAAGGCCGGGGGACCCTCTCCTGGATCGGCTGCGTGAGCCGCTTGCAGAAGGAGAGGGCCACCACGGCCCTCGTCAGGCCTTGCACCGATAAGTTGGCGATCTCCTTGAGGAGGCGCTCCACCTACGCCATCTCCTCAGTGGTCGGCGGCTCCTCCCAGGACGCCTTGTACACTGGCGCGCGGCTAGAGCACGGCGGGAGGCAGGGCGCTGGGTTCACCACCAAGAACCATTCCCGCACCCACCCCTTGTTGGTGTCGCAGAGCTCGAAGTCGGGGTAGACGCTCCCCTGGCATAGCGAGAAGGCGGCCCCGCCCACAACATTCCGGCGAATGTTGGACGGGTGTCCCTTGAGGCGGTACAGAGCCCGCCACAAGTTGAAGTGGGGAGCGATCCCCAAGTACCCCTCACAGAGGTGGATGAAGATGGCAATCTGGGCGATCGAGTTGGCCTTGAGATGAGTTACCTCGAGCCCGTAGAAGTGAAGAAGCCCGCGAAAGAAGGCCCCCGCGGGTAGCGTGAAGCCCTTCTCATAGAAGGACTTGAACACGACCGTCTGATCCATGTCCTCCGACGGGAACTCCTCTCCGTAGCAGCACCGCCACCCGAAGATCTGCTTCTTCGGGAGGATGCCGCGCTCCACCATGTCCTGGATATCTCTCTCCTGGAGCATGCACTTCTGCCACGACGGCGGTGGCGGCGGAGCTTCTCCGATGCTCCCCGAGGTCGAAGATGCCGACGCAGCAGGTGTGGCGGCCATGGCGATGGTGGTGAGGCTCAGGCGAGGGGAGGAAATTGTGATGAAGAGGAAGGCCGAGAGCTCTGGAAATTCGCCGAGTCGGCAAGGCAGTGGAAAGCTCTAGAGTTCTCGGGAACAGGGTGGCCGCTCCGCGCCACCTCCCCTGTTTAAATATCAGAGGCCCACAACGGACAGATCCAAAATCAATGGCCGGATCGGATCGGGCCGGGAATCTTACGGCGGACGGAGCGAGATAAAAGGTAACTTTTTTTACCGTTGTCCCTGTTGATGGTCCTTAAGTGTCATTTTCGACTGTCAACTCTTGCAGTTTTTCACCGGAAATAATGACCAACCATAGATATAAGGCTTACAACTAACCATTTCTACGAGTTTTGGTGAATTGTCATCTGCAGGCACCCACATCTGTAAAAGAGGGAAAACACAAGTGAACACGAGGAAAAATGCACAAAAGATCCACACTGAAACGTGTCACTTACAAGGAGGGCCCACATGTCAAAGCAAATGGGGGAACCAAGGCAAATGCACCACGGGATCTTGACATGGGCCCATAGATCAGAATCCCCGAGGAAGATAAGGACGAGAGGCGACCAGGTGGGGCTGGCCGACCCCTGGGTGGGCCGAACCTGGCCGGCCTCCCGTCCAGGTGCACTTCGACGTGGCGTGCCCCCTACTCATCCTAATCACCTTCCATATATGCTTTTGGCGGGAACTGACCCTGAAGACTATAAAAGGGGGCTCCCTCCACCTCTCACACACACACACCATTTCATATGTGAAGGAGAAGAGTAGAGAGGCTCCACCTCTTTGTATCATTAGCCTAAGGAGTGTGTGAGGAAGGAGTTCGGAGAAGAGCCGGACTTGTCGGCATCTCTTTGGCTTTGTACCTCTACGGATACGGTATATTTGGAGTACATATCTGGGTGCTTCTATTCGGTGAGTTCTAGTAAAGTTATTCTTTTGTTCTCATTCATTCGCGGGTTCATCGTCTGTTCTCGTAGCGGATACTCTAGAAGAGGGCCCCTGATAAAGACAGGATAACCCTGCACAACTCTAGATTAGTAGTCGAAGGCATAGGCGTGGTGTCTGGGCCTTAGATTACCTTTGTTTTTCTCGTACTCAGCTGGTACTGTGGAGTAGACGGCAGGTGGTGATAGCCCTGTCCGTCCGCTACGGAGACAGTCTGTGTGGTTAGTGCACGCCCCCCCCCACTTGGGTATGACATAGAGCGATACTGGAGGTCCCTGGCAGACTAGGGTCAGACCGGTGCCTGAAGTGAGCGAGTGAAAACATTAGTGTATCTTCCCTTGAACCCATCCTTAGATCAGAACCACACTACCCTAAGGTCTCTCTGTCTCTTATCTTCTTTGGGGTAATCTAGTTAGAAGACAGTTACACACCCGTTCCTCATGGAAAATACGATACCCTGAATACTCCCAGGTGAAGTGCTACAACGGTATTTCCGTGCGCTTGCGGATTTCTCTGTAAGAGTTAAGAAATACAAACAAGCATTTCTGGCACTATTGCCGGGGAACGGTTGCCGTAGTTGTCTTCGAACCTAGTTGCTCGTGTGTCTTTTCTTTCATCCTTTCTTTTCTATTTATCCTTATTCCATGGACACCCTTTCTATCCACCAACTCTCTGCTCCCTCGGGCAAGTTCTTAGAGCCACCACAGTCATCCAAACCAATCACAGCTTTAGGCTTTGAACTCCGCCCTGGCTTCATAGCCATGGTCCGGGAACAACCCTTCTCAGGATATGAGATAGAAAATCCCTACCATCACCTACGAGAGTTCGAGCAAATGTGCTTTTGCTTGTCCATTGCAGGCATGGCACAAGAAACACTTCGATGGAAGTTATTTCTTTTCTCCCTTGCTGAGAAAGCAAAACAGTGGTACACCCATAATGTAGGAAAGGTAAATGGAGAATTGAGGAATTGCGGAACAGGTTCCCTATTTCTCGCATCGCTTCCCTGCGTAAAGAAATCCTCGACTTTCGTCAGGATGAGAAGGAGACCCTTGGGACAACCTGGGCTAAATTCTCACAACTCACACATGCCGGCCCAGACTTGTCCATTCCCGACCATGTGCTGCTTCTGCACTTCTAGTTGGGGCTGAACAATGACACAGCCCAACGGCTTGATATCACCGCTGGGGGATCTTTCGCCTATAAAATCAATTCTGAAGGGGTGAAACTCCTGGATCGTATTCTGGAGAACACCTCCTTCACAGAACTCCTCCCAGTAATACAACTTTCAAGCCAAGAGGAAGTTTCGATAGCCGAGCCTGTTCACTCCTTAGTAACCCATGACGAATCGCCGGCCGAGCCTTCCCCTGAACCAGAAGACCCGAAGGAGGAAGAAATCCTACCTCTAGGATTCACGTTTAATATTGAGGAGGATATATTCTATGACTATGGAAATACCACATTATATTCCTTCCAAAAAAGGCCTCCAGTCCCTTTAGACCCTCCAAGCAGTCTCAATAAGGCTTCCATTAAAGAGACCATAAAAGGGTAGCTGCTATCATGAATAGCGAAAGGATACAAGAAGGGGAGACTTCATCTGAAATAATTCAATTTCATGCCCCCTCCTTGACCATTCCATGCTTCGTAAAAGGGGCTGCAGTCACAGCCTTTTATAATCCCACAGTTGGAGTAAACATCATTTCAGCCTCGTTCGCTTCCGATTACTTGGGCGAAAAGCATGTTACTCCAACCACAAAGTCCCTTAGAATTGGACCGAACTCCATTATAAAAGGGATTGGGATTATGCAAGATGTGCCAGTCTGGCACATGAAAACGGAGATCGCTCTAGACTTTCATATCTTCGAAGTCCAAGACTTCGACATCTTGATAGGGCATCCTGTAGAAAAACTTTTCCTAGATGTTTCTACTCTAGGAAGGTTAGACGTGTCTCTTGGGGCAAAAGCCTACTCCTTACCTATCGACCCAGCCAAGAACTCCATGGCTGAATCTATTCCCCAAGAAGAACCAATTGAGGAAGTGTTGACAGTCATGCCAGAAGATGACTCTAAGCCCTCCTTAGAACGACATGCTGAACTCTTCATCCAAGAAGAGGACGACTTAGAGGAAAAACTCGAACTGCCCATTCACAAGAAGCCGACACAACCTCCAATAGAACTAAAAGTTCTTCCCGACGGTCTCCGCTATGCTTTCCTCAATGGTGACACACAAACTCCCGTCATCATTAGTAGTCTCCTTTCCGATGAGGAGACGGCTAAACTCTTAGCCGTATTAGAAAAGCATAGATCCGTCTTTGGCTATTCACTCGAGGACCTAAAAGGGATCAGTCCTACCCTCTGCACTCCTCATATCCCTCTACCTGCACACCTTCTAGGGAGCCTCAGCATAGGCTAAACAACATGATGAGAGATGTCATTAAGAAAGATGTCCTTAAGCTCTTGCACGCCGAGATCATTTATCCTGTGCCACATAGCGAGTGGGAAAGCCCGGTACAAGTTGTACCAAAGAAGGGAGGTATGACGATCATTCGAAACAGTAAGAACGAACTCATACCTCAAAGACCTGTCATAGGGTGGAGGATGTGCATAGACTATTGGAAACTTAACTCGACCACGAAGAAAGATCACTTTCCGCTGCCCTTCATTGATGAAATGTTAGAACGGTTGGCCAAGCATTCTTTCTTCTGTTTCCTTGATGGGTATTCCGATTATCACCAAATTCCCATCCACCCTGATGATCAAATCAAGACCACGTTTACTTGCCCATACGGAACCTATGCTTATCGCAGGATGTCTTTCGGGCTTTGTAACGCTCCCGCATCATTTCAGCGGTGTATGATGTCTATCTTTTTAGACATGATCGAAGAAATCATGGAAGTTTTCATGGACGACTTCTCCGTCTATGGGAAAACTTTTGATCGTTGTCTTGAAAATTTAGATAGGGTCTTGTAGCGATGCCAAGAAATGGACCTGGTGCTGGATTGGGAAAAATGTCATTTCATGGTCCGCGAAGGCATCTTTCTTGGACACCTTGTGTCGGAGAGGGGAATTGAGGTGGACAAATCAAAAATCGACATTATAGAACGTCTCCCACCTCCAGTTAACATCAAGGGGATCCATAGCTTCTTAGGTCATGTGGGGTTCTATCGCCGTTTTATTAAAGACTTCTCTCTGATCACTAGACCCCGTACAAACCTCTTAGCTAAGGATGCGCCCTTCGAGTTCGTGGATGAGTGCCTTCGCGCCTTTGAAATCCTAAAAAACGCACTCATCTCGGCTCCAATCATCCAACCCCCAGATTGGAGCCTCCCGTTTGAAATAATGTGTGATGCTAGCGACTATGCTGTTGGTGCGGTCTTAGGCCAAACCAAAGATATGAAGCATCATGCAATTGCCTATGCTAGCAAAACTCTGACAGGAGCACAACTAAATTATGCCACTACTGAAAAAGATCTCCTTGCAGTTGTTTTTGCTATTGATAAGTTTAGATCTTACTTGGTTGGAGCAAAAGTTATTGTTTATACTGACCATGCAGCTTTGAAATATTTGCTCACCAAGAAAGATGCTAAGCCTCATTTGATTCGGTGGATTCTCTTACTCCAAGAATTTGACCTTGAAATAAAAGATAAAAAGGGAGTAGAGAATACTGTAGCCGATCATTTGTCGCGTATGCAAGTTACTAACCTGCAGGAACCACCAATCAATGACTTCCTACGCGATGACATGCTGCTCAAGGTGACAGACTCCAACCCATGGTACGCAAACATTGTGAATTTTATGGTTGCAGGTTATGTACCACCTGGGGAAAACAAGAAAAAGCTGATCTTTGAGAGCAGACGTCACTTTTGGGATCCACCGTACCTGTATAGGGTGTGTACGGATGGATTATTGAGTAGATGTGTCCCTATAGCAGAAGGGGTACAGATCATAGAGAAATGCCATACTACAGCATATGGAGGCCACTTTGGAGCTTTCAGAACACAAGCAAAAATTTGGCAATGTGGTTTCTTCTGGCCCACAATGTATGAAGACACCAGAGAATTTATTCGAAGGTGCCAAAGATGCTAGTTGCAGGGAGGCATCACTACTCGCAATGCAATGCCCCTCACATACAATCTCAAAGTTGAACTGTTCGATGTCTGGGATATTGACTTCATGGGGCCATTCCTAAAGTCCCATGATTGTGAGTACATCCTGGTTGCTGTGGACTACGTCTCCAAATGGGTGGAGGCATTACCCTGTCGAGCTGCAGATGCCAAGCATGCGAGGAAGATGTTTCATGAAATCATCTTCCCTCGTTTCGGAACACCAAGGATGGTTATAAGTGACGGGGGTTCCCATTTCGTTGACAAGACCTTCCGCCGCTTCCTAAAAGAACTCGGCGCAAGACACAACATCGCTACACCCTACCACCCTCAGACCAGTGGACAGGCAGAAACTTCTAACAAGCAAATCAAGAGTATTCTGCAGAAAATGGTGAACGAGATGGGTAAAGGATGGAAGAATATGCTACCTGATGCACTTTGGGCATACAGAACAACATATAATACCCCCATCGGCATGTCACCATATCAACTAGTCTACAGGAAGACGTGTCATCTCCCAGTTGAGCTTGAGCACAGGGCCCACTGGACCATTAAGAAATGGAATATGGACTACAAACTCGCTGGGAGGAATAGACAAATGCAGCTGGTAGAGCTAGAGGAATGGAGAGAGAAGGTGTACCATAGTGCCAAGATATACAAGGACCATACCAAAAGATGGCATGACAAGAGGATCAAGACCAAGGAGTTCAAGCCAGGTGACAAGGTATTAATGTTTAATTCCAGGGTAAAACTCTTTGGAGAAGGAAAACTTCGCAGCAAATGGAAGGGCCCGTACACCGTCGTCAACACATCTTCTCACGGGGCAATCACACTACAGGATGATGACGGTGAGTACTTCAAGGTAAATGGCCATCGGCTTAAACTTTTCCATGAACCCTTTCGGCCTGGTGAAGTTTTCGATGAAATTAAGTTAGTAGATTTCGATTCTACACATCTTCTCCATAGAAATAAAGCCCATGCACCCCCTGATCACCTAGCCCATGACCTTAGAAGCCCACACAAAGAAACTAAGGCCCAGTTGAGCCCAGAGGGGGGCGGCCGAACCTAGGGGTCGGCCGGCCCCACCTCGTGGCCATTGGTGACGAATCTTTGAATTTGAACTCTCCAACGTCCCTTTTCGTGTTTCCTTGTGTGGAGACACCAAACTTCGGAAGGTTTGGCACCATTTTGATCCTCTCTTCCCTTTAAATTCATCCTCTCTCCTCTCCTTCTCCTCATTCACCCAAGATCCAAGCACTCCACCTTTCCTCAGCCTCTTCCCACCTGCAAAGCACCATCTCCATGGCCGGAAAGTCGATCATCCCGTTCATTGGGTCCGAGTCCACGTACGGCCTCAACGGCGAGCCGTCTCCCACCAACCAAGCTTTAGCGAGTCCTGCAGTGGAAGAAGAGGCAATGCACATTGCCACGACACCGCTGGCGATCATGTCAGCATCTGGGAGGAAGATAACGCCAAGGGGCGCTGAGGAGGGGACGGCCGACCCCCTGGTTCGGCCGAACTAGGGAGGAGGGCCCTCGGCCTCCCCTTCGGCACAGCACATCATCAAGAGGGCTACTGCCCAGAGGGGCAGGGGAAGGCGCCCAAGGACTACGCCGTTTGCCTCTTCGCCGACCCGATGGCTCCGATGCCCATGGAAGAGGGAATGCAGCATGCTTACGTCGTGAGGAACAAAAGCGGCGACGTAGTTAGCCACCATTACACCACCTCTCTCACCCCCATTAGCGACAATTCTCCAAAGCGTTTTAGGATCATAGGAGTCCGGACTTCCGGAGGGGGGTACGGTATGGGCCTCTTTCCCGCGCTTTCCCCCAAGGAGAAGGGAGAGGCTGAATCCGTTGCGTCCACCCCTAAAAATGTGAAGAGGCACCTAACTCCTCCTCCCATCACACGTCCTGGGGGGTAGTATGAGGGTGAGGAGAGAAGGTCCTAAAGGGGCCCAAGGTCGTCCAGCTTCTGAGGACTATAGTTGTGTAAAAGAAGCAGAATCAGAAGCAGGGCGACCAACTGGTAGAGTTGTCCTTAGAGCTGAAATTGGTCAAAGACGACCTCGATACCCTCCACCGTGGCCTCAGCTCCAGGATCTCACGCCTGGAGAAGGGTAAGGACATCGCTTAGGTGTACGCCTCCACCAAGCGACAGGGCGCATTTACTTTTCATGTTCAGTTCTTGAGTTTACCTATGCATCATGTAATAAGCGCCCTTTTCATTCCAATATAATAAAGTTTGAGCTCCCCGGATTCCAATCCAGCAGAGTTCCCTTTTTATTTGTGCCATATTTTGTCTTGAGATTTTGTACAGGCATAGAAACAAGTGTGGGGGGGATGCACCTCACAAAAATGCGACACAAAACTTACACGACCAGTACGCAAAAGAGGAGGGAGAGAGGACCCACCTCAGGGGCGGCCGAACCCATGGGTCGGCCGGCCCCTGGTGAAGCCCACTCGACTCCATCCAGCTCCAGATCGTTGGTTTGCGTCCCCAAAACCTTAAACCTCCCTGCATTCATTTAAATTCAATGAATTTCTTCACAGAAAAGTTAAAAAAAACTCCTTATGCTTCCAAAGAATAAAACTTTGCATGCATTTTATTCTTCGCTTTCTTTTTAACCTCGTGAATAAATTCCTATAGGGACCCCATGCGTTCTAAGTAATTGACCATTGAGATATCACTTGGTTTGATGGTGCCATGCTCTTCCTTGCAAAAGAACTTGTTTTCCTTTTCAAAAAAAATATAGCTTGACTCCTCAAATTATCATAAATTCTTACCAAAGCCAAAGACAAGTTTTCATGCCCAACTTTCAAATGTTGTTTACCTCTGCTTTGAGCTTTGTCAAATTCTTCGACCCTTGTTAGAAACTTGTCATGCTCTCTTGATCAAGATCACGTACACATACTATACTTCCACACTGGGAGATAGTCGCCACATCCATCCACAAAAATAAGAACTCTATGACCTTGCTCTCCAAAATGATTTGGGCTATGCAAAAAGAAAATAAAAGATGTCTACCCAAAGAAGGTAGACCACATGCTCAATGAGTATGTTAAAAAAAAGAAAAAGAAAGAAAAGATGCATACCCAAAGAAGGTATGCCACATGCTTGCAAAGGCATGTCAAAAAAAAAAGTTGATAGCCCGTATTGGAAATAACAAAAGAAAGAGAGTCATGCAAAAGAGTTCATCCTCAAATCACCAGAAATAGTCCAAACACTTGCACATCTTGATCAGACTGTATGACTCATTTCTGCTCGGATCTTGTTTTTGACTCAGCAATACAAGCAAGGCAAACATGCCCTTCCATGCCTACCTTGAGCCCCACATATGCCTGAATAAATGGTAGGAGAAGGATGGCAGCATCTTTGCCTTGGTGAGGATATAAAACAAAAAGAGTGATCCAGAGAGTAATTTGAGGAGCAAGGCTATCTCTTTGTTTTAAAATAAAACATCCAGGTGCTAAGCAGGAAGAGTCAGGAGCCTAAATTTTGAGTCATTCCTTTGTTCAATCACCCAAGACTGTATGGTACCAGACAAAAATTCACAAGGGTAAGAAGAAGCTTGGAATAACTTGTATGCAGGTTGAATTCAAGGAGTAGCATCCACCTTGGTCCTTCAAACTTTACTCGAGGACCAGCAAAGGACTAAGTGTGGGGGTGTTGTTGACGGTCCTTAAGTGTCGTTTTTGACCATCAACTCTTGCAGTTTTTTACTAGAAATAATCACTAAACATAGATATAGGGCTTACAACTAACCATTTCCATAAGTTTTGGTGAATTGTCATCTGCAGGCACCCACATCTGTAAAAGAGGGAAAACACAAGTGAACACGAGGAAAAATGCACAAAACATCCACACTGAAATGTGTCACTTACAAGGAGGGCCCACATGTCAGAGCAAATGGGGGAACCAAGGCAAATGCACCACGGGATCTTGACATGGGCCCATAGATCAGACTCCCCGAGGAAGATAAGGACGAGAGGTGACCAGGTGGGGCCGGCCGACCCCCTGGGTCGGCCGAACCTGGCCGGCCTCCCGTCCAGGTGCACTTTGACGTGGCGTGCCCCCTACTCCTCCTAATCACCTTCAATATACGCTTTTGGTAGGAACCGACCCAGAAGACTATAAAAGGGTGCTCCCTCCACCTCTCACACACACACCATTTCATATGTGAAGGAGAAGAGTAGAGAGGCTCCACCTCTTTGTATCATTAGCCTAGGTAGTGTGTGAGGAAGGAGTTCGGAGAAGAGCCGGACTTGTCGGCATCTCTTCGACTTTGTACCCCTACGGATACGGTATATTTGGAGTACATATCCGGGTTCTTCTATTCGGTGAGTTCTAGTAAAGTTATTATTTTGTTCTCATTTGTTTGCGGGTTCATCGTCCGTTCTCGTAGCGGATACTCTAGAAGAGGGCCCCTGATAAAGACGGGATAACCCTGCGAAACCCAAGAGTAGTAGTCGAAGGCATAGGCGTGGTGTCTTTGCCTTAGATTACCTTTGTTTGTCTCGTACTCAGCTGGTATTGTGGGGTAGACGGCAGGTGGTGACAGCCTTGTCCGTCCGCAACGGAGACAGTTTGCGTGGTTAGTGCATTCCCCCCCCCCCCCGCCAGGGTACGACATAGAGCGATACTGGAGGTCCCTGGCAGACTAGGGTCAGACCGGTGCCTGAAGTGAGCGAGTGAAAACATTAGTGTATCTTCCCTTGAACCCATCCTTAGATCAGAACCACACTACCCTAAGGTCTCTCTATCTCTTATCTTCTTAGGGGTAATCTAGTTAGAAGATAGTTACACACCCGTTCCTCGTGGAAAATACAATACCCTGAATACTCCCGGGTGAAGTGCTACAACGGTATTTCCGTGCACTTGTGGATTTCTCTGTAAGAGTTAAGAAATACCAACAGTCCCTGATAGCCCCTCTCCTCTGTCAGGCGCATCAGGCGCGTTAGATCCGCGCAGAGATATAACGGTTGGATTTTTACCGTAATGTGAATATGCTCTGAATATTCATGGAAAAAACCAGGCGTGTCTCCGGGGCCCAGCCAGGGCCTCAGGGCCGGACGCCGTGACTACTCGGTGCGTCTCTGTGACTCTGCCAGTGACCCTGCTCGGGGGTTGGAAGCCACCTACGACCCGGCGTGTCTCCGTGACCCAGCCAGGGCCTCAGGGCCCGGACACCGTGTCTACTCGGCGCGTCTCCGTGACTCCGCTAGCGACCCAGCTCGGGGGCTGGGTGCCACCTATGACCTGCCGTGTCTCTGTGACCCAGCTAGGGCCTCAAGGCCCGGACGTCGTGACGACTCGGCGCGTCTCCGTGACTCCGCCAGCGACCTTGCTCGGGGGCTGGGCGCCACCTACGACCCGGCGTGTCTCCATGACCCAGCTAGGGCCTTAGGGCACGGACGCCATGACTACTCGGCGTGTCTCTGTGACTCCGCCAGCAACCCTGCTCGTTGGCTGGGCGCCACCTACGACCCGGCGTGTCTCCGTGACCCAGCCAAGGCCTCAGAGCCCGGACACCGAAACCACTCGAAAAGTCTCAACGACTCAAGCCAGGGCTTCAGGGTAAGGGAACCGAGTTGGATTCATATCTTATGGCTATCCCGAGGTAGCTAAGAACTTGCGCCCTAAGGGGACTGAAATAACGGAAATGTTGGCTGAATGTTCAGGCATTCGGACAGGCAAGAGTTAAAGATCAGTTCTTTGACCCTCGAAATGCTTCTCCGTAACCTTCTGAGGCTCGGGGGCTACACCCAACGGGTGCGCCCAGGGGCGCATCCCGTTCTGGATCAGCAACAACGACAGACATTAATGAGCACCGAAGGACTTCGTTCGGTACCACAAGTTCAACTCGGCCCTCCAGCGGGCATCCTCATTGATGAAGGTAGATCTATGTACCTCCCTGCTGAGTGGGGTCCCCGAACCCGGGAGACTACCCTGCTCGGTGACTCGGCTACGACTACTCGGCGTGCAGGACTCGGCTGTGCGCAGAAAGGATCTCCAGTGGATCAGGATGAGAGGCTCCAGCTAGAAGCCCGGATATCTAGGGATCTTAACCAACCTCCTTCCTTGTAAAACAACCCGAGCATATCTTCCTTGTACCCCTACGGCTCCTAGTCTACATAAAGGAGACGTGGGATGACCCATAGAGACTCTTCTTTTCGCAGCATTCCACAAACCCTAATACAACCCCGAACACAGGACGTAGGGTATTACGCTCATCACGGCCCGAACCTGTCTAAGTCCCTGCATCTTCGTGTTACCATCGAGCTCTTGGTCCTGAGATCCCCATCCTGAAACTCTACCGCCAGGTACATCCCTGGTCGACTGGCCGAAATAGAAATCCGACACTCATGAAGTGCGTTACTCTAGAGGAAGGCTAGGATATCCTAAGGGAAATCCATGAAGGTGTATGCGGCAACCATGCTGCGTCAAGGACACTAGTCGGCAAAGCCTACAGAACGGGTTTCTTTTGGCCAACCGCCATATCAGACGCAGAAGATCTCGTCAGAAGATGCCTTGGTTGCAAATTCTTCGGCAAGAAGACCCACATCCCAGCACACAACTTGATTACAATCCCTCCATCGTGGTTGTTCGCTTGTTGGAGTTTGGACATGATCGGACCTCTCACCGTAGCTCTAGGAGGATTCAATCATGTTCTGGTGGCAGTCGACAAGTTTACCAAGTGGATCGAGTACAAGCCAATTGTCAAGATCTCATCAGATAGGGCAGTGGATTTCATTTCCGACATCATACATCGGTTTGGTTTCCCTCACACTATCATTACAGATCTGGGTTCTAACTTTACATCACAATGTTTTTGGGATTCTGCGAAAATTCCTGCGTAGAGGTAAAATATGCTTCAGTGGCTCACCCACGGGCCAATGGTCAAGTAGAACGAATCAATAGCTTAGTACTCGACGGCTTGAAAAAAAGACTCTACGACGCTAATTCTAAGAAGGGTGGCAAATGGATTCAAAATTTACACCATGTGGTCTGGGGCTGCGAACGCAGCCTAGCAAAGCAACAAGACAATCTTCTTTCTTCCTCACTTATGGATCGGAAGCTATACCACCCGCGGACATCATGTGGAAATCTCCAAGAGTAGAGGCTTATCAAGAAGGAGAAGCAGATGAAGCTCGACAACTTGAGTTAGATACAGTCGAAGAAGTAAGGATCAATGCTTTGACCCAATCGGTTAGATATCTTCATGGAGTCAGACGCTACCATGATTGTAATGTCCAGCAAAGATCTTTTAACGTGGGATATCTACTTCTACGATGAATTCAAGATGAAACAGGATTGCACAAGTTAAATTCCAGATAGGAGGGACCTTTCATTGTGTCTAAAGTTACAAGACCAGAATCCTACAGAATTACCGATGCTGATGGTAATGAAGTACCCAACTCTTGGAATATCGAACACTTGCGCAAGTTCTATTCTAGATTCAGTTATATGATAAGGGTGTCAGCTGATCTCTTTAATAAAGTAATGGTTTCCATTACCTCTCGACTACATTAAAGGCAGCAATCATATTGGTACTCTCTAGATCGACTACCAATATTAAAGGGTTTTTCCAACCAGGGTAATCTTTTCAGATTCATACCAAACTAGATAACCCAATTTGGATAGCCTACACAGTTTTTCCTACTGGGATAACCTATTAAAGGTTCATCCAAACTGGATAACTGTACAGGCCACATCCTTGTCCTCTGCTTAGGACACATTCTACTCGTTCACTCGACTAGATTTATGGATATCTTTACAAGTTTGTCCAACTTGGGTAGCCTGACGGGGTTCATCCTAACAGGTCAACTCTAAAGGTGACTCCAGCCTTCTGCTAAAGGCACAACTACTCGCCCGCTCGAGTATGTTTTGGATACTTTTAAAATTTGTCCTACTTGGGTAACTCGACGGGGTTTATCCTAACCGTTCGATCTTAATAGTTACTCCAGTCTACAAGCTAGACACCCTACTTGCTTGCTCGAGTAGATTATTGATATCTCTATACAGTTTTTCTATCTGGATAATCCGACGGGATTCATCCTAACTGATAAACTACGGAGATTGCTCCAAAATAACATCCTACTCGCTCGCTAGAGTAGATTGTATATTGATTACTTCTCCTATCATTTCAGATCAAAGCTTCTGAAGATACATCAACATGATAAGACAGTGATTTATACATCAATAAAGACAAGTCTGTACAGATCTAAGGAATTATTACATGCAGATCATTCTGCTAGGTTCCTCAGGATCTCCTCAGCAATTATCTCTGTTTCCTTATAATAGCCAAGGAAATCCTGATCTGAGCAATCAGCGGCTATTCCTAAAGCTACAGGAGCTAAGTTATACTGGGGCTAGTAAAATTTTACAACTGCAAGCATGTGTGACAGGTAGTTCTTGGAGGCCGCCGTCATGAAGTCAATAATCTTTCTGGGAGCTTCTTCTAAGTGCTCGACCAGAGATTTACTACTCGACGCTTCTCCTTCTTGGGAATCTACCATATTGACAATTGCTTGAGCTGCAGGCACCAGTCGATCATGTTCACCTGATGGACCAATGCAGAGAACAAACACTTCAACAATTTTACAAAACAATGCTCAAAGACTACCAGATATACTTCGAGTAGTTACAAGCCTGGGCAGTCTGCAGTTGCTCCTGAAGCTTGGCCTTCCCCTCTTCCAGGCGCTTGATCTGCTGCTTCATGTCGTAAATTTCTCGCGTATGCTTTCGGTTGGCTTCATATAACTGATTGCGCATAGCGAGAGCTTGATCAAGACGCTTGGCAATCTCGGCATTCTTTTGAGCCAAGGTGTTCCGGTTGTCCACGGTCTTATATAAAGCATGAGACTTCAAGAAAGACTAGTTGGCAACATCCTATAAGGCAAGACATGACAAGTCAGAGATCATAGCTACTAGATACTGAGCAAGACCGAAAAGGAGAAGATTTACCTTGGTCAATTTGAAGCTCCATTGCATATAATCCGCAAGCTTCTATATATTCTCCACAGAAAGTAGAGGATCATCAAAGAGTTCCTTACCCAACTCTTCTTGAGTAGAAGAAGGGAGAGACTGGAAGGGTACTACTTGAACACTAGATCTACCCGACCCTCCAGCCTCTCCACCACTAGCAACTGCAGACGGAGAAGTTTGTTCAGCAGATGGAGCAGATTTCTCTGCTCCAGGGGCGCCTTCCTCTGATGTGCCAGATGTGTCCACCTCTTGGAACACTGTAGCAATAGAGCTCTAGATTAACCCGATTATTGGTGAATCAGGGGCTGATCAAGTAGATGCCTTTGGATCGCTCTCTACCCAGTTACGAAAATCTTGCAGCTGAGCTTTTTCTTGCTCAGACAAATATTGAATCCTAGAATAATCAGCGTCAGCATAAAGTCATCAAGGCATAAATTGTGTGGAAGTCGTCAAGATACTTACTCGCCACTGTCTAGACGATGCTCTTTCCTCTGTAGCCAAGCTCCAGGGCTTGGTTTTTGCTTCTTCTCATTATTGCCACCAGACTGGGTGGCGTCCGCAGGAGATGGAGGCATATAATACCATGTTTTGTAGTTCTTCTGCAAGTATGGTTTCATCAGAACATCAAAGAAAGTATGTATACACGTACTCGAATATGCTTATTGGAACTTACCCAGAAGTTCTCGGGGGGATTACCCGCCCAGAACAATGACGGAAGAATCAAAAACTTGTTGAAGCCGTCGAGTACTTTGCAGCATCTTTTGATCACATCAGACTGTGCCATTTGGTCAGGAGAAAATCTGGATGGATCTTTCGTCCCTTCATATCTAAATGCAGGATGTGCCGACATTGCAAGGGTTGTACTCAACGACTCAGGAAGGAGTACACCACATGATCTCCAGTGACTCCATTCTTTTTTAGTTTTGCGAGAACTTCGAGGAGGGCCATCACTTGACTTCCACCTGGCCTTGCATTCATCCAATTTTCCTAGGCCCTAGGGGCGCCATGAGTTCTCTCAAGTAGAGGAGATTGAAAGTTCCCGACATAAAACCAGAAACTTTTCCACTCGACTCCTTTACCAGATGGATGGTAGCACAAGTACTCGTCTCGGTTCTCAGGATGGAGTACTAGTTCACATCCACCAACGACAGCAGGCTTGCTAGCATTGGGGATCAGATGAAGGAAGAAAAATGCTGGAAAAGATGGAAATGTGGCAGGACGCCAAGAAATGCTTCACACAAATGTGTGAATATGGAAAGATGCAAGATGGATTGTGGGGTCAAATGATGCAATTGGATTCCCCAAAATTGTAGAAGAGCTTGGAGGAAATCTGAGACAGGAACTGCAAGACCACGCTCCACAAAATCGCGGAAGATAACGGTCTCGAGAGTACTTTCATATGGGCGGTCTTCCCCCTCAGCACCACGCCACTGGATAACGACACGACTCTGGAGCATCTTCATGTCTTCTAATTCTTGCATAGCCACCTCGGACATTTTGCTCTTCCTCCACCCCGTTGCAAGGTCTGGGGTTTCTTCAACTTCGACCATGGACTTGGATTTCTTCGGGGCCATCTTGGTGCCACGAGTTAGAATCTTGGCTCGGGGGCTAGGAGAGAGGCCAAGGACACGGAAACTGGAGCAGAAAAAGGATGGTGGAGATTGGATCTGGAAATGGCGGCGGCCAGAAATCAAAGGGGTAAAAAACCCTAGCAGTTACCAAATCATTAAATAAGATTGCGAATGGCAATTTTGTTATTTTTGGAAAGTCCAACGGTCATCGACTACTCTGAGCGGTTTCCAAAAACCATCAGAATATGATCATACGCCACAAGTTTTTAGATCCTTAAATCTAATCAGAAAGATTTAAATTCAAGGCTCGGGGGCTCCATGATATGTGGCATTAGAGATTTATTTTTTAATTTTTTTTGAAAATAAAGTAGGGAAAAGACTAAAGTAACCCTCCGCCTGATTCTGTGATTCAACCTAAGACTCGGGGGCTACTCCATATGGAGCGCGAGTACTTCGCGCAACATACATGATCAAGATTTCGGGGCTTGAGCACCTCACAGCCTCGAAGTAACCAGAAGTACTTGGAAGACTACTCGACGTAACTGAAGGAAGGCCCAGAAGCAAACCAGAAGGACGTTCTGACTACTTGAAGTACTCGAAGACACCTCACCAAGTACTTGACGCCTGGAGGACTCGGCTACGAAGAGCTCGGGGGCTTGTCAGACCCGGGGCAGCGACACTGCTCATAGGCATAGAATGTTCTAGAGTAAGGGATAGCATATGGAGTACCCTACCTCTCTTGTATCTACCCGAATAGGCATAGAACTAGCTGCAGTACAAGGAAATTACCCGACTATGTTATAATAGGACTCCAACAGTACTCGGCTAGGACTTTCCATGTAACCCTGTCCCCCCGGATACATAAAGGCATGCAGGGACCCCCTCGAAACACATCAACACCTAAGGCAATACAAACAACCACACAGGACGTAGGGTATTACGCATCTCACGGCCCGAGTCTGTCTAAATATTTGTGTTCCTTGCACCATCGAGTTCCAAAGCAGTCGATCCCTACCTACAATCCTACTGCTAAGGGTATCCCTGAGCAGGCTTAACGATAAACACTGACAGTGGTCTAACTCTCAAGTGTTACCTTCAGACATATTTTTAGTGATTCCTCTTTTTATTCTAATCTACCAGAAGTTTGGCCTAGGGTCTCGATATGTTTGCTACTACCCAGATGACGGAGGTAGATCTATGTACCTCCCTGCCGAGTGGGGTCCCCGTACCCGGGTGGCTACCCTACTCGGTGACTCGGCTACAACTACTCGGCGTGCAGGGACTCGGATGTGCGCAGAAAGGATCTTCAGTAGATCAGGATGAGAGGCTCCAGCAGAAGCCCGGATATCTAGGGATCTTAATTGACCTCCTTCCTTGTAAAACAACCCGAGCATATCTTTCTTGTACTCCTACGACTCCTAGTCTATATAAAGGAGGCGTAGGCAGACCCATAGGGAGACTTCTTCTTCGCATCATTCCACGAGTCACATCATTCCACGAGACATAGCTTTCAGTGCTTCACGCATCCAAAACTACGACGAAAACAAAGCCGAGTCGACCCGGCGCACCGACATCGACTCGGCAGAGGAGCACCGTCTTACGGCCTCCATACAACACGCGAGATATGAATAGCAGCTCCAGCATTATCATGATCGCAACGTCCACGAGCGAGACTTCAATGTTGGCGACCTGGTTCTACGACGAATCCAGTCAACCACTAGCGCTCATAAGCTGTCTTTCCCATGGGAAGGACCCTTCATCGTCAGCCGAGTAGTGGTTCCAAGAACCTACTGCTCACAAAGGCAAGATGGCACTGACGTGGGCAACCCATGGAATATCAAGCACCTATGCCGCTTCTATCCATAGAAGCAAGAAAATGCAAAGCTATGTACCTATCTACTCACTTAATAAAGTTTGTTGCATGCTATTCATCATATTTTATCTCCTTTCGTTCTTCACCGAGTCGTTTTCAACACGCACGGGGGCTGTCTCGGCCACCTAGCCAGCCCCCACTCGGAGTCCGACCAGTCGGACAGGAACACCCGGTCCGCTCTTAATGAACACAGCCGAGTACATCTTGGAATTACTCTGTGTCACCCTAACTCACCGCGCACATTGATGATCAGCTCTCAAGCGCTATCAGTAAGGGCTCAGATTCTAACTTCCACCTACTCGACAAATTTAGAAAGAACTCGGAACATGGGCTTAATTTAAAAATGATTAAAAATAAGCATTATTTACATAACCACTATTTTAAGTCGGTCCATCCTGACCAAGTCCTTTCACAGCAAAATAAACAAAACAAAATCCTGGAAGCCGGCGGCCTACAAGTCGGCCACGATGCGCTCAGTGATCCCCAGGACACTAGCGTGGTTGGTCTCCTAGTCCACCTCGGAGCAGTCAGCAGGAATGTCGTCCCACACCGGATCCAGATCCGCCTCCGAGAGATGGGACTTCACTAGTCCCAGCGTGTGCTGCACGGCATCCCTGGCCGCTCCCTTGACGACGGCCTCTAGTCGGCCATTGGACGCCACCAGCCTCTCAGACAGGCACTCTACCGCTGCCATGCACTCGGGCTCGAATGCCCCGAGCAGAGCCTCCAGCGGCCTGCTTAGGCGATCTAGCGTCGCCCAGCCATCGGCCACTTGATCCTCCGCTTCTACAGAAAAGCACTCAGCTGTGTCAGCCCAAGCGACAAAAACTACACACACCCAATGGCTGTATGATATCTGAATCATACCACGTTGAGCCTGCCGCTCTAGGCGAAGCTTCTCTTCGGTGGAGGCCTCAAGGGCCTCAGCTGCTTCTCGGAGCTTCTGTAGCTCCTCGTTGGCCTTGGTGTAGGCCTCCAGCTCTGTATAACAAGCAAGTCAGAGACTAACAGGGCAAAAAGGACTCGGCGAACATCGATCCGACTCCTTACCCCACTTCTCTTTGTGCAGAGCCTTCTCGACCTCCACCTTCTCAGCCTCCAACCGGTGGCCCTGCACCTCCAGCTCGGCCACCTTGGCCTCAATCTCCGCCACCCGGCCAACGGCGGTGCTCCCCTAGGCGAGCTCCTAGGCGGCCTGCTCCGACAGCTCCACCAGAGCCTGCAGAACAACTCGGTGTTACAAGATAGCATCTACAAACAACAAGCCGGTTACATAAAGAGTGAGGAAGGAGACTTACCTCGACCCACTCATGGGTCACCTTGGCGGCCTCGACCAGGTGGCTGCCGAGTGACTTGTCTTCCTCTTCCTCCTCCTCCTCGGCCGGCGGGGCTCCGGCTCCCTCCGAGGACTCCGCCTGGGTCCTCGCCACCTCGATGGCTGGGACCTCTGTTGATGCAAAATCGTCACACTAGAATCTGAAGGCATTGTTCGCCAAGCTTCAGAATGCAGACCAAGTGTGCCAGTCAATATGACTTGTAAATTGAAAAGGAAACAGCAAACCGTCAAATTCAAGAGTGTATCGGCTGGATTTCCGAACCACACTTACGCGGGATATCGGCAAAGCTCTGCCGATACAGAAGCCGATAAAAGATCATGTAAGATGAGCGTGTAATAAAAGCGATCTATTACGGATCGGCAGTAAGCTGCCGATGCCGATGAGCAACCAAGACGGCTAGATCTAAAGCAGACGCGTGTCGGGTAACAATGTACAAACCCACGAATGTATGGATCTGACAAAGCTAAACTTATGATTCAATCTAATCGTCTTTACAAAGTTTATCGTGATAAACAAGGAGCTTACAGCTGATTAAACAGATCACTAAGCTGGGTAATTTGTGAATTAATCTAAATGACAAAACAGCGATGCGACCAGAGATCAAAGCTTAGATAAATTCGGTAAATTTTGAATAGATCTGAACGAAGCGACACCGATGCGCCCGGAAGCTAAAGCTCAGATTTACTCAGTAAACGAAAACTTACCAGTAAACCAAGTCGCTCGAGTGTGAGACGTCCTTGATCAGCTTGAAAGAGCTCGCAGAAAGAAAAATAATGGCGAAGTCGCCGACGAGAAAGTAAATTGCAAGTAGTAAAGTTTGTTTGGTTGGATGTGTATCAATCTTTACAATAGTCCGGAGGTTTATATTTATACCCCACGCTAGCACAGTCCTAACCGATTACGGCAAAGCATTGATTCTATCTAAAGAAACTTATTCTAATAAACAAAAAACACCACCTTTCAAAAACGAGACCGTCCCGTATCAAAACTTGCCCAAAAAATGCTGAGACGTCTGATCGGCATCAAACTGTACGATCCTCATCTTTGGTGCATCATCATTATTTCCAACCAAGCATTCTTCTCTTCTACCGATCCTTTGAGACGTGTCAAAAAACGGTGTCAACACATGCCCCCCAGTTTCGGAGTGAAATATCCTTTTGCTCCGAAATTATTTCCCAATTATAATTATTTCCTTCAAGTGGTTGCCTCAGAAGCGCTTCATGCCGTTGCAACTATCAATCCAACATCACGACTCTTGAGGTGGGGTCGCCTTATAAATACATCAGGGTACCCTTCCCCTTTCTCTTCTCTGCAACCTCTCGCACTTGGGCCATCTTCTTCTCCACTTAAGAACTCATCTGCGCCGCCGCCTGCGAGCTCCGGCGTATCTTCCCCAAATGCCCGAGGCTTCTCCCAAGTTCTGCGGATGGCTTCCATCTCCGAGATCCCCCGGGTACAACGACCTCTCTATTCCCCTACACTGCTATTTCAATCTCTGACCTATGATTGTTCTTGATTTTCCGCCATCATTTCTAGGCCCTTAGGAACTCGATCTTCATCCCATTGTCCGAGCAACCCAGCATGGTCTGCCTAGGTCCCATGGGAAACCCATATCCAACTAGCATAATTAATCTGGAAACCGGCAGAATCTCGCTAAAAGCTTCAAATATGACATCAGATTGGTCTCTCGCCTTCAGATCTTGGCCAAATGTTACCCCTGGGTGGAGAAATTGGTTCCGTAGAGTAGCAGTCAGCCACCGAGCCATCTAGGAGCAATATGACATCAGCCAATGTCTCAATTTATCTCTGTCTTTAATGGTTAAGAATGAGCCGATGCTCATATCGGCTTCCTTCTTTTGGTCTGATGCCGTAAATGTCTTCTTGTTTGGTCATGGCCTAATGACCCCAACTTTGCTAGATGTCATGATGCTGACTGGTCTGAATATTACTGCCTCTGATAGAGCTTTTAATTTTCTGGACCCGGCCCCTTTTAAGATAAAGACTAGAGCCATCGGTGGCTGGAGCGGATATGTCTCTGAGAACATGAAGACCGGCTCGGTGTCAGTCAGAGAACACACCGCTTTCCTCAACATGTGGTTGGAAAAATTCATCTTCTGTGGCAAAACAGTAGGCCCAACCAACAACACCCTAAAAATGGCTGAAGCTTTGGCTAGTGGAAACCCGGTGCCCCTTGGCAAACACCTTCTAGGATCAGTCTACCACCTTCTCCACCAAGTATCGGCCAAATTAAGGGCCGATCAGCCAATCTCCAATCTGGGAGGTCCCTGGTGGTTTATCTAGCTATGGTTGAACATGTATATGCACAAAACAATGGGTATCAGGTTGTCAGAACTGTCTTTCCCATCCGAAGAATTTGATGAAGAGGAAGACCCAATCACTCGCCGCTGCACTTCCTTCGGCGAAGCAGCTATTATGATTGCCAATGACTCCAATGTCTTTGGCAAAACTGATTTCTTCAAATGCTTCTACAATGGCTTCACCGAAGACTCTACCATCTGGTTTGCATACCATGATGATAACAAATAGTACGAAAATCCTTTCAAGTTCAATCTTGATTCTTGGAAAAACGACAAAGAAGCCACAAACATCATGAGAGAGGCCATATCTCCAAGAATTCTGCCTACCAACTTTACCTCTGGCAAGAGTTCTACTACCCATCAGTTGTAGCCAGGCAACTGGGATTTGTCCAAGTACCGCCTCTTTTCTACTTTGCCGATAAGGTGCAGGCGAGAAACCCAATCGGCACTGCTCTCACGTATAATCGGCTAAACAATTTGGAGCCTGACGTCGACATGTCCCAGCTAGCCGATTGGCAAGTAGCACCACTTACCACCATTCCTTTCACACAATGGTGGTCAAAATGGCAAGAGCATCTCTTCTGCGAATCACTGAAGGTCTACTGCATTGCCTTGGATGAGAACTACCAAGGTGCTGATGATGAGGTAAACACAAAAAACTTCTTCTTGTTGCATTCTCATATTATAATGCTTTTTTGTATTCTGACAAATCTTCTTATCAGGTTGACGGTACTCCATCTCCTACAATCAGCAGAAACGGACAACCGATCAGATATGCTCCACCAACTGACTACCCTCTCATCGGCTATGATGCACCAACCCTTGCTGATGCTGCTGGCAAGAAGTGAAAAATGACCAGCACCAAGAAAATGATTCAGAAAACTCCGGGCTCCTCTAGTGGAACCCTGACCATTGCATCGGCACTAGATGCTGATGCTTCAGCATATGCCTCTCCTCCTTGTTCGGAAGGTGATGAATAACTTTTGCCCCTTCTACTGATTGTAATGCATTTCTTACTGACCTTGTCACCCAGCATACTCAGACATAGCTGCCGAAGATACGGATGAAGATAACGTTTAGGAGATTTCCCCCCAAACATCTCCGATTGTCCAAGTATTCTTCTTGCTTATTCATAATCTTCTGACAAACATTTGATATTTGCATTATCATATCAGATTCAGCATCTTCCTTCCAAGAGGGCCAGAACGACTGCTTCACCAATCCAGGTAACACAACCATCTTTCTTTTTCTGATCAAATTATGCACCTAACATTGATCCCTCTTATTCAGCAAACATCAAGCGTTGTGCAAGAGTCACCAATTACCCCTCAAGATGTTCTTCCCAACCCAGGTGTTTCCACATTACCACTCGTATCTTCTTCTGCACCAATCACTAATGAAGTTCCACGAATTCAGGTAAGCTATCCCATCATTTTTAGAAATTCAGAAAGAAGACATCTAATTAACATTTCCTTCTTCCTGACTTGGCACAAGACAGTCCAGACAACAGTATGTTCTCTTTTCAACTTGGGACTAGTGGTGCAGAAGATGAGGTGACATCATCAGCAGAATTGGCTCCATTATCTGAAGAAACCAAGGCTAAACTCCAGGAAGTTCTACAGTTGCTGAATCAAGACATTGGCCAATTGGTTCAAGATGCTGAGCCGATTCGTACTATCCTGAGGTCTCTGAAGGGCACTCTTCCTGAATCCCTTGAAGAAGCACTGCATCCCGCGGCCTATATTGAGAGTCATCAGGTCTCAATCCTCAAAGCCCAGAAATGTCTATTTGATCGGCTTCACCAGGAGCAAACGATCAAACAGAGAGATGACCTGAAGAATCTTGCGGACACAACCCGAGGGAAAATTGCTTCTCTGACCCAGTCCAAGGTAGCTATGGAGAATCCAAAAGAGATCTAGAAGCCAAACGGGATTGCCTCATCAAGGAATTGGAACATGTAAACTAGGAAATTGCCGATGTGGACAACAGATTATCCCAGCTTCCAACGGCTCTTCAGCAACTCGAAGTAGAGAAACAAGAACAAGCCCGGCAAACCTATCAACTCCACAAGAGCATCAAAACAGTACCAGGGTCTGCCGAGGCCGACATTCAAGAGATCCCGATTGCTGATGACATTCGCATGCGTGCGATCTCTGTAATCCAGAATGCCCTGGGACCCTCGTGAACTGTTACTCATTCTTGTTGTGGTGGAAAAACTTTAATCTGATGTATTGTAAACAATGCTTAATTTACAATCTCTGCTTCTACTTAATACATCATTTTCCTTTTAGATTTTATTGCTCTAAGGTCGATACAAAAATTATATCGGCCATCTATAGCCGATGTTATCACAACATCAATGGCTTTCCCTTACATCTTTTGTTCTGAAGGTGACGCTTGTTATGTCGGCTATTCTAAAACCTAGCTGATGTTTGCATCATCAGCTTTTACAATATCACCTAAGATTCATCTGTAGATCCAATTGCTAAACTCGATGATATCTCATAGTCGGTGACTTTCAGAAACTCTGCTTCCCATGCTTGACCAGAAAAGCACTTCACTCTTTCATAATTCTCCTCACAAGCCTCCGCCGATGCAATAATAAATGATGAATCGGCAGCAACAACTTCAACAACATCACCGATCCACTGTATAAGGCATTGATGCATAGTAGATGGTATGCAACAATTGGCATGAATCCAATCTCTTCCCAACAATAAACTATATGACCCATTTCCATTGATAACAAAGAAAGTAGTAGAAAGAGTCTTACTGTCGATGGTCAAATCAACGCACAATGCTCCAACTGCCGGAGACATGACTCCTTCAAAATCTTTGAGCATCATATCCGTCTTGGTCATATCTTCACTACCTTTTTCGAGCTTGCGTAACATAGCATAAGGCATTATATTCACTGCTGCTCCTCCATCCACCAACATTTTCGTGACAGGTTTGCCATCAACAAATCCTTTCAAGAACAGAGCCTTAAGATGTTTGTGTTTTTCATCCTTTGGTTTCTTAAAAGTAGTGGTATAGGTTCCAAATTTAACTGAACCATAGCCTCTTCTAAGTCTGGCTCCTCACAATCATTATCTGGAGCCATGAACTCACTAGTCAGCATGAAGACCATATTAATAGGTGCAGCCGATGACCCTGATGGTTGCTCTTCATCAGCCTTCGGCTTGACACGCCAAACTTCAGATCTGACTCTCCTCCTAGGAGCCTCTCTTCTTTCCTCTTCCTCCAGTGCCTCTGTCTGACGTAGCCTTTGAACTCGCCTCTTCTGTGATCTGGTCAGATTTCCTGGGCACCATCGAGGGCGATCAATGTTATCATGAACAAGCACTCTTTTCGGATCTCTGCAGTGTGGGTACTTGTCGGGAACTTGAGCAGCAGCAGCTTGTTCAACCCGCTCATCAGCAGAAATTCTTCCTCCTGCAGGATCACGTAGCATGGTCCTGCCCCCAGCCGATCATACACAGAAACCCTGCCCCCCAGCCGATCATGTACAGAGATGTGTCTATTATCAACTCTCTCGCTAATGATCGGCCCTCGAGGCCTGTGGTCGAAACGTGGCTTCTTGTACGACCGGTCTTCACGATAGAAACCGTTGCACTCTGGACAATTATCCACCGTCGGCAGAGTCAACCTTTCTTCCCAACAGTACACAAAGAAAGGACACTTCCAATGCCCTTCACGTCATCGTGCAGATTCTTCCCGGTACTGTCTTCTTTCTTGATCACGCTGGAACTTGTTCAACAGCATCTGAGACATGACCTTCTTCTTAGGCACCGCTGATTCTTCTCTCTGTTGCGGCCCTTTGCCTTTAGCTTCATCGGCCGTTATTTGTGCTTTGGGATCAACAGCACTAGACTCTTTGGCCGATTGTGATGTGAGCATCTTTGTTTGTAAAGCATTGCCCTTCTTTCCAACATCCATCATGTTTGATGGAAATGGATGCCCATCAATCTTCATCGGCTTTTTGGGTGTCTCAAACTTGAGCCTACCCTGCTCTATAGCCGATTGTATTTGCTGACGGAATACCTTGCACTCATTGGTGTCATGAGATGTTGCATTGTGCCATTTGCAGTACTTGATATTCTTCAACTCCTGATCTGTCGGGATCTTATGATATGGATTCAGCTTGATCTGCCCCTCTGACAGTAACAGGTCAAAGATCTTGTCAGCCTTGGTAATATCGAACCCATACTTCTCGGGTTCATTGTTATCGAAAGGACATGAGATTGGATTCTTATTGTTCTGAACCCATTCAGCCGATCCCACCATCTGATCATCATCTGAGTTAGAAGAATCTGAGCAGTCGACAAAGTTAACCTTTTTCTGGAAATTACTCCTCTTCTGCTCATATGGTCTCGCCTCCCCTGTCATCCTGTTGGCCATCTGACTGATGTTGTAGAACTCCTGAGAAGCATACTTCCCCTTGATGTGTGGCAGGAGTCCGTGGAAGGCAACCTCTGCTAGCTGTTGATCTAACAGAACTAGACTAAAACATCGGTTCTTGACATCTCTGAACCTCTGAATGAAGGCAGCGACCGATTCATCGTTCCTTTGCCTCAAATTGGTTAATCAGTCAGCTTTATTTCCCCTACACCAGAGTAGAAGAACTGGTGGAATTGCTTCTCCAGATCTGTAACACCCGGTTTATAAAAGGACATAAACCGAGCAATCATATACGTGCCAGGATCAAGTCACACGTATATACAACAGAATGAACAATATATCACAGCACATATCACGTAAAAAGATATAATAAAGCGAGTACGAATGTTATTTATTACAATAATGACAAAATGTCAGATACAGCGTATGCGGAAGCGTAAAACATATACGTAAACTCTCGACGAAGCTGGGCACCACAGGGACGTCGACAGGGAGACGAACACCTAGAAGTCCTCATACTCCTGGTAGCTCTGGGTGAACTCCCTCGCGTCGGCAGGAACTGAGCAGCAGTAGAGTATCCCCCAAAAGAACAAGAGGAAAAAGAGTAGAGTAGGCAAGAGTGAGTACACAACTTGTACTCAACAAGTATAACACAAACTATGAGGCTCTAAGGTTGGCTGACTTAACTGCATTAGCTTTTAATCTTGGCAAAATTTTATTAAAGATAATTACTACAAGTTGATGATTTACCATAACCCAGTTACATACAAATTAATCAAAATTAACCATGAACTACTGAGAACCAAACCGAAACCACCAAGGTAACCCCACTAATCAAAAGGAGGATCCGGGCTGCTCATGACCGTGAGCACGGCTAGTATACCAGTTTTACACTCTGCAGAGGTTGCACATCTTTACCCACAAGTCGTGGGATACGCTAGTTGTTCATCACACTTCCTTAGGTGAGATGGCTAGCAAGCACACTACGAGGCCGTTACAAAGAATCTCGTTGGTAAGGAATAACCGCGAGGGTTGGATCGGCGATGATGGGGCCCACCTCACGGGGGTACAAGACACGGAGCACAGACCAAGCCGGAGGAGCAGGGACCATTGAAGCTTACCACCCTTGCCCCGCAGGTAAGTTACTCCAAACCAAAAAGACCTAATTAGTAAGCCAAGACCGTCCCATTCCAGTCTCGTGGTTGCGCGGTTGTCCCAGGTTGTCGCTCTAATGACGTACGGTCCTTATGGAGAGTAGCTAGCACAAAACATAGTGCGAACCCCCTAAACCAAGTTTCTAGAAAAACCCATTTTTAAACGAGACGTGAGCCACTCAAGCGGGCCACTCCCAGAATTAAGTTGCATATACCATTAATCAAATTAATTAAAAAGGACCAAGTGTGTTATAGCACAGCAACCTAGCACAACTAACCAAAATGCAACCCAAGGGATATATATAAGGTAATAAAGTGGCTAGAAAAGTCCTTATAGGCATACAGTATTAAGATGCAGTATGAAAATGTATTTAAAAGTGATGGGTGTTGTTCTTGTTATACTTGCCTTCCTCAAACTGCTCCTGCTGCTGCTCAAACTGCTCTGAAGACGGTGGCTACTCCGGGTACTGGTACTGATGCTCCTCCGGTAGCTCAACGTCTACTCACGAACACATGGCCAAAAACAAGGCAACAACATAAACATACATGCAAACAAAGGCTAACACTAAGAAACAGTACAACAATACATAAAAACATCGAACAAAACTAAGCTAGAACTATTCTACGCATTACAACAATCGCGTGGACATAAACGACGCCTAAAACGGAGCTAGAACGTGAAAACTACGCTTAAAACAAGATCTAGGGGCTTTTCTGCAAGAAAAACTAAGTTTTCAGGGGTTTTCAACAAAAACCAGGGACCTATACATAATTAACGGTTAGATCTAGGGGCTAATGCGCAAAACTATGCTGGCTGGACCGTAGCTTCAAAAAGGGAAAAGATCAGGGGCTAAAACGCTAAAAACAGGACCCACATGCAAATACTTTTGCACGCGACTGGACGGCGGGTTGGTTTTGGAAAAACATAGGGGCTACTTTGCATAAACGCCAGCGCTAACTGGTACCTTCTCTGTTTGACTCTGGCGGGATTGTTTCTGGGCCGCAGGATCTTGATCGGGTGGACACGGTCGGTTGGGCACGCGGGGCGGCGGCGCGAGTCGCCGCAGCACGGCTCCGTGGCGGAGGCTCACCAGAGATGGCCGAACTCGGCCCTCCGGGGCTCGTTTCGACCCGGGCTTGGGTCTGGGATGATATACACTGCATGCGTAATCTACCTGGGCTAAAAGCTTGGCTTAGGGAGGCCGGTGGAGGTGGAATTGCGTGCGGTGGCGGATCGGCGCGGCGGAGCACGCCGGAGTGCACGCGTTCGTGCAGGTCTGGGCACAGGAAGGAGTGTACGCGGGGTGGTGCGTGTGTTCGGTGCCAGGGCTAGCCCAAGAGGAGGCCGCGCGTGGCTGTGGCTGCATGAAGCCTGCCATGGCGGAGCTCCGGCAGTGGAACACCGGAGATGGTGTTCACGCTCCTGTAGTGGACTACGGGTCCTAGGATCTAGCGCAAAAGAACGGGAAGGCGTTGCTGGTGCTCACCGAGGCCCGAAATGGAGCAGGGCGACCGTGCAGGGGTGGCGGTGTCGATGGCGAGCGGCGGCTCACGGCAGAGCTCGGTGACGGGGTCGTTGCAGGGCATCTCCGTGCTCCTGGATCCCGTGATTCGACGCGTGGAGTTCCCGCGGAGGTGCTACGGAGGGTCAGGACGGTCCGGCGATCACCGGAGGCGAGGATTTGTAGGGGCGGAGGTTCTCACCGGCGGTGAGCTCGGTCCGAAATTACGACACTGCACCGGTTGAGGTAGAGCAAGGAGGCTCCGGGGAGCTTCACGGCGTCGAGGCAAAGCCTCTGCGGGGGTCTGTGGGGGTGGAGGTGTAGCAGGGTGTCGAGTCGGCGGTGGCGCAGGACCACGGCGCGGCGGGGCTACGCGGAGACGGTGGAGCTAGGGTTACGGTGGCGGCGCTGGAGTGGGGGATGGGGAGCAGGGAGTCGCGGGATGGTTTAAAGGGGACTGGCCGAGGATCTCGGCGTGGGCTCGGAAAGGAAGGCTCGCCGGGGATCTCGGCGTGACGGGCGTAGCCGTTGCGCGAGGTTGAAGGAGAGTTTGGCATGTGGGGCCAGCGGGTCAGCGGGACGCGGGCGACGCGCTCGCGGGCTGAGCGGAGTGGGAGCGGCCGTGCACGCGGGCTGGGCGAGAGCGCGCGTGGGAGTCTGGGCCAGTGCGGGAAAGGGAACAGGTCGGGCTGGGCCGCTAGGGAAAAGGAGAGAGAGAGGTGGAACTGGACGGGGTTTTGGACTGGGCTGGGGTGTTGCGTTTACTTTCTCTTTTCTATTTCCTTTCCTATTTCAAACTAACTCAAACTAAAACTATTTGAATTCAAATTCACATTTGAATTCAACCCTAGCACTCAAACAAAAAGAACAATGCACCAGCATGAATGCAACAACAAAATTTTAAACTTAGACAAATTTTAATTACTTGTGGAACGAAAATTAGATTAAATGCAAGACTACACATAGTAAATCTTAAAAAGTTAAATAAAGCCAATTAAATTTATTATTAAATACTGAAATTTGAATTAGGGTGTTACAAATCCTACCGCCTTACAGGAATCCTGTCCCGAGATTCTGGGCTGGCTAGCAAAGAGAAACAAGGATGGGCTTAAGTTCTACTCACTCCCGAGGCAGATTCTCATACCCACATGTCTTGAGTTGGCAGTATGTCGAATCTCATGCTCAATTTGCTCTCCTGACGAGGTCTGGATCTTAACCACTATTTTGGTAGGCTGCATCACAAGTTTGTTTCGAACTGACCAATTTTGGCCAAGAATGATGTCGATTCCTGTTGACTCCATTACAATAAGGTCCTCCAGGAAGGTTGCCTCGCCTATCCTCATGCTGACTCGAGGACATATGTAACTGGAGATCTGTTCTTTCCTTGATGATTTGACAACCATTCTCTTCCTCATGGGAAGCTTCAATACCTGATGCTTAGCAGCAAACTGCGTGCTGATGAATGAATGTGTAGCACGAGGATCTATCAACACTGAGGCTGGAAATGAGTTGACTAGAAGCATACCAAGAATGACTGGACTATCATCCCGAATGGTTTCTGATGACACATGGTGAACTCTACCCTGGAGGTACTCTTTTGGTACCTTCTTGGATTGCTCATGCTTTGTACGATCACTGCACACTGGTATCACCTGCTGCTGATCCTGATCATTCTGGGCACCCTGCTTGGAGCAGTTCCCGGAAATAAGGTGGGTCTCATCACCACTGGTACGCGGGATTGGTGAAAGGTCCTGGACTGGTGCTACCAGTGACAGGTGATTCTGGGGACAACTTTTGGCATAATGACCTTTTTGCTTGCATTGGTAGCACATGCGGCGGCAGTGAATGGCGCTACTTGGTTGACCTCCCTGTGAACTTAACATCCCATCTTGCATTATTTCTGCTGCTTGCTTTTTGGACTCTTTGCGACCGCGTGGCTGAATCACATTCATAGTGATAGTCAACCCATCAACATAATCATAGAGTACTTGGTTTTTGACCTGTGTATCTCTAGAGCACTCAGGATCCTTTCTCTTCTAAATGGTCTGTAGGTCATCGACCGAATTGGAGTCGAGGAAATGGGAATCCTCAGCTAGCTGCTCTTGATGAGACCTCTTTCTCTTTGTACTGGAGAACAACCTCTGGTTCCTCCTAGTTGTGGCTTCATCTTCAGGCGCACGAACTTGACGACAAGGAACGCCATAGAATTGGCAACACGGGCAAGCTTTCTCACCCTTCTTCGGGTGGTATGTTGTTTGCGAACACTGATCTTGTACCGTTATCGGCTGCCCCATGGAAACTATTGCATGAACACCATCACCCATTGCACTGTCTCCAAGGTTGTTTTGTTCAGCTGACATCTGAGCTGGGGTAAAGAGGAAACACAGATTGGTAAGGTCAAGGAAGAGAGCAAAACCCCACTATTTAAGGTTCTATCTTATTTAGACAACACTTCCCAGGCATAACTGCTGCTAACTCCAATTAGGTGTTACATAAATCCGAAAAAGGGAGCTATAGCATAACTCTTCTGCCTCATCTGAGAGATTCTCAAATTCTCCTGTACTATCTGTAGGCCGGGGTGTCACATCCCTACCCCCTTACAGAAACCGACGTCCTCATCGGTGAATCCCTGGATATCACATCATCTTCGCACTATCCTTCTTCTCAACAAGCAAGCAAAGAGAAACCCAAGGCATGATAAGGTAGAGAGGATAGAGTGGATGGTTTTACCCCCAACGATCTAACTCATTTTATTAATTAATTAACTTTAACTTAAGACTGATTTTTATTAAACAAAATTTAACTACTAAGCTATGCAATCATCCAAAAATTCAAATCAAACATTGGCATAATAACAAGCATTCAAAAGCTCACACTTTAGTCGAGTTTAGCACACGACTCGACTAACACAACGTGTCACAGAATGTTCTATCGTGCTATTATAAAGGGTCATTTAGCTTACACCTATGATGGTCAGTCGACTTACTTCAGGCCAGAATCTACGAAAACTATTCTATAGAGAAAAATCAAGGCAAGATGAGTAAAAATCTAAAAATTCAAGGAATATCATAGCAAAATAGTTTCAGCAGACAAGGCTTAGAGAGAAGTAGACCTAAAACTCAACCAGTTTTATCTAGGCTTTCATCCTACAGTCGATATAGCTTTGATACCACTCTATAACACCCGGTTTATAAAAGGACATAAACCGAGCAATCATATACGTGCCAGGATCAAGTCACACGTAAATACAACATAATGAACAGTATATCACAGCACATATCACGTAAAAAGATATAATAAAGCGAGTACGAATGTTATTTATTACAATAATGACAAAATGTCTGATACAGAGTATGCGGAAGCGTAAAACATATACGTAAACTCTCGACGAAGCTGGGCGCCACAGGGACGTCGACTGGGAGACAAACGCCTAAAAGTTATCGTACTCCTGGTAGCTCTGGGTGAACTCCCTCGCATCGGCAGGAACTGAGTAGCAGTAGAGTATCCCCCAAAAGAACAAGAGGAAAAAGAGTAGAGTAGGCAAGAGCGAGTACACAACTTGTACTCAACAAGTATAACACAAACTATGAGGCTCTAAGGTTGGCTGACTTAACTGCATTAGCTTTTAATCTTGGCAAAATTTTATTAAAGCTAATTACTACATGTTGATGATTTACCATAACCCAGTTACATAGTAATTAATCAAAATTAACCATGAACTACTGAGAACCAAACCGAAACCACCAAGGTAACCCCACTAATCAAAAGGAGGATCCGGGCCGCTCATGACCGTGAGCACGGCTAGTATACCAGTTTTACACTCTGCAGAGGTTGCACATCTTTACCCACAAGTCATGGGCTAGGCTAGTTGTTCATCACACTTCCTTAGGTGAGATGGCTAACAAGCACACTACGAGGCCGTTACAAAGAATCTCGTTGGTAAGGAGTAACCGCGAGGGTTGGATCGGTGATGATGGGGCCCACATCACGGGTGTACAAGACACGGAGCACAAACCGAGCCGGAGGAGCAGGAACCATTGAAGCTTACCACCCTTGCCCCGCAGGTAAGTTACTCCAAACCAAAAAGACCTAATTAGTAAGCCAAGACCGTCCCATTCCAGTCTTGTGGTTGCACGGTTGTCCCAGGTTGTCGCTCTAATGACGTACGGTCCTTATGGAGAGTAGCTAGCACAAAACACAGTGCGAGCCCCCTAAACCAAGTTTCTAGGAAAACTAATTTTTAAACGAGATGTGAGCCACTCAAGCGGGCCACTCCTAGAATTAAGTTGCATATACCATTAATCAAATTAATTAAAAAGGACCAAGTGTGTTATAGCGCAGCAACCTAGCACAACTAACCAAAATGTAACCCAAGGGATATATATATAAGGTAATAAAGTGGCTAGGAAAGTCCTTATAGGCATACAGTATTAAGATGCAGTATGAAAATGTATTTAAAAGTGATGGGTGTTGTTCATGTTATACTTGCCTTCCGCAAACTGCTCCTGCTGCTGCTCAAACTACTCTGAAGACGGTGGCTGCTCCCGGTACTAGATCGCGTGGACATAAACTAAGCTAGAACTATTCTACGCATTACAACGATCGCGTGGACATAAAGGACGCCTAAAACAGAGCTAGAACGTGAAAACTACGCTCAAAACAAGATCTAGGGGCTTTTCTGTAAGAAAAACTAAGTTTTCAGGGGTTTTCTGCAAAAACCAGGGATCTATACATAATTTATTGTTAGATCTAGGGGCTAACGCACAAAACTATGCTGGCTGGACCACGGGTTCAAAAAGGGAAAAGATCAGGGGCTAAAACGCTAAAAACAGGACCCACATGCAAATACTTTTGCACGCGACTGGACGGCCGGTTGTTTTTGAAAAACATAGGGGCTACTTTGCATAAATGCCAGCGCTGACCGGTACCTTCTCTGTTTGACTCTGGTGGGTTTGTTTTTGGGCCGCAGGATCTTGATCGGGTGGCCACGATCGGTTGGGTGCGCGGGGCGGCGGCGCGAGTCACCGGAGCACGGCTCCGCGGTGGAGATGGCTGAACTCGGCCCTCCGGGGCTCGTTTCGACCCTGGCTTGGGTCTGGTATGATCTACACTACATGTGTAATCTACCTGGGCTAAAAGCTTGGCTCATGGAGGACGGTGGAGGTGGAATCGCGTGCGGTGGCGGATCGGCGCGGTGGAGCACGCCGGAGTGCACGCGTTCGTGCGGGTTTGGGCACAGGAATGAGTGTACGCAGGGTGGTGCATGTGCTCGGTGCCAGGGCCAGCCCAAGAGGAGGCCGCGCGTGGCTGTGGCTGCAGGAAGCCTGCCATGGCGGAGCTCCATTGGTGGAACACCGGAGATAGTGTTCCCGCTCCTGCAGTGGACTATGGGTCCTAGGATCTAGCGCCAAAGAACGGGAAGGCGTTGCTGGTGCTCACCGAGGCCCGAAATCGAGTAGGGCGACCGTGCAGGGGTGGCGGCGTCGATGGCGAGCGGCAGCGCACGGAGGTTCTCAACGGCGGTGAGCCCGGTCCGAAATTACGGTGCTGCACCGGTCGAGGTCGAGCAAGGAGGCTCCGGGGAGCTTCACGGCTTCGAGGCAAAGCCTCTGCAGGGGTCTGTGGGGGTGGAGGCATAGCAGGGCGTCGGGTCGGCGATGGCGCAGGACCACGGCACGGCGGGGCTACGCGGAGACGGTGGAGCTGGGGTTACGGTGGTGGCGCTGGCGTGGGGGATGGGGAGCCGGGAGTTGCGGGGTGGTTTAAAGGGGATTGGCCGAGGATCTCGGCGTGGGCTCGGAAAGGAAGGCTCGCCGGGGATCTCGGCATGACGGGCGCAGCCGTTGCTTGAGGTTGAAGGAGAGTCTGGCGTGTGGGGCCGGCGGGTCAGCGGGACGCGGGTGACGCGCTCGCGGGCTGAGCGGAGTGGGAGCGGCCGTGCGCGCGGGCTGGGCTAGAGCGCGCGCGGGAGTCTGGGCCGGTGCTGGAAATGGAATAGGCCGGGCTGGGCCGCGAGGGAAAAGGAGAGAGAGAGGTGGAACGGGCCGGGGTTTTGGACTGGGCTGGGGTGCTGGGTTTACTTTCTCTTTTCTATTTCCTTTCCTATTTCAAACTAACTCAAACTAAAACTATTTGAATTCAAATTCACATTTGAATTCAACACTAGCACTCAAACAAAAAGAACAATGCACCAGCATGAATGCAACAACAAAATTTTAAACTTAGACAAATTTTAATTACTTGTGGAACGAAAATTAGATTAAATGCAAGACTAAACATAGTAAACCTTAGAAAATTAAATAAAGCCAATTAAATTTATTATTAAATACTGAAAATTGAATTTGGGTGTTACAAGATCGGCCCAGTATATGATGGAGTTGGCTGGCAATGTAGTGAACCATGTGAAGGCCGATCCAGACAAAGACATAGAAAACAGATGCACTTTTAATGCGTCTTGTTGAGCTGCCTCTCCACACTGCACAATGAATCTGTTGATATGTTCCACTATGGAGACTTCCCCCTGTCCAGAAAACTTGGTGAAATCTGGAAGCTTGTACTTGTGGGGCAATGGCAGCTGATCATAAGCAGCTGGATATGGAGTTCTGTACATCAAATTCTGCTGCTTTGGCTTCAAACCAAACTGATCTCTCATCACCTCAGCAATCTTGGATGCTCAGTCGATCTGTTGGCCACCAGCTGATACTGCCTGTGGTGCTGGTGGGGTCAACGGCAAGCTGCCGATGCTGGCTGTACGTTTGGTGAGGTCATCGGCTGAGCAGCCGATGCATTTTGTGTAGCTTGCTGAGGGGGTTGATTGGATGGTGATTGGTACAACACCATCTCGTTGCTATGACTGTTCTGCGCCGTCTTCTGATTAAGCTGTTGCTGTGCAAAGCTAGGTACGTTAGGCACATCCACATGGAGCAGTATACCAGTCGCAAGATCTTGGAAAACCCATGTGACTCCGTTGCCGAGGGGGAATCTGTTTGCCAGGACTTCTGTAGGAGACTTGGGTTGTAGCATCATCGCCAGATACCGTTGTTGAGATGTTGGCCATGGGGCCGACACGTTGCTTGAATTTGCTGGCGAAGGCACTGACGCAGGTGTAACCGCCGGTTGTGACATTGGTGCGGTATCTTGAGGCTGAGTCGGCTGTGAAGCCGGCGCACTGTCTTGCTGGTTCATCGGCTGAGAAGCCGATGTACTTGGCTGCTTTGATGGAGACGGAATCATGAATTTCGGAGGCATACCAAGTCTAGTAGTTGGATTCCAACCAGCTGGGTATTCTGACATGAAGTTCCCCTGTGCATACGTAGCCATCGGCGTAGAATTGGTGTACACTGGAGGAATCTGAGTTGTCGCTACAGTGCTAATCGGCTGTACATCTAAGACTTTCCATTCTGCCTGAGCTTGGGGGTCAATATGTGGTGTTCCAGTAGTCGATCCAACAGGAGAGAAGACCATCTAACTACCTTGATAATAAGCTGGTCCCATAAAGCCAGGTCTCCCTCTATCTTGTAGCATCTTGAGCACAGCATTGTGGACGTGGTTGGCCATAATTGGAGCATGATTCGCGAAAGCATGTCCAATCGGCTGATTCATCTGATGAATCATCCTCTCCTCCTTCTATGACTCTTCATGTGATACAAAAGTGGGAAAATCAAATTTCTTGATTACCTCTCCACTTCTGTTGGTGCTGAAGGATAAAAGGCACCGTTGCTCAAAAGCATCTGTAAAGTGCTTTAAGTTCTGCCTTGTGTTCTTCCTTCAACTTCTCTTTATCGATCGAGATCTGATTATTTCCAGATACCTCTGCCTTCTCTGACATCTTGATGTTTCGTGTCCCACTAGGCGTGACAAAAGATGCGTTGATGCAAAATCAACACACTAAATCTGAAGGCACTGTTCACCAAGCTTCAGAATGCAGACTAAGCGTGCCAGTCAATTTGACCTATAAATTGACAAGGAAGCAGCAAACCATCCTATTCAAGAGTGTATCGGCTGGATTTCCGAACCACTCTTATGTTGGATATCGGACAAGCTCTGCCGATACAGAAGGCGACAAAAAATCGTGTAAGATGAGCGCGTAATAAAAGCGATCTATTACGGATCGGCAGTAAGCTGCCGATGCCGATGAGCAACCGAGACGGCTAGATCTAAAGCCGACGCGTGACGGGTAACAATGTACAAACCCACGAATGTATGGATCTGGACAAAGTTAAGCTTATGATTCAATCTAATCGGCTTTATAAAGTTTATCGTGATAAACAAGGAGCTTACAGCCGATTAAACAGACCACTAAGCCGGGTAGTTTGTGAATTAATCTAAACGAGAAAACAGCGATGCGCCCAGAGATCAAAGCTTAGATAAATTTGGTAAATTTAGATCTGAACGAAGCGACAACGATGCGCCCGAAAGTTAAAGCTCAGATTTACTCGGTAAACAAAAACTTACCAGCAAACCAAGTCGCTCGAATATGAGACGTCCTTGATCATCTTGAAAGAGCTCTCAGAAAGAAAAAAGATGGTGAAGTCGCCGACGAGAAAGTAAATTGCAAGTAGTAAAGTTTGTTTGGTTGGATGTGTATCAATCTTTACAATAGTCCGGGGGTTTATTATTATACCCCATGCTAGCACAGTCCTAACCGATTACGGCAAAGCATTGATTCTATCTAAAGAAACTTATTCTAATAAACAAAAAACACCACATTTCAAAAACGAGACCGTCCCGTATCAAAACTTGCCCAAAAAATGATGAGATGTCTGATCGGCATCAAACTGTACCCGATCCTCATCTTCCGTGCATCATCATTATTTCCAACGAAGCATTCTTCTCTTCTACTGATCCTTTGAGACGTGTCAAAAAACGTTGTCAACAACCTCCTGGGCCCTCACCACCTTGATGACCGGGACCTCACGGGCCTCGACCACCACCTGCGCCGCCCCTTCGCCTTGGGGCGAATCCTGGATCTCCATGTCCTGGAGAGGGGGAGAGACCCTGTCGCTGGCCTCCTCCTTGTTGACACTTCTTAGTGCAATCACTAGGAACGGGGTTGTTAAGCTCGTCCCCGGCAACGGTGTGACACCCCAGGTGTCTGTACAGTAGTTGTGCACCTATTTTATGCATCTTGTGCTTGAATTGTTTGAAAAAGGATCTTTTTGTAAATATAAAAGGTTCTATGTGTAATTATGATTTTATGCAAGGTCCTTTCTATAGTTTAATTTGAATAGGGTGTGCAATTATTGCTTTTGTGGAGGCTGTTTTTGCAAAATTCAGTGCATTTATTGCATGGCAACACATTTTGCTTGTAAGTCTATATTTGAAGTGAAATTGCTTTGAAAAAGACAAAATTCCTAGAATTCAAATTCCCTTCTATGTTTTTAATATTAGCTCTTGAATCTTTGGTCAAATAAATTTTTGCACAACATCAAAGTTGTAGATCTTGAAAAATTGAACAACTTTCATGTTGGTCACTTTTTCATTTGAGCTTTACTTTAAAAGTTATTGCTTGATTACATTTGGGTCCCTGGAAATTTCAGAAATTACAAATTAGCCCGTTTTCCCTTTCCCCTGTCTGCTCGCCTGCTCTGTTTCGCCGCCGGTGCCGTGCGTCGCCCGCCCGCCGCAGGCCAAGTCCAGCTTCGCCGCCGCCCCACGCGTCGCCCCCTTGAACCCTGGACCCACTGCCCCCTCGCGCGAGAGCCTCCATCCCGCGCCACGCGCCCAGTGAGCGCCCGCCGGCCGCCACCTTGACGCCGCCGTGGCCCGGCCAGGGCAGAGCCCGCCTCTCTTTTCTCTCACGCGCATCAGAACCAGGGAGCTCTCCTTGATTTTTTCCCCTCGCTCCTCTCGCTCTTTCCCTGCCCAGACACCCCGGAACGCCGCCGCCGCTCCACCGAACGCCGGCGAGCCTCAAGCCCGTCGTCGAGCCGCCACTGCAGTCCTGCTCCGCCCAAATCAACCCTCCCACGAGCATCCCACACTCCCACCGGTGCTCCCCGACTCGACCCTCGCCGCCCAGTGCCACCGAAGTACCCCTGCCGACGAGCGCCTCCACCGCCGTCTCGCTGTCCACCGCCGACCGCCCTCCTCCAACCCTCTCCTGACGCGCCAAGTACACTAGGAGGTCCGCCTTGGCCTGCTCTCCATTTGCCCCAACCCCACCCTCGCCGCCGACGACCCCCTCGCCGGGTTCCGGCCGGTCAAACCCCGCCTCCCCTCTCTGACCCGGCCGACGACCTCGGGTTGGAATTCAAAGAAGCCCAGGGGGCTGTCTGCAAACCCCAAGACTCAGATGAATAGTGCCTTTAGGGACTTGTTTGTAATAGTTTGCTGTGAACTTTGAAATTCAATATCAATTCGTAGAAAATTCGTAAAATAGAAAATCTTGATGTTTTGGAATCCTCTTGAAGATCTCTATGCAGTAGAACCATAATATGTTAGGCTTTAGTTGCAAGTTTTTGCTGTAGAATTTGATTTGTGTTACTAGTGCATAAATATTAGTTGATTTTATCTTTTTCTTAATTACTGTTTGAAAGCTTGTCTTGCTCTGAATCTTTTATGGTTGTTTGTTCTTATAACACTAGTTTTGCTATAAAAATTTCATGATCAGTTCTCTGGTGTAGCTATTTCTTTGATTTAATTTTTTTTAATAGACTTTATTTGTGGTAAATAGTTTCTGTTTGTAATAAATCTTTAAAATATTTCTTCTTGTTCTTTTTGAGTAGCTGAGCTTGTCCAGGAAGTTTGAGCAACAGTTCATGAATAGAACAGGAGCTAAAAATGAATCTTGTTAATCTACTTTCTGTTTTGTTTATTTTCTCAGAGTTAATTATGTGTAGATAAAATCATGAAAAATTCACAGTTGCTAGATCATTTCTGTGTCAATCTTCTGTTAAATTTTGAGCTTCTGAATTGCTCTAGTTTGACCTGTATAATTCAAGCTTGTGCTAGGTGTTGTCTGAAGGAATGAATTGTTGTGATTAAATGGCTACATGTCTTGGCATGATTTTTTTTACAGGGTAGCTTAATCTGTTCATGTTCTGCTTAGGGTAATTTTTTTGCTAAATGTATTATTGTTTGTGCTTTGAGTTATTTATTTATTAGCAAACATGGAATTAATTGCTATGGGAATCAACCACCACTCAATTTATGAAGTTGGTATAACGTGCTTGTGCTGTTGATCAAGATGCCTTGTGTAGTTAAATTTGTTATTTAACTACTCTATAAACGATTGCCCATGTGTGTATTTATAATGTTGTTCTTGCATTACATATAGATACGACTACTTTGTCAGACGGGACGTACGAGCTGATCCCGGAGCCTGACGGAGGTGATCTCGAAGCTCAAGTAAACACTGCGGAACTAACTGAAGCCCCGAACCAAAGTTCGGAAGAGCCTAGGGCTGAAATAGTTAGCAACTACCGAGAAGGCAAGCCCCGGACATAACCTATACTTCAAATTAATATCATTTACTGTATTACTTACTTGTGCATTTACAGTTCTTAAGATTTGAATTGAAACCCTAGATGCATGATCCTAGGAACCTATGTACTGAACACTAGACTTGAGTTCGACTACTTGCTAAGCTTATAGGACCGGTAAAAGTCGAGTGATTGCCTGTCACTCGCGAGCTTTATAGGAATTGCTTGTTTACTTCTGTTATCAATATAAGGACGACGGATGGGGTTGTGATCGATATCATGACTTTATGTGAGACCCCGTCTGTGTTGATGAACTTGCTAAGGTCGCGGTGTGTGGTAGCGGTGGTTAAGTTTTTGAAAGTACTAGCCACATGCCGTCAATATGGTACGCGGCAAGCCTAGTAGCCGATTGGACCGGGGAGTGGATATACCTCCCACTCTCTCTTAGGGATAGGTTTTATTTTTATGTTGCGCAACACTACGACTTCAAGGGACAAGGGTGGACCGGGCACGGGTGGACCTTGGAGCCCTGTAGTCGGGGAGAGTGGCACTATCCACAAGCCGGAAAGAAAGGTCAACGGTTGTTTGGAAACGACCCAATGGTGTTCCAAACGTGTGTGTTAGGTTTGTCTGGCCAGGTTGAATTTCGATTCAGAATCGTCCGCCTCTCACGATGAAATGAGACTGCTTGATCTCTTTGCCACACAGAGTATGAAGAGCAACAATATTATGATCAATCTTGATGTTTGCTTAAAGTTCTACCATGATTGAATAGTAGTTGCTTACATAGAATGGTTAATCAACTAGAATCTTGAAAGCTAAAACTTGAAAGTAAGGACATACTCTTTATTGCTTTTCAGCAAAAAGGAAAACCAGAGCCTCACAAAACCTTGCATAGTCTAGCTAAAGTGGGCTACTTATACCCGTTGACGGTTAAGTCTTGTTGAGTATTAGAATACTCAGCCTTGCTGTTGAAACCCTTTTTCAGGTATGAGTTTTGAGGATCAGATCGCTAGTTTGACCTATCCTTGCTCATTGCCTCCTGGCTGGTCCGTAGAGTGGGATACGTCTTCGACCGGCAATGACTTTGACGAGTGATACCATGCTTGGGCTAGCCTGGTATCCTTTTGCGACGTGTTGTAGCCGTCATGTTTTATTTTCTGCTGTCTAAACTCTGAACTTAAATTATGGCTTGTATAACTGCTTTACTTAAGTTGGTTTTGTAATAATGGTTTGAAGTGGTTTGTAATCAATATTATGCCTGTGTTGTAAAGTTGTGGTTGTAATACCTCTAAACTCGCCTTCGTGCGGGGTATGCTTGTTCGATCCGAGAACCGGTGGTTGTATCGGGACGTTACCCGACAGACCAAGAATTGTTCCGTTTGTAGTGCGTTTGAGCTGGTGTTGCCTTTACGGTGATGGCCTGCGCACTTGAGCCGGGATAATTTAGGCGGTTCTGCCACAGCTAGTATCAGAGCGACAAACGTACACCAGAGATGTTGGAACCTTAAAAACTGGTTTTCTTATAAAATTGGAAGAACAAGGTATTTCAGAAAACTAGGTTGGAATCGTTAAGGGTTGTGCATAGAACGTAAAGTCCTAGGGAATTTACGGGAATTACTAGGTGGCTATTTGTGTATGGTTTATGTTATCTGACTTCCAGCACTTTACATTTTGTTAAACCATACTCACAAGCAACTCTTAATTCCTGTAACGACGCACCTACGTTGAGGTAAGAAGGTAAGGATCCTCAGTCAGCTGAGGGAGTCTGACCTTCCCGTCGGTGATGCGAGCCGAACACTGCCCTCAAGCAATGGCTTACTTGAGGTGCTTCCAATATACCGACTATTAGTTGACTATATTGGAAGTAAAGTGTGCTCAGTCAGCTGAGAGAAACTGACCTTCCCGTCGGCGATGCGAACCGAACGCTGCGCTCAAGCAGTGACCTACTTGAGCTGCTGCCAATATACCGATCTCGGTCGGCTATATTGGGAGTAAAGGAACTCGTGAATACGCCACTGAGTAGCGTATGTTAACGTTGGCCATACGGCGGAAATTGTATGGCTGCCGCTTCTATAGTAAGCGGTGATGTTTGGGGACGCTTTCATGAGTGCTGGCATGAAAGGTTCAATGGATATATATATATATATATATATATATATATATATATATATATATATATATATATATATATATATATATATATATATGTGTTCTGTCAATCTTCTGCAGGTACACTAACCGCTATTCGATAAGTTAAGAACGGTTAGAATGTATCGACTAGCTATATAGGGGGAGCCGTATCTATGTATGCCATCGTGCTAACCACTTAAGCCCAACGATAGTTGGCAATTGTTTATCTTGTGAGGACGGTCAGGACGTGCATGCATATCTGGTTGATGTTTGATTGGTTCCTAGTATTTGAAGTTGTTACATGAGCTTTTTAAGGAATTTCTTGTATGAATCCTCATAGATAAATGTTAGTGTGCTTAAATCATAAGTGTGTTAAATTTTGATTTTAGGAGCATGCTTGTTAAAATGCTTAGACTTTCTTGGATGAAAAAGATGGTTTTTGAGTCATGCCTTCATCCTAAGCCCCATCTTGATGTCTAGTGATCTTTTCATTCCTTAGAATCTCAAATGATGAAACAGTACCACTTGGACTACCAGTTTGGACGATCATAATCCTTCCTACTTGCCAAATCTCTTCATTTGTGCATTTCTAGGCTGTTTGATGAATACTAAAAATGTTGCAAATTTTGTGACATGGGTGCTCATCAAATTTTAGCCTATTGAATCTGTGAGACTATATTTTTAGTCCAATCACTACTATGATCGCTGTTGATTAGCAGCGTAGCACAAGAACCCTGTCTATTCGATCGCCTAAGATCTATCTAGAAATCTGCCTTTCTATTGTATCTGGGAAAAACAAAATTAATTGGCCTAGTTTGTGACCTGATCTATAGTTGATCATGTGGAAAGTTTTATTCGAAAATGTGTTCCCTGGCTGCTACTAAATTTTCTTTAGTTAATGAAAGAACTACGCATTGCAGATGGTGCAAGGGACACACAATGCTCCTGCAGGGTTGGGAAGTGCTTGTGATAGCGGACAGCCACTACTGTCCAACCTGGCTGAACTCGTGGCTACCCAGACCAAACTACTCCAGCAACTTGCTCAGGGACAGCAAGAGATTTATCAACTCCTACAGCAGCAACACCAGCTAGGGGATGGGTATAATGTTCCCCAACCTCTGGTTGCGGAATATCCAGAGCTCAATGAAGGAATAAAGGAGATGAGGGATGTTTACTTAGACTCCTTAACGCCACCATCGCGACCTCCGATGGAACTTAAGGCTCGCCAAGCAAAGCGTCGGACTCTCAAGCATGATCCAAGCAACATATACTTGACTGGGTGGGAAATTACCTGCACGGATTTCATCCCACGTGGTGGTTCAGGCAAAATAAAACGTTGCTTCAATTGTGGGAATCCTAACCACTTCACTCAACACTGCTCCCAGCATAGACGACCAAAACAGGGTCAAGATTCTATGCAGAACAACAAAAATAAGGGCAAGAGACAGGCTAGTTTACAAGGAAGGGTTGGAGGCACCCCACTTGCCGATCTTCTAGAAGGTGCACCGGATATGACGGGTATATTCTCTATTCTCAAACCATCTAGCCCATACTTTGCATATCAAAAGGGAAATCTCATTACCCTCCTTTCTCGTATAACTCTCCTTGAAAACTAAAAAGAGTGGCAATCAAGAATACTAGAATAACTCGCAGGATCATTACTAGCATGGTTGTTGCATGGCCATTACTTAAACATGTGCATCATGGGGCTCAATTACAATTAACATCATATGCATCTGGGAAGGGTTTGGCGTTTATCACCTAACCCTTCGTCTTTCTTTCTAGCCATGCACATTATTTAGGTTGCTATATTTTTACCTTGTCATGGTGTCTGTCACTGACCAATGGTGCCGCGACGGGACCTAGGGCCTCGTGTGTGCTGCAGCCATACATTTGTGCCACTAGAAGCGTGCTGGTATCTTGGTACGTGTAAGCAATACCCCGACAATCCATTTTTCACGACCTGAATATTGTGTTAACTTGGGGTTTTGATTCGACCAACAAAAACCGTGGGTTTTTGGTATATCCTTCTGGGTCACTAACCAGCATTGCAATCATACATCTCCAGGATGCATCATTCTCATGGTCATCGAGCATATGCATCTCGCATCTTATTGTTTAATTTAATCAACAGTTTGAGCAAGAATGTCCTTGAGAAAAAACTCACCATGATATCTTTTCTATCTAGATTCACCACTAGATTGAGACCTTGATTCTCCCAGAACTTAGGTCCTCTCTTCTTTACAAAAAAATCCTACTATATGTTATTACTAGAACAATCCACCGGTCTTTTTCAGCCGACTTTGATGGTGATTGTGATCTCATGTCTTATCCACAGACTCTTGCTGCAAAGAATGAAGTCCCGGAGCCTTTAGTGTGGAAAAACAATTGATTAGTTCACACAATGGCACAATAATTCCTCTCGCTCATAATATCATACCTTGTTTCTTGAACTTTCTCTAAGTTCTCAATCCTTATCTACAAAAGATCATATCATCAACATCAATATTCTCCAGTGTGACTTTGTCCTGCTGGCTTGATGATTGGTCTGCTCCTTTTCCCTCGAGAGTCTATCTTTCAGAATCTCAGGGCGAGATTCCTTTTAGGGGGGAAGGCTGTGACACCCCAGGTGTCTGTACAGTAGTTGTGTACCTATTTTATGCATCTTGTGCTTGAATTGTTTGAAAAGGATCTTTTTGTAAATATAAAAGGTTCTATGTGTAATTATGATTTTATGCAAGGTCCTTTCTATAGATTAATTTGAATAGGGTGTGCAAATATTGCTTTTGTGGAGGGTGTTTTTGCAAAATTCAGTGCATTTATTGCATGGCAACACATTTTGCTTGTAAGTCTATATTTGAAGTGAAATTGCTTTGAAAAAGACAAAATTCCTAGAATTCAAATTCCCTTCTATGTTTTTAATATTAGCTCTTGAATCTTTGGTCAAATAAATTTTTGCACAACATCAAAGTTGTAGATCTTGAAAAATTGAACAACTTTCATGTTGGTCACTTTTTCATTTGAGCTTTACTTTAAAAGTTATTGCTTGATTACATTTGGGTCCCTGGAAATTTCAGAAATTACAAATTAGCTCGTTTTCCCTTTCCCCTATCTGCTCGCCTGCTCTGTTTCGCCGCCGGTGCCGTGCGCCGCCCGCCCGCCGCTCTGGGCCGGCCGCAGGCCAAGTCCAGCTTCGCCGCCGCCCCACACGTCGCCCCCTTGAACCCTGGACCCACTGCCCCCTCGCGCTGGAGCCTCCATCCCGCGCCACGCGCCCAGTGAGTGCCCGCCGGCCGCCACCTTCACGCCGCCGTGGCCCGGCCAGGGCAGAGCCCGCCTCTCTTTTCTCTCGCGCGCATCAGAACCAGGGAGCTCTCCTTGATTTTTTTCCCCTCGCTCCTCTCGCTCTTTCCCTGCCCAGACACCCCGGAACGCCGCCGCCGCTCCACCGAACGCTGGCGAGCCTCAAGCCCGCCTTCGAGCCGCCACTGCAGTCCAGCTCCGCCCAAACCAACCCTCCCACGAGCATCCCACACTCCCACCGGTGCTCCCCGACTCGACCCTCACCGCCCACTGCCACCGGAGTACCCCCGCCGATGAGCGCCTCCGCCGCCGTCTCGCTGTCCACCGCCGGCCGCCCTCCTCCAACCCTCTCCCGACGCGCCAAGTACACTAGGAGGTCCGCCTTGGCCTGCTCTCCAATTGTCCCAACCCCACCCTCGCCGCCGACGACCCCCTCGCCGGGTTCCGGCCGGTCAAACCCCGCCTCCCCTCTCTGACCCGGCCGACGACCTCGGGTTGGAATTCAAAGAAGCCCAGGGGGCTGTCTGCAAACCCCAAGACTCAGATGAATAGTGCCTTTAGGGACTTGTTTGTAATAGTTTGCTGTGAACTTTGAAATTCAATATCAATTCGTAGAAAATTCGTAAAATAGAAAATCTTGATGTTTTGGAATCCACTTGAAGAGCTCTATGCAGTAGAACCATAATATGTTAGGCTTTAGTTGCAAGTTTTTGCTGTAGAATTTGATTTGTGTTACTAGTGCATAAATATTAGTTGATTTTATCTTTTTCTTAATTACTGTTTGAAAGCTTGTCTTACTCTGAAACTTTTATGGTTGTTTGCTCTTATAACACTAGTTTTTCTATAAAAATTTCATGATCAGTTCTCCAGTGTAGCTATTTCTTTGATTTAATCCTTGTTTAATAGACTTTATTTGTGGTAAATAGTTTCTATTCGTAATAAATCTTGAAAATATTTCTTCTTGTTCTTTTTGAGTAGCTGAGCATGTTCAGGAAGTTTTAGCATCAGTTCATGACTAGAACAGGAGCTAAAAATGAATCTTGTTAATCTACTTTCTATTTTGTTTATTTTCTCAGAGTTAATTATGTGTAGATAAAATCATGAAAAATTCACAGTTGCTAGATCATTTCTGTGTCAACCTTCTGTTAAATTTTGAGCTTCTGAATTGCTCTAGTTTGACCTGTATAATTCAAGCTTGTGCTAGGTGTTGTCTGAAGGAATGAATTGTTGTGATTAAATGGCTACATGTCTTGGCATGATTTTTTTTACAGGGTAGCTTAATCTGTTCATGTTCTGCTTAGGGTATTTTTTTTGCTAAATTTATTACTGTTTGTGCTTTGAGTTATTTATTTATTAGCAAACATGGAATTAATTGCTATGGGAATCAACCACCACTCAATTTATGAAGTTGGTATAACGTGCTTGTGCTGTTGATCATGATGCCTTGTGTAGTTAAATTTGTTATTTAACTACTCTATAAATGATTGCCCATGTGTGTATTTATAATGTTGTTCTTGCATTACATATAGATACGACTACTTTGTCAGACGGGACGTACGAGCTGATCCCGGAGCTTGACGGAGGTGATCTCGAAGCTCAAGTAAACACTGCGGAACTAACTGAAGCCCCGAACCAAAGTTCGGAAGAGCCTAGGGCTGAAATAGTTAGCAACTACCGAGAAGGCAAGCCCCGGACATAACCTATACTTCAAATTAATATCATTTACTGTATTACTTACTTGTGCATTTACAGTTCTTAGGATTTGAATTGAAACCCTAGATGCATGATCCTAGGAACCTATGTACTGAACACTAGACTTGAGTTCGACTACTTGCTAAGCTTATAGGACCGGTAAAAGTCGAGTGATTGCCTGTCACTCGCGAGCTTTATAGGAATTGCTTGTTTACTTCTGTTATCAATATAAGGACGACGGACGGGGTTGTGATCGATATCATGACTTTATGTGAGACCCCGTCTGTGTTCATGAACTTGCTAAGGTCGCGGTGTGTGGTAGCGGTGGTTAAGTTTTTGAAAGTACTAGCCACATGCCGTCAATATGGTACGCGGCAAGCCTAGTAGCCGATTGGACTGGGGAGTGGATATACCTCCCACTCTCTCTTAGGGATAGGTTTTATTTTTATGTTGCGCAACACTACGACTTCAAGGGACAAGGGTGGACCGGGCACGGGTGGACCTTGGAGCCCTGTAGTCGGGGAGAGTGGCACTATCCACAAGCCGGAAAAAAAGGTCAACGGTTGTTTGGGAATGACCCGACGGTGTTCCAAATGTGTGTGTTAGGTTTGTCTGGCCAGGTTGAATTTCGATTCAGAATCGTCCGCCTCTCACGATGAAATGAGACTGCTTGATCTCTTTGCCACACAGAGTAAGAAGAGCAACAATATTATGATCAATCTTGATGTTTGCTTAAAGTTCTACCATGATGGAATAGTAGTTGCTTACATAGAATGGTTAATCAACTAGAATCTTGAAAGCTAAAACTTGAAAGTAAGGACATACTCTTTATTGCTTTTCAGCAAAAAGGAAAACCAGAGCCTCACAAAACCTTGCATAGTCTAGCTAAAGTGGGCTACTTATACCCGTTGACGGTTAAGTCTTGCTGAGTATTAGAATACTTAGCCTTGCTGTTGAAACCCTTTTTCAGGTATGAGTTTTGAGGATCAGATCGCTAGTTTGACCTATCTTTGCTCGTTGCCTCCTGGCTGGTCCGTAGAGTGGGATACGTCTTCGACCGGCAATGACTTTGACGAGTGATACCATGCTTGGGCTAGCCTTGTATCCTTTTGCGACGTGTTGTAGCCGTCGTGTTTTATTTTCCGCTGTCTAAACTCTGAACTTAAATTATGGCTTGTATAACTGCTTTACTTAAGTTGGTTTTGTAATAATGGTTTGAAGTGGTTTGTAATCAATATTATTTCTGTGTTGTAAAGTTGTGGTTGTAATACCTCTGAACTCGCCTTCGTGCGGGGTATGCTTGTTCGATCCGAGAACCGGTGGTTGTATCGGGATGTTACCCGACAGACCAAGAATTGTTCCGTTTGAAGTGCGTTTGAGCTGGTGTTGCCTTTACGGTGATGGCCTGCGCACTTGAGCCGGGATAATTTAGGCGGTTCTGCCACAAACGGTGCTAGAAAAGCTTGTTGGTATTTCTTAACGATCACAGATAAGATCCGCAAGCGCACGGAAGATACTGTTGTAGCACTTCACCCGGAGAGTATTCCGGGTATCGTATTTTCTCAGGGAACAGAGGTGTAACGATCTTCTGCCTAGTTTAACCCCGGAGAACAAGAGGTAAGAGAGCTTTGGGTAGTGTGGTTTATCTAAAGATAAGGATCAAGGTAAGGTAGACTTAGGCTTTCACTCGTTTACTTCAGGCACCGGTCTGACCCAGGTACTGTTAGGGACCTCCGGCTTGTGGCTCTATGCCGTACTCGGAAAGGGGGGAGTGCACTAACCACGAAGCATCTTCGTAGCGGACCGACAGGGCTATCACCATCTGTGGTCTACCCCTCAATACTATGGAGTACGAGGCAAACAAAGGCAATCTAGGGCCTAGACACCACGTCTAGTCCTTCGATTACTACTCTAGCGGCGTACAGGGTTACCCGTCTTTATCAGGGGCCCTCTACTAGAGCATCCGTTACAAGAACGGATGATGAACCCGTAAACAAAAGAATAACTTAAGAACACTGAACCAAGAACTTAACAAAAGATGAACTCTGGATACTTACTCAAGTGGTTCGTACCTGTCGAGATACAAGACGAAGAGAGGCCGACAAGTCCGTCTCTTCTCCGATCCTCCTCCTCGCACACTCCCTACTCTAAAGATACAAGTGGAGTCCTACCACTACTTCTCCAACAAGTGAATGTGAATGGAATGGTGAATGGCTTGAGAGGGTGTGTGGGGGCTCCTTTATATAGCTCCAAAGGTTCGTTCCTGCCTTCAACAAATATGGGAACACTGACAACCACCTTCTAGAGGATAAGAATGATGTTCCTGCCAAAACTCAGCGTGAGAGCCTTCCATGTGGGGTTGGCCGACCCCCTATGGCCGCCTCTGGCCACCGCCTTCGTCTGGGTCTCTGCCTGGTGGGTCCTGCTGTCAGATGGTCAGTGCCGGGGCTTGGTTGGTCGGTTTGGTCTAGTTTGTAGGCCCTCTTTGTTGGTACAATGCTGCGTTGGATATTCTGTGCAATTGTGTTGCGTCTTTTGTCTTGCTCTATTCCGGGTATGGGTGCCTGCAATCCGAGAATCACCAAAACTCGTGGAAATGGTTAGAAATAAACCCTATAACTCCTTTTGGTGTTTGAAAGTTATGAAAAGATGCAGGAGTTGACGGCTTTATTTCTGACTTAAGGACCGTCAACAACACCGCCACACTTAACCTTTGCTCATCCTCGAGTAAAGAGGCGAAGACTAAGGTGGATGCAACTCCTTTGAAGAAACCTGCATACAAGTTATTCCAAGTTTTCTCCCAGACTTGTGAACTTTTTAAGTGTCTACCACGCTTATCTTTGATAATTGAAACTTGGAATGGTTTAAACTTCAGTTTCCTTAGTCTCCTGGGCTCAGATACTTAGGTTTTATGAATTTTCAAAATCAAAACATAGCTTAGCTCCTCAGTTTGTTCTCCTAGATCTCTCTTTTTGCTTTTTTTTTTGTTTCCGCACCAAGGCAAATTGTTGCCTTCTTTTTCTCCTACCTCTAGAAAGGCTTTTATGTGGAGCTCATGGTAGGGAGAAAGTTGAAGGCATACTTGTTCCTCATATGTTGCAAAGTCAAAAACCGGATCCAAAGGAGAAACAAAGTCATAAACCTTGATCAAGATGTGCATGTGTGTGAATATTTTTGTATGTATGGTGTGTGGACTCCTTTCATGAACTATCTCTCTCTCTCTCTTTCTTTCTTTGGACATGGGCTATCTTTCTCTCTCTCTCTCTCTCGTTTGAATACTTGGACCTTCATGTGTCCAACTCTCTTTCTTATATATATATATATATATATATATATATATATATATATATATATATATATATATATATATATATATATATACTTTGGACCTTCATGTGTCCAACTCTCTTTTAATTTCATCATGCTTTCTTGAGCATGGCATTTATTTCTTTGCATAGCCCATGTCCTTCATCTTGAAATGATAACTTGGAGAGAGTAGTCATGAATAAAATGGAGTTTTATTTAGTGGGATGATAATGGATGGATGGGTGAAATGTTCTCACGCAACTTCCGGTGTAGAAGTTGGCAGAATATATGTGGAGTGTACATGATCTTGATCATGGGAGTATGAAATGTATCTCACAAAGGGTCACAATAATTTGACAAAGCTCGATGAGATAACAAGTTGCATATATAGAGGGTTTTCAATTTCGAACAACATATAGCCTTGGATAGGAATTTCATAAACAAATGAGGAGCCATGCTATTAAATTTTTAAATTTTATAAAAGAAATCCCAAGTACTTTGCAAGGAAGAACTAGGTTCCATTCGTTTTAACCATATCTCAAAAGTCAATTATTAGATAGCATGGGTTCCCTATCATGTTTTAGATAACAAGAACAAGGTGAAAGTCAAGGAATAAAGAGTATGCAAGTTTATCATGAAGTGCATGGAGTGCATGAGATTAGCAAGGTTTGTTGAGTTCAATTTTAGTGATTAGCATTAAATTCAATTAAACTCAAAGACTTAGGGAGTATGAGGAGTGTTTTGCACAAACCATCGTTTGAAGAGGAAGAAGTGGAGACTGCGGGAAATCAGAGTTGGTTTGATCGAATCAGAGGTTCAGTCATCCTTCTTAGGATCCCATCTGTCCTGTTCTTCAACGTGCTAGACCATCGATGTTGTGCAACATGTTGGGGGAGGGATCTCAAATGACTTTGTAAATGGTGTTTGAAAGATCTCCCCCACACTTGTTCTTGTACCTGTCTTTTATTCAAAAGAAAAACAATACAAACAAGGACTCTGCCAGTTTTGGATCTCCGGGGAGTCAAACTTTGCTCGTACCCTTGGGGGTAGAGCTCCTTAATGACCTCTGCGCTGCCGTCAACCCTGCCTTCGACAGCAGGATCTTCTTCACGGTGCGGCGTGTCTTCCTCCTCGGGGCGGCTGAGGTCGGCGGCCTCGAGGCGCCGGTAATCTCCACCTCCGACTCACTCCCCACGGAGGAGTCGGAGGATAACTCCATCTCCTCGTCCATCGGCTGGCGCAACTCGGCGGGAACGGCAGTCTCCTTGCTAGGGTCCCCCTCAGGTAGAGGAGCGGGGGACCAGTACTCCAAGACCTTGGCCTGCAAATAATCTGAGTTGTATCACAACCCAACGGGTGCAGTTGGAAAATTAGAGCAAAAACAGAGGAAACAACTCGAAAATAGAGAAAACAACTCGGAAGATTCAAAAAAACTTATGGCGTCGGTCGGCTGCTTCAGGTAAAGGGCTTTCGGGCAACCCTTGTCCCGGATCTGCCCCTCCGCGATGCGGCTGACCCGGTTTGCAGCTTCCTCCCGGGAGACCTTGCGCTTCTCCCCCCGGATTGGGTCCTCGCAACCCAGTACTCGTAGGCTAGGTGGACCCTCTCCTGTATCGGCTTCATCAGCCATTTGCAGAAGGAGAGGGCAACCGCAGCCCCTGTCAGCTTCTAGTCGGACAGCTTGGCGATCTCTTCGAGGTGGCACTTCACCTGCACCATTTCCTCAGCGGTCGGCAGCTCCTCCCAGCACGCCTTGTACTCCGACGCACGGCAGTGTGCGCCGGGAGGCAGGGTGCCGGGTTTGACACCACGAACCAGTCCCACGCCCACCCCTTGTTGGTGTCGCGGAGCTCGAAGTCAGGGTAGACACTCCCCTGGCGCAGCGAGAAGGCGGCCCTACCCACCACATTTTGGCAAACGTTGGATGGGTGCCCCTTAAGGCGGTACAGAGCCCACCACAGGTTGAAGTGGGGGGCGATGCCCAAGTACCCCTCGCAGAGCAGGATGAAGATGGCTATTTGAGCAATGGAATTGGGCTTGAGATGTGTTACCTCGAGCCCATAGAAGTGAAGGAGCCCGCGGAAGAAGACCCTCGCGGGCAGCACGAAGCCCTTCTCATAGAAGGACTTGAACACGACCATCTCGGTCATGTCCTTCGACGGGAACTCCTCCACGAAGCAGCATCGCCACCCAGAGATCTGCTTCTTCGGGAGGATGCCATGGTCCACCATGTCCTGGATGTCACTCTCGTAGAGCATGCATTGCTGCCACAACGAGGAAGGTGGCGGAGCATCTCCGGCGCCCCCCGAGGTCGACAACGAGGAGGCAGCAGGTGTGGCGGCCATGGCGACTGCACCAAGGCTCGGGAGAGGGGCGAAAATCATGAGAAGTGAGGAAGCCGAGAGCTCTGGAAGCGGGACGAGTCAACAAAATGGCGGAAAGCTCTAGAGCGCTTGGGAACAGGGTGGGTGCTCCGCGCAACCCCCCCCCTGTTTAAATATCAGAGGCCACACAACGGGCGGATCCGAAATCAACGGCCAAATCTGATCCGGCCGGGAATCTTGCGGCGAATGGAGCGGCGGAAATGATAACTTTCTTTTTACCATTGCCTCTGACAGTTCCGCTCCTCTGTCAGGCGCATCAGATCCGCGCGGGGTAATAACGGTTCAATTTTTTACCGTAACGGGAATATGCTTGGAATATTCCTGATACGACCTGGCGTGTCTTAGTGACCCAGCCAGGGCCTTAGGGCCTGGATGCTGTGACTACTCAGCGCATCTCCGTGACTCCGCCAGTGACCCTGCTCGGGGGCAAGGCGCCATCTTCGACCCGGCGTGTCTTAGTGACCCAGCCAGGGCCTCAGGGCCCGGACGCCGCGACTGCTTAGTGCGTCTCTGTGACTCTGCCAGCGACCCTGCTCGGGGGCTGGGCGCCATTTTCGACCCGGCGTGTTTCAGTGACCCAGCCAGGGCCCGGGCGCCGCGACTGCTCGGCGCATCTCTATGACTCCGCCAGCGACCCTGCTTGGGGGCTGGGCGCCATCTTCCACCTGGCGTGTCTCAGTGACCTAGCCAGGGCCTTAGGGCCCGGACGCCGTAACTACTCGGCACGTCTCTGTGACTCTGCCAGCGACGCTGCTCGGGTGTAAGGATCACCGGGGTGTACGACCCTAGAGGGGGAGGGGGTGAATAGGGTCGCTAATCGCTTTCTATCCTAGGGCTCAAACTATTTGCATAAGACAAACCTAACACGTCCTACACATGCTAGTTATGACTAAGGTTTATCTATGCTACTATCTACTTACCCCTAAAAGACTTGCAACCTATAGCCAATCCTAATCAAACTAACTAGGAAAGTAAAGGCACGCAAGATAGAGTAAATACGGAAACGTAATACGGTAAGTAAAGAAGTAAGGGAGAGAATATGCAAACTTCCGTGAAGACACCAAGACACACGATTTAACATGGTTCAGTTAGGACACCAAGTCCCTCCCTACGTCCATGGCCACTTGTCCAACAAGAACAAGTGTGATGCCAAGTCTCTTCGCTTGATCACCGTCTTGCGTTCGCAACCAAGGCTCCCGGCAAGCAAAGGCTAAGTGACCCCAAGTCACCAAGACAAGGCCACCTGTAACACCCTAATTTAAATTTCAGCATTTATTAATAAATTTAATTGGCTTTATTTAATTTTCTAAGGTTTATTGTGTTAGACTTGCATTTAATCTAAAATTTTGTTCCTTAAGTAATTAAAATTTTATCATAGGTTTAAATTTTGGTGTTGCATTCATGCTGGTGCATAGTTTTAATTATTTGAGTGTGGTTTGAATTCAAATTTGTATTTGAATTCAAACTTTGTTTGAATTAGATTTGGAAAGAGAGAGTAAATAGAAATAGAAAAGAAGAAAAACCAGCCCAAACTCAAACCCAGTCTAGCAACCCTGGCCCAACCCAGCAGCTCAAGCCATCCGGCCCACCCTTTCCCCCGGGCCCAGCAACTCGCTTTCTTGCCCGCAACCCCGCGCGAGGCCTGCTTCACCCCGACCTACCAGCACTTCAGCCCGCGGCCCGTTTTCCCACCCACACGGCCCAGACGTTCGCGGCCCAGACTCCCGCAACGCGCCGGCCCGTTCCCCCGCTCGCACGCCAGCCCAGGCGACCGCGTTGCTCTCCCCTCTCTCGCTGCACCCTGGGCCCGCCTGTCGGCGCCGTCTCCTTCCCCGCGCCGCGCGCAACAGAGCCCCCAATCCCCGCCGGGGATTTCGCCGTCCTCCCTTATCGGGCGCGCACGCCCAGGCCTCACCGAGCCGCCCTACAAATAGTGCCCCACGCCCCTGGTTCTCCAACCCACCCCACAGGCGCCGCCCGCAAACCCTAGCAGCCGCCGGTCGCTCCGCCAGTAGCGCCGCCGCCGGTAATTCCCTTGGCCATCGTTTTACATCGCCCGGTGCCGATCCCGTCCCCCTGACTTGTTGCACCGCTTCGCAGCGCCATCCCGAGCCGGTCCGTGGTGATCTAGGGACCGGAGGAGTACGCCACCCCCGCGGACCGCGAGCTCCGTCCAGCGGCTTCTCCCAAACACGTCGCCGGCGACTCTGCAGCAACCCCATCGACCAATCTTGAGCTCAGTAAGCCACATCCCGACCCTCCCTTCATTTTGGACCAATAGTCGTAGCCCGTAGATCGCTCCTGGCCCCAGACCGCCGTCGCAGTCCACGCCGGCGAGGCTCGCCATGGCGCCGAGCTGCCTCAACGCCGTGCGCCCCTCTCCGCACCCCGCAGCCCCGCATTATCCACTCCAGTGGATTACGCATGCAACCACGATGCTCCACGGCCAAACCCTGTCCTTAATAGCCCCCTGAAACGCCGGTTTAGCCACTCCAGCGACCTCCCCCGCCGCGGAGCAGAGCTCCGGCGGCGTTCCGCCGTCGCCGCCGCCGCAAAACACCCCAGCCCCTTGATCTAGGGCCGACGGCCTAGATTAGATCTAGGACCGAGCCACCCTGAGCCGTCGGATCTAGATCCAAGCGCCCTGAATCAAAGATAACGGTTCGGCCTGTGTTTTTTTCTTAAGAGCCCCTGCGGTTTTCTACAATCAACCCGCGGTCCAGCCTTAGTCAAAAATAATTACGTATAGGTCCTGTTTTTTATGTTTTAGCCCCTGAGCTTTGTAGATTTAGAACCCGCCGTCCAGATTGGTTGCTTTTACGAGTTAAACCCTGAAGTTAATGGTTAATTATGTTTACGCCCTCGGTTTTTGCAGAAAACCCCCTGTAACTTAGTTTTTCCTACAAATAAGCCCCTGAACCTTGTTTTAGGCCTAGTTTATGCGTTTTAGCTCCGATTTTAGCGTTCTTTATATCCACGCGATCGTTGTAACGCGTAGAACAGTTTAGGCTTAGTTTTTCTTGCTGTTTTTATGTATTGATGTACTGTTTCTTAGTTTTTGCTAGTGTTTGCTTGTATGCTTATTGTTGTGCGTTGTTTTGACCATGTGTTCGTGAGTAGACGTTGATCCATCTGAGGAGCCACAGTACCAGTACTCGGAGCAGCCGTCTTCCGAGCAGTTTGAGTAGCAGCCAGAGCAGTACGAGGAAGGCAAGTATAACATGAACAACCTATCACTTTTAAATACAATTTCATACTGCATTTTAATACTGTATGCCTATAAGGATTTCCTAGCCACTTTATATCCTTTATATATATCCTTTGGGTTGCATTTTGGTTAGTCGTGCTAGGTTGCTGCGCTATAACACACTCTGGTCCTTTTTAATTAATTTGATTAATGGTTTACTTGAATTTAATTCTGAGAGTGGCCCTCTGTGTGGATGAGTGGCTCACGTCTCGTTAAAAAATGGTTTTTGTAGAATCATGGTTTAGGGGGCCAGCACGGTGCTTAGTGCTTGGTTGGCCACTCTCCATAAGGACCGGTTCATAGAGCGACAACCTGGGACAACAGCGCTACCACAAGGCTAGAATGGGATAGACTTGGCTTACTAATTAGGTCTTTTTGGTTTGGAGTAACTTACCTGCGGGGCAAAGGGTGGTAAGCTTCAATGGTCCCTGCTCCTCCGGCTTGGTCTGTGCTTGGTTTGCGCACCTGTGCTTGTACCCCTGGAGGTGGGCCCCATCGTCGCTGATCTAACTCTTCGCGGTTACGCCTCACCAACGAGATTCTTTGTAATGGCCTCGTAGTGAGTCGCTAGTCATCTCACCTAAGGAAGTGTGATGAACCTCTGGCATAGCTCACGACTTGTGGGTAAAGATGAGCAACCTCTGCAGAGTGTACAACTGGTATACTAGCCGTGCTCACGGTCATGAGCAGCCCAGATCCTCCTTTTGATTAGTGGGGTTGTCTCCTTCCGACGAGGGAGGTGCCTCTCGGGGTTACCTTGGTGGTTTGGTTTTGGTTTGGTTCTCAGTAGTTTCTTAATTAATTCTGATTGAATACTATGTAACTGGGTTAATGGTAATTCACCAACTCGTAGTAAATAGTTTTAAATAAAATTTTGCCAAGACTTAAAAGCTAATGCAGTCAGTCAGCCGGCCTAGAGCCTCATAGTTTGTGTTATACTTGTTGAGTACAAGTTGTGTACTCACTCTTGCCTCTTCTCTACTTTTTCCTCTTGGCTACGCTACTGCTGCTCAGTTCCTGCCGACACGAGGGAGTTCGTCCAGCGCTACCAGGACTACGAGGACTTCTAGGCGTTCGTCTCCCAGTCGACGTCCCTGTGGCGCCCTGCTCAGCTTCGGAGAGCTTTTATCGTACTTGTACTTCGCTACCGCTGTATCAGACATTTTGTCATTATTGTAATAAATAACATTCGTATTTCGATTTATTATGTCTTATTCGTGATATGTGCTGTGATATACTGTTCATTCTGTTGTATATACGTGTGACTTGATCCTGCCACGTATATGATTGCTCGGTTTATGTTCTTTTATAAACCGGGTGTTACAGAGTGGTATCAGAGCCGTATCGACTCTAGGACGAAGCCTAGATAGAACTGGTCGAGTTTTAGGACTTCTTCTCTCCAATCCTTGCCTACTAAAACTAATTTACTATTATACCCCTTGACTTCTATGACTTTTCACTCGTCTTGTCTTGATTTCTCTCTCTGAAGAATAGTTTTCGTAGATTTGGCCTGAATCAGTCATCTGACCATCTTGAGTATTAGCTAGGTGACCCATTTTATAATAATACGATAGCACGTTCCGCGACGCGTTGTGTTAGTCAAGTCGGATGTTAAACTCGGCTAAGTTGTGAAAATTGTCTGCTTGTTATTATGCTATATGTTTGATTTGGATTTTTGAATGATTGCATAGCTTAGTAGCTTAAATTTGTTTAAAGAAAATCACTCTTATGTTAAAGTTAACTAAGTAATAAAATGAGTTAGATCGTTGGGGGTAAAACAGTCCACTCTATCCTGTCTACTTTATCATGGCTGAGTCTTTTTCCGCAAAGAGTTATCATATCCATCTGAATTTATTCCTGCAATATCCTTACTCATGAAATCTTTTGTCCAAAATCAGATGGTGAACACCAGGCGTGGTTCTGACCAGTAGGGGCAGAACAACCAGGGTCAGAACACCCAGGGGACCGGGATCCCGATGCCGCCACCTTTGACTCCGGAGCAGTACTTCCAGCTCCAGATGCAGATGATGGCTACCCTGAACAACACTGTTCAGGCTCTTCAGCAGGCACACACTCAGCCTCCGCCTCCTCCACCGCCGCAGCCTCGCGACAAGCGTGCTGAGTTTCTGAGGGGTCACCCGCCGACGTTCTCTCACACGTCCGACCCTCTTCAGGCTGACGACTAGCTCCGTGCAGTGGAGCGTCAGCTGGACATCGCCCAGTGCGATGATCGTGAGCGCGTCTTGTACGCAGCAGGACAGCTGCGAGGGGCAGCTTTGGACTGGTGGCAGTCCCACCCAGTTCATGGCTGCGAGTCTCTCACTTGGCTCCAGTTCAGGGAGCGTTTCCGCAGCCACAACGTCCCCACGGGCGTTATGAAGATGAAGCAGAAGGAGTTCCTTGCACTGAAGCAGGTAATCTTAAATATAATCATTCAGCGGTTTTTTTGAGCTAATGCCCCTTGTTCTATCCTTATGAATCTTGAGTTAATCTTTCGATATCTATCCGTCTTTGTCACTTCAGGGAACTATGTCGGTCACGGAGTATCGTGATCGTTTTCTTCAGCTGGCTCGCTACGCCCCTGCCGATGTTGCGGATGACCGCAAGAAGCAGGAGCACTTCATGGAGGGTCTTGAGGACTACCTCCAGTACGCGCTGCTCAACCTCCGCTTCGACAACTTCAACCATCTGGTTGACAGCGCGCTCAACACTGAGTGCAAGCACCTGGAGATGGAGGACAAGAAGAGGAAGGTTGTCCCCGTTGCTTCCGGCAGCAACACTCGTCCACGCCTCCAGCCGCCCCAGCAGTACCAGCAGCAGTACCGGCCTCCTCAGCAGTACCAGCAGAGGCCACCGCAGCAGTACCCGCCTCGACAGCAGCAGCAGGCAGGACAGGGCCAGAGGTTACCGGCACCTCCGGCTCATGCTGCTCCACCGGCACCGCAGGCTCCACGTCCGGCAGCTCCCACCGGACAGCAGGCTTAGGGACCTCCTCGCACCTGCTTTCACTGCGGCCAGCCGGGGCACTACGCCAACGCTTGCCCCCGGAAGGCGCAGGCGGGACAGCAGGGGCGCCCAGCTCAGCCTAGGGCGCCACTTCAGGGCAGAGTGAACCACGTGACGGCCGAGTCAGCGGCCGAGGCTCCCAACGTGGTTATTGGTACGTTCATGGTTAATTCATATCCAGCTATAGTGCTTTTCGATACTGGTTCTACGCATTCCTTCATTACTCAGTCTTTTGTCGAGAATCATGGTATTCATACTAGCACATTAAAGAGGTGCCTGTTAGTATCTTCACCGGGAGGATAGTTGAGGTCTCACACTTACTGCCCGAGAGTCAGTGTTTCCTTGAGGGGAGTAGAGTTCTGTACTGATCTGATGGTGCTAGACACCAAGGGCATTGATGTCATTCTGGGAATGGAGACTCTGGCCAAGTGGGGAGTCCGGATAGATTGTGCTCAGAGGACAGTCTTGCTATCAGCTTCCAGTGGCCAAGAGGTTGTTATCAGTGCAGTAGAGCCTTCTGGATTTCTTCATCAGATGGAGGCTAGACCCACGGACGGTATTCGCGTGGTGTCTGAATTCCCGGATGTCTTTCCGGATGATCTGCCAGGTATGCCGCCTGAACGCACCATTGAGTTTTGTATTGATCTCTTGCCTGGCACAGCTCCTATTGCAAAGCGGCCCTACCGTATGGCACCTATAGAGCATGAAGAAGTTAAGAAGACTATTGATGAGTTGCTAGCCAAGGGCTATATCCGTCGCAGCTTCTCTCCTTGGGCTTTTCCATTATTGCTGGTAGATAAGAAGGATGGCTCGAAGAGAATGTGTGTCGATTATCGGGAGCTGAATGCAGTTACTATCAAGAACAAGCATCCACTGCCCCGTATTGAGGATCTCTTCGATCTGCTTCGAGGTGCTCGTATATTCTCGAAGATTGATCTTCGTTCGGGTTATTTTCAGCTGAGGATCCGTCCTGGGGATATTCCGAAGACGGCATTCACCTGCAAGTATGGGCTATATGAGTATACAGTCATGTCCTTCGGCTTGACTAATGCCCTGGCTTTCTTCATGCATCTGATGAACATGGTCTTCATGGATTATCTGGATGTCTTTGTGGTGATTTTCATTGATGATATTCTGATCTTTTCCAAGACAGAAGAAGAGCATGAGGAGCATCTGAGACTCGTATTGCAGAGATTGAGAGAGCATCAGCTGTATGCCAAGTTCAGCAAGTGCGAGTTCTGGATTGACGAGGTTCCATTCCTCGGTCATGTTATCTCTCAGGGAGGCATTGCTGTTGATCCGAGCAAGGTGAAGGATGTGCTAGAGTGGGAGACACCGCAGACAGTAAAGGAAGTCAGGTCTTTCTTGGGCTTAGCTGGATATTATCGGAGATTCATTGAGAATTTCTCCAAGATCGCGAAGCCTTTGACTTCTTTGCTGGAGAAGAATGTGGCTTTTGTATGGACTGATGAGCGCCAGATGGCCTTTGATGAGCTGAAGAAGAGGTTGACTACGGCGCCAGTCCTGACTCTGCCAGACCAGACGAAGAGGTTCACGATGTATTGTGATGCTTCGAAGGATGGTCTTGGGTGTGTTCTGATGCAGGAGGGCAGAGTGATTGCTTATGCTACACGGCAGTTACGTCGGCATGAGCTGAACTATCCTACTCATGATCTTGAGTTAGCCGCAGTTGTGCATGCTCTGAAGATTTGGAGGCATTACTTGTATGGACAGCGGTGTGATATCTACACTGATCACAAGAGCCTCAAGTACATTTTCACGCAGAATGAGCTGAACATGCGGCAGAGAAGATGGCTAGAGTTGGTCAAGGACTATGATCTGGAGATTCACTATCATCCGGGCAAGGCCAATGTTGTAGCAGATGCTTTGAGCAGGAGAAGCTATGTCAACATGGCCGTGGCTTTCCAGATGCCTCCAGAGTTATGCGAGGAGTTCGAGCAGTTGAGTCTGGGCTTCTTGCATCATACTTCCAGTGCAGCGTTTGAGGCAGTACCAACTCTAGAGGCAGGGATCAGGCAGCATCAGAAAGATGATGAGAAGCTGCAGGAGATTCGTGAGTTGCTCAAGAAGGGCAAGGCTCCTCATTTCAGAGAAGATGATCAGGGTACTTTGTGGTACAAGAACCGGATCTGCGTGCCTGATGTGCATGATCTCCGGAAGTTGATTCTGAGTGAGGCCCATGATACAGCATACTCTATTCATCCGGGCAGCACGAAGATGTATTATGATCTGAAGGAACGTTTCTGGTGGTTTGGGATGAAGCGTTCAGTGGCAGAGTACGTGGCTATTTGTGACACCTGTCAGCGTGTCAAGGCTGAGCATCAAAGGCCAGCAGGTCTGTTACAGCCTTTGAAGATTCCAGAGTGGAAATGGGAGGAAATCACTATGGACTTCATTGTTGGATTGCCTCATACTCAGAAAGGGTACAACTCCATTTGGGTAGTAGTGGATCGATTGACGAAGGTTGCTCACTTCATTCCGGTGAACACTACTTACTCCGGTGCTAGACTTGCAGAGTTGTACATCTCTCGGATTGTCTGCTTGCATGGTGTGCCCAAGAAGATTATATCTGACAGAGGGTCTCAGTTCACTTCTCGGTTCTGGGAGCAGCTTCATGACTCTTTGGATACGAAGCTACGATTCAGCACCGCTTATCACCCTCAGACAGATGGGCAGACAGAGAGAACCAACCAAGTGTTGGAGGATATCCTGAGAGCTTGTGCTATTCAGTATGGTACTAGTTGGGATAAGTGCCTGTCATATGCTGAGTTCTCATATAACAACAGCTATCAGGCCAGTCTGAAGAAGTCCCCCTTTGAGGCACTGCATGGCAGAAAGTGCAGGACTCCTCTCTATTGGGATCAGATTGGTGAGAAGCAGCTCTTTGGCCCTGAGATCATAGATGATGCGGAGCAGATGGTTCAGGCCGTGCGAGAAAATCTAAGGATTGCACAGAGCAGACAAAAGAGCTATGCTGATGGCAAACGGAGAGACCTGACCTTCAGTGTTGGTGATTATGTGTACCTAAAGGTGTCTCCGATGAGAGGAATTCGCAGATTCAATGTCAAAGGGAAGTTAGCACCTCGGTATGTGGGGCCATTCAAGGTGCTAGAGCGGAAAGGCGAAGTTGCTTATCGCCTAGAGTTACCTCTCAGCCTCTCGGGAGTTCATGATGTCTTCCATATATCTCAGCTGAAGAGGTGTTTGCGAGTACCCGAGGAGCAGGCACCCCTGGATGGAGTCGATGTGCAGGAAGATCTGACTTATACTGAGCATCCGGTGAAGATTCTGGAGACATCAGAGAGGGTCACTCAGAACAAGCCCATCAAGATGTGCAGAGTTCAGTGGAGTCATCACAGTGAAGCTGAGGCTACATGGGAGCGAGAAGATGAGCTGAAGAAGACATATCCAGATCTCTTTGCTAGCCAGCCCAGCTAAATCTCGGGGACGAGATTTCTTTAAGGGGGTAGGGTCTGTAACACCCTAATTTAAATTTCAGCATTTATTAATAAATTTAATTGGCTTTATTTAATTTTCTAAGGTTTATTGTGTTAGACTTGCATTTAATCTAAAATTTTGTTCCTTAAGTAATTAAAATTTTATCATAGGTTTAAATTTTGGTGTTGCATTCATGCTGGTGCATAGTTTTAATTATTTGAGTGTGGTTTGAATTCAAATTTGTATTTGAATTCAAACTTTGTTTGAATTAGATTTGGAAAGAGAGAGTAAATAGAAATAGAAAAGAAGAAAAACCAGCCCAAACTCAAACCCAGTCCAGCAACCCTGGCCCAACCCAGCAGCTCAAGCCATCCGGCCCACCCTTTCCCCCCGGGCCCAGCAACTCGCTTTCTAGCCCGCAACCCCGCGCGAGGCCTGCTTCACCCCGACCTACCAGCGCTTCAGCCCGCGGCCCGTTTTCCCACCCACACGGCCCAGACGTTCGCGGCCCAGACTCCCGCAACGCGCCGGCCCGTTCCCCCGCTCGCACGCCAGCCCAGGCGACCGCGTTGCTCTCCCCTCTCTCGCTGCACCCTGGGCCCGCCTGTCGGCGCCGTCTCCTTCCCCGCGCCGCGCGCAACAGAGCCCCCAATCCCCGCCGGGGATTTCGCCGTCCTCCCTTATCGGGCGCGCACGCCCAGGCCTCACCGAGCCGCCCTACAAATAGTGCCCCACGCCCCTGGTTCTCCAACCCACCCCACGGTGCCGCCCGCAAACCCTAGCAGCCGCCGGTCGCTCCGCCAGTAGCGCCGCCGCTGGTAAGTCCCTTGGCCGTCGTTTTACATCGCCCGGTGCCGATCCCGTCCCCCTGACTCGTTGCACCGCTTCACAGCGCCATCCCGAGCCGGTCCGTGGTGATCTAGGGACCGGAGGAGTACGCCACCCCCCGGACCGCGAGCTCCGTCCAGCGGCTTCTCCCAAACATGTCGCCGGCGACTCTGCAGCAACCCCATCGACCAATCTTGAGCTCAGTAAGCCACATCCCGACCCTCCCTTCCCTTTGGACCAATAGTCGTAGCCCGTAGATCGCTCCTGGCACCGGACCGCCATCGCAGTCCACGCCGGCGAGGCTCGCCATGGCGCCGAGCCGCCTCCACGCCGTGCGCCCCTCTCCGCACCCCGCAGCCCCGCATTATCCACTCCAGTGGATTACGCATGCAACCACGATGCTCCACGGCCAAACCCTGTCCTTAATAGCCCCCCTGAAATGCCGGTTTAGCCACTCCGGCGACCTCCCCCGCCGCGGAGCAGAGCTCCGGCGGCGTTCCGCCGTCGCCGCCGCCGCAAAACACCCCAGCCCCTCGATCTAGGGCCGACGGCCTAGATTAGATCTAGGACCGAGCCACCCTGAGCCGTCGGATCTAGATCCAAGCGCCCTGAATCAAAGATAACGGTTCGGCCTGTTTTTTTTTTCTTAAGAGCCCCTGCGGTTTTCTACAATCAACCCGCGGTCCAGCCTTAGTCAAAAATAATTACGTATAGGTCCTGTTTTTTATGTTTTAGCCCCTGAGCTTTGTAGATTTAGAACCCGCCGTCTAGATCGATTGCTTTTACGAGTTAGACCCTGAAGTTAACGGTTAATTACGTTTACGCCCTCAGTTTTTGCAGAAAACCCCCTGTAACTTAGTTTTTCCTACAAATAAGCCCTTGAACCTTGTTCTAGGCCTAGTTTATGCGTTTTAGCTCCGATTTTAGCGTTCTTTATATCCACGCGATCGTTGTAACGCGTAGAACAGTTTAGGCTTAGTTTTTCTTGCTGTTTTTATGTATTGATGTACTGTTTCTTAGTTTTTGCTTGTGTTTGCTTGTATGCTTATTGTTGTGCGTTGTTTTGACCATGTGTTCGTGAGTAGACGTTGATCCATCTGAGGAGCCCCAGTACCAGTACCCGGAGCAGCCGTCTTCCGAGCAGTTTGAGCAGCAGCCAGAGTAGTACGAGGAAGGCAAGTATAACATGAACAACCTATCACTTTTAAATACAATTTCATACTGCATTTTAATACTGTATGCCTATAAGGATTTCCTAGCCACTTTATATCCTTTATTTATATCCTTTGGGTTGCATTTTGGTTAGTTGTGCTAGGTTGCTGCGCTATAACACACTCTGGTCCTTTTTAATTAATTCGATTAATGGTTTACTTGAATTTAATTCTGAGAGTGGCCCTCTGTGTGGATGAGTGGCTCATGTCTCGTTAAAAAATGGTTTTTGTAGAAACATGGTTTAGGGGGCCAGCACGGTGCTTAGTGCTTGGTTGGCCACTCTCCATAAGGACCGGTTCATAGAGCGACAACCTGGGACAACAGCGCTACCACAAGGCTAGAATGGGATAGACTTGGCTTACTAATTAGGTCTTTTTGGTTTGGAGTAACTTACCTGTGGGGCAAAGGGTGGTAAGCTTCAATGGTCCCTGCTCCTCCGGCTTGGTCTGTGCTTGGTTTGCGCACCTGTGCTTGTACCCCTGGAGGTGGGCCCCATCGTCGCTGATCTAACTCTTCGCGGTTACGCCTTACCAATGAGATTCTTTGTAACGGCCTCGTAGTGAGTCGCTAGTCATCTCACCTAAGGAAGTGTGATGAACCTCTGGCGTAGCTCACGACTTGTGGGTAAAGATGTGCAACCTCTGCAGAGTGTAAAACTGGTATACTAGCCGTGCTCACGGTCATGAGCGGCCCAGATCCTTTTTTTGATTAGTGGGGTTGTCTCCTTCCGACGAGGGAGGTGCCTCTCGGGGTTACCTTGGTGGTTTGGTTTTGGTTTGGTTCTCAGTAGTTTCTTAATTAATTCTGATTAAATACTATGTAACTGGGTTAATGGTAATTCACCAACTCGTAGTAAATAGTTTTAAATAAAATTTTGCCAAGACTTAAAAGCTAATGCAGTCAGTCAGCCAGCCTAGAGCCTCATAGTTTGTGTTATACTTGTTGAGTACAAGTTGTGTACTCACTCTTGCCTCTTCTCTACTTTTTCCTCTTGGCTACGCTACTGCTGCTCAGTTCCTGCCGACACGAGGGAGTTCGTCCAGCGCTACCAGGACTACGAGGACTTCTAGGCGTTCGTCTCCCAGTCGACGTCCCTGTGGCGCCCTGCTCAGCTTTGGAGAGCTTTTATCGTACTTGTACTTCGCTTCCGCTATATCAGACATTTTTTCATTATTGTAATAAATAACATTCGTATTTCGATTTATTATGTCTTATTCGTGATATGTGCTGTGATATACTGTTCATTCTGTTGTATATACGTGTGACTTGATCCTGCCACGTATATGATTGCTCGGTTTATGTTCTTTTATAAACCGGGTGTTACACCACCGCCACCGTCTCTCTCGAAGCGTCACCAACGCCACCGTCTTCACTATCGGAGCTTCTCACCAAGAGAGGTCTCCTTCCCCGCACAAAGTGTCGTTGCCTCTCCACACCAAGTCGGAGGGTCACACGACGAGTACACAAGATGCTTGCCACAACAAGACTTCTCTCAAGGGAGCTCTCGCAAGAAATAATCCCTATTACAAGAACTAAGCACTCTAACAAGTGTGCTTAAGCCAATATGATGTACAATGAAGCTATATGGTGGTTGGAGGTGTTCTTCAAGTGTTTTATGCTTCCTTAGTCTCCAGCACTTCCAAATGAGGCGTGGGGTGGCATATATATAGCCCAACCCTCCAAACTAGCCGTTGGGAAAAGGCTGACGAAATCCCTTAACGTCGGTTGATCCGACGCTCAGTTTTTGTCATCACCGGTTTAACCGGTGAGTGTATTTTCCCAGCAACTAGCCGTTACTGCTCCAACGGCTACTTGATCAATTGCACCGACGCTCTTGAAATCATCGTCGGTTTAACCGGTGAGTGCAAGCTCAGAAACCCCCCAAAAAATGGAGTCTTTGGACAACTGCACCGACGCTCACTTTGCCTTGATCGCCGGTTTAACCGGTGCCTGTAAAACTCCTGCTGTTTCTTCGGCCTCCAAGTCCATTACACCGGTGAGTGTAAAACACCCAACGTTGGTTAATCCGGTGCCAAGTTCATTGCACCGATGAGTGCAATTTGCTCATCAGCGGTTTAACCGGTGATAGCAAATTGTCTTCGCCTTGATCTTTTCGACTTGGATTTCTTCACGGTCTCTTCAATTCTTGTCCCTTGGACCAAAGAGGTTTCAGGGCGCTGCCCTGAGACCCGCGAGGGGCGGCTCCCCCTCGACCACCGTAGGGGTGGCCCTTCGGGCCTAGCTACGCCTATCTTCTCTTTGTCACCACTTGAACCTAAAAGCCTGAGAATGGTCATCTTAATAATCATATTAGTCCAAGTGTTGTGTGTGTCATCAATCGCCAAAACATTATATTGAAATATGGCATGAGAGGTCATTTTCGCTACATCGGGGGCTAGGCGCCATCTTCGACCCGGCATGTCTCATTGACCCAGCCAAGGCCTCAGGGCCCGGACGCCACGACTGGTCAGCGCATCTCCGTGACTCTGACAGCGACCCTGCTCGGGGGCTGGGCACCATCGATGACCCGGCGTGTCTCTGTGACCCAGCCGAGGCCTCAGGGTCCGGACGCCACAACCACTCGGTATGTCTCGGTGACTTAAACCAAAGCTTCAGGGCTAGGCAACCGGGTTGGATTCACATGAAATAGCTGCCTCGAGGTAGCTAAGGGCCAATATCTTGAGGGAATTGGTGTAACAAAAATACTCATCAAGGGCTCAGGCTCTCGGATCATCAGGAGTCAAGAATCAATTCTTTGACCCTAGAAATGCTTCACCAAAACCTTCCGAGGCTCGGGGGCTACACCAAATGGGTGCGCCCAGGGGCGCATCCCGTTCCAGATCTACAACAACTACGAATACATACAAGAGCACCGAAAGACCTCGACGAGATTCAACTCGGCCCTCCATCGCTCGGGGGCTTGACGGAGGTAGATATATGTACCTCCTTGCCGAGTGGGGTCCCCATACCCGGGTGGCTACCCTGCTCGATGACTCGGCTACAACTACTTGGCGTGCAGGGACTCGGCTGTGCGCAGAAAGGATCTTCAGTAGACCAGGATGAGAGGCTCCAGCTAGAAGCCCGGATATCTAGGGATCTTAACCGACCTCCTTCCTTGTAAAACAACCCGAGCATATCTTCCTTGTACTCCTACGACTCCTAGTCTATATAAAGGAGGCGTAGGCAGACCCATAGAGAGACTTCTTCTTCGCATCATTCCACAAACCCTAATACAACCCCGAACACAGGACGTAGGGTGTTACGCACATCGTGGCCCGAATCTGTCTAAGTCCCTGCGTCTTCGTGTTACCATCGAGCTCTTGGTCCTGAGATCCCCATCCTGAAACTCTACCGCCGGGTACACCCCTGGTGGACAGGCCGGAATAACAATCCGACACCAGGTAAATGATAAATTTTGGAAAGAGGTGCCATTCAAGAATTTCTTTGCGCTCATGGTTCGTTTGATCCACTATGAAGATTCGAACCATAAAACTCTATCCTTGTCGCAGCCAAGCATTTGGGCTTCTCTGCTCTTCAAGAGAGCTTGTGTTTGCTGAATTCTGCAGAACAGATTCTGGACGGTTGATAAAATTGATCATAACTAATGAATCCAAGGTCCAAAAATTATCAAATTTTTACAGGAGGTGCCTAAGATAATTGTAATCATTTTCTCTAGTCAACTCCAACTCAGAAACAGAGCTTAAGATAGTCAATCCTTAAGTGTTTGCCTAAAGGTTGACTCATATTTCAGACTGAACAGAAGGCTAGTATTTTGACTGTCAATACCAAACCACTTGACCAACAATTCTCAAACTTTTACAGTAGCTTCTAGACTCAATTACCCACAACCTTAATGTTGAACATTTTGTCAGGAAAAGCTTTTAAGTGGGTCGAAAAATTTAAGTGGCCAGACTGCTACAACTAGGCAGATAAGCAGGGATTCAAAAATATATCATTTATTCCTACTGTAGAGTAACCAAAAATTTTCCAAATTTTTACAGTAGAAAGTAAACTTGTTTTACTACATTTATCTTCATTGGCTCAACTTTATTCGGGGTAGTTTGACTGGTCTAAAAATTTGGGTTTTCCTTCTGTACGTCTCACAGGTCCGCTTACATCTGAAAACTTTCTAGGATGGGGATCTTATTCTTCGGCAGAAACAAACTTTTGTCAAGACATTCTTGCTCAAGATGATTTAATGGAGTTGGTACATGTTTTGAGAAAAATGCACACTAGTTCAATGACATGATGTATTATGGAGATGCCAACATGCCATGAGAGTGATGATACATAGGGATAACTTATGATACAGATATGTTGCTTGCAATTAGGTTATGCATCCTTAGTATGCTTATGATGATGCAATACAATATGAGATGTCCATACTTTGATGAAGTGATGCATACGGCGTGATGCATTTGTCTAATGTTTGTTGGTTGATGTGCGGTTCATGGTGTATAACTGTTGATGCACATGGTTTGGATGCATGATGTGGCATATCTATTTGGTAGGATTATCATGCATGTGGGCATGCGGTGCTCAGATTGCAATGCAAGTTAGCTACTGGAAGGTCATGCAAGTACCCTTAATTTTTGTTGAACCAAAACAAAATCAAACAAATCAACACATTACTCAGGTTGAGACAAATATATTGCCGGGGAGTCGCTATCACGGACCAAGATACCAGCGCGCTCCTGGTAGTACAATCGTATGCAGGGGCGGAGACAGGGGGCGGACAGGGGTCTGTCCCCCCTATGGTCCCCAAATTTACATTAGTAATTTAAATTTTGATTAAATTTTTATATAAATTTGTATGGTTGGCCCCCTCTAATAATAAAAAAATCAACTTCCTGGCTCCGCCCCTGATCGTATGGCGGTAGCACACACAAGGCTCTAGGTTCCTTCGCAGCACTATAGGTCAGTGACGAACCCAACAACAAGTCAAAACATAGCAACCCAAATAATGCGCATGGCTAGAGAGGGAAATGAAGAGCCATGTGATAATTGCAAACTTTTCCTAGATGCATATGATTAACCAAGGGAATGCGATAACCATGCATACGGTAGTAATATAGCTACCTGTATGCATGAGGGTTGGAGTAATGACTATGCATGATATTCTAGTATTTCTATGCACCATTTTTAGTTTTAAAAAGAACCACATGAGCAAGGAGGTCATTGAAAATTTATTCAACTCGTCTAAGTAAAAACACCTTTAATCATCCCTTATTTCTTTGATCTCTTTATTGAGCTCTTGATAACCAGAAATACGGTCCCTAACGTTTGTATGATTCGAAGAATAGGTGTGCCGAGGAGTAGAACTCGAAAGGTTTGGTTAACCAAACGTGCTGGAAGCTGCAGGTTATGATAAAATTCATAACTCACGTTTTGTTCTTCCAAATGCCTTGAAATTTTTACATGAGTTAGATAATTTCATGTTCTACAACTTTGGTAGTCAACTTAGAAGCCAATTCCAAGAGTAAGATGGTCGAAAAATTCCATTAGTACACCTTTGTTTTTTTTTGTTTTGCAGAAAATAGAGCTTCTGTATTTAGTGCATAACTCCAGTTGTATATATCCAATAAGGTTGAAATTTTGTGGGTACGTAGATTAGGAAGTTTGGAACAACTTTGGTATTCAACGCCAAGGCCAAATTGATGGTTAAGATGGTTGAAGGATTCAAACTTTGTTTCTCTGTTCTGGCTGTTTTTCAGCAGGCTGGGCTTTAGTGTTTTGCTTATATCTCGGAGTACACTAATCCTAAGAAGCTAAATATTTGTGCGAACCTAGATCATGAAATTTGTGACCACTTTGGTATTCAACTTACATTCAAAAAAAGTCATTTACTAGGATGAAAATTTCAGCAATATCCTGTGGGATATAAACTGAACAATGGAAGTTCAATTGTTCTAGAGGTAACTTTTGAATTTCATAAATCCAGATTCAGGAGTCCAAAAATTTTAAATTTTTCGAGGGCATTCCTAAGATAATTATGCACAATTGTTCTAGTCGAGCCTAGTTCTAAATAAGATTTTAAGGTGGTCATGTTCTCAATTTTTCAACTTGCTGTCTACTCGGAAAACTCAGCAACCAGAGGGCTAGTGTTTTATTCACCAGGGACAATCTACTTGGACAAAAATTCTCAAACTTTAACAAAGGCTTCTTGATTAAGTTTGCTACCAGTTTCTTATTGAATTTTTCTTCATATTATGTTTTTATGTTGGTCGGAAAAAAGATTAAATGGCAGAACTGCTACTGCTAGACAGAAAAACAGAGGAAACAAACTCTCTAGTGTTTTTTCTAATGTATATCATACAAAACATTTTCAACTTTTTACAGCAGATAGAAAATTTGTTCTACAACAACATACTCCACATGCGCAACCACAGATGTAGTCATTTTCCATGCCTAATAAATTGATTTATTCAGCTTTGATATAAAAGTACAAAATTTCTAGATGAACCTTAGGTGATTGATTTTTAACCATGATCAAATGAATATATTTGGTCAATATTTATTCACATTACCAGTTTAATTAGATTTTTAAATGACATGCGTACCTCCTCCCAAAAAGAAAATAACTGCCAAATAGCTTTGGTCTTACGTAGTTAGCTCGGTGGCATACATAATATGTCTCTCTCTATATAACTAGTCGGTCTTAACTTATCAAATTCGTGGTTAGTGTACTTGCAGAAAGTTGACAGTTCATATATATATTCTGAACTTTTCGTGCCAGCTCTCATGAAAGCGTTCTCAATCATTACCGACCACTATAGAGCCGGCATCCATACAATTCCCGCCGTATGGACAACGTTAAACATACGACATCAAGACAATGTATTGACAATGTACCATCGTAGACGGAGAATTGAATTCCAATTTCGGACCATTACTACCCATATAATCAACCGATGGTTGGTATATGGGCAGCCGCTCAAGTAGGCCACTGCTTGAGCCCAGCGTTCGGCTCGCATCACTGACTGAAAGGTTAGACTCCCTCAGCTGACTGAGCAAGCATACCTCCGCGGCGACAATGTTGTTACAGAATTTAAATACTGAATTTAAATGTTGGAAAGTATGTGCTGAAAGTTAGCATTACTATATAAGCCACCTTTAATCATTCCCATAATTACCTAGGGTTTATGTTCTAGACTTTTCCTTAAGAATCCAACGCTTTTTCAAAAACTTAGTAGTTTTGAAGTCAAGTTTTAAGATTTGTTTTTGAAAAGGCGAGGTCGTAATCTCTGGTAGTGCTATCTATTTTATCTCTGATGCCAGCTGTGGCAGAACCACCCAATTCAAATGGGCCCGAGTGCAATAACCATTGTTGCTAGGCAATGCTAATCCAACTCGCACTCTAACCGTGGTTCCTCGAGTAAAGTCCCGATTAAAGCCACATTAACCGGGATCGTTACAAACAAGCAACTCACATGAAGGCGAGCCCAAAGAGTACAACACAGAACATTTCTTACAACTCAAAGATATGCAGCAAAATTTAAATTTATTACAAACCAGTGCAGAAAAGTAAAGTACTACAGAAGTCTTAACTAATACAGTTCATCAGAGTTCATTATTCAGCGAAAGAGTAAAAGTAAGATGACTAGCGATATGTGTAAAATGCCGCAATGAAGCCCGTATATGACATCACTCTGTAGGAGGGGTATCAGCACGCGCTGAGGGACCATCCCACTCAACTGATCAACCCGGAGGCAGTGTATACTGCCAAGTCAAAACCAGCAATCATATCCTCATAGTTAGTTCCTGAAAAACAGTGCCACAAGCAAGGCTGAGTATACTAATACTCAGCAAGGCTTACACATCATCGAATATATCTTAGTCTGTTAATCAGACATGCAAGGCCCTAGGTTTATTTTGTTGAAAAGCAACAAAGAGTAGGCCCTTATATTCAAGTTTTAGCTTTAAGATTCTAGTTTGATTAACCATTCTAAGTAAGCATCTTACTTCTAAGCAAGCATGATAGATAAAACATTAATTCATACAATATGATTAATCATCAATATATTCCACTTGTTACTCTGTGTGAAAAAAATTGTTAAGCAGTCTCATGCCATGAGAGGCGGACGATTCCCAATCGAATTTCTTAACCTGGCCAGGGGAACCTAACACACACATATGGGAAACTGCGCCACCCACACAACTTTTCCACTTTCTTTCCGGTGCGTGGATCCGAGTCACCCTCCCCGACTACAGAGTCCGACCACTCTGCACCTGTACGTCGCGACAAAAATAAATCCTACTTCTACAAAAAGGGTGCAAGTCATCCCACTACCCGGTCCAATCAGATACTTAACCTTACCGATTACCATATTTCTCGGCATGTGGCTAGTACTTTCAAAAGCTTAACAAAATGTGCCACACACCGCGACCTTAAAATTTTTGCCACTACACAGACAGGGAATCACAAGTACCACATCCCTGCCCGTGGTCCTTATATTACTGCAGAATGTAAAAGCATTTCAACTCCTATAATCTCGCGAGTAGCAGGAAACTACTCGAATTTTACCGGTCCTATTAGCAATGCATCTAGTCGATAAAAACCGGGGAGCATTACATCGGAACCCAGGAACATGCATCCTCGGTTACAAAACAACGTCTAAAAACTTAAATGCGCAAATAAATAAATTTTTACAACACATTGTTGTCGGTCAAAACCCACCGGCGAGTAGCGACAGGCAACACGAAGAGCCAGGAGGTCGCCGGGGCGCTGGCAGGCACTGCTCCCTCGTCAACGGCCCGCAATTCCAGCACATGCCGCGGCTTCTGAAGACGCAGGGCGTGCCACCTGACCTATACCCGATCAGGAAGGTGCGAATGTGCTTGCAACGGTTTGCCTGCTTATACAAACACATGGAAACATAAATCCGAGCCGTGGTCGGCTCCCCGGGACGACTCTTGCATCGGCTTTAAAGAGCCGATCGAGTCCCGGTGTCAGATTGGATCTGTTTGCATCCGGATATTGATAAATAAAGCAAATAACTGTAAAGCTGCTTCAATTAAATCTAACTAATCTAATCCACGACGGTAAAAGCTTCACTACTAGATCGGAACATCCTACACGTGATTGGGCCTAATGAACGTAATAAATAACTAAACCTTAACCAGAATAGAGGCCTAAGAACAAGCTAAAGCCGATTCCCGGATCAATTCCATGTTAAGACTAAGGCAGAGCATCTAATACGTCACCGGATCATCCAACCCGTTTGCAAGGCCTAACCTAGCAGATATTATGCCAATTCTTAAGTATAAGAACAAACCGTAACAGATTAGATCTACTAGATGGAAAAGAAGCAGGGTGTTGTCTCCATACAACTAATTCTATGCAACAAGAATTAGCATAAGATTAAAATGTGACTGCACAGAAACAACATGATATTCGTAGATGGTAAGCAATAAAAGCACGACGAATCTACTAAAAGCCATGCTACGAACATCAGGATAACTAGCATTACTCGCCATCAAAAATGCTTCAGTATGAGTAATACCAAGGTAAAAGCAAGAACAACGCTGCCCTGATCGCAAGAAGCAATCAGGGCAGCATGGCGCTTACTTGGATGAAACCCTAGAATTAGGGGTGGCGGTGCGCCGAGAGTTGTTGGTTGCAAACGTGATGACGTTCTCATCTTACGAATATCATAGGGTACATATTTATAGTCCGGAGACTTGGGAAACAATCTAAACTAATGTGTCCATATCGGACTCTATCTCTAACTCAATCAGAACTAAATCTAAGGATACATGGCCCACATGGCCCAAATGCTCACGCAGGAGCCGATTTACAAGCCTTCTTCAATCTCTTCATTAAGCCTAACTCACTTACGGCCCATTAATTAACCCTGTTAATTTTTGGCGATAACACATGCCTCCCTGGTTTTCGCAATGATAATTCCAAAACCACTCATTCGCTTCATCTTCCCGTTAATGCTCATTAAAACACACTGCAACCACCAAGGAAGACACAACGTCTCTGCAACTGGCTCCTCGTAGAATGTGAAACTGCCGATCTGTCTTCCATCTTTTTACTATTTAATCTCACCCCGAATCGGCTCTCTTCACGGCAAACTCATCTTCCTCCAAAGCCAAGTAGCACAGAAAACCCCAATCTCCAGTAACCAGTAGCCATGGCGATCTCCTCCTCTTCCGGCTCCAACACCATCGGCCATTCTTCCTCCCCTCCTTCTTCTCATTCCTCTTCAGACCTGTCTGCCTCCTCCCTCGACTCCATTCCAGAGAGTCGAGAACCGACGCCGGAATACAATCCGACGGCGGCACACGAGGCGCTCGCTCCTCTGCATTGGGATGCACAGGAGTTCGATTCCGGGATCGTCTCTGAAAACGACGAGCCCGAGACCGAAGGAGAAGACTCCTCCTCGGATGGAGCCGATTCCTCCTCGGAAGAGGAGATCGGCTCCTCCTCCAGTGATGAACCGATGGGAGGCAAGCCCTTCCGATTCCTCGGGTCCTCCGAGGAAGACAGTGAAGAAGAGAGCGGCGGCGGCGGCGGCTGGAGCGACGACGTCGAGACTAACGGCGGCAGCAGCGCCTTCGACGGCACCAGCGACGACGACGACGATAGCAACGGCGGAGATGCACCGGCTCGAAGCCCCAAACGTCGTAGGTACTAGGTACCTACGAGCAGTAGATGTAGGTAGTTGTGTAGAAGTACTAGTGTAAAGCCGAAGGAATTATCCTTTGTCAAATCGGCTTCTCGCTTGTAAAAATCCAATCTTTAATGAAGTCCTTTTCGACATCTTGTTTGTTTGGATCTCACCCAAAAAGCTGATGGCATCGCATCAGGCTTTACTAATGCCCAAGAGTCGACGAAATTCAAAATTGGAAGCAATCCGCATAAGAACAGAACACCACCTCCACTCTGAATCTGACTCATAATAGACACTCCAAACCCGAGCGTAATTCGAGAATCCCGCTCCATAAATTCGAGCAAAAACTTGCAAGCATCCAGAATTCGAGCCAGAACCCGCAGAATCAACCAAACCCTAAGTCAGCAGATCTAAACTATGGCGGACTCTGCAGCTCGGACAACGAATTCTGCAACCAATGATGCGGCAATCTGCGGCCTGAAGGTAATATTCAGCCTACCCTTTTGACTTTTTTCAGCTTGTTGAACCTCCAACAAATTAAACTCTGAAATATGACACCACATGTAAATTAAACTTCAGGTGTCGGACATCCTTCTGCCACATCCTTCCAACCCCAAATCCTTTTGTCTTGGCCCACAAACTTATGAAAATCCCACAGATCTAATCTCTGGTGAAGCAAATAGGATTCCTTTCGTAAGTCAAAACATTGATCTGAACCTCTGGGGCGACTGCTTAAGAGCCTGGCCTAACCCTCCTGAGAGCTGGACTATATGGTATAGCAGAGTGGCAAAAACTTATATGCCCTTGTGGCAGGAATTGAACATAGCCAATGCACTTAGCTTATCATTATCACCCCTTGACAAAGATGAGAACCTTCTGAAAACCATCGGCTATTTTTGGTCTGATGCCCTGAACTGTTTCCTCTTTGGCCACAGTCCCATGACCCCTACTCTGCTAGATGTCACCATGATCACTGGCCTAGACATTGGATCCCCTAATTCTGCTGCCCACAAAATGATAGAAGTCCCCTTTAAACTTTGATCCAAGGTAAACTGCACAAACTGGGGCACTTACATGAACCAGCACATGAAAACAAAAGGTCCAGTGACTGAAAAGGAACACACAGCCTTTTTAAATCTTTGGTTAGAACATTTCATCTTCTGTGGCCCTTCCTTAGCTCCAACTAAGAATTACCTTCCTTTGGCCTGCGACCTGGCCCATGGCAACCACACCGGCCTAGGCAAACTTTTCCTTGGAGAAACATACAGATGTCTCCACCTGATGACAATCAACTTGCTTAATCAAAAAAAACTCAGAACTGGAGGCCCTTGGTGGTTTATTCAGCTATGGGCACAACTCTACTTTCAGCATCAGATCCCAAACTTTCAAAGCCTAACCAAGAACTCCTTCCCTGACGAAAACGGCAAGCTAATTAGATGCACCAGCTATGGCCAAGCCTTATTCAGCCTCCCTGGCAGCAAACTGAATCCAACAGATGCAGCAAACTGGTTCAGAGTTTTCTACAAAGGACTAGACAATCCACTCTATTTTCCATTCACTAAATCTGAATCCTTTGAGAACCCAACTGCCTTTAGACTGGATAGTTTTGCCGATGACGACAGCACTCGGCATCTATATTCCCTGATGATTCGACCTGGTTTCCTCCCTGTTGGCATGAGTACTTCCAATAGAATTATCAAACCAGGCTATGAAACCTATCAACCAGTCGTAGCAGCTCGGCAATTCGGCTTAGGACAAGTCCCTCCCCACTTCCATATTCACCACTTGGTGGAGAGTAGAGCCGATCTGCCTGATGGTTTCACCAGCTCAAGATGCTACAGCATGTTTGACAACCTCCACATTCCAATACCACCCGATCTGTCCTTCACTTCCTCATCAATCGGCTTTAACACTTGGTGGGAAATGTGGAAAACTCACGTTTTCAGAAGAGCTTTAGGCCCTCTACTGCAGCAAATTGATCTTGAATATGCAATCCCCGAGGAAGAGGTACTGAATCTGTGCACTTTATCCTTTCTGAGTCCTCTATCCCTTTACCTGACTAATCTTGCTCACCCTGCTTACAGCAACAAGATGATCCAGAACCCGTGGCCGGTAACGGGGAACCATTCCACTTTCTTCCAACTGCTCCTGAAGTCCTCTTTTGCAAGGGATCTCCATCAATGAAGAAAGTAATAATGGCTGCTCAACCAGACTTACTCCAGTTGTAACGACCTGCCCCGGGATAACGGCTAAGATCTACCCTGCACGTTGAGTAAACCACACCTGCTAAATAACTCTCTTGCGATTTCGTCCTCGCTTCGCGCAAAAGGTTGCAACCGGAGTTATTTAGCTTCCCTAGGCCTGGTATTTAAGCTGGTCTGGGTTCCTTTCCACTTCCAGTATGGGATCAATTCGTGCTGCTACAGTACTGCAATGAGATCCGCCAATGCCTGCCCCTTGACTGCCTTAGCAGGTTGATATCGGATATCGAATTCTGACAATGCAAACATCCACTTTCCCAGTCGGCCTTTCAGAATAGGAGCCGACAGCATATGCTTGATGACATCCGATTTACATATGACAATTGTTTCCGCCGAGAGCAAAATATGTCGAAGCTTTGTACATGTAAAGAATAAACAAAGACAAAGCTTTTCGATCAGGATACCTGGTCTCGGCGTCCAACATGCGACTGCTGAGGTAGAAGACAACCCTCTCCTGGTCGTCATGCTTCTGTATCAGAACCGAGGCGATGGAAGTGTCTTGCCGTGGAGGAACCAAAACTGGAGGCTTCGACAAATATTCCTTGATTTCGTCAAAAGCTTGCTGCTGTTCTGCCCCCCAGTGAAACTCATCCTCGGACTTGATCTTCACCAGACCCATGAAGGGCTCGATACGCCCAGACAGGTTGGAGATAAATCATCTGACAAAGTTGATTTTGCCGATGAACTTTTGTAACTCCTTCTTTGTAGTAGGCGGCTTCATTGTCTTTACCGCCTCTTGACTCTTCAAGCCGATCTCGATTCCTCACTCATATACCAGGAATCCTAGACACTGACCGGCCGATACACCAAAGGCACATTTCTTCGGGTTCATTTTGAGCCCAAACTTCCGAGTTCGCTCCAAAACCTTACGCAAATCTTCCAGATGCCCCCCAGCTGACATGGACTTGACCACGACATCATCAATGTAAATTTCTACCAGCTTGCCGATGAGATCATGGAAAATGTAATTCATGGCGCATTGATACGTTGCACCGGCATTTTTCAATCCAAAGGTCATTACCAAGTACTCGAACAAGCCGACCGCAACTGGTACTCTGAACGTGGTCTTACTTATGTCTTTTAGGGCCATGAAGATATGGTTGTAACCAGCATTACCGTCCATAAAGCTCAGCATTTTGTGACCGGCAGCGGCATTGATCAATGTTTCTGCTACGGGCATCGGATATTCGTCCTTTGGCGTTGCTCTGTTGAGGTCTCTAAAGTCCACGCAGACTCTCCATCGGCCATCCTTCTTCTGTACAGGGACCACACTAGAGATCCATTCTGCATACCTGCATGGCCTGATGAACCCTGCGTCCAACATCTTTTGCACCTCTTTCTTGACCTTCTCCAGGACTTCAGCCTTCATCTGCCTTGCTCGTTGTTGAAACGACCGAAATCCTTTCTTAAGCGGGAGCCGATGTTCAACGATGCCTCTATCCAAACCAGGCATTTCAGTGTAATCCCACGCGAAACAATCCCGGTATTCCCTCAATAGTGCTATCATCGGCTCACGCAGACTCGGATCTAGCTTCTTGCTGATAAATGTTGGTCGCGGCTTCCTCCAAATCGTCAGCTGATGTAAACCCGTACCCCAACTTGCTGTCGCCTATTAAATCGACTGTGGACGCAGGCGACTCGTCATCATCTGCCACATCGACAGCAAACACGGGGAGATGACAAAAGAAAATTTTCGGCCGACTGCACGGATCGGCCGTTTCTATATTACTCCCTGAAACTGAATGCTCATTAACTGACCAGCTACCGGAGCAAGCCATTGTTTGTACGTAATGTAACAACTCTAACTCCAAACATATATTACTCATTTTTTGGGGCCGGTCGCTGGGACCGGCCTCTCTAATCTTGCTAGATACTGTAGCTTGCCAGGATGTTTTTACTCTGTGAGGCCAGTGGATAAGACCAGCCTCAGCCCGTTTTTTGTCGCTTCGATCCGATCACAATCTTCCAGCGCTATCCCTGAGATCGGCTCTTGCCCTTCTGCGTCCCAGGCGTTCATGTCCGCGAGTGAAACCTCGCTGGAGTCATCTGCATGGACCACCTCCACTTCATCGCCATCCCATTGGACCAAACACTGGTGCATCGTGGAAGGAACACAACAATTAGCGTGAATCCAATCCCTCCCAAGCAGCACTGTGTACAACAATTGCTATTGGGACAGTCTTGCGGCCAACTGTCAACTCCACGTTGAGGACGCCCAGTGCCTCTGACGGTTGGCCGTTGAAATCATTGAGCATGACATTGGTCTTGATGAGATCAGCAGTAGAACGACCCAATCGGCGCAGCACTGAGTACGGCATCAGGTTGACTACGGCGCCAGTGTCGACCAACATCCTGTTCACAGGCTTGCCATCGATGAGGCCCTTGAGATACAATCCCTTCAGGTGCTTGTAGCTTTTCTCCTTGGGCTTCTCGAAGATGATCGGCTGTGGGCCGAGATCCAGCTGCGCGATGGCCAATTCCTCCGGTTGGGGTGCCCGAAACTCCGATGGGAGCACGAACACCATGTTCACATCAGCCGATGGCTTGTCATCGACTCTTGGCTGCTTGGGGCGCCACTCCTTCCTTGGAGGGCGCCTTTCCACCCTTTGCGGGCACCTGACTTGCTCCGCGAGATCTGGACGCGCTTTCCTCAGCACGTCAAGGTACCTTGCTTCTGCTTCCTCAAGATTGTGCAAGCGCTGCACTCTGCGCTTCTATGATCGGCTGAGCCCATCAGGACACCATCGTGGACGATGATACTTTTCTTCTTCTGGCTCGAGATCATCCCTGCATGGCCACCTCACATAGTCGTCGTGACGTGTTCTGGGCCCCAAGCACTGGAACACTGATATCTCGCCTTGCTGGCATCCCCGAGGCCTGCACTCCAAGCAATCATCTATAGTAGGCAATCAGCTCATGCCGGAATTCCATCAGTACCTGAAGAATGGGTAATGCCAGTGGTCGCGTATAGCCTGGCGCCTCCCCAGCATCCTCCCTGTGTGGTGCTCATACTCCTCCTCTTCCGATTCAAATCGGCGGCGCAACTTGTATTGATACTGGTACTTTTCCAGAAGCCGATTGGAAGCTGGGAGTTGATTGCAGATGTGACGCACTTGTTCTTCAGTAACGTGTTGCTGTTCCAGTTCGTCTTCATCCTGGGGGCATTTGCCAGAAGCGGCCTCTCTCCTCTACTCGTCACGGCAGCGTATGGGTCCCGCCATGTTGATCTGGAACGCCAAGTTCTGGCCCTCAGGTTTAAAATCCGACAGCTCCACCATGTTAGCTTGTGGGAATGGTTGAATGTCCACCTTCATCGTGTGTTGGGCTAGGATTAATCGGCCTTGCTCGATAGCCGATTGGATCTGTCGACGCAGCTCCTTGCATTCATTTGTGGCATGGGTAAACGAGTGGTGCCACTTGCAGTACAGCCTCCCCTGTAGCTCTTGTGCCGTCGGCAGCTTGTGACTCTCTAGGAGCTTCAACTGTTTCTCCTTGAGCAGTAGGTCGAATATCTGCTCTGCCTTGGCCACGTCAAAGTCAAAGCCCTTCACAAGCCCCTTCTGTTTGACCCACTTGCACAGGACTGGGTTTGCCCCCCAGGTCCACTCTGCCATAGCCACTTCTTGTTCCCCGCCAGAATCATCGGAATCATCTGCTTGGGCCATGTTTACATGGCGCTTGAATTTTTCCTGGTACAGGTCCGGATGATAGTGTTCATATGCCGTGAGCTTCTGCACCATGTGTGCCAGGGAAGTGAATTCCAACTGAAAAGCCAGATCCTTGATCGGCTTAGCGAGCCCCAGGACAGCCAAATCCACTGCCTCCTTCTCTGTGATGCATGACGAGTAGCATCGATTCTTAACTTCCCTGAAGCGCTGCACGTACTCCAACACACTTTCTCCTCGCTTCTGCCTGACTTGGGCGAGGTCGGCAATCCCGGCTTCAGCAGTCTCTGAATGATATTGGGTGTGGAACTAATCCTCTAGCTGCCTCCAAGTCCGAATCGAATCTGGGGGCAGTGACATGTACCATCCAAAGGCTGAACCTGTGAGAGACTGGGAAAAGAAACGGACCCTTAGAGGATCCGACACTGAGATCATCCCAAGCTGTGTTAGGTATCGGCTCACGTGTTCGATAGAACTGGCCCCTTCTGACCCGCTGAACTTGGTGAACTCCGGAAGCCGATACTTGGGTGGCAACGGGATCAAATCATAGTCCCTTAGTATTGCACTGATCTGATCCACACTAAGGACTCCTGGGGCCGAGGGCTCAGCACTCGGCCCGGTAGCATACTTCGCTAGCCACGCCTGCTTCTCTGCATCTGTTCCTGAAGCTCCTGTATTTGCCAGCTGTCCCACGCGCGTTGGACTGATGCTGTCAGGTATGTACACGCACGTGTAGCCGTGCGGGATCTCCTTAGGCGGCTCGTTCAGGAACTGGCCTTCTCCAGGGTCACCGCCGATCTTGTAGACGACGTAGATTGGTGAGCTTTGCTGTCCTGCTGCTATAACACCCGGTTTATAAAAAGAACATAAACCGAGCAATCATATACGTGCCAGGATCAGGTCACACGTATATACAACAGAATGAACAGTATATCACAGCACATATCACAAATAAGACATAATAAATCGAATTACGAATGTTATTTATTACATTAATGACAAAATGTCTGATACAGCGGAAGCGAAGTACAAATACGATAAAAACTCTCCGAAGCTGAAGCGGGGCGCCACAGGGACGTCGACTGGGAGACGAACACCTAGAAGTCCTCGTAGTCCTGGTAGCGCTGAGCGAACTCCCTCGTGTCGGCAGGAACTGAGCAGCAGTAGCATATCCAAGAGGAAAAAGTAGAGAAGAGGCAAGAGTGAGTACACAACTTGTACTCAACAAGTATAACACAAACTATGAGGCTCTAAGGTTGGCTGACTCAACTGCATAAGCTTTTAAGTGTTGACAAAGTTTTATTAAGACTAATTACTACGAGTTGATGAATTACCATTTACCCAGTTGCATAGTAATTAATCAAGATTTATCAGGTTACTACTGATAACCAAACCAAAACCACCAAGGTAACCCCGAGAGGCACCTCCCTCGTCGGAAGGAGACAACCCCACTAATCAAAAGGAGGATCTGGGCCGCTCATAACCGTGAGCACGGCTAGTATACCAGTTTTACACTCTACAGAGGTTGCACATCTTTACCCATAAGTCGTGAGCTACGCCTAGGGGTGGTAAAGGGCCCAACATTTTGAACTAGAAAATCTAAGGATCGGGCCCTAAAAGGGCCGGGCTCTAAACATATGTATTTTTGAACTAAAAATTTTAAGGGCTTTATTGGGCTGTGAAGAGGCCATTAGGGCCATGGCCCATTACCACCCCTAGCTACGCCAGTTGTTCATCACACTTCCTTAGGTGAGATGACTAGCGACTCACTACGAGGCCTTTACAAAGAATCTCGTTGGTAGGGAGTAACCGCGAGGGTGGATCGGCGACTATGGAGCAGGTCTAGTGGGCGTCAAGACACGAAGCACAGACGAGGCCACTCAGGACGAGGGCCATAGAAGCTTACCGCCCCTGCCCCGCAGGTAAGTTACTCCAAACCAAAAAGATCTAATTATTACGCCAAGTCTATCCCATTCTAGCCTTGTGGTAGCGCTGTTGTCCCAGGTTGTCGCTCTATGAACCGGTCCTTATGGAGAGTGGCCAACCAAGCACTAAGCACCGTGCTGGCCCCCTAAACCATGTTTCTACAAAAACCATGTTTTAACGAGACGTGAGCCACTCAAGCACGAAGCACAGAGGGCCACTCTCAGAATTAAGTTCAAGTAAACCATTAATCAAATTAATTAAAAAGGACCATTATGTGTTATAGCGCGGCACCTAGCACAACTAACCAAAATGCAACCCAAAGGTATATATAAAGGAAATAAAGTGGCTAGGAATGTCCTTATAGGCATACAGTATTAAAATGCAGTATGAAATTATAATTAAAGGTGATAGGTGGTGTTCATGTTATACTTGCCTTCCTCGTACTACTCTGGCTGCTGCTCAAACTGCTCCGAAGACGGCTGCTCCGGGTACTGGTACTGGGGCTCCTCCGGTAACTCAACGTCTACTCACGAACACATGGCCAAAACAATGCACAGCAATAAGCATACAAGCAAACACTAATAAAAACTAAGAAACAATACATCAATACATAAAAACAGCACACTAAACTAATCTAGAACTATTCTACGCATCACAACGATCGCGTGGACATAAAGAACACCTAAAACGGAGCTAAAACGCATAAACTAGAGCTAAAACAAGATCTAGGGGCTTATCTGCGAGAAAACTAAGTTCCAGGGGGTTTTCTGCAAAAACCGAGGGCTAAAACATAATTAACCATTAAATCTAAGGGCTAACGTGTAAAAACAGCAGCTATGGACTGCGGGTCCTATTTCTAGAAAAACCAGGGGGTTTCGTGTAAAGTTTTGGGCTGAAAAGGAATTACTTTTGCATACAGTTGGATGGCGGGTTTATTCCGAGAAAACCCAGGGACTCTTATGCAAAAGAGCCGGGCTGAAGCGGTAAGTTTGGATCTGATCCGTTGGATCGAGATCTGAAGGCTCAAGGTGGTCTGGATCGGGATCTAATCTCGAGCGTTTATTATAGATCCGACGGACTAGGGCCATCGGGCGCGGGGGCGGCGGCGCGGACCGCCGGAGACCATTCTCCGCGGCGGCGGGGCACTGGGAACTCGCCGGAGATGGCAATAGGGGTGTTGCGGGGCTCTATTTGGGTCGCGGTTTGGCCGGGGAGGTAGCTAGCGGCATGCGCAAACCTCTGGTGGCGTCAGGAGGAGGATTTGAGGCTCCGAGCGTGAAGCCCGTCGGTGATGGCGGCTCGGCGGCGCAGGGCTTGCCGGCGAGAGGCGTGAAGGCCACTCTGGGCGAGGGTGGTGGTGCAAAGAGGGTGCTCGTGCGCGTGCGGGGTCAGGGCGAGCCCAAGCCAGGGTCACGCGGGGCTGGGGTGATCTGCAGAACGCCCGCCACGGCGGGGCTACGGCGGCGGGGCGTCGGCGAGTGGCGCCCGGACAATGGGTGGCCTACGGCCTAAAAGGCTTAGCGCAAAAGAAAGCTCGGGGATCCAGGGTGCTCACCGGGGGCTTGGGGAGGCCAGATTGCGCGGCGCAGGGGACCGGCGGCGAGGTCCGGGCGGTGAAGACGACGCGGAGTCCGGGGAGGAGTCGTTGCGGGGGTCGGGGTCGGAGAAGAAAAGTCCGAGGAGGCTCCTGGCGCCGAGGCGGGGCTGGGGTGCTGCTCGGCCGGAGCTCCGGTGTGGCGGAGCGGCGTAGCCGCGGCGGCGCAGAGCGGCGTCACGGCGGAGCTATGTTGTTGCGGCGGCTAGGGTCGCGGGGTGGCGGCGCTAGTGGGATGGGGTGCAGGGGGGAGTCGCGGGATGCTAAATAGAGGCCGGGCGGTGATCTTGGGAGGGCGCGCCCGATTAGGGAGGCCGCCGGAGATCACGGGGATGCGGCGCGGCCGTTGCGCGCGAGGAAGACGGATCTGGCAGGCGGGGTCCACGGTTCAGCGGCAGCGGGCGCTCGCGGAGGCTGCGGAGGCAGGCGCCGACAGGCGGGCCCGGGGGCTCAGCGAGAGCGACGCGCGCGCGGTGAGCTGGGAAGCTGGCAGGCGGGCCAGGCTGGTCAGTGGGGGCGGGGACGCGTGCTCGCGGGCTGAGCGCCGCGCGGTTGTGCTGACGCGCGGGCCCAGAGCGTCGGTGGGAGAGGGGGTGCTGGTTTGGGCGCTGGGCGACGCGCTGGAGCAGGTCGGCGCGGGGAGGGGCGAGCGTGCTGGGCCGCGGGAGAGAGAGAGCGGGCTGGGCTGGGAAGTTGGGTTTGGGCTGGCTTGACTTTGGGTGTGGGTTTGCTTTCTATTTCTCTCCTTCTAAATCTAATTCAAACAAAGTTTGAATTCAAATATGAATTTGAATTCAAACCACAATCAAATAAAAGTATGCACCAGCATGAATGCAACACAAAATTTAACCTAAGATAAAATTTTAATTATTTAAGGAACAAAAAATTGGATTAAATGCAAGACTAGGACAAAAATCCTTAGAAAAAATAAATAAACCAATTAAATTTATTAATAAATGCTGAAATTTAAATCAGGGTGTTACAGACCCTACCCCCTTAAAGAAATCTCGTCCCCGAGATTTAGCTGGGCTGGCTAGCAAAGAGATCTGGATATGTCTTCTTCAGCTCATCTTCTCGCTCCCATGTAGCCTCAGCTTCACTGTGGTGACTCCACTGAACTCTGCACATCTTGATGCGCTTGTTCCGAGTAACCCTCTCTGATGTCTCCAGAATCTTCACCGGATGCTCAGTATAAGTCAGGTCTTCCTGGACATCCACTCCATCCAGTGGTGCCTGCTCCTCGGGTACTCGCAGACATCTCTTCAGCTGGGATATATGGAAGACATCATGAACTCCTGAGAGGCTGAGAGGTAACTCCAGGCGATAAGCAACTTCGCCTTTTCGCTCTAGCACCTTGAATGGCCCCACATACCGAGGTGCTAACTTCCCCTTGACATTGAACCTGCGGATTCCTCTCATCGGAGACACCTTCAGATACACATAATCACCAACACTGAAAGTCAGGTCTCTCCGTTTGCCATCTGCATAGCTGTTTTGTCTGCTCTGTGCAATCCTTAGATTTTCTCGCACAGCCTGAACCATCTGCTCTGCATCATCTATGATCTCAGGGCCAAAGAGCTGCTTCTCACCAATCTGATCCCAATAGAGAGGAGTCCTGCACTTTCTGCCATACAATGCCTCAAAGGGGGACTTCTTCAGACTGGCCTGATAGCTGTTGTTATATGAGAACTCAGCATAAGACAGGCACTTATCCCAACTAGTACCGTACTGAATGGCACAAGCTCTCAGCATATCCTCCAACACTTGGTTGGTTCTCTCTGTCTGCCCATCTGTCTGAGGGTGATAAGCCATACTGAAACGCAGCTTCGTATCCAAAGAATCATGAAGCTGCTCCCAGAACCGAGAAGTGAACTGAGACCCTCTGTCAGATATGATCTTCTTGGGCACACCATGTAAGCAGACAATCCGAGAGATGTACAACTCTGCCAGTCTAGCACCGGAGTAAGTAGTGTTCACTGGAATGAAGTGAGCAACCTTTGTCAATCGATCCACTACTACCCAAATGGAGTTGTACCCTTTCTGAGTACGAGGCAATCCAACAATGAAATCCATAGTGATCTCCTCCCATTTCCACTCTGGAATCTTCAAAGGCTGTAACAGACCTGCTGGCCTCTGATGCTCAGCCTTGACATGCTGACAGGTGTCACAAATAGCCACGTACTCTGCCACTGAACGCTTCATCCCATACCACCAGAAACGTTCCTTCAAATCATAATACATCTTCGTGCTGCCCGGATGAATAGAGTAAGCTGTATCATGGGCCTCACTCAGAATCAACTTCCGAAGATCCTTCACATCCGGCACACAGATCTGGTTCTTGTACCACAAAGTACCCTGATCATCCTCTCTGAAATGTGGAGCCTTGCCCTTCTTGAGCAACTCACGGATCTCCTGCAGCTTCTCATCATCTTTCTGATGCTGCCTGATCTCTGACTCTAGAGTCGGTACTGCCTCAAATGCTGCACTGGAGGTATGATGCAAGAAGCCCAGACTCAACTGCTCGAACTCCTCACATAACTCTGGAGGCATCTGGAAAGCCACGGCCATGTTGACATAACTTCTTCTGCTCAGAGCATCTGCTACAACATTGGCCTTGCCCGGATGATAGTGAATTTCCAGGTCATAATCCTTGACCAACTCTAACCATCTCCTCTGCCGCATGTTCAACTCATTCTACGTGAAAATGTACTTGAGGCTCTTGTGATCAGTGTAGATATCACACCGCTGTCCATACAAGTAATGCCTCCAAATCTTCAGAGCATGCACAACTGCGGCTAACTCAAGATCATGAGTGGGATAATTTAGCTGATGCCGACGTAACTGCCGTGAAGCATAAGCAATCACTCTGCCCTCCTGCATCAGAACACACCCAAGACCATCCTTCGAAGCATCACAATACACCGTGAACCTCTTCATCTGGTCTGGCAGAGTCAGGACTGGCGCCGTAGTCAACCTCTTCTTCAGCTCATCAAAGGCCCTCTGACGCTCATCGGTCCACACGAAAGCCACATTTTTCTCCAGCAAAGAAGTCAAAGGCTTCGCGATCTTGGAGAAATTCTCAATGAACCTCCGATAATATCCAGCTAAGCCCAAGAATGACCTGACTTCCTTTACTGTCTACGGTGTCTCCCACTCTAGCACATCCTTCACCTTGCTCGGATCAACAGCAATGCCTCCCTGAGAGATAACATGACCGAGGAATGGAACCTCGTCAATCCAGAACTCGCACTTGCTGAACTTGGCATACAACTGATGCTCTCTCAATCTCTGCAATACGAGTCTCTGATGCTCCTCATGCTCTTCTTCTGTCTTGGAGAAGATCAGAATATCATCGATGAAGATCACCACGAAGACATCCAGATAGTCCATGAAAACCATGTTCATCAGATGCATGAAGAAAGCCGGGGCATTAGTCAAGCCGAAGGACATGACCGTATACTCATATAGCCCGTACTTGCAGGTGAATGTCGTCTTCGGAATATCCCTAGGACGGATCCTCAGCTGAAAATATCCCGAACAAAGATCAATCTTCGAGAATATACGAGCACCTCGAAGCAGATCAAAGAGATCCTCAATACGGGGCAGTGGATGCTTGTTCTTGATAGTGACTGCATTCAGCTCCCGATAATCGACACACATCCTCTTCGAGCCATCCTTCTTATCTACCAGCAATAATGGAAAAGCCCAAGGAGAGAAGCTGCGACGGATATAGCCCTTGGCTAGCAACTCATCAATAGTTTTCTTGACTTCTTCATGCTCTATAGGTGCCATACGGTAGGGCCGCTTTGCAATAGGAGCTGTGCCAGGCAAGAGATCAATACAAAACTCAATGGCGCGTTCAGGCGGCATACCTGGCAGATCATCCGGAAAGACATCCGGGAATTCAGACACCACGCGAATACCGTCCGTGGGTCTAGCCTCCATCTGATGAAGAAATCCAGAAGGCTCTGAAGCACTGACTGTCACCTCTTGGCCATCAGATGCCGATAAGTGAACTGTCCGCTGAGCACAATCAATACGGACTCCCCATCTGGTAAGTGTCTCCATGCCCAAAATCACATCTATCCCCGAGGAGTCAATAACTATCAGGCCAGTGCGGAATTCTACCCCCTTTATGACAATACTAACTCTGGAGCATATAGAACATGTACGAATCTGACCCCCAGGTGAGGTAACTACCATAGCTGTCCTCATACAAGAAACCGGTATACCATGCTGCTCGGCAAATGACTTGGAAATGAAAGAATGAGTAGCACCGGTATCGAAAAGCACTGTAGCGGGGTGAGAGTTGACCATGAACGTACCAATAACCACGTTAGGAGCCTTGGCCGCTGACTCGGCCGTCACGTGGTTCACCCTGCCCTGTGCTGGCGCCCTGGGCTGAGCTGGGCGCCCCTGCTGTCCCGCCTGCGCCTTCCGGGGGCAAGTGTTGGCGTAGTGCCCGGGCTGGCCACAGTGATAGCAGACGCGTGCAAGTGTCGAAGCCTGCTGTCCGGTAGGAGCTGCCGGACGTGGAGCCTGCGGTGCTGGCGGAGCTGGTGGAGCAGCACGAGCCGGAGGTGCCGATAACCTCGGGCCCTGACCTGCCTGCTGCTGTCGAGGCGGGTACTGCTGCGGCCTCTGCTGGTACTGCTGGGGAGGCCGGTACTGCTGCTGCTGGTACGGCTGAGGCGGCTGGAGTCGAGGACGAGTGTTGCTGCCGGAAGCAACGGGGACAACCTTCCTCTTCTTGTCCTCCATCTCCAGGTGCTTGCGCTCAGTGTTGAGCGCGCTGTCAACCAGATGGTTGAAGTCGTCGAAGCGGAGGTTGAGCAGCGCGTACTGGAGGTAGTCCTCAAGACCCTCCATGAAGTGCTCCTGCTTTTTGTGGTCATCCGCAACATCGGCAGGGGCGTAGCGAGCGAGCTGCAAGAAGCGATCACGATACTCCGTGACCGACATAGTCCCCTGAAGTGACAAAGACAGATAGATATCGAAAGATTAACTCAAGATTCATAAGGATAGAACAAGGGGCATTAGCTCAAAAGAAACCGCTGAATGATTATACTTAAGATTACCTACTTCAGTGCAAGGAACTCCTTCTGTTTCATCTTCATAACGCCCGCGGGGACGTTGTGGCTACGGAACCGCTCTCGGAACAGGAGCCAAGTGAGAGCCTCGCGGTCGTGAACTGGGTGGGACTCCCACCAGTCCAAAGCAGCCCCTCGCAGCTGTCCTGCTGCGTACAAGACGCGCTCACGATCATCGCACTGGGCGATGTCCAGCTGACGCTCCACTGCACGGAGCCAGTCGTCAGCCTGGAGAGGGTCGGACGTGTGAGAAAACGTCGGCGGGTGACCCCTCAGGAACTCAGCACGCCTGTCGCGAGGCTGCGGCGGTGGAGGAGGCGGAGGCTGAGTGTGAGCCTGCTGAAGAGCCTGAACCGTGTTGTTCAGGGTAGCCATCATCTGCATCTGGAGCTGGAAGTACTGCTCCGGAGTCAAAGGCAGAGGCATCGGGATCCCGGTCCCCTGGGTGTTCTGACCCTGGTTGTTCTGCCCCTGCTGGTCAGAACCACGCCTGGTGTTGACCATCTGATTTTGGGCAAAAGATTTCACGCGTAAGGATATTGCAGGAATAAGTTCAGATGGATATGATAACTCTTTGCGGAAAAAGACTCAGACATAATAAAGTAGACAGGATAGAGTGGACTGTTTTACTCCCAACGATCTAGCTCATTTTATTAATTAGTTAACTTTAACATAAAAGTGATTTTCTTTAAACAAATTTAAACTACTAAGCTATGCAATCATTCAAAAATCCAAATCATACATATAGCATAATAACAAGCAGACAATTTTCACGACTTAGCCGAGTTTAGCATACGACTCGACTAACACAACGCGTCGCGGATCGTGCTATCGTATTATTATAAAAGGTCACCTAGCTAATACTCATGGTGGTCAGATGACTGATTCAGGCCAAAATCTACGAAAACTATTCTTCAGAGAGAGAAATCAAGGCAAGACGGGTAAAAGTCATAGAATTCAAGGGGTATAATAGTAAAATAGTTTCAGTAGACAAGGATTGGAGAGAAGAAGTCCTAAAACTCGATCAGTTCTATCTAGGCTTCGTCCTACAGTCGATACGGCTCTGATACCACTCTGTAACACCCGGTTTATAAAAGAACATAAACCGAGCAATCATATACGTGCCAGGATCAGGTCACACGTATATACAACAGAATGAACAGTATATCACAGCACATATCACAAATAAGACATAATAAATCGAATTACGAATGTTATTTATTACATTAATGACAAAATGTCTGATACAGCGGAAGCGAAGTACAAATACGATAAAAACTCTCCGAAGCTGAAGCGGGGCGCCACAGGGACGTCGACTGGGAGACGAACACCTAGAAGTCCTCGTAGTCCTGGTAGCGCTGAGCGAACTCCCTCGTGTCGGCAGGAACTGAGCAGCAGTAGCATATCCAAGAGGAAAAAGTAGAGAAGAGGCAAGAGTGAGTACACAACTTGTACTCAACAAGTATAACACAAACTATGAGGCTCTAAGGTTGGCTGACTCAACTGCATAAGCTTTTAAGTGTTGACAAAGTTTTATTAAGACTAATTACTACGAGTTGATGAATTACCATTTACCCAGTTGCATAGTAATTAATCAAGATTTATCAGGTTACTACTGATAACCAAACCAAAACCACCAAGGTAACCCCGAGAGGCACCTCCCTCGTCGGAAGGAGACAACCCCACTAATCAAAAGGAGGATCTGGGCCGCTCATAACCGTGAGCACGGCTAGTATACCAGTTTTACACTCTACAGAGGTTGCACATCTTTACCCATAAGTCGTGAGCTACGCCAGTTGTTCATCACACTTCCTTAGGTGAGATGACTAGCGACTCACTACGAGGCCTTTACAAAGAATCTCGTTGGTAGGGAGTAACCGCGAGGGTGGATCGGCGACTATGGAGCAGGTCTAGTGGGCGTCAAGACACGAAGCACAGACGAGGCCACTCAGGACGAGGGCCATAGAAGCTTACCGCCCCTGCCCCGCAGGTAAGTTACTCCAAACCAAAAAGATCTAATTATTACGCCAAGTCTATCCCATTCTAGCCTTGTGGTAGCGCTGTTGTCCCAGGTTGTCGCTCTATGAACCGGTCCTTATGGAGAGTGGCCAACCAAGCACTAAGCACCGTGCTGGCCCCCTAAACCATGTTTCTACAAAAACCATGTTTTAACGAGACGTGAGCCACTCAAGCACGAAGCACAGAGGGCCACTCTCAGAATTAAGTTCAAGTAAACCATTAATCAAATTAATTAAAAAGGACCATTATGTGTTATAGCGCGGCACCTAGCACAACTAACCAAAATGCAACCCAAAGGTATATATAAAGGAAATAAAGTGGCTAGGAATGTCCTTATAGGCATACAGTATTAAAATGCAGTATGAAATTATAATTAAAGGTGATAGGTGGTGTTCATGTTATACTTGCCTTCCTCGTACTACTCTGGCTGCTGCTCAAACTGCTCCGAAGACGGCTGCTCCGGGTACTGGTACTGGGGCTCCTCCGGTAACTCAACGTCTACTCACGAACACATGGCCAAAACAATGCACAGCAATAAGCATACAAGCAAACACTAATAAAAACTAAGAAACAATACATCAAAACATAAAAACAGCACACTAAACTAATCTAGAACTATTCTACGCATCACAACGATCGCGTGGACATAAAGAACACCTAAAACGGAGCTAAAACGCATAAACTAGAGCTAAAACAAGATCTAGGGGCTTATCTGCGAGAAAACTAAGTTCCAGGGGGTTTTCTGCAAAAACCGAGGGCTAAAACATAATTAACCATTAAATCTAAGGGCTAACGTGTAAAAACAGCAGCTATGGACTGCGGGTCCTATTTCTAGAAAAACCAGGGGGTTTCGTGTAAAGTTTTGGGCTGAAAAGGAATTACTTTTGCATACAGTTGGATGGCGGGTTTATTCCGAGAAAACCCAGGGACTCTTATGCAAAAGAGCCGGGCTGAAGCGGTAAGTTTGGATCTGATCCGTTGGATCGAGATCTGAAGGCTCAAGGTGGTCTGGATCGGGATCTAATCTCGAGCGTTTATTATAGATCCGACGGACTAGGGCCATCGGGCGCGGGGGCGGCGGCGCGGACCGCCGGAGACCATTCTCCGCGGCGGCGGGGCACTGGGAACTCGCCGGAGATGGCAATAGGGGTGTTGCGGGGCTCTATTTGGGTCGCGGTTTGGCCGGGGAGGTAGCTAGCGGCATGCGCAAACCTCTGGTGGCGTCAGGAGGAGGATTTGAGGCTCCGAGCGTGAAGCCCGTCGGTGATGGCGGCTCGGCGGCGCAGGGCTTGCCGGCGAGAGGCGTGAAGGCCACTCTGGGCGAGGGTGGTGGTGCAAAGAGGGTGCTCGTGCGCGTGCGGGGTCAGGGCGAGCCCAAGCCAGGGTCACGCGGGGCTGGGGTGATCTGCAGAACGCCCGCCACGGCGGGGCTACGGCGGCGGGGCGTCGGCGAGTGGCGCCCGGACAATGGGTGGCCTACGGCCTAAAAGGCTTAGCGCAAAAGAAAGCTCGGGGATCCAGGGTGCTCACCGGGGGCTTGGGGAGGCCGGATTGCACGGCGCAGGGGACCGGCGGCGAGGTCCGGGCGGTGAAGACGACGCGGAGTCCGGGGAGGAGTCGTTGCGGGGGTCGGGGTCGGAGAAGAAAAGTCCGAGGAGGCTCCTGGCGCCGAGGCGGGGCTGGGGTGCTGCTCGGCCGGAGCTCCGGTGTGGCGGAGCGGCGTAGCCGCGGCGGCGCAGAGCGGCGTCACGGCGGAGCTGTGTTGTTGCGGCGGCTAGGGTCGCGGGGTGGCGGCGCTAGCGGGATGGGGTGCAGGGGGGAGTCGCGGGATGCTAAATAGAGGCCGGGCGGTGATCTTGGGAGGGCGCGCCCGATTAGGGAGGCCGCCGGAGATCACGGGGACGCGGCGCGGCCGTTGCGCGCGAGGAAGACGGATCTGGCAGGCGGGGGTCCACGGTTCAGCGGCAGCGGGCGCTCGCGGAGGCTGCGGAGGCAGGCGCCGACAGGCGGGCCCGGGGGCTCAGCGAGAGCGACGCGCGCGCGGTGAGCTGGGAAGCTGGCAGGCGGGCCAGGCTGGTCAGTGGGGGCGGGGACGCGTGCTCGCGGGCTGAGCGCCGCGCGGTTGTGCGGACGTGCGGGCCCAGAGCGTCGGTGGGAGAGGGGGTGCTGGTTTGGGCGCTGGGCGACGCGCTGGAGCAGGTCGGCGCGGGGAGGGGCGAGCGTGCTGGGCTGCGGGAGATAGAGAGCGGGCTGGGCTGGGAAGTTGGGTTTGGGCTGGGTTGACTTTGGGTGTGGGTTTGCTTTCTATTTCTCTCCTTCTAAATCTAATTCAAACAAAGTTTGAATTCAAATATGAATTTGAATTCAAACCACAATCAAATAAAAGTATGCACCAGCATGAATGCAACACAAAATTTAACCTAAGATAAAATTTTAATTATTTAAGGAACAAAAAATTGGATTAAATGCAAGACTAGCACAAAAATCCTTAGAAAAAATAAATAAACCAATTAAATTTATTATTAAATGCTGAAATTTAAATCAGGGTGTTACAGACCCTACCCCCTTAAAGAAATCTCGTCCCCGAGATTTAGCTGGGCTGGCTAGCAAAGAGATCTGGATATGTCTTCTTCAGCTCATCTTCTCGCTCCCATGTAGCCTCAGCTTCACTGTGGTGACTCCACTGAACTCTGCACATCTTGATGCGCTTGTTCCGAGTAACCCTCTCTGATGTCTCCAGAATCTTCACCGGATGCTCAGTATAAGTCAGGTCTTCCTGGACATCCACTCCATCCAGTGGTGCCTGCTCCTCGGGTACTCGCAGACATCTCTTCAGCTGGGATATATGGAAGACATCATGAACTCCTGAGAGGCTGAGAGGTAACTCCAGGCGATAAGCAACTTCGCCTTTTCGCTCTAGCACCTTGAATGGCCCCACATACCGAGGTGCTAACTTCCCCTTGACATTGAACCTGCGGATTCCTCTCATCGGAGACACCTTCAGATACACATAATCACCAGGCTTTCTGAGTGCCGATGAAACGTGTGAGCCACCATGTAGTTCATCTCCTGGCGTAGGGCTCTGGTGAGCTCCTCTAATGGCACGGACAGATCAATGTTGTCGAGAGCGCCCTCTGGTAAGAACCCCTTCCACCTGATGCCGTGGTTGCGGGTCCTCTTGAAAGAGCCGATGAGATCGGCTTCAAACTGAGCTTTGACCTCATCATATTTTTGCTTGTGTTCTGGAGTCAGCTCTTCATACGTGACAGGTTTGGTGACCGGCGGAACCGGTGCTTGGTCCTGAGCTCTTGTCATCTCTGCGGTAGGCGTTGTTGTTGATGAAGGTCCCACTGGGCGTGCCAGAATGTGTTGTCGGTCAAAACCCACCGGCGAGTAGCGACAGGCAACACGAAGAGCCGGGAGGTCGCCGGGGCGCTGGCAGGCACTGCTCCCTCGTCAACGGCCCGCAATTCCAGCACACACCGCGGCTTCTGAAGACGCAGGGCGTGCCACCTGACCTATACCCGATCAGGAAGGTGCGAACGTGCTTGCAACGGTTTGCCTGCATACACAAACACATGGAAATATAAATCCAAGCCGTGGTCGGCTCCCCGGGACGACTCTTGCATCGGCTTTAAAGAGCCGATCGAGTCCCGGTGTCAGATTGGATCTGTTTGCATCCGGATATTGATAAATAAAGCAAATAACTGTAAAGCTGCTTCAATTAAATCTAACTGATCTAATCCACGACGGTAAAAGCTTCACTACTAGATCGGAACATCCTACACGTGATTGGGCCTAATGAACGTAATAAATAACTAAACCTTAACCAGAATAGAGGCCTAAGAACAAGCTAAAGCCGATTCCCTGATCAATTCTCTGTTAAGACTAAGGCAGAGCATCTAATACGTCACCGGATCATCCAACCCGTTTGCAAGGTCTAACCTAGCAGATATTACGCCAATTCTTAAGTATAAGAATAAACCGTAACAGATTAGATCTACTAGATGGAAAAGAAGCAGGGTGTTGTCTCTATGCAACTAATTCTATGCAACAAGAATTAGCATAAGATTGAAACGTGACTGCACAGAAACAACATGATATTCATAGATGGTAAGCAATAAAAGCACGACAAATCTACTAAAAGCCATGCTACGAACATCAGGATAACTAGCATTACTCACCATCAAAAACGCTTCAGTACGAGTAATACCAAGGTAAAAGCAAGAACAACGCTGCCCTGATCGCAAGAAGCGATCAGGGCAGCATGGCGCTTACTTGGATGAAACCCTAGAATTAGGGATGGCGGTGCGCCGAGAGTTGTTGGTTGCAAACGTGATGACGTTCTCCTCTTATGAATATCATAGGGTACATATTTATAGTCCGGAGACTTGAGAAACAATCTAAACTAATGTGTCCATATCAGACTCTATCTCTAACTCAATCTGAACTAAATCTAAGGATACATGGCCCACATGGCCCAAATGCTCACGCAGGAGCCGATTTACAAGTCTTCTTCAATCTCTTCATTAAGCCCAACTCACTTACAGCCCATTAATTAACCCTGTTAATTTTTGGCGATAACACACATATATACATGAATGAATAGAAGAAAATAATAGGATTTAAATGCACCGGGGCTTGCCTTCTTGAGCACCGTCATCCTTGGGCTCTTCTGGGGCTTGGCCCGAGTCTTGATTCAAGTCATTATAATTAACAGAAGCACTCTCCGGAGTGATAAAGTTTGCGGGAACCAACTCGTAATCACGTCGATCAGATTTACCATTTCTATATATGCATGAAGAGATTATGTGTCACAGCACAATATGAAAGTTATTTCCTTCACAATAAAATTGTAGTCCAACAAAAGTGTTATTCCAGTGATGAACTTGTTTATTTCCATTTACTGGGCAATCATTTATTGAGTAGTTCAAGTAATTACTTTACTTCATAAAATGAGGTGTGCTGTGGAGTTCTAATTTCTAGACTAGAACATTGAGATATAAACACATTCTGGTGTTGCAAATTTTACATCTAACAGGTCAGGTATTCTATAGTGTTCAGTAAACATTTCAGCAAGTAATAACCATGTATTTAAGCATGAAAATTCATTAACTCATAAGATGCTAGTAACATCATAATTTTGTACAGATAGCTATGCATGGAATCTGGAGCTCCAAATTTAACAGCAACAACTAGACATGACATTTTCAGTACTGTAATTTTTTTTCAGAATTAATCTAAGCATATAACAGGAGATATAAAATCGACAATTTTAACATGCAGTTATCAAACTTTAATTCTACAGAGAGTTCTACAATGTTTCTGGACATCAAATTTTTACCAGAGCTTAGTTTCTATCTAAACATGCTTCAGTAAAAATATAAAGCATTATATCCACCAGTAAAATTACTTATGAATAAAACTTTGCATTAGTATTTATAAATTTTCGAAAAATAAAACGTCCGGTATAGCATGTCAAACTTTTTCTACAGCATCTAGTCATACTGAATAACAATGAAATCAAAGATCATGAGCATTCATGCAATATTTTGACCAGAGCAAAATTAACAATTCTAGACATGCGATAGCAAGATCAATATCTACAGGAACCTACCAAGTGTTTCTGTCCTTGAAAATTTTACCACAGCCTAATCTAAGCATGAACAACCTTCAGCAAAATTTCAGCAAGTATTTCTATTAGTAACTTTAGCATGATATTTATCTACATTAACCACATGCATAAATATTCAAGTTAGATATTCTACAGTAAAGGCTACCAGACTTTTTTGTACTATATCCTGATAGAATAAAAAGGTTTGTGCTAAAGTTTCACAGGTAGATGTTCCATATTTTAGCCACAACAAAAATGACAAGTTGACCTAAGTAATTACATGAGCAATTATTATCTATCATTCTACTCATCAACTGAATCCCAAATGTTTCAAGCAGGTTCATACACCCAAAAGTAAGCACGGGTACTAATCTTAGATTTTTCTAGCAACAGGAACTATTTAATCCATTAAAGTGCTACTTAACATGCTTTAAATCACAGGTATAGATACACAGGTTCAAAAATAACCAAACTTGCGCATTCAGGTTGTTTTAGTACTCCTAGATCATGGTAAAAATTTCATGCAAAGAACTGCAATATATTATCCAGAAACAAAATTTATAGTTCTACACTAGATCTAGCAAAATACCTGATTTCAACTAGTTACAGGTATCCACTTGTTCTCAAAATTGTAGACAAAGCTTATAGTTCATATATGTGTCTACTGTCCAAAATTTAGCTCCATTGCATGCCTAGAACTTGTATAACATTTATGGGCTATTTAATCTAACTTTAATCATAGATTTAAATGTAAGCAAAATCTAAACATGTGACTGTAACGAAAGTTGTAGATTTTGTTTTAGGGGTTCCAGAACATTTTAGTTTGCATTTTTCTGAATTTTCTAAGATTTTATATGCATTTTGCATGTTCACTGCTAGGATTCAAAACTTGAGTTTCAAGATTTACATCTGGGTCCCTAGAAAGTTTGAGTTCTTTGCAATCGGGTCCTTCGCTGGAGGGGAAAAACAGAGGCAAGAATGGCCGTCCTGATTCCGGCAATTTGGCTCGCCGGTGGCGAGGGGCGAGTAGGGGAGGAGCTAGCGGAGATCGAGACGAACCTTCAGAGGTCTTGGTTAGGGGCGGAGGCGGTCTGCAGCGGCTCGCCGGCGAGAGCAGGCAGCCGGCGGTGCTCCGGGGAACGGTTCGGCGGTGCTCCGGCGGGGAATGGGGGTGCGGCTGGGCCTGGAAGCTTCCGTGGGCGGAGAGGAAGGCACCTGAGCGGTCCATTTGGGGCGATGGGGCGCGGAGGATGGGGTTCCTTGGCGAGCAGGGCTTGCCGGCCATGGCGGACGATGGGCGGCGGTTTCTGGGCGATTCCAGTGAGGGAGAGAGCCAATGTGTTGGCTTGGGAGCTTCATTGGGGCGAGGTGGAGCTAGTGGCAGAACTTGCTCGGGAGGAGGAGGGCCGGGGTGGGAGCTCGTTGTGAGGTTCAGAGGGGCGGCAATGGTGGCTTCGGCAGGGCTCTTCCTGCGCGTGCAAGCAAGGGTTGGGGCTGGCCTTTATAGGCGCGCAGCAAAGCGGAGGGCGAACTGGGAGAGCGGCTACCTGGGGAGGGTCGCCCGGGGGTGGACGGCGTGGCCGGTAGCCGGCTGTCGGTGGCGTGGCAAGCAGAGGAGAAGCGGGGGCGCGTGGCGAGCTTGGAAGTTGCCAGGAAGGAGCGGGTTCAGCAAAACTGGGTGCGCGAGGGTGGTTTGGGTCGGAGCGTACGGCGCCGCCCGTAGGCAGGGAACAGGGAGGTAGGAGATGCAGTTGAGGGCAGTTTTGTAAATAGCAAAAACTTCTGGGATCTCATTGTAAAATAAAATTATCTCCTATTTCCTAGTAGTGACTCTCAAGTCACACTCTCTCACGTGGAGTGCTCACACGAGCTCTAGCACTTGGCCCGGCCGGACCACTTGTTGCTCTTCGCGTCTCGCTCAACTAGAGTCGCTCATCGCGATTCCCGCGGGGTGAGCACAATACCCCTCACAATCACTTCTCCGGAGCACCGCACAATCTTCTTGTGGGCTTCACGACAGAGACACACCACCAAGCCGTCTAGGAGGTGGCAACCTCCAAGAGTGACAAGCACCACGAGCTTGCAACTCGATCACCTAGTGCCAAACTCTTGCAATCTCTCAATGCAACGCACTCGAATCGCTCTCCCACTTAGCAAATATGATTAGCACTAGCCACAAGTGAGTTAGAGGGCTCCCAAGCACTCTCACACAAGAACACCAAGTCCCCAAGGTGCTCAACCTCTCAATTAGCTGGCCACCACCTCTATTTATAAAGGGAAGCCCCAGTCTAGCCGTTACACACGAATCCCGTGAAAACAAAGTTTTTGCAGACTGTCTGCCCCACAGAGCCCGAACGGTCCGTCATTTCAAACCCAACGGCTATATCCTCAATAAATTCTTCTCAGAGTCGACCGTTACAGCCCGGGCAGATAGTCCGCCTCACAAATGGCGGACGTCCGCAGTTCATTTGGACACCCAATACAGAAAGACCAAGTTTCTGTACCCGTTTCAGGTTTTAAAGGCGGACGATCCGCCCCCACGGGCCGGGCGGTCCGCAGTACAATTTGGACCACCACCCAGAGTCAAGAACGGTTCGGTTCGAGCTCAAACAAGACAACGGCGGACCGTCCACCATCCTGAAGCGGACCGTCCGCAGCAGTAGAAATGTACTTCAGTAAAACGCTCTTAACTCTCAACTCCGATGTCCAAGTTAGGTGATCTTGGACTCTATGGAAAGGTTATTCAGAGGGCTACATAACCAAAATAAATACTTGATCCAAAACACAATGGATCAAAGCAGTATTCCACTCCAAGAGCCAACCTAGAGTCCGGAGAACACCGAAATGCCTTTCTTGCTTCCCCAAGTTGATCAACATCAACTCCAACACCTTCTCCTTTGCAAATGTGCCAACAACACCATGTGTATGTGTGTTAGCATTTTCACAATCATTTTCAAAGGATTTTCACTTGATCTCACCACGCCACTCGATCCTAGCAACATCACAATGTTAGATTGCTCAAGTGGCACTAGATGACCGATATGCAAACAAGTTTGCCCCTCTTGATAGTACGGCCATCTATCATAAATCCAGTCATGTACTTCTCTACACAATCTTTGACTGGTGAAATGAAATGCCCTACAAGTCATACCTTTGTCTTGCGCATTCTATTTCATCTTCCCAAATGTTGATGCCACACAAACACTAATCTCCATCAAGTCTTTTGATCATCATCATGAGTCAACACTTGGCTTGATCTTCCTTGAATGATATGATCAACTTCATATCATCATGTGACCTTATTTGTTCATTGATCCCAACTTAACTTGTTCTTTACCGTTGCCTTTGTCCATCGGTGCCAAGTCTTTGCTCAAGCTTCCTCGCCACATTCGGTTTGTTGCTTCAAAGCCTCCAACTTGGCCTTCACACTTGCAACCGGTCCATCGACACAAAGGCTTGTCTTAATCTTCTCCACTTTGGTCACATGACTCCATGTCATGTCTCATATGCAATAAGTTCCTTCATCACACTATGTGAGCATAGCATCAACTCTTAGCTATTTATTCTCCATGGCACATGTTGCTCATACTAGTGTCTTTGTATGAACTAATCACCTGTGTATCTTAACATGAACATTTATTAGTCCACCTCAATTGTCACTCAATTACCAAAACCAAACAAAGGCCTTTCAATGGTTATGTACATATGATCTGATTATTTTATAGGCCTTTCAATGGTTATGTACATATGATCTGATTATTTTATAATTTCATTTCTCGGTAAATTTGTATCAATAATGTACAGAATATTATATCTATAAAAACTAATGGCTATGAATGCATAAATTTTAACATAATTTTATATTTAGTTCAATATGTGTGTGTCATATGTGCACCGTACTAGTTTTGGATAATTTTTTTTAAAAAAATTAAAAGAGTTGAGTGAACAAATTTAAAAATGCCATAGGTAAGCTCCACATTAGTATAAATACTGCATTTTATAACATAAAAATAGTAATTTCAACCTCACGCGACATAATTAGTAAGTTGTGGAGCTAAATATGTATTTCAATAGTTTGTATATATCTAGACTAGATAACGCTAATGTCAAACTCCTGTGCATTTTATGCCACGTATATGTATATCGAACCACCGAGGCATCAAAAGCGGCTTGTCCGCTACGAAACCTACCCCACCACCCACGGCTCCGGGCCGCTCCGTTCCTCCCCGAACCACCCGCACCCCCGCGACGGCTACAAATACGCGACGCGGCACGCGCGTTGGTTCCGCCCGCGCCCTCCGCACGAATCTCGTAGCAGACCGCAACCCTAGCCGCCCATGGCCGGCGGCAAGCGCCGCCACGCGCGCAACCCCACCGCCGGCGGACCCCGCCGCGGCGCTGGCGCCGGGAGGCGCCGCCCCGTCCCCGAGCTCCCGTCCTTCGTATCCCCGGCCTCTGTCGCTGCCGCCTTCTCCTCGCCGGCCTCGGGCGGCAGAGGGCGGGTGCGGGGAGGGGCCGGCCGGCGCGGCGGCGACACGACGGATGGCGGCGCCTGCCACGCCGTCCCGTTCAGCTACAACTCCGAGCGGGGGGCGCAGGCGCTGGAGGTGACCATCGACACCGCCCCCTGCGCCGATCCGGCCGCGGCCTCCGTCCCGCTGTACTCGTACGGCCCCGAGTTCGTCGGCGGGCTCGGGTCTCACAAGGACGTGGATGCGGTCGAGGAAGGGGCCGCTGAGTCTGTACATGTTGGGCTAGGTTTCTTGGACAGCGGCAATGAGGAGATGGAGCTCGAATTGGAGGAGCTGGAGGAGGAAGATGCCTCCTTGACGCCCAAGCGGAAGAAGCAGCATAAGGTGAATCGCAATCCCGGATTTTTGTCGATTGGGGGAGTCAGGATCTACACGGAGGACATCTCGGAATCGGAGGAGAGGAGCAGCTCTAACGAGGTTTCGGAATCAGAATCAGGTGAGAGAGAGAAATTTGAGAATGATGATGGCGAAAGTGACGAGGAAGGTAGTGAGGATGATGGGGATTCGGAGACCGACGGTGAATCATCAGGGTCAGAATCAGATGAGGATTTGAGCATCGGGGATTCCTCTTCTGTTGATGATCAGGTTGTCGCTGATTATATGGAAGGGATTGGTGGGAGCGAGGAGATGTTGAGCAGTAAGTGGATTGCCAGTTTGAATTTGGGTGATGCAGACCCTGCAGAGCTGATGCATACAGATGACGACGAGGATGTGGATGGCTTTGTGAACAAGGGGAAGGGGAAGCTTGAGGGCTATGCAATAATGACCGCATCCGAGCAGTATGGGATGAAGAGGCCAAACTCGGCTGAACGGAAGAAGGGAAAGGGCATGGTTTGTGATCGGGATTTGCCAAGTATGCGAGTGATGGGACTGGAGGATATGTTCTTGGTGAAGGATGTACGCATGGCCAACAGGTCGGGTAAGGGTTCGAAGACTGGATCATCATCCTCTCAGCTCTCACGATCCTGGCCTAATGAGGGTAGGAAGAGCAAAAAATATCATAGTGTGCCAGGTGAGCAAAAAAATATCATAGTGTGCCAGGTATTAGGTTCTCCATTTTGCGCTGTGTTTTCCTTTGTTTTCTGCAGCAAGTTGTTTGTTAATTTTTTTAAATGAGAATATGGATGATTTCGAGAATGTGTTAGCCTAATATAATTGTAGAAACCTTCTCAGAGGCATTGCTTAAATACTTCAAAGCACTAGGTGTACTGGAAGCACTAGGTGTACTGGAGAATAAGAATATATTAGCACCCTGTGAATGTGAATTCAAAGTTAAGGACCATATAAATCGTATTATACGACTATCATCTGTAGGTCTCTCAGCGTTGAAGAGTGAGATAGGGTGGTGAAACCACCCCCAAGCTTTAATATGAAACTTCTCTTTGGAAGTGGTTAAAGAAATCTCCTTTTTATGAGATACCTGCTCTGATCAGAACGCTGGCAGTTTGATATTGCTATGAATGGTGAGGTTTATTGTTGTTGCATTGGAACACAATTTCTCATTGGTGCCTTTCAGGAGAAGTTCTAGAAAGCATCTTTGTTAGATTTATTAAAGTGTGATATATTCTTCATCAATTATGATTTTATTAGTATGCATATAGATATGGTACAGTTAGCTGAGATTGTAACTTTGTGGTCTATGTAATGAATAGAAATATTCATATCAAAGTAAAGCCTGATAAACTTAAAGAATATTTTCCTATTCATGCTAGATGATTTATGATTACCTTCTACATTCATGTTTTCTGTTATTACAATTATAATACCATATAAGTTCTAACCTCTATTTACTCTCTCATCATTTCATTTCACTGCATTTTCTTTCTGATGGGTTGTAAACTTAGCTTATTATGTGATTATGTGATTCAGGTGAAAAAAAGAAGCATAGGAAGGAACTCATTGCAAAGAAGCGTCAACAACGAATGCTAAGTAGAGGAGTTGACCTGGGTCAAATAAATGCTGTGAGTCACTGTGCTTTAGTTGAACTGAACTTGGTCATAGTAAATACAGGAAAGTAGTAATAATTGCCTTGTTTAATATTAAGATTCTGGTGTAATATACTTATTTCTTATCAACTGTTCACCTTTGGTATAATCAAAATTTCACTTTGCAGTTGCAATTTATTATTTCTGCTGGTTTCTTTGTAAAATATATGCATTGCAGAGAAATTCCTTAAGAACGATTTTTCTATGTTATCATGTTGCTTTTCTGTTGTTTGGTTACCTGCACATATTATCATTTTGACATTTTATTTCAATGAAATGTGGTTAGTGGCTACATCTGGTCTTTTTTTTTTGTGATAGCTGTTCCTTCTCTTTTATTATTCACATAAGCTTCTTTGGTTAGTAGTCTGTTGCTTTTTCTATCTGCAGAAGTTGAGGAAAATGGTTGTGGATCAGGTTGATATGGTATGCTTCCAACCAATGCATACTCGAGATTGTTCTCAGGTATGAATGGTAATTTATCATCCAATATCTCTTTGGAGCTTGCGGTGGCAGTTTGTGATAAATACTTGTTTTAAATCAATTATTGAACTTCGACCATGTGCATGCTCTTTATACTTATAGTGATACACATTAAAAATGTACTGTACAACAGATGAAACATATGCCATTAAACCAGTCAGTAATGGACAGTTCCGGTCAATTTTGCACCTGAAAAATCATGAAAGTACCATATCGATATTAATTCTAAACAGATTTTGTTATTTATGTATACATTCTTATTCCTGTTTGCAAGATGTATGTTCTGAGTTCTGGTTTACTTCTGTAGGTACAACGCCTTGCATCTATTTATCAATTAAAGAGCGGATGTCAAGGTTCAGGCAAGAGGAGGTAACTAACTGATTTGAGGGTCATATATTCCTATCATCTTGTACTAAAATGATTTGTAAACCCTAGATAGAAATACTTTTATGGCTATAAATTGGGAGTTATGTTCATGGCAGTGCATTCTTTCCATTTTTAACATTTAAAAAATCCTTGAGATTTATGTTGCAGCAAAGTGAAGAGGACACCAATCGCACATATCACTGCGTGTGAGTTTATCCTGGTCAGAGCCCTGGGGATTTACTGCAGGCCTGCAAGGATAGTGGCCATGCACTAGCAGAAAAGGTTCCTGAGCAGTTGTGGCTACCATCCCTGCTTACAGCCTTACACCTTAATAATTCACACAAATAACTGTTTATGACTTTAATTTTGCTACATCATCTAACTCATCTCTTGAGGTAGGAAGGTGCATGACCTCTCCTGCAATGAGCCATTCGTCCTGTGTGGATGATGGTAAAGGGTTTAGTGGCTAGCTCAAATCACTCCCTTTGTTGCATGGGCACTGATACGAAATATATGACACCGACATTCTTGTCGTGTTCATTGCGCATACTGTCTGATAAGGACAAATACGTAAGCGATGTGTCCCTGCATGTAGCTACTACCATAACCTGGTTATATTGCCAGCTTGGTTATGGGAGTGAGCTACAGGACTTTGCACCTCCCATGACCTGCCAGCTTGGTTATTCAATTTGAATTCCTATTGCACTCTTCTTTTTTATCTTCCATGTTTAATAAATCTGTGTTGTATTGGATGTACCCATGGCTGCTTAATTCTTCCTTGAATTATGACTAATAGAGTCAAGCAAGTATTATTTCCACCATTTTTTATTTAAAATTCTTTTTGGAATTTTTCCTGTTCATTTTGTTATCTCATAAATCTGAAACGGACAAACTTCATTATTAAGGATCACATTCATGATTTGGAGCTAACATTTTCACTTATATAGCTTATACCCTGCGTATAAGTCAATAATTCTGCTTTGCAGATTTGTCACTGTGACATTAACTGGACAGTCTTCCTTGCCATCTGCCGATGGCCAAATTCGACTTGAAAAGGTAGGGCTATCTTAAGAATTTTTTCATAGAAACTTTCCCTCCTGTTCAAAGTTTTGTTTACTATTTCCACACTTTTATTCATTTCTGAAGGTGATATAATCTGTACTTGTATTATATCACTTGAAAGCTTTGAATATCAAACTGTCCCCCCCCCCACCCCCCCACCACCACCACAAAAAAAAAACCAATCCCTTCTTGATTGTAATCTCCTTGACTTCTAATTGTTTCAATCTGTCATCTAACCACTTTTTGTCATTGATTTCAGCTTTTGGGGACTGAACCTGAGGGCTTTTCTGTCAACTGGGAGAACTTTAAAGGGCCAGCAGGATGGAAGGGCCTTTCAGCTCCGGGAAAGTTAGCAAAACATCGGGAATCCAGTGGAAAGAAATCATCTTCCAAGAAGCAGATCTCATTTGCAGAACGTCCTGTATCTTTTGTCTCACGTGGCACCATGGCAGAGTCAGTAACGGAGACAATAGCTGTTGACTCAATTGGTGGTGATGCCTCATGTGGAAAAGCTGCTGAAATCAACTCCACCCAGCTGGGCTCCTTTGAGGTGCACACCAAGGGCTTCGGTTCGAAAATGATGGCAAAAATGGGGTTCATTGAGGGCACTGGCCTGGGCAAAGATGGCCAAGGTATAGTGAAGCCAATACAAGCCATCCATCGTCCCAAATCTCTTGGACTCGGTGTAGAGTTTGACAGTGAGGCTGAGGCAATTAAGGCAAGGACAGAACCCATCAAAGTAAGATCAGAGCCAAGTAAAGTGAGGCCAGAGTCAAGGCGAAATGTGCGGGCACTGGAGACCAGTGGTGTTGGCTCCTTTGAGAGACACACAAAGGGTTTTGGATCCAAAATGATGGCAAAAATGGGGTTTGTCCCAGGCTCCGGGCTTGGGAGGGATGGCCAGGGCATTGCCACCCCCTTGACCGCTGTAAGGCGACCCAAGTCCCGTGGACTGGGAGCCAAGGACAAATATTAACTTATACCATTCTCTTTAGATGAATCTTGCTTGTTGTGTACTTGTTACAGGCGTTTGCCTTAGATCACATAGGTGTTCGCTGGGAGAGCGCAGCCCTTGGAACACCCTGAGATGGTGAAACGGGTTCTGATGCCCCTAGCTGTAGCAAATGGTTTACCTTCTGTTGACATTGCTTTTCACCCGTCTTTCAAACCTCTGAAGGAAGTTTTTACTTATTTGTACTTGGATTTGTACCAATTGTTTGTTTTGGATAATGTGCTGATCCCAGGCGTCTGCAAGACTGCGACTGTATTTCGGTTGTGTTGAGCTTTGCTTCTCAGCGTGGCTTCTGATGTGCTGACTGCTGAGCCCTTGTATTCTGCATGCCTGTTGTCTAAGTGTATCTATGTATGCTACATTTGTGTTCGTACTTTTCATTCAGTACGTGTAGGAATTTCTATTACATAGTTCGGTCGGAGTGTATATTAAGAGCAACTCCAGCAGAGAGCAAATCCTCTAAATAGCCTCTATTTCAAATTAATTTAGAGGGTTAAGTAAATATGTACGCAGATCCTCTTATGGGAGCTCTCCAAATTCCTTTCTCTACCGGAGGGGTCTGTAGGGAACCCTTATGTTTTCACACCATGTTTTAAGTTGCAGTAAATTTGGAGGCCTAACTTGTGTACGTCATTAGGTGCGTGGTGTATATTAAACTTGTCTACGTCAATTCGTGCTTCTGCTTGACTTTGTGATTTGTGAAACCTAATGGCTCCTTGTTTCTTTGTGCGAGTTGAATATAAGCCGTATTTCTTGCGTGAAGAGGAACAATAAGACGCCTCCGTTCTACGAAAAGGCCGTATTTCTTGCGTGAAGAGGAACAATAAGACGCCTCCGTTCTACGAAAAGGTTAGAGCTGCACGATGGATGAAGCAAAGTTGGGACGACTTTGATGCCTGTAAGCCATAAATGAGATCTGAAGCAAGGCGAGGTCAGACTGATAGGCCGTGGCCTCAAGCAAGATGACCAAAGCTGTGCATAAGATCTGAAGCAAGGGAAAATCACACAATTAACATTGCTAATTACGCTTGTAAATATCTCGATTCTATTATGCAATTTTGTCACATATATATGTTGATTGTAAGCAAGGGAAAGTCATACATTGAACATTGGTAATTATGCTCAACAAATATTTCGATTCTCATATAATTTATGGCCAATATTATTCATTGTACCAGGCTACCAGCTTTACGACATGGTTATCCTATAATTTTGTGTTCTAGCTTGGGGACTTGTAACTTGATTTAGAATCTTTGATTTCCACAACCATTGATATGATTTCGACAACTTGTAGCTAAAAATCGTTTCGATTGGAAAAAAAACATGACCATACATGATCTAATCAAACCAAAAAATAAAAATATCACGACACTCTTATTTGTTTTTTAAAAAAGTCAAAGCACGACACATACGGCTCGAATGGGTCATCATCGGCACATGGCTACTCGTACGACAGTAATCAGTCCAGCTTGACGGTGGAGAAGAGGTAGTGGACGAAACAGAAGGACGCGCCGAGCCCAACGGCGCCGGTGGCGAGCATGACGGCGAGTGCCATGAGCAGGGAGTACCCGACGTACAGCGCGGCGGACACGGGCCCCGCGAGGCTGTGCAGGTCGAACACCAGGTAGTAGACGGCGTATCCCAGGATGTAGAGCGCGACGGAACCGGAGGCGAAGAAGGCGCGCCACCACCATCGCCAGTCCTCCACGCACAGGCCCATGTACGTCAGCACCACCGACACCTCAGCGCACACCGTCACCAGCAGCGCCAGCACCACCAGCAGGAACCCGAACACGTAGTAGACGCGGCCCAGCCACAGGCTCGACATGATGAAGAAGAGCTCGATGAACAGCGTCCCGAACGGCAGCGTTCCCGCCATCGCCACGAACACCCACGGCGAGCACTGCGCCGCCGGTACCTGCCATTTTTTTCTTGCAATGTCAGTACAATGTTCAGTATTTGTCAAAGACTACGAAGCTCTTGAACGAATGAAGGATCATTTACATGGCGCGCGATCTTGTTGGTCTTGATGGGAAACTCGATGTGACCGACACGGGAAGCTATGAGGCCGCCGGCGAGGGTGAGCGGCACGGACACGAAGAACCACAGGAGGAGGATGACGAGGAACAGCAGGAACGGCACGGCGCCGGTGCTGCCGTTGTACCAGAGCACGCAGTTGAGCACGGTGAACACGGCAAACCCGACTCCAGGGAAGGCGAAGGAGGCGCGCCACGCCACGGACTTCCACCCGGCGATGTCGCCCTGCCGGACAGTCTTCCAGACGGCCACAGAGGTGTACCCGGCGGCAACGCCTAGGACGAGGTAGAAGCAGAGCATGCCTGTGACCAGCGCACCGCGGCACGCGGGCGACATGAACCCGAGCGCGGCGAAGATGATGGTGACCACGCCCATGCCTAGGATGCGCACGCCGTCGCCGACCAGCACGCAGAGGAGGAACGGGTGGCTGGGCTCCCTGAACACGTCGCCCGCCACGATCTTCCACCCGGCCAGCTCGTCCGCCTGCGTTCCCGACTCGCTGCCCAGATCCTCGTACTGCGCGAGGTCGCGCCGCACGGTGCGCAGCAGGATGACGAGCACGATCGCGGCCAGGAACGCGACCACCACGATGGAGTTGAGGATGGAGAACCAGTGAACCTTGGCGCCGCCCATCTCGAGGTACGCGTCCCAGCGCGACGGCCACTCGATGCTGCTCTCCACGAAGGTCACCTCGTAGGAGAAGACCAGAGACCGGTTGTCATGCACGCGCATGCCGACCACCGACGGGTCGCACCCGGCGGCAGCCTTCGACGCGATCTCGTCGTACATGTTCTTGTCCTTGACAGCCGCTGCATCGTGATCCACGCTGCACGGGACGACCTCGAACCCGACGACCGTGTAGCCGCCGCCCTCCTTGCCGCCGTTGAAACTGATCAGCTCGGCCCCGTCGGCGGTCGCCATCAATGTCTCAACCCTGGTGGTGCCGTTCTGCTTGTTCACCAGCACGGTGAGCTTGTGGTGGTTGTAGACGTAGTACTCGCCGTCGTCGGCGCGCACGCCGATGGGAAAGCCGGTGGACCGGAGGAGCATGTCGGGCGCAATCGGGTTCTTCACGTAGCGCATCACCGGGAGCGTGTCTAGGAGGAGGTTGACCTGGTAGGAGTCGTCGATTCGGGACTTGATGAGCTCGGCGGTGTGGGGAGGCAGTGGGTCGGTGCGGCAGAGGAACAATGGGGTGGTGTTGTTTAGCATGGAGAAACGGTACGGCGATGTCTCGATGCGATCACCGAGGAGGAGCTCGCCGAGGCTCTCGGCGGCGTGGCGGACGCCGTCTTGCGGGGTGCAGAAGGGGAGGGAGTAGTAGTAGGGGTAGGGGAGCTTCGACGACGGCGAGGTCAGGGAATTTACCTTGGCGGCCAGGGTGTCGCCGGGGCGGTACCGCTGAGGATAGCTTCCGGGGAGGTAGAATGCGGCGGCCGGGGAGTGCACGGAATGGGTGAGGAGGATGAGCAGGAAGGTGATGGTGGTGGACGTGCAGAGAGGAGCCATGGCGCTATGGCCTTCCACTTCGAGGTTGGGGAAGCGATCGAGCTGCAACCTGGAAGAAGCGATCCCTGAATGTGTTCAGCAACCCGTTCTTATTGACTACGCGTGCTTTGCTTAGGAACCAAGAAAAGTGAAAAAATGTAGTGCTGCTCATAGTGCTCAGTAGTATCTTAGGCGAGGTGTCATTCTTATAAAAAGATAATCTAGCTAAATGAAACTATCAAGAAAACCAACAGTGCTGTTTCTGTCATGAAAATGAAACGATGCATCATCTGTTTTTTGACTGCCGATTCACACGAATGGTATGGGTTTCGGTCTATGCGGCCTGGAGCATACTCAAACCTCGCAACGTGTCTAGTATGTTTGAGAGCAGGCTAAATGGATTATCAAAAAATTTTAAACCACTAGTTCTTGTGGCGCGGCAAACTTGTGTTGGTCTGTTTGGTTCTGCAGAAATGCAGTGGTTTTTTATAACAAACAATCTTTCTTTTTGCAGGTTATATTCTCGACTACACACTAGCTCCGTATGTGGACTATCCTTCAGCAGCACAGGATATTCTTGTAGCGGTGTCTCTTTTTTGGGAAACTTTTTTTTTGGGCATAGGTGGCCAATGATTTTTTTGTCCGGGCACATAGGTGGTGGTCTATTCTTAGGATCGACAATCAATCAGTCATTAGTCTGTCAGGATTTTATCAAACTTCTGTAAGCTGTGTGCACTTTCGGCAGAGGCCGGGAAAGTTTCAAAATGATGTATCAGCTCGATGTATCCTTCTTGAAATCAATAAAGTTTCTCTTTTCCAAAAAAATAGTGCTTAGTAGTCACCTGATACTCTCAGAGCCGAGTAGACAAAACTGAGGGGCGTGGTAAGAACCACCTAATTTGACACCGTTTTAAGCGAACCGTCGGCCCGTCGGCCATCAATCTTAAGATGAGAGCTAGCACATGTTCGGCTAAGAGCGTATCACGCACCCACATCTAGAGATTCTGACAACTAACACGTCATTCACTTAAAAAAATATCAAATTTGGTAGTCCCAGTATATGCTCCACAACATGCCCAGGATCACACACATACCGTTAGAAGGATATATCACCAATGAACCATAAAGAGTAATTTTAAACATAAAAGGAGTACAACAATTAATTATTATAAGTTCATTATAGGAGGGTTCGTGAAAATAAAATGGTTCATCAATTCCATACAAATCTTGGTTCATGAGTTATAGAAAAGAGACATGAAAATAAAGTTTAGTGTCTTGTCATGTTCTCCCAAAAGTCGAGTACGCAGCAGAATATTATTAAAACGCAAAAGCAATAGCATCTTGCTCAAGGGCGCCATTGCAACCACAAGGACCTACTCCTCCGCACTGGGATCGGCGGGATAGAAGTGGTGAAAAATAACTTCCGGCTCACCTGCAACTTAGTTTTAAAAGGAAAGCATGATGAGTACAAAAGGTACTCGCAAGACTTACACGATTAAATAAATAAGGATTATGCAAGTGGGATCAAATGAGGCTTTACGGTTAAGTTGTTATTGCATAAGCATGAGCTCTTTAACCAACATCTAGCTCTCTAGCAAAATTAATTAATCTTGCCCAGCCCACCACAAGTTTTAGTTAATTATAATAGGAATAAAACAATTAAACATAAAAGCATCATAAACCGTTTCCAACATAAACGAAACTTTCTAGGAAGAATTTGGCGGATAAAGAGCGTGCTCATATCCGAGAGCGCGGTAATTCGAATTGATTCAAACCTTGCAAGTGTGTATTACTTTTCCCACACGACACTAGGACCATGCGGCTCACCCAACCGATCATGTTGGACAAGGGGCGTGTCAACCGTTCCCAACAAGCCTCGACCAATGAATATCACACCTAGCTTATGCGGATAGTCACCTAGATCCACCATGGACATCCTTAAGCCTCTCTACATAGCCCTTTAGCCACATATCTAGGACCGTGCATTAAAGACCAAGTCAAAGAAGGTAATTGGTTCATCCCTTCTATTATTTAGGATATGTGGTAGCACAATAAAATGCTCAAAGCCGATGTCATCCACGGACGGTCCTTAAATGATCCAAGTGGACTAAGCCCATGTTATTCCTATCTCTAGGCCCTACCATTCCGCTCAAACCTCGATACTATCATTCCAGCATGACCAAAGTTTTACAAGTGCGATCAAGGATAACCGAGTAAGTGTGATGACTCTAAATCATTCTTTCCTTTTCTACCAAGTAGCATAAAATACTCTAAGCAAGGCTAAGCGTCTAGTCAAGTTGAGTATTTAATTGACACATGTGATAAGGACAAGGATACCAATATCAAGGAAGGGTAATGCGTAAAAGTAGGTACAATAATGCAATTAACAATATAATATATATAACCCAATAATACCCAAATTAAATAACTAAATTAAATCAAATTAAATGGGTACAAGGAATCATGCTTAGCTGCTTGCCTTGGTTTTCCTCGGGCTCAACCACAGACTCGAAACCGTGCTCAGACTCAACAGACTCGGTTGGCTCAACGGGCTCGTTCTCCGACGGTTGGGTCACTATAATGCATGTATGAATGCATGTATTAAAATGATGCTATATTTGTGCATGAAACGATATGTCATGAATAAAGAACTATCGGGTACCATAATATGGGGCACCCTAACCTAGGGATTAAAATGCTTTCAAAAACGCAAAACACAATTAGCCAACCAGTCCAAAGCCCCCCCGGTGCTTTGCCATCATCTATGCTTGGACACCCAAATCCTCTCCAGGCCAAAGGCCCAAATACGCGCTTGGCCCACGGCCCAACACCGGAGCATGGTTCGTCCGAGGCCTCACAGGCCGCAGAGCGATCTCCGTCTCGCCCGAGGCCCCTGGTAGCGCGCTGCACCTCTGCCTCGTTCGAGGCCCCCTCGGCCGTGCCCTCCGCAGGGCCTCAGTACGGGGGGAAACTCCGCCTTGTTTGAGGCCCCCTCGATCGAGCCCTCCGCAGGGCCACGGTGTCGGTGCTTACTGCCAAGCCTGCTCAGGGATACCCTTAGCAGTAAGGTTTGTAGGTAGGGATCAACGGCTCTGGAACTCGATGGTGCAAGGAACACAAAGATTTAGACAGGTTCGGGCCGCGAGTTGCATAATACCCTATGCCATGTGTGGTGGTTTGTATTGCCTTAGGTGTTGATGTATTTCGAGGGTGTCCCTGCCCGCCCTTATATATCCAGGGGGACAGGTTTACATGGAAAGTCCTAGCCGAGTACAGTTGGAGTCCTACTACAGCACGATCGGGTAGTTTTCTTTATACTGCGGCTAGTTCTACGCCTATCCGGGTAGTTACAAGAAAAGTAAGGTACATCCATGAGCTATCCCTTACTCTAGAACATTCTATGCCTATAAGCAGTCCCGCTGCCCCGGGTCTGACAAGCCCCCGAGCCCTTCGTAGCCGAGTCCTGCAGATGTCGAATACTTGGCTGGGCGTCTTCGAGTACTTCAAGTAGTCAGAACGTCTTTCTTGCCTTCCCTCAGATATGTCGAGTAGTCCTCCAAGTACTTTTGGTTGCTCCGAAGCTGTGAGGTGCTCAAGCCCCGAAATCTTGATCATATATGGTGCGCGAAGTACTCGCGCTCCATATGGAGTAGCCCCCGAGCCTTAGGTTTAATCGCAGAATCAGGGTGAGGGTAACTTCAGTCCTTTTTCTTCATTATTTTCAAAAAAATTCGAAAAATAAATCTCTGATACACATATCCCACAGCCATCGAGTCTTGAATTTAAATCTATCAATTTAGATTTAAGAATCAAAAAGATCTCGTGGCAGAATAAGTGATGAAAACCTCCCTGAAGAAGAAAGAATATGTTGATCTTCCTGGTTTTCACGAAATTGCCATCAGAGACCATATAAACCCGTTTAGTCACTTCTAGGGTTTTAACTCTTTTAACTCCTGGCCGCCATCAAATTCAGATTCATATCTGCTCACTGCCTGTGCCATCCATAGCTCCTCTCATAGCCCCCGAGCCTAAACTCATGACATTGAGATGGCTCCCAAGAAAGACAAATCCAAGGTTGAAGACGAAGCAATTGCCAATCTTTCAACGGGCTGGTGCAAAAGTAAAATATCTGAATCAGCGGTGCAAGATCTGGAGAATATGGGGCTCCTCCAAACTCAGGGCGTGATCCAATGGCGTGCAGGGAAAGGAGAAGATTACCCTATGGAAGGTACCCTTGAAACCATTGTGTTCCGTGATTTCGTGGAACGCGGCCTTGCACTTCCCGTGTCAGAGTTTTTCTATGCTCTTCTGCAATTCTGGGGAATCCAATTGCATCATCTGAGTCCCCAATCCATTTTGCATCTTTCTATTTTACTCATTTCTGCGAAGCATTCCTTGGCATTCTTCCCCACTTTCACCTTTTTCAACATTTCTTCATCCTTGTCCCCGTCCCAAATTCCAACAAACCTGCCGTCGTCAGTGGATGTGAACTAATACTCTGCCCTGAAACTCGGGACGAGTACTTAGCGTATGATCCAGCAGGTAAAGGAATCGAGTGGAAGAAATTCTGGTTTCATGTCGGAAACTTTGAATCTCCACTTCTAGAAAGAGTTCCTTGTGCCCCCCAAGTTCAAGGAAACTGGTCGAGTAATGGACCTGGTGGCAAGCAAGTTGAGTGCATCCTCAGAGCCATTGCGAATTGGAAAAATAAAGGAATCACCGGTGATCATGTGGTTTTCTCCTTTGTGAGCCGTCGGGTCTAGCCTCTCCAACTTCGGAAACATCCTGCCTTCAGATATGAAGGTACACAGGATCCCACTAGAATGTCGCCAGAACCAATGGCTCAGTCCGAAGTAGTCAAGAGATGCTGCAAAGTACACGATAACTTCGACAAGTCTTTGAAGCTTCCAACACTCTTCTGGGCAAAGAATCCTCCTGAGAATGCATGGGTAAGTGTTTGGGAAACACTACCGAGTACTTGTTGTTAAAGTTTTTGATCTTCTGACAAATCCTTGCTTATTTCGCAGAAAAATTATAAGACATGGCATTGTATGCCTCCAACTTCAGTAGATGCTGCTGATGAAAGCAAAAAATGGAAGGCCGCTCTTGGAGCTTTGCTACAGAGGAAAATACCTCATCTTGATGCTGGCCAGTAAGAATCTGATATTCTTTAATTGCATCCTATTTGCCTCAGCCTTCTTATTTGGAATCTTGCTTGGCTAGGATCCAATATCTTTCAGCACAAGAGAAAGACCAAATCCAGGACTTCTGTAACTAGATGGAGAGTAGTCCCGAAGCAAGTACTCGTTCCACCCCTAAGTCTCCAGTAATTGGATTGATCGAGAACTCGACTATTCTCTCCCCGAGTGTGGACATGCCTGGGACGTCAAAAGAGCCACCTCTTAAGGTACCCGCATCTACTCCTTCTGCAGCTGGTGAAGGTACTTCAAACACCGCTGGATGTGGCAATGAAAAAGCTGAAGGGTCAAGGAACCCAACTGTTCGACTAGTACCCTTTCAGTCGATGCCACAATCTACCCAAGAGGAGTTGGGTAAAGAACTTTTTGATGACCCTTTGTTGTCTGTAGACAATATGAAGAAACTCACAGATTCTATGCAATGGTGCTTCAAATATACCAAGGTGTGCCTTCCTCTGCTGCTACTTGCATGTGTCGAGTAGTTTGGTGATATCTAACCAGTCTTGCCTTGTATGATATAGGATGTTGCCAATAGGTCTTTCATGAAGTCTCATGCTTTATATAAGACCGTTGACAATCAGAAAACCTTGGAACAGCAGAATGTCCTGATTGCCAAATGACTAGATGAATCCCTTGCTGCTCGGAACAAGCTATACGAAGCAAACCGAAAGCATCATCTAGAACTTTGTGACATGAAGTGACAGATCGAAAGTCTTGAAGAAGAGAAATCAAATCTCTAGGAGGATATGTCAAAGCTTCAAGAATAGTTGCAGATCGCTCAAGCTTGTGAGTATTTAATCTTTTGTCTTGATATTGCTTTGCCAATGACAATCATTGATGCTTCTATTAGGTTCTCCAAGTGATCATACTCGACTAGTAGCAGCAGCTCAGGTCATCGTGGATATGGTAGATTTTGAGGATCCATCGAGTAACAAGTCCTTGGTAGAGCATCTTGAAGAGGCTCCCAAGAAGTTCTTTGACGTCATGACGGCTACTTCCAAGAATTACCTGACCCATATGATTGGAGTACTCAAGTCTTATTGGCCTCAGCACAACTTGGCTCCCATAGCTAAAGGAATAGCTCCTGACTGTTCTGACAAGAAATTCCAGGAATATTATAAAGAGTCAGAAGTGATTGCTGAGGAGATTTTAAAGAACTTGGCAAAATGATTTGCCTATAACAGTTCTTGTAATCTTCTGTAAGATCCTATCTTTGTAGATATTGCTTTTATCCTGTTGTTGGTGTGTCTTCAGAAGTATAATCTGATACCGTAGGACAAGTACAAACTACTCGAGCAATCGAATAGAATGTTCGCATGGAGTGATCTCTCTAGTTTGATCAGTTAGGGTGAATCCCGTCAGATTACCCAGATAGAAAGACTATGAAGATATCCATTAACTACTCAAGCAAGCAAGTAGGGTGTCCTACCCAAGGACTGGAGTAATTTTTGAGATAGATCTGTTAGGATGAACTCCGTCGAGTTATCCAAGATGAAACCATCTTAAAAATATCCGATACCTATTCGAGCCAGTGAGTAGGGTGTCTATCATATAGACTGGAGTAACTACTAAGATTGACCGGTTAGGATGAATCCCGTCGGGTTACCCCAGAAGGACAAAATTGAGTAGTATCCATAACATACTCGAGCGAGCGAGTAGTTTTGCCTTTTGACACAAGGCTGGAGTTCCTTATAGTTGACCTGTAAGGATGAACTCCGTCGAGTTACCCAAGATGGACAAACTAGTAAAGGTATCCATATACCTTCTCGAGCTAGCGAGTAGGTTGTGTCCTTATATTAAGGACAGGGATGTGACTTGTATAGTTTTCCTGATGGAAAACTGTGTAAGCTATCCTGAGGGAGTTATCCAGGTCGGTATGAATCCGTAAAGATTATCCTGGTTGGATGAACTTTTTGGAGAGTAATAAGAAATTATGCTGTCAAGTTGAAAACTGCCTTTAATGTAGTAAAAAAGCTGATGAAGGCCTTTGCTTTATTAAAGAGATCAACTGACATCACCATATTACTTGGATCAAGGATAAAATCTGCGTAAGTGCTCAATATTCCAGGAATTGGGTACCTCATTGCCATCTGCATTAGTGATTCTGTATGATCCAGGTCTTGTAACCTTAGTTACAATGAAAGGACCGTCCCATCTGGAATTTAACTTGTGCAATCCTGTCTCATCTTGAATCCTTCGTAATACTAGATCTCCAATGTTGAAAGCTGGACATTGCAATCATGATAGCGTCTGACTCCTTGAAGATATCTAGCCGATTGTGTTAAAGCATTGATTCTGGCTTCTTTGACTGAATCTAACTCAAGTTGTCGAGCTTCATCTGCTTCTCCTTCTTGATAGGCTTCTACTCTTGGAGATTTTCACATGATATCTGTGGGTAGTATAGCTCTGACCCATAAGTGAGGAAGAAAGGAGACTGTCCAGTTGCTTTGCTAGGCTGCGTCCGCAGCCCCCAGACCACATAGGGTAGTTCTTGAATCCACTTGCCACCTTTCTTGGTGTTAGCGTCATAGACTCTTTTCTTCAAGCCGTCGAGTACTAAGCCGTTGACGCGCTCTACTTGACCAATTGCTCGAGGGTGAGCTACGAAAGCATATTTGACCTCAATGCATGAGTTGTCACAAAAATCCCAAAAAGATTGTGACGTTAAGTTAGAGCCAAGATCCGTAATGATGGTGTGGGGAAATCCGAACCGGTGAATGATGTCGGAGATAAAATCCATTGCTCTATTGGATGAGATCTTGACAATGGGCTTGTACTTGATCCACTTGGTAAACTTGTCGACTGCTACCAGCACATGATTGAATCCTCCTGGAGCTACCGTTAATGGTCCAATCATGTCCAAACTCCAACAGGCGAATAGCCATGATGGAGGGATTGTTATCAGGTTGTGTGCTGGGACGTGAGTCTTTTTGCTGAAGAATTGGCAGCCAAGCCATCATCTGACAAGGTCTTCTGCATCTGAAATGGCTGTTGGCCAGAAAAAACCTGACCTATAAGCCTTGCCGGCTAGTGTCCTTGATGCGGCGTGGTTGCCGCAAACTCCTTTGTGTATCTCTCTGAGGATATCTTTTCCTTCTTCAAGGGTAACGCACTTCATGAGGATGCCAGAAGTAGAGCGCTTGTATAGGTTGTCGCTGACAATGACGAAACCCTTGCTATGCCTGATGATGCAGGCAGCTTCAGCGCTTTTAGGATCAACATGTGGTGGATGCTTAAATTCCTTGATGAAGTCGATAAACTGGATCCGCCAATCTTCTTCAATCATCAGTACCTCTCTGACTGTGGCTGGGGCCTCCGTGTCAGCGGTTTGTTGGCTTTGTACCTTGACTGATGGATGATGAAGTTCATGAACAAAGACTCTAGGTGGAACAGCTGCTCGAGTAGATCCAAGTTTGGAAAGGACATCGGATCCCACGTTGTTGTCACGATCTATGTGGTGGATTTCCAATCTTGAGAACTTGTTTTCGAGCTTCCTGATTTCTTTGACGTATGCGTCCATTGTATCCTTGTTGATGTCCCATTCTTTATTTACTTGCTGGACGACGAGTAGAGAATCGCCGTAGACAAGTAGTTGCTAGATGCCGAGAGAAACTGCTAGTCGAAGGCCATGTAACAGTGCCTCGTATTTAGCTTCATTGTTGGAGACCTTGAACAAGATTTGGAACAGATACTTCAATTGCTCTCCCTTGGGGGAGATGAACAGAACTCCCAGCCGCCTCCGTCGAGCTTCAGTGAGCTGTCAAAGTACATTACCCAATGCTCTGGAATGTTATGAGGTGCTGGAATATGATTTTCTCGCCATTTAGCTAAGAAGTCGACTAGTGCTTGTGACTTGGTTACTGTTCTTGGCTTGAAGTTGATTTCCAAGTCTCCCAGTTCAACTGCCCACTTTGAAATTCATCCAGTGGCATCCCGATTGTGAAGTATATCCCCCAATGGGAAGTCAGTTACTACTGAGATCTTGTACTCATCAAAGTAATGTCGAAGCTTCCTGGAGGTGATTAGAATTCCATACAGAGGTTTCTGAATTGATGGATATCTAACCTTTGACTCAGAGAGTACTTCACTGATGAAGTAAACTAGTCTCTGAACGCCGTAGGCGTGGCCTTCCTCTGGGCATTCGACTATTATTGCCATACTGACTACATGGTTAGTCGCAGCGATGTAGAGGAGCAGTTCCTCGCCTGGTAGTGGAGCTATTAGAGTTGGCGGTGACTGGAGATGATACTTGAGATTCTCGAGTGCTTCCGCGGCTTCTATATTCCACTCGAATTTGTGTTGTCTCTTTAGGAGCTTGAAGAAGGGTAAGCCCCGTTCGCCAAGCTTGGACAAGAACCGGTTCAAAGCTGCCATGCAGCCTGTAAGCTTCTGGACATCCTTGATAGTAGTTGGAGCGTCCATGGCCATGATGGCATTGATCTTCTTTGGGTTGGCCTCGATTCCTCGGTTGCTGATGATGAATCCGAGTAGTTTTCCAGAGGGTACGCCAAAGACGCACTTTGTTGGGTTGAGTTTCCAGCAAAATTTCCGGAGGCTATTGAAGGTCTCTTCCAGGTCAGTAATGAATTGATCCTGGGTCTTCATTTTGACGACAACATCGTCGACATAGGCTTCAACATTGCGATGTAGCTGGTCAGCAAAGCACAGCTGTATCGCACGCTGGTAGCTAGCACCAGCGTTCTTCAACCCGAAAGACATGGTCTTCTAGGCGTATGCCCCATAAGGGGTGATGAAGGCCGTCTTGATTTGGTCTTCTTCCTTCAAGGCGATCTGATGATAGCCTGAGCAGCAGTCGAGAAAGGATAACAGGACACATCCTGCTGTAGAGTCGATTACTTGATCAATACGTGGTAGCCCGAAAGGTTCCTTTGGGCAATGCTTGTTTAGATTGGCATAGTCGACGCACATCCTCCACTCGTTGTTGTTCTTCTTCTGGACGAGTACAAGGTTAGCCAACCACTCGGGATGGTAGACTTCCTTGATAAACCCTGCTGCGAGTAGTTTCGCCAGCTCTTTCTTGATGGCTTCTCGCTTGTCCGGTGAGAAACGCCGCAACCGTTGCTTCTTTTGTTGTGGCTTTAGGGTTGACCTTCAAGGCATGCTCGATCAACTCCTTGGGCACCCCTGGCATATCCACTGGTTTCCATGCGAATATGTCTCGGTTGGCCCTAAGGAAGTTGATGAGCTTGAGTTCCTATTTGTCGCCCAAACCTGCTCCGATGATGGCGGTTTTGGAGTCGTCTCCCTCTTGTAGCTGGATAGTCTTGGTGTCCACGTCACCAGTTGGTTTAACTGATGACTAGCTTGGCTTCTTGGAAGGCATCGACTCCTTGAGTGAGAGTTCCTTAGCAGCAACAAGTATTTCGCTGACAGAGCTAGGGACTCGGATTGTGGTAGCATGATCTTTTGCTTCCTTGTCGCACTCGAAGGACTTGAGGAGGTCTCCACATAAGGAAAGTACTCCTGTATTGCCTGTCATCTTGAGGAGTAGGTACACATAATGTGGTACAGCCATGAACTTAGCTAATGCTGGTCTTCCTAGGATAGCGTGGTCAGAAGATTCGAAGTCGGCTACTTCGAACTTGATGTTCTCCGTCCGGAAGTTCTATTCTGTACCGAATGTGACCGGAAGGGTGACCGAGCCAATTGGAGTGGAAGAATTTCCGGGGACGATGCCGTAGAACGGGGCCTTGCTCTGAGTGAGTAGACTCATGTAGTTAAGGCCCATCTTGGCTAATGTACTTGCGAAGATTAGGTTAAGCCCGCTTCCACCGTCGATGAGTAGTCGAGTGAGATTGGAGCCTTGGTCGACTGGGTCGAGTACTAGCGGGAAATTTCCAGGTTCAGAGAAGCTGGTCCATTGATCTTCTCTAGAGATGGTAATGGGGACCTCACTGTATTTCAGTGGCCTCTGAATGTGACACCCTAGGTGTCTGCACAGTAGTTGTGTATCTATTGTATGCATCATGTGCTTGAATTGCTTGAAAAAGAATCTTTTTGTAAATATGAAAGGTTATATGTGTAATTATGATTTTATGCAAGGTCCTTTCTATAGTTATATTTGAATAGGTTGTGGAATTATAGCTTTTGTGGAGGGTGTTTTTGCGAAATGTAGTGTAATCATTGCATGGCAGGAAAATTTTCAATTCAGCCTAAGTTTAAAGTGAAATTGCATTGAAAAAGACAAAATTCCTTGGAATTCAAAATCCCTCCTAGGTTTTCAAAAATAGCTGTTGAATCTTTGATCAAATAAATTTTTACACAACATCAAAGATGTAGATCTTGAAAAGTTGAACAATTTTCATGTTGGGCTCTTTTTCATTTGAGCGCTATTTTAAAAGTTATATCTGTTTTACAGTTTGGTCCCTAAAATTTTTGGAAATTGCATTTAGGTCCTTTATCCCCTTCCTCCAGCCTGCTTGCTCTGTTTTTTCCTCGCCGCCGCTGTGCAGTGCTGCCGCCGGCGCCGTGGAGAGCCAGCTGGCCACCTCCTGCTTCGCACTGGCGCCCACGCGTCGCGCTGCTCCTCCTCCCCCGCCCGTTGCCTCGCGCTGGAGCCTCCCCTGCCGTGCCACGCGCCCCGCCGAGCCCAGAACCGCCCGCGCGGCCGCCACCTCGCCGCCGCGGTGGCGAGCTCACTGCAGAGGCCGCCGCCCTCTCCTCGCGCGCGCACGAGCACTACAAATACCCCAGCGAGCCATTCCTTTCGCTTTTTCGCCCTCTCCTCGCTCCCACGCCCCAGAACGCCGCCGCCGCTCCACCCCGAATGCCGGCAAGCTTGATGCCGCCGCGGAGCCGCCTCACCGCAGCTCCTCCGCCCGCTCTGACCCCCTAGCAAGCTCCGCCGTGAGCCCGCGCAGCTCCCCGACCGCCTCTCCTCGCCAAACCCTCACCGAAGCACCCTAGCCGCCGTGGAACCACCGCCGCCGCCGCCCTGCTCCGTCGAGCAGCCGCCTCCGAGCCCCTCCCCGCACCACAAGACCACCCAGAGGTGCGCCTTGACCTGGTGAAGCTCCCACTCCTCTTTCCCCTCGCCGCCGGTGACCCCCTCGCCGGGATTTGGCCGATCAACGCCGCGCCCCCTCTCTGACCACCGGCCAGGGACCTCGGGTTGAGAAGAAATGAAAACCCGGGGGGTTATTTGAATAGCCCGTGACTCAGATGAATAGTAGCAGCAAGGGCTTCTTTGTTATTTTTGCAGTGAACTTTGAAATTCAGTAGAAATTCGTAGAAAATTCGTAAATTAGCAAATCCAGTTGATCTGGAATCCTTGTGTAAAGCTCTATGTAGTAGAATCATAATATGCTGGGTGTTAGTTGAAACTTTTTGCTGGAAAATTTGATTTGTGTCACTAGGTACATAAAGGCTAGTTGTTTTATCTTTTTCCTTAACTGATGATTGAAACCATGTCTTGCTCTGAAATTTTTCGGGTGGTTGGTTCATGTGACACTAGTGATGCTATAAAAATTTCGTGGTCAGTTCTCATGTGTAGCTATTTCTTTGATTTAATCATTGTTTAGTAGAATATAATTATGATAAATAGTTTATATTTATTTTACATCTTGAAAATATTTATGAGTGTTCTTTTTAAACAGTTTAGCTTGTACATGAAGTTTGAACCCCAGTCCATGACTTGAACAGAATCTAAAAATGAATCTTGTTAAATTGATGTCTGTTTTTTTTATTTTGTCAGAATTAATTCTCTCTAGATAAAATAATGAAAAATTCATAATAGCTAATTCATCCCTGTGTTGACCTACTGTTAAAGTTTGAGCTTCTATTCTACACTGGTCTAACCTGTATAATTCAATCTTGTTCTAGGAGGTGTCTGATTACATGAATTGTTCTGGATAATTGGCTACAAGTTTTGGGATGAGTTTTACAGAATAGCTTAATCTGTTCATATTCTGTTTATTGTAATTTTTTCTAAATTTATTACTGTTTTTTCTCTGAGTTGTTTATTTATTAGTAAACCATGATTTAATTGCTATAGGAAGCTACTCCCACTTGTTTAGGAAGTTAGTATAGCTTTCTTGTGCTGTTGATCATGATGCCTTGTGTAGTTAGAAATGTTGAGTTACTACTCTATAAACGATTGCCCATGTGTGTATTAATTTTGTTTGCTTAGCTTCACCACATCGTGAGTGTGTTTATAATACTATTCCTGCATTGCATATAGATATGTCTGCTTTGTCGGACGGGACATACGAGCTGATCCCGGATTCCGAAGGAGGTGATCTCGAAGCTCAAGCGAACACTACTATACTAACTGAAGCCCCGGACCAAAGTTCGAAAGAGCCCAGGGCTGAAATAGTTAGTGACTACCGAGAAGGCAAGCCCCGGACAAAACCTATATTTCAAATTATTACCATTTACTGTTATTACTTACTTGTGCATTTATAGTTCTTAGGATTTTGAATTGAAACCCTAGATGCATGATCCTAGGAACCTATGTACTGAACACTAGACCTGAGTTCGAATAATTGCGAAGCTTATAGGACCGGTAAAAGTCGGGTGATTGCCTGTCACTTGCGAGCTCTATAGGAATTGCTTGTTTACTTTCTGTTATCAATATAAGGACGACGGACGGGGTTGTGTTCGATATCATGACCTTGTGTGAGACCCCGTCTGTGTTGATGAACTTGCTAAGGTCGCGGTGTGTGGTAGTGCTGGTTAAGTTTTTGAATGTACTAGCCACATGCCGTAAATATGGTACGCGGTAAGCCTAGTAGCCGATTGGACCGGGGAGTGGATATACCTATCACTCTCTCTTTAGAGATAGGCTTTTAAATGTTATTGTTGATCAACACTGTGACTTCGAGGGACAAGGTTGGACCTTGGAGCCCTATAGTCGGGGAGAGTGACCCTATCCACAAGCCGGAAAGAAAGGTCAACGGTTGTTTGGGAACGACCCGACGGTGTTCCAAATGTGTGTGTTAGGTCTGCCTGGCCAGGTTAACAAATTCGATTCGAATCGTCTGCTTCCCATAGTTTGGGACTGCTTGATCTCTTTGCCACACAGAGTAATAAGAGTAACATTATTATGATCAATCTTGATGTTTGCTTAAAGTTCTACCATGGTTGAATAGTAGTTGCTTACATAGAATGGTTAATCAACTTGAAAGTAAGGACCTACTCTTTATTGCTTTTTAGCAAAAGGAAAACCAGAGCCTCTCAGAACCCTGCATAGTCTAGCTAAAGTGGGTTTAGTATACCCGTTGACGGTTAAGTCTTACTGAGTATTAGAATACTCAGCCTTGCTGTTGAAACCCTTTTTCAGGTATGAGTCTTGAGGACCAGGCCGCTAGTTTGTCTTGGCCCTGCTCTTTGCCTCCTAGCTGGTCCGTAGAATGGGATATGTCTTCGGCCGGCAATGATCTCGACGAGTGATACCTTGCTTGGGCTAGCTTGGTATACTTCTGCAACGTGTTGTAGTCGTCGTTTTCTCTTCCACTGTTTAAACTCTGAAGCTTTACACTTGTGGCTTGTATAACTGTTTTACTAAAGTTTGGTTTTGTAATAAGTACTTTGAAACATGTTTTAATCACTACTTTGCCTGTGTTGTAAAATTGTGGTTGTAATATCTCTGGACTCGCCTTCGTGCGGGGTATGCTTGTTCGATCCGAGAACCGGTGTGTAACACCCGGTATATAAAAGAACATAAACCGAGCAATCATATACGTGCCAGGATCAAGTCACACGTATATACAATAGAATGAACAGTATATCATAGCACATATCACGTAAAAAGATATAATAAAGCGAATACGAATGATATTTATTACATTAATGACAAAAAATGTCTGATAAAGCGGAAGCAAAGTACAAAATACGATAAACTCTCCGAAGCTGAGCAGGGCGGCACAGGGACGTCGACTGGGAGACGAATGCCTAGAAGTCCTCGTAGTCCTGGTAGCGCTGAGCGAACTCCCTCGTGTCGGCAGGAACTGAGCTGCAATAGCGTATCCAAGAGGAAAAAGTAGAGAAGAGGCAAGAGTGAGTACACAACTTGTACTCAACAAGTATAACACGAACTATGAGGCTCTAAGGTTGGCTGACTCAACTGCATTAGCTTTTAAGTCTTGGCAAAATTTTATTACAGCTATTTACTACGAGTTGATGAATTACCATTAACCCAGTTACATAGTAATTAATCAAAATTAATCATGTTACTAATGAGAGCCAAACCGAAACCACCAAGGTAACCCCGAGAGGTACCTCCCTCATCGGAAGGAGATAACCCCACTAATCAAAAGGAGGATCTGGGCCGCTCATAACCATGAGCACGGCTAATATACCAGTTTTACACTCTGCAGAGGTTGCACATCTTTACCCACAAGTCGTGAGCTATGCTAGAGGTTCATCACACTTCCTTAGGTGAGATGACTAGCGACTCACTACGAGGCCGTTACAAAGAATCTTGTTGGTAAGGCGTAACCGCGAGAGTTAGGTCAGCAATGATGGGGCCCACCTCCAGGGGTACAAGCACCGAAGCGCAATCCTAGCACAGACCAAGCCGGAGGAGCAGGGACCATTGAAGCTTACTACTCTTGCCCCGCAGGTAAGTTACTCCAAACCAAAAAGACCTAATTAGTAAGCCAAATCTATCCCATTCTAGCCTTGTGGTAGCGCTGTTGTCCCAGGTTGTCGCTCTATGAACCGGTCCTTATGGAGAGTGGCCAACCAAGCACTAAGCACCGTGCTGGCCCCCTAAACCATGTTTCTACAAAAACCATCTTTTAACGAGACGTGAGCCACTCATCACAACACAGAGGGCCACTCTCAGAATTAAGTTCAAGTAAACCATTAATCAAATTAATTAAAAGGACCAGAGTGGGTTATAGCGCAGCAACCTAGCACAACTAACCAAAATGCAACCCAAAGGTATATATAAAGGATATAAAGTTGCTAGGATAGTCCTTATAGGCATACAATATTAAATGCAGTATGAAATTGTATTTAAAGTGATAGGTGGTGTTCATGTTATACTTGCCTTCCTCGTACTGCTCCTGCTGCTGCTCAAACTGCTCAGAAGACGACTGCTCCGGGTACTGGTACTGGGGCTCCTCCAGTAGCTCAACGTCTACTCACGAACACATGGCCAAAAACAATGCACAACAGTAAACATACAAGCATACACTAACAAAAACTAAGAAACAATACATCAATACATAAAAACATCACACTAAACTAGTCTAAAACTATTCTACGCATTACAACGATCGCGTGGACATAAAGAACGCTTAAATCGGAGCTAAAACGCAAAATCTAGGCCAAAAACAAGTTCCAGGGACCTGTTTGTAAGAAAAACTGAGCTACAGGGGGGTTCTGGGAAAAAACCGAGGACCTAAATGTAATTAAACCCTAGACTCAGGGGCTAACGCGCAAAATGACCATGGGCGACAGCTGGGTGGACCGCGGGTTGAAAACTGGAAAAACTCGGGGGCTTAAGTGTAAAGATTAGGACCTGGATAGAAATATCTTTACACAGTCAGGGATCGCAGGTTGATACTCAAGAAACTGAGGGGGTCATAAGCAAAAGCACCAGCGAACCGGTACGCTTGTTCTAATCTGGCCCGTCCGCGCGAGATCGGGCGGCCAGGGGCGCGCTGAGGCGCGGACGGCGGCGCTACGCTGCGGATCTTACGCAGGCGGCGAGCGGAGGCGGTGGGAGTTCACCGGAGTTAGCAGATCTAGGTCGTCCGGGCTCGGTTATGGGCGAGGTTTGGGTCTGGGAGGGAGTTCGCACGATGGCGAACCAATCTGGGCACTCGAGGGAGCAAGTCAGAGCCCGGATGTGGCATGCCGCGGTGAGGGGCGGCCCAAGGTCGCCGGCGAGCCGTGATAACGCGGTTCCGGCCCTAATTTGAGTCAGGTTTTGCTACCGGGAGCAACCACGCAGCACGGGTGAACTACCCTGGCGTCTAACACGACCTATGGCACAGCAGGGCGGCAGGTCGACCACGGCGTGGCGGCGCTGCCCAACAACGGCGAGGAATCCTCGCACGCGCAGATGGAGAAGGGGATTGAGGCACGGCGTGATCTTTACCACTTCGTGAAGCTGTAGCCGTGCGAGGTTGGTGCGAAACGGCAGCGCAGCATCGGGATTGCGCTGGTGCAGTGGCGGCTCAACGAAGCCCCCCGCTGGAATTTTGGTGCGCAGTGGGGTCGATGTCGTGCAAAACGAGTCCAGTGATGCTCCTAGCCCCGAGGCGAAGCCCGGTGTTAGCTTGCGGTGGAGGAGGCGCGGTGGAGCGGCCGGAACAAGTGGGCACAGCGCGTCTGCTCCGACTCCGGGAATGTGGCGGCGATTCTAGGATCTGGGGGAGACTTGTGAAGGGAGGCTAGGGTTCAAGGGGTGCGGGGCACCGTTTATAAAGCGACTCCGATGATCTTGGGGAGTCGTGCCCCGGATGGAAGACCCGCCAGGGATCTCGGCAGAACGGGCGCGGTTGTTGCTCCATGGAGGAGATGGAGCTGCCATGTGGGGCTGGCGTGTCGGTGAGAGAGGGAAAATGCTGAGGAGCTGACTAGCGGGCCCGGGCGGTCGGGGACTGAGCGAGCGGGCGAAGCGAGAGCGGGGCGACGCGGCTGCGGGAGCAGGCCGTCCGAGCGGGAGAGCGGGAGAGATGGGCCGGCGCGTGGGGGCAGGCCCGGGAAAGGAGTGGCGCGCGCGTGATGCGACCGGGCTGAGCGCGTGGAGGGAGAGCTGGGCGCGCTGTCTGCGGAGGGAGTGGGAGTGGCTGTGTGCGTGGGCTGGGCCAGAGCGCGTGCGGAGGGATGTGGGGTGGAGTTGGGCGGAGCTGGCGCTACGGGCTGAGTGGAGATGAGCGCGCGTGTTGGGCCTGCGGGATCGGGCCGGGAGGAGAGGAGGGCGTGGGATAGGCTGCTCACGGGTTGCTGGGCCGGATCGGTCGGAGTGGAGGTTTTGGGCTGAGCTAATTTGGTTCTTGGGCTGCTGGGCTAGATTGGGTTTCCTATTTCCTTCCCTCTTTTCTATTTCCTATTTCAAACCAACTAAACCTATTTGAATTCAAATTTGGATTTGAATTCAAACCACACTCAATCAATTAAAAGTATGCACCAGCATGAATGCACAAACATGTTGAACCTAAAAATAAATTTTAATTACTTATGCAACAAAATTATATCAAATGCAAGCTAAGCAAATTAAATCCTAGAAAAACAATTAAATTTATTAATAAATAGGAAATTTAAATTAGGGTGTTACACGGTGGTTGTATCGGGACGTTACCCGACAGACCAGAAATTGTTCCGTTTGAAGTGCGTTTAAGCCGGTGTTGCCTTTATGGTGATGGCCTGCGCACTTGAGCCGGGATAATTCAGGTGGTTCTGCCACACTGAATTACTGGCTCGACTGAAAGGATCTCTCTGAGTAGGAGCATCTGGGCTCGCTTGGAGAAGCTGGGATCTCCTCCAAATATGACGTTGACGACATTTTGTTGCTGTTGGAAACCATCAGGGTCTTTCTTGTCATCTTCGTCATCTTTGTTCTATTTTTCCTTAGGATCGTCTACAGATGCCGACTGGAAGGATTTGCGCAGGATCGTGCACTCCCACATCGAGTGGTTGCTCTTGGGGTGGATTGGACATCTCTTGTTGTGAAGAATCTTGTCGAACTGGTCCTACGGTTTGTCGCCCTTCTTACCACGCAGGGTGCGATCCATAGTGCTGACAGTGTCATCAGGCTTGCACTTACGTGTAGGATCCCGCTGGTTGCTAGGCCCTCCACGGTCGTTGTGGCGCTTCCCATTGTTGTCGTTGTTACAGCATGGGAAGCGACCGTGTTCTTGCTCTTTTTCGTCTGCCCAGCGCTGCATCATGTCTCGTAGCTCCACTACCGTTTTGGGGCGATTACACCCGAAGTCACGGTACAGAGAATGGACGGTGATGCCGCTCTGGAAGTAGTCGATGACATCATCATCGGCGACGTTGGGGATGGTGGCTCTTGTGTCGAAGAAGCGCTTGACGTAGGATCTGATCGACTCGCCTTGCTCCTGCTTGCACATGGACAGGGCGTGTTGAGTAGTTACTCGGTGTAGCGACCCTTGGAAGTTGTCATTGAAGGCCTTCTTGAGGTCATCCCACGAGTGTATGGAATCGCGCGCCAAGCTTTCGAGCCACGTGAGGGGTGCGGGCTCCAGAGCCATTGGGAAGTAGAGGACCTTGGTGTTGGTGTCTCCCCCTGCAACACTAACAGCGGTCGAGTATCAATGTAACCATTGAGCAGGGTCTTGCTTACCGTCGTACTTTTGGATGTTCGTAGGCTTGAAATCCTTCGGGCACTTGATATTGTCGATGACTCTGCTGAGGGCTTGGAAGCAATCGAAATTGTCAACAAGCTACGATCTGCGTCTTGAGTTGATAATGTCCCGTGCGTCCATTATAGAGTCGGCTACCTCTTCCCTGTTGTGCCCGCGGTGGTTGTTGTTGCGATTTGGCTGAGGCCCAGGGGCTTGGTTTGCCGGTGGTTGGCCACCCCTGGGTCGATGGTTGCTTGCGACTTCCTGGTCCTCCTGGTTTCTTTGATTTTGCTGCTCCAACTTTTGTTGGCGATGATGGCCTCCAGGAGTACAACTTGCTTGAGGTATGACTGTTGCGGTGGCCCTCGACCGGGTGCCATGGAGCGAGGACAACAGGTTTTGTCTCTCGTGTTGTTCAACAACGTTCTTGGCAAGGTGTATGACTTGTTCCATCTCCGGGTTTTGAGGCATCTGCATGAGCCGCAGGGTTGCTTCTGTCATCGTGGCGATTGGGGTTCTGAAAACTGGATCCGTGATGTTGTTGAATTCATTATTGAGGTTGCGCGGGGGAAGGCGAGCTCGTTCGGCAGCTTGAACCCTGCGCTTCCCTTTATGTTGATTTCTTGCCCTACGAGCTGTGCGAGTAGCTTCATCTTTATCTTGTGGAGCGTCTTGGGTTAGATTGTCTACTGAAATCTGATCCAAGGCTTCGTTTGGATCATGCTGACTAGGAGCACCTTCGGGTTGTTAGATGATCACCGGAACCAAACGTTAGGGGGAGAAGCTTTCCAGGTCTGAGTCGTAATCAGCTAGGACAGTTTCTCCAGACCCAGTTTCCCTCTCGGTTATGAGGGGAGTACCGTGTTGAAATGGAAGATCGTCAATGCTGGCAACTTCCCAAAGGTTATCGAGTAGTTCTGCGAGAGTATGACTTTGGCAGGACTCGAATTGGATCTTTGCCAACGTATTGGTGATGAAATCTAGGCTGTCTTGAGACAATTCGACTGGATCTGAGTATACGTCGAAAACGGGTGCCTCCCGGCTAGCGGTGACTGAGTAGTTCTCGACACAGAAAAGACGATCCGAGCAATTTTCATTGATGCTCATCATCTGTTTGTAATTAGATGATGAATTGCGCAACCCGAAGATGGGTTGAGCAAGAGGAGTCTCAATCCAGGTAAAATTTGGTTTGAGATCGATCTGAGTCCGAGTAGAACTTGAGTTGTCTTCAAGTTTCATCTCGATCTCCTTAGCGAGGTCAGGAAGAAGCGTGACGCCGAGATCATCTGATCCGGCGAGTTTGTTGGAGCTTTCCGACGTGGTGATCTTTAGCGTGGGTGAGTTGGTTAGGTGGCTGTCGAAGCCGCCTGAACCATTGGCAACGTAGACCCATGAGCCGAATAAGAAGGTGGCGCCTTGAGGAGATGCCATGGTGCTGAAACCGAAAGTGGCCATCGAACTCGCCGAGCCCCCTACCTGGCGCGCCAGCTGTCGGTGTTTACCGCCAAGCCTGCTCAGGGATACCCTTAGCAGTAAGGTTTGTAGGTAGGGATCGACGGCTCTGGAACTCGTTGGTGCAACGAACACAAAGATTTAGATAGGTTCGGGCGGCGAGTTGCTTAATACCCTATGTCCTGTGTGGTGGTGTGTATTGCCTTAGGTGTTGATGTGTTTCGAGGGGGTCCCTGCCCGCCCTTATATATCCGGAGGGACAGGTTTACATGGAAAGTCCTAGCCGAGTACAATTGGAGTCCTACTACAGCAGGATCGGGTAGTTTTCTTTATACTGCGGCTAGTTCTACGCCTATCCGGGTAGTTACAAGAGAAGTAAGGTACATCCATGAGCTATCCCTTACTCTAGAACATTCTATGCCTATAAGTAGTCCCGCTGCCCCGGGTCTGACAAACGGTACGGGGGGGGGGGGGGGGAAACTCCGCCTCGTTCGAGGCCCCCTCGACAACCCTCCCACTCGACGGGACCAGGGCATTTATTGCGAACCACCCTGCGGTGTGGTGCGGGTGTCAGACGGCGTCAGTAGCCATGCCGCACAGCGGATGTGACCGGAATCCCGTCCACCAACTCCGTTCACTATGCCACCACTCCCGACACTGTGCAGACTCGCCAAGCGCTGCGCGGACATGACCGGCACTACGCTCGCCATTGTGCTTCCAAACCTTTGTACTCCCCCCTCTACAGGACCCTCGGCAGGCATGGGCAACGACCCTCGAGCACGATATGGCGATTAACCAAGACAAGACCGCTATCAGCAACACCCTCGATGCTCCGCCCGGTCAAACGCAGAGGACAGCGCGCCCTGCAGCTGTCGCCACACCGTACACGGATGCCACAGGACGATGACACATTCCAAGCATGGTTAAAAGCTTCCAAAGACAACGACCATGCCCGTGGCCATGCCTCACAGTGCTCAGCAATAGGAACTGCCAAATGCTCCCCCCGATTTGGGGAGAGGATGACGAAACCAATGACATTTCGCACATGTAATCCGCCCCTCCTTGGGCCTATAAAAGGGGGAGGCGGACCTCTTCCCAGGGGGGTCAAACTCTCTGAGACACACACACTCGAGCACGTTCTTCCCCACATATTGGCACTTGCCTCAATCATTCCTCACGTATACTGAGACTTGGGAGCTTCTCTCCCTCTCTCGCCCAAGCTTGTAACCCCTACTACAAGCACCCCGGTGCAAGAAAATACAATGTTCACCCCCTTTGCTGGACGTACGGCCCCATCGGCCGAAACCAGGATAAACCCGTGTCATTGTGTTTCATCTTACATCAACCATCTAGAGACAGGGATACACAACATCATTACTAGTTGGTGCTGGACCGCGAGGTCTAGACACCGACAGTTGGCGCGCCAGGTAGGGGAGCTGTGTGACAATCATCTTTTGTTCCCGCTTGCTCTCTACATGGCAGACGAGTCGTGCCCGATCCGGTTAGGCACGGTGATCTGGTTCGGGAGTCTTGATGTCGGTGTCCTAACCCGGCGACCCGGCACCAACTAGTGATGATGCTGTGTGGTCCCTAACCCTAGATGGTTGGTGCAAGAGGTAACACAGTAACACAAGAATGTATCCTGGTTCCAGCCATGGGGCCGTACATCCAGCAGCGGTGTGCAAGTGCACTGTATTATCTTGCACCGGAGTGCCTGTTGTAGGGTGTACAAGCGAGGCGAGAGAGGGAGGGAAGCTCCCAAGTCTCTACTAAGTGATTGAGGCAAGTGCCAATATCGTGCTCTAGAGAGCGGGTGTGTGTTCTGCAGGATGAGTTGAGCGTGTGGCCGTGAAGATGAAGGTGCCCGCCTCCTCCTTTTATAGACACAAGGAGGGGTGGAGTACATGTACGGGGGGATCAGAAGTCATTGTCCTCCCCCCTAATCGGAGGTGAGCAGTGGTCGTTCGCCGTGGGAAGTACACTGTGGCACACTGGAGAGTAAGGCGCCAGGCGTGGCAGTTGTCCTAGGCGGCTCCCTTGTCTTGCAGAGATCGCGCCGGCATCCTGATCGCTCTTGTGGGTGTCGTGGTGGTCGCTGTGGAGGGTACCGTTCTCCATGCGTGACGTGGCGGTGTGCCGAGGGTCCTGTGGGCGGGGGTCTTGCCCTGGTCAAGGCCCGGGCCTCGTTCGAGGGTAGCACCCATGCCGGTCAAGGGTTTGATAGTAGGGGAATTATGAGGAGTAGGCAGCACAGTGGCAGGAGCAGTGCCGGGCACGTCTGCATAGGGCGAAGCAGGTTCACACTGTGTTAAAACAGTGCTAGGAATGGCAGAACAGAGACCGGAATTGGTGGACGGGACTCCGGTCACAACCGCTGTGCGGCATGGTGGCCTGACGCCGTCTGACTCCGCACTCCGCGGTGGAGTGGTTGGCATCTAATGCCTCTGTCAGACAAGCGGGTGAGCCGATGGGTTGCTAGTTCAATCTGCCGAAGGGTAGCCTCGAGCGAGGCGGAGTTGGTCCGCTCTCCTGAGGGTAGGCTCGCTACCCTTGAGCGAGGCGGAGATGTAGTGCGTCGTCGAGGGTCTCGGCGGGGAGGCCTCGAGCAAAGCGGAGATCGCTCCGCGGGCTCGAGGGGGGCCTTAGATGGGCCATACCGCGGAGCGGGGCTGTGGGCTGAGTGCGAATTGGGCCTTTTTGGGATCTGGAGAGGATCTCGGGTGTTGTGGAAGAGTTGGATGAACTCCATGGTATCTGGGTGCAGAGTGACGACGGAGTTGTCATCATTGGTGGCTTCTTCCTCTCCAAGATCGTCGTCGAGTAGTCCTTCTTTCCCTTCGGATCGGAGGAAGAATGTTCGCCTTGGTTCGCCATGACCGTAGAGTATGGCGTGGCGGTAGGCATTGTGGGCCCGATTGCCCAATTGTGTTTTGCGTTTTTGAGGGCAGTTTAGTCCTTGGATTAGGGTGCCCCTAATTATGGTACCCGACACTTGAGTTCATGGCAACCGACAACGGTTACGACATGGTGCTCCTCCCGCCAAGAACCAACCCCGATGCTCCGACACCACAGCACCGGCGCAGGAGGCTCTCGGGCCAGTGCGCGACGAGCATGCATGGAACGGCGCAGGGTGGCTCGCCTCGGCTACCCTGCGTGGGCTGAGGCTAGCGTGCCACAACCTGACGCCATGGTGGATGACGCCACCTCTCCATCACCAAAGGCAGCAGCGGTACTTACCGAAGAGAACGCATCTAGGCCGCCGCTCCATCCTTACGTAATGCGCACTCCCGCTACGACCTACGCGTCATCTGTCAGCCCAAATATGAGCGCGTACGAGGACTTGCCCGGGCATCATCTGCTCTCGGTTCGCAACCTCGTCGCATTAACACCTGAAAGCTCGTACCCCGACTCCGCGGACGAGGGATACATCTTCGTGCGCGATCGTGTCACCCCAAACTTCTTCGAAGTCCGCGATCGTGAAGCCTTTTTGTCATTTCAGGCTGCGGCAGACTACTGCCTCACCTGCTCCGACAACTCCAGCGAGGAGATTACTATCCCACTCGCGAATGCTTCCTCATCGAGCTGAACGACTACGATGACAAAGCGCCAAACACATCACACGCCCCGGCAGCAGCTCTGTTAGCGCCTGCAGCACCCAGACCGGCCACCCTAGTGAACTCGGGACTGCACCAAGCAAAGCTGGTGCAACTCCAGGAGCTTGAAGCTAGGTTCCAGGAGGAGCGTTAGCAAACGCAGTAGCTGCGCGCCACGCTCAAGCAGGAGCTTTCCGACCGCGGTGCGGGTGCCCGAGAGGCAGGACGCATCGCCCGAGACCGGATCATGGTGGATGGCGGGTTGAGAAACAACCGGCCTTGAACAGGGCCAGCCAAAAGATTACTGCTGTGGTATTCTACTCTGAGCCATGCCCGAGCCCTCTACGCCCGAGGGCCGCAATCTGCGCAGGGAGGCGCAAGCTCTCCTCGAAGATGCCGCGGTGCAGCAGGCCGAAAGTTCCGCATCTCGTATACGCTCGGCGGCCTCGGCAAAAGCTGGTGGAACTGCACGACAAGACCGTGAGGTCTCAGTGCACACCCCACCAGCGAAAAGGGCAAAGGCACCCATGGTGCACGACCATATCTTGTTGCCTCCTATAAAGGATCGCATCCTGGACACGCGCGGCAACGACAACGATGGCGATGCCCGCAACATCCTTAACCAGAAGAAGCGGGACGGTGCGGCCCACGGCTACCACCCTCGGCGTGGTGGCTGCTACGACAGCAAGGAGGACAGGAGCCCATCATCAGAGCCCCCGGGCACCCACGTATTTAGCCAGGAATTCCGTTCTGCTCTGTTCTCCCCATGCTTTGGACAACCCACCACCCTCACCAAATACTCGGGAGAGATAGATCCCGAGCTCTAGCTCAACGACTACCGCCTGGCTTGCGAGCTAGGCGGTGTGAGTGATGACGCCGTGATCATTCACAACCTCCCTCTGCACCTTGCAGATTCTGCGCATACATGGCTCGAACACCTTCCTGCCAATCAGATCCACGACTAGTCTGACCTGGTCAAGACCTTCATGGGCAACTTCAAAGGCACGTACGTGCGTCCTGGGAATTCTTGGGATCTCCAAGGGTGCCGTCAGCAGCCCGACGAGCCCTTGCGTGACTACATTCGTCGCTTCTCCAAGTAGTGCACCGAGCGCCCCAGCATCACCGACTCCGACATCATCAGTGCCTTTCATTTGGGTACAACATGCAAGGATCTGGTGCGCGAGTTGGGTTGAAGCCCTCCCTCCGGTGCAAATGAGCTGTTTGTCATTGCTACCAATTTTGCCTCCGGCAAGGAGGCGGTCGGTGCTATCTTTGACAGCGAGAAGGGCAAACGCAAGGAGGAAGCGCCCGCAGAGGGCAGCAAGACCAAGAATCCGAAGAAGAAGCAGAAGTGGGGCAGGAAAGGAAAGAATAGGGGCCAGCATAACCAGCGTGGTCAAGGGGAGGAGGACTTTGACGAGGCCCTCGCCATAACCCCTGATCGCAATAGCCTCCGAAGACCCCGTCGAGGCGGTGGCCCGTTCGACGACATGTTGAAGAAGCCATGTCCTTATCATAAGGGCTCGGTCAACTATACCCTCGAGGAGTGTGACATGCTCCGCAACTACTTCAACCATCTCGGCCGCAAGGACGTGGCCAAGAAGAAGCACGCAAAGGACAGGGGCGACGATGGCTACCCCCCAATGGAGAACATGTTCTTCATCTTCGGCGGACCAACGGCGAACTTGACCCCTCGGCAGCGCAAGCGAGAGCGCCGAGAGGTCTTCTCTGTTCACAAGGCCACACCATCATACCTCGACTAGTCGGAGGACACCATCTCCTTCAGCCACGAGGACCAGCCTAACTATATCCCGAATCCAGGACAGTACCCATTCATCGTGGACCCAATCATCGGCAACACCCGGTTCTCCAAGGTGCTCATGGACGGAGGCAGCAGCCTCAACATCATGTACGTGCACACCTTGGAGCTCATGGGGATCGGCCTGGACAAGCTACGCCCCAGCATGTCACTGTTTCACAGTGTTGTGCCGGGGAAGCGAGTCCAGCCCCTCGGGCAGATCAACCTGCCCATCTGCTTCGGCACGCCGGCCAACTTCCACAAGGAAATGCTCACCTTCGATGTGGTGGGGTTCCATGTGATGTACCACGCCATTCTGGGACGACCGTATTACGCTAAGTTCATGGTGGTCCCCAACTACACTTACCTCAAGATGAAGATGCCAGGTCCGAAGGGCGTGATCACTGTCTGCCCATCGTTCGACCAGGCCTATGAGTGCAACGTCGAATGCGTTGAGCACGCCGAGGCCCTGGCAGAGGATGAGGCCCTTGCCGCTGACTTGGAGAAGATGGCGAACGAAGCCATGAACTCCACGCACTAACACGCTGGCAGCTTTGAGCCTACCAAGGGTGTCAAAAAGGTGCCGCTTGATCCAAAGTGCCCCGACGGCAAGGCGCTGAAGATCAGCGCCACCCTCGACAGCGAAAAGGAAGTGGTGCTCGTCAACTTCCTCCGCGCCAACGCCAACGCCACTCGGACATGCCTGGTACCCTGAGGGAGATCGCCGAGCACTCCCTTGACATCCAGCCCAACTCCAAGCCAGTGAAACAGCACCTGCGATGCTTCAACGAGCTCAAGCGCTGGGCGATCGGCGAGGAGGTGCACAAGCTGCTAGCGGCCGGATTCATCAAGGAGGTATTCCATCCCGAGTTGCTAGCTAATCCTGTACTAGTTAAGAAAAAGAATGGAAAATGGAGGATGTGCCTAGATTATTCTAGTTTAAATAAAGCATGTCCAAAAGTTTCCTTTCCTTTGCCATGAATTGATCAAATAGTTGATTCAACTGTGGGGTGTGAACTTTTATCCTTTCTTGATGCCTATTCCGGTTACCACCAAATAAAGATGAAAGAATCCGACCAGCTCGCGACTTCTATCATCACACCCTTTGGCATGTACTGCTACGTCACGACGCCTTTTGGCCTTAGAAATGACAGAGCCACATATCAGCGATGTATGCTCCACGTGTTTAGGGACCATATCGGGCAGGTCGTAGAAGCGTATGTCGATGACATCGTCATGAAATCCAGGAAAGCTAACGACCTAGTGACCGATCTCAAGATCGTGTTTGACTGCCTTAGAGCCAAGGGGGTAAAGCTCAATCTGGAAAAATGCGTGTTCGGGGTGCCTCGGGTCATGCTCTTGGGCTTCATTGTCTCCCAGCGAGGCATCAAACCCAACCCAGAAAAAGTTTCGGCCATCACTCGGATGGGACCAATCCGAGACCTAAAGGGGGTACAAAAGGTCATGGGTTGCCTGGCAGCCCTTAGCCGTTTAATCTTACGTCTCGGTGAGAAAGGCTTACCTCTATACCGACTCCTGAGGAAAACTGAATGCTTTTCGTGGACCCCCGAGGCTCAGGAAGCCCTCGACAAGCTAAAGGCATCGCTTAATCACACCCCAATTCTAACACCGCCGATGGGGAGCGAGTCTCTCTACCTATACGTAGCAGCAACGACCCAGGTGGTCAGTGCAGCCATCATTGTGGAAAGACAGGATAAGGGGCACGCTTTGCCCGTCCAAATGCCGCTATACTTCATCAGTGAAGTGCTGTCTGAGACCAAGTCACGGTATCCACAAATTTTGAAACTGCTATACACAGTGGTCCAGGCTCGGCGCAAGCTGTGCCACTACTTCAAGGCTCATCCCGTCACCATGGTCTCGTCCTTCCCGCTGGGAGGGATAGTCCACAATAGGGAAGGCATGGGTAGGATAGCCAAGTGGCCAGTGGAACTTATGGGAGAAGCTCTCACTTATGCGCCTCGCAAGGCGATTAAAACCCAAGTCCTGGCGGACTTCATTGCTGAATGGACCGACACTTAGCTGCCCCCACCGCAAATTCAAGCAAGAGTGTTGGACCGTGTACTTCGACGGGTCGGTGATGAAAACTGGCGCAGGTGCTGGCCTCCTTTTCATCTCGCTCCTCGGATTACATATGCGCTACGTGATACGCCTACACTTCCCGGCGTCCAAAAATATGGCGGAGTACGAGGCCCTCCTCAGCGGTCTCCGCATTGCCATCGAGCTTGGCATCAAACGCCTCGACGTGCGGGGAGACTCTCAACTCGTCATAGACCAAGTGATGGAAGAGTCCAGCTGTCATGACCCGAAGGTGGAGGCATATTGCAACGCAGTGTGCCGCCTCGAAGACAAGTTCGACGGCCTTGAGCTCAACCACGTTGCACGCAACTACAACAAGGGGGCAGACGAACTGGCCAAGATTGCATCTGGACGGACTACCATCCCTCCGAATGTCTTTGCCCGTGACCTCACCAAGACATCCGTCGATTTCAAGGATCCAGCGGGGGCTAGCGGAACAATCGCCGAGCCAACAGCCGAGAACCCCTCGATAGGTGAGTCCGAGGCCATGGAGATGGAGACCGAGATCTCCTCGGCGGACAAGGCCGAGGCGATGCAAATCGACGAGGCTCCGCTGTCACGAGACTGGTGTGACCAGTATCTCGACTAGATAAACCGAGGGGTGCTACCCTCGGATCACACTCAGGCGCGGTGCATCGCTAGGCGGGCCAAGTTTTTCGCCTTGATTGACTACGAACTGTACAAACACAGCCCCTCGGGCATCCTGCAACGCTGCATCCCCATTCTCGAGGGCAGGGAACTGCTCCGAGACATCCATGCTGGAGTTTGCGGCCACCACGCGGCGCCGCGCACCCTCATGGGTAATGCATTCAGGCAGGGTTTTTACTGGCCCACGGCAATCGCCGATGCCACTGAAATCATGCGGACTTGCGAGGGTTACCAATTCTATGCCTGTTAGACGCATCTTCCAGCTCACGCTCTGCAGACCATCCCATTCACATGGCCTTTCACCGTGTGGGGACTGGACCTCGTCGGGCCGTTGTAGAAAGCGCCCGGGGGCTTCACCCACTTGCTGGTAGCAATCGACAAGTTCTCCAAAGGGATCGAGGCTTGGCCCATCGCCAAGATCAAATCCGAGTAGGCCGTGCAGTTCTTCACCGACATAATCCACCGGTTTGGGGTCCCAAACTCGATTATCACGGATAATGGCACCCAGTTCACAGGAAAGAAGTTCTTGGAGTTTTGCGATGACAACCACATACGCGTGGATTAGTCAGCTGTGGCACATCCACAAACGAATGGTCAAGTAGAGCGTGCCAATGGCATGATCCAACAAGGCCTCAAGCCAAGAATCTTCAACAAGCTGAACAAGTTTGGCCGGAGATGGCTCACGGAACTACCCTCGGTCATCTGGAGCCTAAGAATGACCCCGAGCCGAGTCACTGGCTTCAGCCTATTCTTCCTCGTCTATGGCGCCGAGGCCATCCTCCCCACTGACTTGGAGTATGGGTCCCCAAGGCTCAAAACCTACCAAGAGTAGCAGAACCTGATAGCCCGCGGGGACTCACTAGATCAGGTGGACGAGGCTCGAGATGTGGTGCTCGTACACTCGGTGCAGTACTAGCAGTCCCTGCAACTATACCAAGCTCAGTGGGTTCGACGTCGAGACCTCAACAAGGGAGACCTGGTTTTGAGGCTTTGGCAAGACAGCCGAGGGCGCCACAAGCTCACCCAGCCATGGGAAGGCCCATACATCATTGGGAGGTCCTCAAGCCCGGCACCTACAAACTAGCTAACAAGAAGGGTGAAGTCTTCACCAATGCTTAGAACATTCAGCAGCTACGTCGCTTCTATCCCTGAAATTCCAGGCTTTTGTACAAACTTTGTACTTGTTTTTTAAGTTCCCAAAATAATAAAAGTATGCTCTACTTACAACTTTTCAGGAATCATCCGAACCCTCGGGGGCGCGGACGCGCACGTAACACCGAGGAAGGCTTGGCTTTGCCCTTGGCAAAACCAAGCCTCCCTCGGGGGCTATAACGGGGGGACCCCCCCAAAATGCCATCGTTTTTTCGAAAAATTTTCGTGTCTAAGCCTCTCGTACACTAAGAAAAATGGATGCAAGGCATAGGCAACTATGGGATAGGGCCGGCCGAGCCGCGGGACCGCCTACGCCTCCGGGATAAGGCATCCCCACTCACCTCCCTGCGCCTAAGTGGCTTATTATAGCAAAAATCCTTGCAGAAATTTGCCTAAGCCGCACACGAGAGCACGAAAACTCAGTAAATAAAATGATACGCATAAATACACAAAAGCCTCGAACGGCCACACTGTCAAGATTGCTTCTTTGTTCTTTTATACAGGAAGATAATCAAAGAAAAAAATCCTAATTTCTCTACTTGGGCTCCATGGCCCAGGCTTCCTACAGGTCATCGTCCCCGTCCCGCGCGCCCTCGTCTTCATCATCCTCGGTGCTAGGGAAGAGGTCGCCCTCGAAGAGCTCGGCTAAAGTGGAGGTTGCGCCCTCGACGACTGCGTCAGCTTGCTCCATGGCATCGACCACTCTATCTTCATCGCCATCTAGGACGATGTAGCCCGTGGCCACTTGCTCGAAGTTGACGACGTAGTGCATGGAGACGACGCTGAGGACCTTCTGGACGCCGAGACGAAGGGCACCCTTGAGGCGCTCGGTCAGCCGACCGCCCAAGGACCTCAGGCAACTTGCCAGCGAGCTGCCAAATGAGCCCGTGTCGCTCTCAAGTCCTTGGCATGCAGCCACGGCAGCTTCCTCCAGGTCTTCATAATCTTTAGGCACCGAGGAGGACACGACCAGGAGGGCCTCCCTCGCTGCAGTCTCCTCCACCACCGCCTTCCGCAGCTCTGAGCAATGACAAAGATAAGTTCCGGTTGACCAATTCAACTTGAGCAAATTTAGGCACTCACCCTCGGTGCGCCTCCTCTCCTCCTCCAGCTGGTCCCGTGCAACATCCATCTACTGAAGGAGCGATGACATGGAGGCCTCCCTCTCATCAAGGGCACTCACCTGCACCTCGAGGAGGACATCCTTCTGCTGTAGGGTGTCGGTGAGCGCTCTGATGGCTGTTTCCTAGAGCTGGAGCTGAGCCGCCCTAGCCATGAGAGCTTCCACGTTCTGCCATAGCATGCCCACTTGCGACTCGACCTCTTTGGCCTTCTGCTCGGCTGCGACCCTCTGCGCATCGCACTCACGGGTGGTTCGGAAGAGCTCGAGCTCCAGTGCACGGGCTCGTGCCTCCAGGGTGGACACCTAGGCATCAGCTTCGACCATTCGCGCGCCCAAGCTATCGCCGTAGCTCTCGAGCCAGTCCACCTTGGAGTACATGTTGGCCATCTTCACGCACTTGTCGCGCAACAAGGCCATCAGTTGCTGCAGACAAAGGACATGAGCGGACGCCGCATAGGCGTGATCAGAAATGAACACAAAGAAGGAAGGGCACCTACCTTGGTGACGTTGTACGTCTCCTACCAATGGAGCTGCTAGACGTGCTAGAGGCTAGCGTCAATCTAGCCACCAATGTTGAGTTGCGCCTGCCAGACCTTGTCCTCCTCCTGCTCAGCACAAACAAAATCCTCGGGGACCCCGGGCTGGACAATCGCCCAGCTCACCCCCTCGCTTTGCTGCTGGGACGGTCCGGCCCCGAGGCCACCCTCGGAAATAGCCACAATGCCGGCACTCCAACCGACTTCGCCGAACGTGGCTCTCGAGGCAGCCTTTCCTAGGCCCTCGACCCGCTTCGGCACCTCTTCCTCCGACACCTCTTCCACCAGCGCCAACTGCGCCGCCGCCGCTGCGGCCTCCTCGTCCTTGGTCCCCTTGGGCTCCGGGGCGGGGTCATCTTCTACTGCCTGGCCGGCGGGCTACTCTAGCGTGGTTCCGCCAGATTCATCTTCTTCTCCTACAGCCAGCCGGGCAGCGTCCTCAGCGCTACTGTTGACAGTCGTTAAGTGCGAAATATGACCATCAACTATACTCATTTAAGAAGGAAACTATACCTCTTACTCACATATTTGTATCACTAACCTAGCTCCATAGTTGTTTTTGCGAATTTATGTTTTCAGGAGCAGAAGTCCGGAATAAGATGAAAACATGAAGAATACGCAGAAAAAGTCAAAGAAGATCGCGTCTTGTGTCACTCAGGCAAAAGAGGCCCACCTGATAGACCAAACCGACCAACTGGACCCCGGCACCGATGTACCAACATCAGGACCCACAGGGCAGACACACGAAGAAAGATGGTGGCCGGAGGCACCAAGGTGGGGCTGGCCGAACCCATTGTTCGGCCGAACCTGCCCTGGCTCCCGTCCAGGTGCATTTTGGCGGGAAGTCTGATCTGATCCTCTTGAAGGCGGTTATGAATGTTTCCATGTATAAACTTGGCGGGAACCTGTGACACCTCTGGTGTCAGTACATTTAAATACAATCAATGTACCTTAGTCAAACTAAAAAGAAAAATTTGGGAAATTTAATTCAAAAGAGAAAGGGGCAAATAAAGGACAATCATATAAAAGAAATTAAAGGAAAAAGAAAAAGGAGTGAAAAGCTACTCAAAATTTTAATTCAAAAATGTGCACAAAATTTTAGTTGGCTCATGAGAGGTGTTTCAATTGACATGTGCTCAATTGAACTTCAGCCAAAATCAAGTCAAAAACTGAATAAAACTAAAGTCCTTTTGTGCAAATATGCAAATGTACCAATAGTTCAAAATGTGAGTTTCAAATGAAAATTTGCATAACACGAAAGTTGTAGATCTTGAAAAGTTATGTAAAAGTGGTATTCAACACTTTTTCATTTGAGCCCTCTAAATAGGAGATAATTTTATTTTACCGAGGGGTCCCTGGATTTTCAGAAATCACAAATATGCCCTTATCTCCATCTCTCTCTCCCCCGGCCCGCTCTGTTTGCGCCGCCCGCCGTACGCCGCCGGTGGACTTCGTCCACCGCGCGCCCGCGGCCAAATGGACCCGGGAAGAACCCCCAGCGCCACCTGGCCCGCCCCTTGGCGCCCTCCCACGCCCACACGCGTCCCAGGCCGCTCCCCGAGCCGCCACGATACCCCCCGCCATGCGCCGCGCCGCTGCCGCTCCGCCCGCTCGCCGTCGACTCGCCCAGGGCCAAATCTACCGCCCCCAATCGCTACTCCCCTCGCCCAGGAGCTTCTTGGCCTATAAGAACCCCCAGAGCCCCGCCATTGCGCGCCTTCTCCTCCTTCTTCCTCCTCTCGCCGCTCCGCCATGGCCGCCGAGATCCAGCTCGCGCGGACCGGCTAACCCAGCCCTGCATTGGCCCCTCCGACCACCGCAGCAGCTTCGCCACCTCCTAGTTAAGCTCCACGCACGCCGAATCGAACCCGAACCTACTCCCAACGCCGTTCCCCTTTTGCGCCGCCGCCGGCGAGCTCGGGCTCACCGCGGACCGGCCAGCTCCGAAGGAGACCGAGCCCGACAGCTACCCCAGGAGCATCCACAAGCTCCCGCCGTGCTCGTGCGCTCCCTGTTCCCCTACCCCGAGCCCTCCTTCACCTCCAGCGCCGGCGAACCGAACAACCGACCCGCCATCGACGCCGACGAGCTCGAATCCGTGCATCCCACCCTCGAACGCCGACCAGGGTAGGTGTTCCTCGATCCTTTCTTTCCCACACGCCTCCCCGTGGTAGCCCCGGTAAGCCCTGCACCGCAGAACACCACCGGCAAGATGCCATGGCGGAGAAGGCCGGCGAAGGACCCGGTTGTAAATATTTTTCTTTGTTCAAGAGTGTTTCTGCAAGTTTTCCAGTGTATATCAGTGAACTTCTAAAATGCAAAACAAATCACAGAAAAATCAGAAAAATGTAAACTCAACTGATCTGGAATCCATGCAATAGGATCTACAATTTTTGTAACATTCACATTTGCATAAACTCAACCGATTTTAATCTGGGAAAAAGAATAAGAAAACCACCTTATGTGTGTTCAGGAAGTTCTACTCAGCAAATGATCTTGATTTTTGGATATGTTATCACTAATGGAATCTTAAGATCACAGTAAAAATATGACACCCAACCAAAACATATATCATGTTGGAACAATCAAGATTCTCTAATCTGTTGTTAGCTTTTACGATTTAATTCTGGACAATATGAACATGAAATTGCTCTGGAATTTTTACTGCATGCATGTGCCACTGAATCCCTGATAATACCTAATTTTCAGATTTCTTAAAGTTCATTTGCTATATACCATGATTTATGCTTGTTTAATCAACTTAATTCTTCATATATAGTTCTTATGCTCAGAAAAATCTATATTTATTTCTGGAGTCTCTTTTTATCCCTGTGTTCCTGTCTAAAAATTTTGAGCTGCTGTTACTGAGCTTTGCTTTGCTGAATAATCATGCTTAGCATCTTAGGGCTAGATTTACTATTTTTGTTCTGAGTAATCCACAATGTTTCTGATCATGATTTTTGGGCATGATATTTCTTAGAGTATGTTCTATCTGTAATAAAAAGGTCATATGCAGTACTGGTTAAATTCACCTTGAGGGATTTATGCTAATTCATGTTAAGTTAAATGCATAACTAATTTATCTGGTGGTTAATAAGCTTGATAATTTTTATGGAACATGTTTAGCTCTTGAATAGGCTCTGGTAAAAATTTGAGAACCATATACCTAGGAAAAACTTTCTGTAGATTTAATCTTTGTTAATGGCTTGCTGTTTTTATTCTTTTTATCATCTCTGCTGTATAAGCGTATAAAATCTGGAAAAATTTCAGTACTGAGTATATGCTTTGAAGTTGCTCCCATAAAATTTGTAGCACCATAACCCATGTGGAACATTGTGTACAAAAAGATGAAGCAACTAGAGTAATCCTTTTGCATGAATAGTTATAGTTTGTGCTCTTTGGTAGATGCTGAAATTTCTACCATGAATGTTCAAGTTATGATTTGAGTTACTTTAGGGTTTCATAACCAGATCTTTAGTAGTTTTGTGGTTATGAAATAATGAAGGCATGCTATGTTTTAATGTTGGAAAAACAAACCAAACCCCCCACTCATTCATGAAGAAATGTAGTTAGGTTTACTACTCTATAATTGACTGCCCATGAAATGAAAAGTAAAACCATCACTAAATCAACTTTGTTGAACTACAACTTTATCGTGAAGGAAAGAAATTGTTATCCATGAATAACTCATAATCTTGCATGGCATATAGAAACGGTTAATCTCGCGGACGGTGACTACGAGTTGGTGCCCGCGGACTCTCGTGCGGATCAGGAGGTCTCCTTGAACTGTACTAACTTGTCTCAAGACCTGGGCCAAGCCCCAGAAGCTTTTCTGCCTGACAGTGCCCAAGAAGGCAAGCCCCGGAGCATAATCCCACTATCTTCCGAATTATCTTTCAGCTATCTATCTATTAATGTATTGTAATGTTTCATTTTCGGCATTTAAGTTTTCTAGGCGTTGATCGAAAACCGTAGATGCATGACCTCTAGGAACCTATGTTTGATACCGGGTCTTTATCGACTAGATGCCATGCTAAATAGGTACGGTAGAAGTCGAGTGGTTTCCTGCCTCTCGCGAGCAAATAGGATTTGTACTGACTTTAATTCCTGTTGAAATGTAAGGACAACGGGCGGGGTTGTGTAGTTGTGATACCCCGCTGGTGTAGTCAAAAATGGCTAAGGTCGCGGTGTGTGGCTCATTTCGTTAAGCGTTTGAAAGTACTAGCCACATACCGAGAAATATGGTAATCGGTAAGCTTAAGTACCTGATTGGACCGGCGAGTGGAACGATCTCGCACCCTCCTGGTAGAAGTAGGGTTTATATTTTTGTCGCGACGTACGGGTGCAGAGTGGTCAGACTCTGTAGTCGGGGAGGGTGTGCCGGATCCACGGACTGGAAAGAAAGGGAAAAAGTAGCGTGGGCGGGAGCGAAGTCGATCCCCATGCGTGTGGTCTAGGTTCCCCTGGCCAGGTTGAAATCCGATTCAGAATCATCCGCCTCTCACGGCATGAGATTGCTTAATGCTTTCGGTCACACAGAGTAACAAGTGGAACCAATATTGATAATATTGCTGTATGATTAAATGTATGCTCTACCATGCTTGGGTAGAGATAGTTGCAAATTAGAATGGTTAATCTAACTAGAAGATGGCTAATTAAAATCTGAAAATAAGGATCAACTCTTAGTGGCATTTTTGGCAATCAAACCCCACAAACCAAAAAGCCTTGCATGTCTAGTTATCGGACTATGATATATCCGGAGACGGGTCAGTCTTGCTGAGTATTAGTATACTCAACCTTGCTTGTGGCACTGTTTTTCAGGTACTAACTTTGAGGATCTGTTTGCAAGTCTTACTTGGCCGTGTACTCTGCCTCCGGGTTGGTCTGTCGAGTGGGATGGTCCTTCAGCTAGTGCTAATCACCCTCCCGCTGAGTGATGCATTCGTACGGGCTTTATCGATGCGTCACGTTATCTTGCTAGTTATCTTTTACTGCTTCCGCTGAACCATGAAACTTGAATAATTGAGTAGATGGAACTCTGTAGTACCTTACTATTCTGAACATGGTTTGTAATAAATTTCTTTTCTGCTGCAATCACTCTGAGATGTATGAAATGTTCTGTGTTGTAATCTCTGGGCTCACCTTCGTGTGAGTGTTGTCTGCTGATCCTGGAATAGCGTGGCTTTTATCAAGGCTTCACTCGAGGAACTACCGGTGAGTGCCAATTTGGGTTAAAGTTGCTTAGCAACAAAGATCAGTGTACCCGGGCCCAGTAGTTTTGGGTGGTTCCACCACAGCAGGCATCAGAGCTCGCAGACAGCCTACCAGAGATGGCAACCTCGGGTTTCAAAACAACAATTTAAAACTTGACTTCAAAACTACTAAAGTTTTTGAAAGAGTTTAGGATCTCCAAGGACAAGTCTAGGACGTAAAGCCCTAGGGAATCTTATGGGTATTATCAGGTGGCTTATTTTGTATGGCTAACTTCCAGCACGTTACTTTTCAGTATTTAAATTCTTCAATTTAAATTCTGCAACTACATCATCGCCACGAAGGTATGCTTACTCAGTCAGCTGAGGGAGTCTAACCTTCCCGTCGGTGATGCGAGCCGAACGCTGGAGCTCAAGCAGTGGCCTACTTGAGCTGCTGCCCATATACCAATTTCGGTTGAATATATGGGGAGTAAAGGTTCGAAATTGGAATTCAATTCCCCGCCAAAGACGGTACTCAGTCAATACGTTGTTTCGATAACGTATGCTTAACGTTGTCCATACGGCGGTAATTGTATGGATGCCGGTTCTATAGTGACCGGTAATGTATGGGAACGCTTTCGTGAGTGCTGGCACGGAAGGTTCAATTTATATTTGTCAAATTTTCTGCAGGTACGCTAACTCGAAACCGAATTCTAGGCTATCTAGTTATATCGAGTAACTATATAGTGAGAGACGTAATATGTATGCCACCAAAGTCGTTGCGTAAGACCAAGATTACTTGGCAATTCTTTTCCTTGGTGAGGACGAATAGGTTCTGCATTCATTATCAAAAAGGTTAACAAATAAATCTCTGGAGAAATCGCAAGCAAATCAGCTGAAATCCTATCCTAAGGAGTATCCCGAAAGTCTGCAACTTGGTTTCCATGAATTTTAACCTTCTGTTAAGTTACTCAAATCAACTTGAGGTAGTAAGACGAAATGATGTTTCCTAAGTTATCAAGCTTCTGTAAAAATTTGAAATTTTTTGAAGTCTTCTAGCTTCGTAATTGTGATTTTAGATCAACATTATGTAAAACTGATAACTCGGAACAGTATAGACAACTGAAATTTTTCGACCCTTAAAAGTTGTTCAAACGAAAAATAGTTCAACATGAAAGTTGTAGACAATTAAGTGATTAACTTACCACGAAAATTTGAAAAAAATTTGCCGTCTGGTTTGAGAGTTATGGTCAAAATGCACCCTCTCTGGACACCCAGTTTTTCTGGTTGACGTCACTCTGAAAACCTGAGCATATCACCCCCTTAGAGTCCGAATTGATCTTAGTGTTGACTAGATGAATTGTTCCTGGTTATCCTAGGGAGCTTGTGTAAATTTTTGAGAATTTTTGGAACAAAATATCTATCATTTTGACAATTTCTTTCACTGTCCAGAGTTAGTAGTTCTTGCTACCATCAGCTGATCCATCGGTCTTTTGTTGGGACAGATGGAAGAGCTGCTGGTCGTTGACGCGCAGGGACACGTGCACTCCGCTTGCCTGCACTGGGACGGGTTTCCCCGCCGTCTCTGGGAGCTTTTGAGTGCAGCCGGTTACCTCCAGCCACCGATTTACGATGGCCACGAGTTTGTGGAGGACGGAGTTCGTCGCTGCAGTGTGACGATGGTGATCCCGCAGCACCCGCTCAACGGGTGGGAGCCGATCGTGACTCAGGTGGTCGGTCACTACCTGCTGGACACTTGGGAGCTTACCGCCATGAGGGCGATGACCACTTTTTGCTCTTCGCACCCTCTGGAGGTGGTTCTGACCGCGTTCGGGTTGTTCCCTGCACCTGACCCGGTAGACCCGCTTTGGCTCGACCGGATGGCACACGTGGACGTGGTCGCTACCCTTGACCCGGTCGGGGCACTTCGGACGGCAGCGATGTGCTTGGACGGTCTTTACAGACTTCACACTTACCAGAGTTACGCCGTCGCTCAGTTGGTGGACCACGCTCAGGCCTTGCACCTGGCGGTCCAGCTGAGAGATGGGCAGCTTCAGGAGGCTAGTACCGAGCTCGAGAGCAGGGCTACTCTTATCACCCAGCTCCACGGCCAGGTTCACGAGCTTCAGGACACGGTGTTGGATCGTGATGCTACGATCAACTTCTTGGAGGACCAGTTTCACGACCTGCAGCTTGAGTTGGACGAGGCCCAGGGGCAGCTCCACGCGATACAGCACGCGCAGGATGCCCTTCACGCACCTCCTGACAAGATGCAGGTGGATGAGGAGGAAGATCCCCAGGAGATCGAGGGTGTTTCAGAGATGGACTCCGAGGACCAGGCGCCGCAGCCCGCACCGGTTGAGGTTCACACTCCTGCGGCGAGTGAGGCATCGGTCAACATGTAGACCGAGGCGCGGTTTCCTAGCTTTTGTAGACTCCTCTTAGTGTGGCCTACTTTTGGATCATGGATACTAGGCTAACTTAGAGTTGAGTGACCCCCTTAGTACTGAGGTTAGGAGTAACCAAGTAGAAATGAGAGGATGATGGATGTAATGAATCCCTAATGCTACTAATGTGAATTACCAGTGATCTGTGAAAAGCTGAAGGCAGCAGCAAGTTCGAATTTTTATCCTCTTTTCCTTTCGGATTTAGCTCCTGAGTTGAATACAAAAGTTGTTCCAAATTTCATCATGGAAATACTCGCAAAATTTCAGCCCGAACGGATTAGTAACACGGAGATAATCGCCAATTACAGAAGCCCTGTTTTCTGAAAAACAGAAAGACCAGAGGAGTCAATGAATTTTTCGACTAACTTACTCTGGAAATCTGACTTTGTGATGACTACCAAAGTTGTATCCCATGAAATTGTCTATCTCTTGTAAAAATTTCAAGTTTATATCATGTACAGAACTCCAGTTATGAGCGTTTTCGTATCATTTGTTTTGCTGCACCACATGATTTAAGCAATTCCCATTACTTCCACGTCATTTGAGTTGCACCTTCCGTTTGAAATGATGATAATGTTGATCCTAATGCAAAAGTACTCACATTTCAGATGGTTGGATCAACTCGAGGCACCCCTAGAGGTTTTGGAGCCGGGGGGAATGGCGATCCCCCTCCACCTCCTCCACCAGTGGGTATCGCTGAGGTTCTTGCCGCCCAGACGGAAATTTTGCGGCAGCTGGTACAAGCTCAGCAACAACCGCGGGGTGGGCATCATGCTCATCACGCACAAGAGGCGAGCTACCAAGATTTCCTCAGTACTCAGCCGCTGCTGTTCAATAAAGCGGATGAGCCTCTGGACGCGGACGCTTGGATTCGCACAATCGAGTCCAAGTTTTCTCTATTGACTACTCCTTGTTCCGAAGCGAACAAGACTCACTACGCCGCGCAATAGCTTCGCTGAGCAGCTCATATGTGGTGGGATCATTACCACGGGATGCTACCGGCTGATCATGTGGTGAATTGGGATGAGTTCAAATTGGCTTTTCGAGATCATCATATTCCAGCTGGACTTCTTGACCTTAAGCTCAACGAGTTCTTGGCTTTAACACAGGGCACTCGTACTGTGGTGCAGTATGCCCAAGTATTCCATCAATTGTGTCAATATGTTGGACATCACGCGGACACTGACGCTAAGAAGCATGAACGCTTCCGTCGAGGCCTTTGCACCAAGTTACAAGAAAGGCTAAATCTTGTCCGTGCGGACACTTCCAATGAATTGGTGAATATGGCTATATCCCAGGAGGATCTTATTTCTGCTCACCGCGCTGAAAAGAAGCGCAAGGCACCTGTTGGACCCTCGAGTGCCTCTGCACCGAGGTATCGTATTGTGCAGAATAACCCACCCGCACCCTCTCAGAAGCCCCCTCAGCCAGGGCGTTGGATTATTCGCCTCCTCAACAGCAGCAGCAGACTCGATTCGGGCTTCCTCAGCAAGCTCGAATTGCACCTCAGCAGCAGCAGAACGGCCCTAGGCCGAATGCTCAGCCAGCCGCTCGCCCCAATAATAATAACCGCTGTTTCAGATGCGGGAGTCCGGATCACTTTGCCAAGATGTGCCCCCAGGCGGGACAAACTCAAGGGCAGGCTTCTCGCAGAAATGATCAGAACAAGGGCAAGAGGCAAACCATTCAAGTCAGGCAGGACCGACTTAATTTCACCAACTTGGCTGACCTTCCAGAAGGAGCACCAATTATGTCGGGTACATTCTCCATAAACCATCACCCCGCAGTTATTTTATTCGACTCTGGTGCATCTCATAGCTTCATTAGTTCTAAATTTGGAGCAAAGGTTGGGTTAGATTTTTGCCACACGAAAGGGTCATTTATGATATCTACTCCGGGTGGTAAAATTGCATCAAACCAAATCGTTAATAATGCGCCACTTAGTTTGGGTAGTAAAACCGTTCCTACCACCTTGATATTGTTACCACTAGAAGGTATGGACATTATCCTGGGAATGGATTGGATGAAAAGACATGGGGTAATGTTAGATATCTCTTCCCGAGCCGTTGAAATAAATTCTCCAACTCATGGTCATTCGGTTCTATATTTACCTCATCACCAATGCAACAACTCTTGTGCCTATGCCATGAAAGATATTCATCTCGAAGGTATTCCGGTAGTCCGTGAATATGCAGATGTGTTTCCGGACGATTTACCTGGTATGCCGCCAGACCGGGATATCGAATTTGTCATTGAACTTCAGCCTGGTACAGCACCCATTTCAAAAAGGCCGTACCGAATGCCGCCTAAAGAATTAGCTGAATTAAAGATCCAGCTGCAAGAACTTCTGGACAAGGGTTATATTCGCCCAAGTGCTTCACCTTGGGGTTGTCCAGCATTGTTCGTAAAGAAGAAGGATGACAGTCTGAGGTTGTGTGTTGACTACCGGCCTCTCAATGCGGTGACCATCAAAAATAAATATCCACTTCCCCGCATTGATGTACTGTTTGATCAGTTGGCGGGAGCAAAGATCTTCTCCAAGATTGATCTTCGTTCGGGTTATCATCAAATTAAAATCCGGCCTTGTGATATTCCCAAGACCGCTTTCTCAACCAGATATGGACTATATGAGTACCTGGTTATGTCTTTTGGTCTCACCAATGCGCCAGCTTATTTCATGTATCTTATGAACTCGGTATTCATGCCGGAACTTGACAAGTTTGTCGTTGTTTTTATCGATGACATTCTGATCTATTCCAAGAATGAGGCAGAACATGAGCAACATCTGCGCATCGTTCTCCAACGTCTCAGAGATCATAAGCTGTATGCAAAATTTTCCAAGTGCGAATTCTGGCTGGACACAGTCAAGTTTTTGGGTCACACTATATCCAATGAAGGCATCTCAGTTGATCCCGGTAAAGTACAGGAAGTGATGGACTGGAAACCACCTACTTCAGTTCATCAGATCCGCAGTTTTCTCGGCTTGGCGGGGTATTACCACAGATTTATTCCGGATTTCTCCCGAATTGCTAAGCCCATGACAGAACTACTAAGGAAGGATGTCAAATTTAAATGGAATTGAAAGTGCGATGAAGCATTCCATACGTTGAGAGCACATCTAACCACTGCACCAGTCTTGGCTCAACCTGACAACAATAAACCCTACGACGTTTATTGTGATGCTTCAGGTACTGGTCTTGGTTGTGTTCTAATGCAAGACAATCGGGTTATAGCATATGCTTCCCGCGCTCTTCGGCCACACAAGCTAAATTATCCCACTCATGATCTTGAGCTAGCCGCAGTTATTCATGCTCTCAAGCTTTGGAGACATTATCTTATGGGCACTCATTGCAATATCTACACCGACCATAAGAGTCTCAAATACATTTTCACTCAAAGTGAGCTGAATATGAGGCAACGAAGATGGCTGGAATTAATCAAAGATTACGACCTAGAAGTTCATTATCATCCGGGCAAGGCTAATGTTGTAGCCGATGCGCTCAGTCGCAAGGTTCACTGCAATTGCCTTTCAGTGGAGTCGTATAATGACACATTGTGTGCTGAAATGCAAAAGCTGAAATTAGAAATCATTCCTCAGGGCTCTTTGAATCATATTTCGGTGGAACCGACACTCTATGACAAGGTCATCATGGCACAATTACACGACAAAAGTGTTGGTATCATCAAGCAGCAAGTAGTAGAAGGTGAAAATAAATACAAGTGTTTTCGAGTGGACCATAAAGGAATTTTGTGGTTCGAGGATCGCCTAGTCGTTCCAAAGAATCATGAGCTGCGGAAACAAATCCTGGACGAAGCACATCTCTCTAAATTCTCTATTCATCCGGGTAGCACCAAGATGTACCAAGATCTAAAACAAAATTTTTGGTGGACCCGCATGAAGAGAGAGATTGCTAAATATGTCGCAGAGTGTGACACCTGTCAGAGAGTGAAAGCTAGTCACTTGAAGGTTGCTGGAACTCTCCAACTGCTGCCAATTCCGTCTTGGAAATGGGAAGATATCAGCATGGACTTCATAGTGGGTTTACCAAATACTTCTCAGCATCATGATTCCATATGGGTCATTGTTGATAGGCTCACAAAGACCGCTCATTTTATTCCAGTGCATACGGAATATCGAGCCAAGAAATATGCTGAAATCTATATTGATCGGATTGTCTGTCTACACGGTATCCCCAAAACGATTATCTCGGATCGTGGTCCTCAGTTTGTGGCAAGGTTTTGGGAGCAACTCCAAGAAGCACTCGGAACCAAGTTAATTCGAAGCTCAGCTTACCATCCACAGACTGACGGCCAGACCGAAAGGGTGAATCAAATTCTTGAGATATGCTTCGAGCATGTGTCATCCACTATGACAAGAACTGGGACAAGTGTTTATCCTTGGCTGAGTTTTCTTATAACAACAGCTATCAGGCCAGTCTGAAGATGGCACCATTTGAGGTCTTGTATGGTCCACGGTGTCGAACCCCTTTGAGTTGGTCCCAGACTGGGGAACGTCAATTATTTGGACCCGAATTAGTGGTCAAGGCTGAGGAGAAAGTAAAAATAGTACAAGCTAATCTCCGAGCAGCCCAGTCTCGGCAAAAGAGTTATTTTGATAAAAGAAGGGATCCTCTGAAGTTCATGGTTGGTAACCACGTCTATTTACGAGTGTCCCCAACTCGAGGCGTTCAACGTTTCGGAGTCAGGGGTAAGCTAGCACCTCGCTATGTCGGGCCATATGAAATCATTGAAGAATGTGGACCCGTGGCTTATCGTTTGCGACTTCCTTCCTGACTCGCGGCCGTCCATAATGTTTTCCACATATCCCAACTCAAGAAATGTGTTCGAGTTCCTACGGAAATCATTGATCAACAAGAAATTTTAGTGGAGCCTGATCTCTCATATACCGAATATCCACTCAGAATTCTGGATCAAAAAGAGAGAGGTACTCGTTAAAAGGTGGTAAAAATGTATAAAATTCAGTGGTCTCATCACACTGAAGAAGAAGCCACCTGGGAGACGGAAGATTATCTTAATCGACATTATCCAGGTTTTCTTAGCTCCACCACAGGTATATCATTTTCCCTACCTCAATCCAATCATCCAATCTCGGGACGAGATTCTTTTTAAGGGGGGTAGGTTGTGACACCTCTGGTGTCAGTACATTTAAATACAATCAATGTACCTTAGTCAAACTAAAAAGAAAAATTTGGGAAATTTAATTCAAAAGAGAAAGGGGCAAATAAAGGACAATCATATAAAACAAATTAAAGGAAAAAGAAAAAGGAGTGAAAAGCTAATCAAAATTTTAATTCAAAAATGTGCACAAAATTTTAGTTGGCTCATGAGAGGTGTTTCAATTGACATGTGCTCAATTGAACTTCAGCCAAAATCAAGTCAAAAACTGAATAAAATTAAAGTCCTTTTGTGCAAATATGCAAATGTACCAATAGTTCAAAATGTGAGTTTCAAATGAAAATTTGCATAACACGAAAGTTGTAGATCTTGAAAAGTTATGCAAAAGTGGTATTCAACACTTTTTCATTTGAGCCCTCTAAATAGGAGATAATTTTAGTTTACCGAGGGGTCCCTGGATTTTCAGAAATCACAAATATGCCCTTATCTCCATCTCTCCCTCCCCCGGCCTGCTCGGTTCGCGCCGCCCGCCGTACGCCGCCGGTGGACTTCGTCCACCGCGCGCCCGCGGCCAAATGGACCCGGGGAGAACCCCCAGCGCCACCTGGCCCGCCCCTTGGCGCCCTCCCACGCCCACACGCGTCCCAGGCCGCTCCCCGAGCCGCCACGATACCCCCCGCCATGCGCCGCGCCGCCCGCTCGCCGTCGACTCGCCCAGGGCCAAATCTACAGCCCCCAATCGCTACTCCCCTCGCCCAGGAGCTTCTTGGCCTATAAGAACCCCCAGAGCCCCGCCATTGCGCGCCTTCTCCTCCTTCTTCCTCCTCCCGCCGCTCCGCCATGGCCGCCAAGATCCAGCTCGCGCGGACCATCTAACCCTGCATTGGCCCCTCCGACCACCGCAGCAGCTTCGCCACCTCCTAGTTAAGCTCCACGCGTGCGGAATCAAACCCAAACCTACTCCCAACGCCGTTCCCCTTTTGCGCCGCCGCCGGCGAGCTCGGGCTAACCGCGGACCGGCCAGCTCCGAAGGAGACCGAGCCCGACAGCTACCCCAGGAGCATCCAGAAGCTCCCGCCGTGCTCGTGCGCTCCCTGTTCCCCTACCCCGAGCCCTCCTTCACCTCCAGTGCCGGCGAACCGAACAACCGACCCGCCATCGACGCCGACGAGCTCGAATCCGTGCATCCCACCCTCGAACGCCGACCAGGGTAGGTGTTCCTCGATCCTTTCTTTCCCACGCGCCTCCCCGTGGTAGCCCCGGTAAGCCCTGCACCGCAGAACACCACCGGCAAGATGCCATGGCGGAGAAGGCCGGCGAAGGACCCGGTTGTAAATACTTTTCTTTGTTCAAGGGTGTTTCTGCAAGTTTTCCAGTGTATATCAGTGAACTTCTAAAATGCAAAACAAATCACAAAAAAATCAGAAAAATGTAAACTCAACTGATCTGAAATCCTTGCAACAAGATCTACAATTTTTGTAACATTCACATTTGCATAAACTCAACCGATTTTAATCTGGAAAAAAGAATAAGAAAACCACCTTATGTGTGTTCAGGAAGTTCTACTCAGCAAATGATCTTGATTTTTGGATATGTTATCAATAATGGAATCTTAAGATCACAGTAAAAATATGACGCCCAACCAAAACAGATATCATGTTGGAACAATCAAGATTCTCTAATCTGTTGTTAGCTTTCGTGATTTAATTCTGGACAATATGAACATGAACTTGCTCTGGAATTTTTACTGCATGCATGTGCCACTGAATCCCTGATAATACTAAATTTTGAAATTTCTTAAAGTTCATTTGCTATATACCATGATTTATGCTCGTTTAATCAACTTAATTCTTCATATATAGTTCTTATGCTCAGAAAAATCTATATTTATTTCTGGAGTCTCTTTTTATCCCTGTGTTCCTGTCTAAAAATTTTAAGCTTCTGTTACTGAGTTTTGCTTTGCTGAATAATCATGCTTAGCATCTTAGGGCTAGATTTACTATTTTTGTTCTGAGTAATCCACAATGTTTTTGATCATGATTTTTGGGCATGATATTTCTTAGAGTATGTTCTATCTGTAATAAAAAGGTCATATGCAGTACTTTTTAAATTCACCTTGAGGGATTTATGCTAATTCATGTTAAGTTAAATGCATAACTAATTTATCTGGTGGTTAATAAGCTTGATAATTTTTATGGAACATGTTTAGCTCTTGAGTAGGCTCTGGTAAAAATTTGAGAACCATATCCCTAGGAAAAACTTTCTGTAGATTTAATCTTTGTTAATGGCTTGCTGTTTTTATTCTTTTTATCATCTCTGCTGTATAAGCATATAAAATCTGGAAAAATTTCAGTGCTGAGTATATGATTTGAAGTTGTTCCCATAAAATTTGTTGCACCATAACCCATGTGGAACATTGTGTACAAAAAGATGAAGCAACTAGAGTAATCCTTTTGCATGAATAGTTATAGTTTGTGCTCTTTGGTAGATGCTGAAATTTCTACCATGAATGTTCAAGTTATGATTTGAGTTACTTTAGGGTTTCATCACCAGATCTTTAGTAGTTTTGTGGTTATGAAATAATGAAGGCATGCTATGTTTTAATGTGGGAAAAACAAACCAAACCCCCCACTCATTCATGAAGAAATGTAGTTAGGTTTACTACTCTATAATTGACTGCCCATGAAATGAAAAGTAAAACCATCACTAAATCAACTTTGTTGAACTACAACTTTATCGTGAAGGAAAGAAATTGTTATCCATGAATAACTCATAATCTTGCATGGCATATAGAAACGGTTAATCTCGCGGACGGTGACTACGAGTTGGTGCCCGCGGACTCTCGTGCGGATCAGGAGGTCTCCTTGAACTGTACTAACTTGTCTCAAGACCTGGGCCAAGCCCCAGAAGCTTTTCTGCCTGACAGTGCCCAAGAAGGCAAGCCCCGGAGCATAATCCCACTATCTTCCGAATTATCTTTCAGCTATCTATCTATTAATGTATTGTAATGTTTTGTTTTCGACATTTAAGTTTTCTAGGCGTTGATCGAAAACCGTAGATGCATGACCTCTAGGAACCTATGTTTGATACCGGGTCTTTATCGACTAGATGCCATGCTAAATAGGTACGGTAGAAGTCGAGTGGTTTCCTGCCTCTCGCGAGCAAATAGGATTTGTACTGACTTTAATTCCTGTTGAAATGTAAGGACAACGGGCGGGGTTGTATAGTTGTGATACCCCGCTGGTGTAGTCAAAAATGGCTAAGGTCGTGGTGTGTGGCTCATTTCGTTAAGCGTTTGAAAGTACTAGCCACATACCGAGAAATATGGTAATCGGTAAGCTTAAGTACCTGATTGGACCGGCGAGTGGAACGATCTCGCACCCTCCTGGTAGAAGTAGGGTTTATATTTTTGTCGCGACGTACGGGTGCAGAGTGGTCGGACTCTGTAGTCGGGGAGGGTGTGCCGGATCCACGGACTGGAAAGAAAGGGGAAAAGTAGTGTGGGCGGGAGTGAAGTCGATCCCCATGCGTGTGGTCTAGGTTCCCCTGGCCAGGTTGAAATCCGATTCAGAATCGTCCGCCTCTCACGGCATGAGATTGCTTAATGCTTTCGGTCACACAGAGTAACAAGTGGAACCAATATTGATAATATTGTTGTATGATTAAATGTATGCTCTACCATGCTTGGGTAGAGATAGTTGCAAATTAGAATGGTTAATCTAACTAGAAGATGGCTAATTAAAATCTGAAAATAAGGATCAACTCTTAGTGGCATTTTTGGCAATCAAACCCCACAAACCAAAAAGCCTTGCATGTCTAGTTATCGGACTATGATATATCCGGAGACGGGTCAGTCTTGCTGAGTATTAGTATACTCAGCCTTGCTTGTGGCACTGTTTTTCAGGTACTAACTTTGAGGATCTGTTTGCAAGTCTTACTTGGCCGTGTACTCTGCCTCCGGGTTGGTCTGTCGAGTGGGATGGTCCTTCAGCTAGTGCTAATCACCCTCCCGCTGAGTGATGCATTCGTACGGGCTTTATCGATGCGTCACGTTATCTCGCTAGTTATCTTTTACTGCTTCCGCTGAACCATGAAACTTGAATAATTGAGTAGATGGAACTCTGTAGTACCTTACTATTCTGAACATGGTTTGTAATAAATTTCTTTTCCGCTGCAATCACTCTGAGATGTATGAAATGTTCTGTGTTGTAATCTCTGGGCTCACCTTCGTGTGAGTGTTGTCTGCTGATCCTGGAATAGCGTGGCTTTTATCGAGGCTTCACTCGAGGAACTACCGGTGAGTGCCAATTTGGGTCAAAGTTGCTTAGCAACAAAGATCAGTGTACCCGGGCCCAGTAGTTTTGGGTGGTTCCGCCACAGAACCGACCTCAAGGGGCTATAAAAGGGGCCTCCCACCACACTCAACACACACCACTTGCAAGCCTCTCTCTCTACACTCTCTTGTGACTTGTACTCCTTAGGGTAGTGGAGCTAGGCTAGTACTTCATCTCCTTTGTGAATCCAGTCGTCCTCGGGGTCGGCAAGCAATCCTCGGCCTCTGGTATGGCTTTGTATTCCCACTTTCTCTATATTATTCATTCAGAGTTCATTCTTGGTTATCTTGCTATGTTCGTAACTTGCTTTACCAAGTTATTCATAGTTGCATGCTTAGACCAGATGATCTGGGTAAGGATATCGGTTCGTTGTGCTTTCGGGCTTGCCTTAGCATCTTACCTGTCCATCCGAAGGGTGGGGGACCTGGGGGTGCTAGGGTAGTGACCTCATATAAGGGAATGGTGCCCGGGTATGCGGGATCCTTGGGATATGATGGTGCTCCACGGTGTGACTAGGGTATACCGCAGGTCGTGACAGTCCTGTCGGTCCACCGGGAAGCTGCTTCTCGGTTAGCGTACTCCCCGATGTTCGGGTACGGTGTAGGAGTTCATGCAAAGATGAAACGGGGCTGGATGTTCTCCAGTGCGGATCATTCTCCCCGATGTCCCTAATTTCCCGGCACCTGTAGCTCTAAGCAATGTGGCTAACATAACTTATCTGCAAACATGAATAGTATACTAGGAATCTTTGCCTATGCTCCCACTAACCTTAGGATTGCTTGTTTATTCTTTATTCATGAGAGTTGGTTATTCTGTGTGTGTCACATTACCCCTGATTATCCTTTATTTATCACTTACCCCTGTATAGTTAGTGGTCTTCATCTTGCTCATACGTGTCATGGTTATGTAACTAAGTAAATACACTTTACACAACCTAGCCATCCCTTGGGAAAATATAAATAACGATACCCTGAATACTTCCGGGTGAAATGCTACAACGGTATATCTGTGTGCTTGCGGATCCATCTGTAAACGTTAAGACATACCACACGGCATCTTCGAGGCACCGTTGCTAGGAACTAACCACTCCTAGTGATGACGCTAAGTAATGCCAACAAGCATTTCTGGCGCCGTTGCCGGGGACTAACCACTCCTAGTGATGACGCTAAGAAATACCAACAAGCATTTCTGGCGTCGTTGCCGGGGATGGCACTAGGTGTAAAGTTATTTACTAAAGTACATAAATATGGCAATATAAGTAAGAGATAGCTTCTGCTTATACAGGCTAATGTGTTTATCTTTTTGTTTTCTCCTGATTGGATGAAAATAGGGTAGTGTATGTCTGGTTTCTCCTTGCCGATAAATTTTGTTGAAAATCCCGAGAAGCTCGTGAGAAGGGTCCGACCTCGCATCGTCCCTCCTCCAATCTCGCAGTCGACAAGAGAGCCAGCTTCCCAAGCACCATCAATCACTGAACTCATGGCTGAGAAGCCTCTCCGCGACATCTCCATCCCCTCAGCTGCCAATGTGGCAACTGGACCCAATGTTGATGTTGGGGACATGAACTTTGAACTGAAGTCCAGCCTCATAAACATGGTGCAGACTAGCCCATTCTGTGGCAAGCCGAACGAGGACGCCAACGCCCATCTCCAGAATTTTCTGGAGCTCTACAAGACCGTAACCATACGGGGCATTACAGCTAACGCCATCAGGCTCTGGCTGTTTCCTTTGTCCCTCCCGGGGAAAGAGAAACAGTGGTTTTATCAGAACAAGGAAGCCGTCAGCACGTGGGACAAATGTTCCACGGCGTTCCTCGCCAAATTCTTCCCGTTGGGCAAAACCAATGCCCTGCGTGGAAGAATTTCAAGTTTCCAGCAGACAGGGATGGAATCCAACCCAGAAGCTTGGGAGAGGTTGCAAGAATATATACTTGCCTGTCCTCATCATGGGATCGACGAGTGGCTCGTGCTCCAAAGCTTCTACAACAGGCTAATGACAACATCCAGAGCCCGCCTTGATGCTGCTACTGGAGGAGCATATCTCGATCTCACCATTGCCAAGGCTATGACCTTAATCAAGAAGATGGTCTCCAATCAAGGCTGGAACGAGGAGCATTCCCAGCCCAGAACCAAAGGCGGAATGCATACCGTCAAGGAGACGGACATGCTTGCCGCCAAGCTGGACCTCCTAATGAAGAAGCTTGACGAAGGGAATCGGCAATAAAAGCTTGTTCCCGTTCAAGCCATGAACTCGTACTTTACGTGCGAGGTTTGTGGTGATGGTGGACACTCAGGGAATGACTACCCCGAGACCCATGAAGATGCAGCCTACATTAACAACAACAACACCGGGTTTCGTCCACAAGGAGGCCAGGGGTGGGGTCAAGCATGCCCACCATTCCAAGGAGGTAACAATTATAACTCAAATTTCAATTCGAATTTCAATTCGAACCAACCCTCCTTGAGAGACTTAGTCTTTGTCCATGCTAAAATAAATGAATCATTAAACAAGAAGCTTGTTGCTAATGGCAAAATTTTAGAAAGCATACATGAAGTTGAAACTCTTTCTTCTGCTTATTGTTGATGGTCATTAAGTATGAAATATGACCGTCAACTATATTCATTTAAGAAGGAAAACTATAACTCTTACTCGCATATTTGTATCACTAACCTAGCTCCACAGTTGTTTTCGAGAATTTATGATTTCAGGAGAACAAGTCCGGAATAAGAAGAAAACACAAAGAATACATAGACGAAATCACAGAAGATCGCATCCAGCGTCACTCATACAAAAGAGGCCCACCTAACAGACCAAACCGACCAACTGGACCCCGGCACCGACATACCAACATCAGGACCCACAGGGCAGACACACGAAGAAATACGGTGGCCAGGGGCGCCAAGGTGGGGCCAGCCGAACCCATGGTTCGGCCGAACCTGCCCTGGCTCCCGTCCAGGTGCATTTTGGCAGGAAATCTGATCTTATCCTCCTGAAGGCGGTTATGAATGTTTCGATGTATACACTTGGCGGGAACCGACCTCAAGGGGCTATAGAAGGGGCCTCCCTCCTCACACTCAACGCACACCACTTGGAAGCCTCTCTCTCTACACTCTCTTGTGACTTGTACTCCTTAAGGTAGTGGAGCTAGGCTAGTACTTCATCTCTTTAGCGAATCCAGTCGTCCTCGGGGTCAGCGAGCAATCCTCGGCCTCTGGTATGGCTTTGTATTTCGACTTTCTTTATGCTATTCATATTGAGTTTGTTCTTGGTTATCTTGCTATGTTCGTAGATTGCTTAGCCTTGATCAGTGTTTATCCAAGTTATAGTAGTTGCATGCTTAGACCAGATGATCTGGGTAAGGATATCGGTTAGTTGTGCTTTCGGGCTTGCCTTAGCATCTTAACTGTGCATCCAAAGGGTGGGGGACCCGGGGGTGCTAGGGTAGTGACCTCATATGTGGGCATGGTGCCCGGGTATGCGGGATCCTTTGGATATGACGGTGCTCCACGGTGTGACTGGGGTAGACCGCAGGTGGTGACAGCCCTGTCGGTCTGCCGGGAAGCTGCTTCTCGGTTAGCGTACTCCCCGACGTTCGGGTACGGTGTAGGAGTTCATGCAAAGATGAAACGGGACTGGATGTTCTCCAGTGCAGGTCATTCTCCCCGATGTCCCTAATTTTCCCGGCACCTGTAGTTCTAAGCAATGTGGCTAACGTAACTTATCTGCTAACATGAATAGTATACTAGGAATCTTTGCCTATGCTCCCACTAACCTTAGGATTGCTTGTTTATTCTTTATTCATGAGAGTTGGCTATTCTGTGTGTGTCACATTACCCCTGATTATCCTTCATTTATCACTTACCCCTGTATAGTTAGTGGTCTTCATCTTGCTCATACGTGTCATGGTTATGCAACTAAGTAAATACACTTTACACAACCTAGCCATCTCTTGGGAAAAAATAAATAACGATACCCTGAATACTTCCAGGTGAAATGCTACAACGGTATACCCATGCGCTTGCGGATCCTTCTATAAACGTTAAGACATATCACATGGCATCTTCGAGGCGCCGTTGCTAGGAACTAACCACTCCTAGTGGCGATGCTAAGAAATGCCAACACTTATAAAAATCAACTAAGTTTCAACAAAATGATAGAAACTCAACTTGCTCAAATCGCAGCTGCTGCTCCTGTCTCTGAGAACGGGAAGATCCCGGGCAACCTGAGTCTCCCGTTGAAACTGCAAATATGGTGTCTACCGGATGGGGAAACCTTCCCCGGCAGACTTCTCGCACTAACCATGCAGGACAAACCACGCACCCAAGGATGAATGCGTGGGGCAGGCTGACAGCGAAACTACATGGAGATCCAGGGGTGCCCATGATCAGCTATTCCATCTTCGATCAATCCTACACACGGGCCCTCTGCGACCTTGGGTCAAGCATAAACATAATGCCCAAGGTAATCTTTGAGCAATTACAGTATCCTACACTTTCCCAGACCCGTATGTTCGTACAGCTTGCAGATTCCACAGCCCGACATCCCAAAGGGGTAGTCGAAAACATCTACGTACGAATCCAGAATTGCTTCGTCCTAGCCGACTTTGTCGTCCTCAACATGGATGGAGACTCGGGACTAGACCTTATCCTCGGATGACCGTTTCAGAACAGTGTGAAGGCTAGGATCGATGTTGGATCTGGAGAAGTCTAGTTCTGCATCGGGGTCGACAATATATTCTTTAAATTCCTCCATGGGAATTAGCAGAGGTTCGTGATCCAGTAGGCTCACGACGGAAGTCCACTCTGGGGTGCACCTGAACCCCAGCCGGAAGGACCTACGACCACAAGATCAAAGAGAAGACGATCAAAGAAGGTGTGGCATAAGGTCACAAGCTCGTCCTCATTCAATTCTCCAGGACAAGTCGAGCAGTGGTAAACACAGCAGGAGAAAGGTCCCGCTCGTCAGACTCTAAACGACGAGCCCTTGCCAAAGGTAAATCGGTACGTATCTCATTTTCACCCTCCATCATTTTGCTTTTCTTGACTTTTTCGATTTTTCCAACTGCATATTTGAATTTTCAAAACATCATTGCATGCTAGAAACTTTTCTAGCACTTTTCTATTTTTCACAAAAATCCAAAAATATTTCCGAGCATGAAAATCCTTTGAAAAATAAATTTGAACATCTTTTCGAAGCAAAGTTTGGCCGACACCAAAGTTTTAAAAGTTTTTGACCGTTAGAAGGGCATTGGGCCCTAGCTGTCAGCAGGGTGGCCCACCTAGGGTTCGGCCGAACCCTAGGGTCGTCCAGTCACCTGCCAACGGCTAGTGGGCCCAGCCTTTTCCAACGGTCACTAGCTGTTGTGCCTGGCTTCTCCCAATGGTGCCCGGCCATTCTCTCTTTAAATAGAGGCCGAGGGGTGGGTGTTGAGCTCTCACACTCAACTCTCATTCACTCACTCCCTCTCAAACTCTCTCAAAATTTGCTCTCAGGTTTTCATTGGATTTTAGCTCAAGATTTGATTTCAAGAAATCTCTCCTTCTCATTTCTTTGCTGCAAGAAAGAAGGAACAACTCGCGGGTAAGAACTTTCATTTTGGTTTCAATAACGTAACCCGTTTCGAGTTGCACTTGTTTTCGTTCCATCATGAAAGGCATAGGGTGGAAGGTTTCCAGTGCATTCAAGAAGATGACGGGTGGAAGTTCATCCTGTTCACGGGGGGGCTTAAGCTTGTACACACCCGAACCTACGCCTACACCAAGCACGATGGACTACGAAGAGGAAGAACAATACGAAGAGATGCAAGCCGAACCACAAGCCGAGGTCATAGAGATTGATGCGGAAGATGCACCATACCTCGACTTGTGAGATGATCGTGAACGACAAGGCTACACCATCCTCAAGAACAGAAGCTTCATCCACACCCAAGCATTCGATCTAGACCTCCTCATCAAAACAGGTATGTACGAAGACTTCTCTAACATTTGGCATGAAATTGGATGGGATAACTGTGGTAGAACCACCCGAATTATCCCGGTTCAAGTGCACTGGCCATCACCGTAAGGGCAACACCGACACAAACGCACTTCAAACGGAACAATTCTTGGTCTGTCGGGTAACGTCCCGATACAACCACCGGTTCTCGGATCGAACAAGCATACCTCGCACGAAGGCGAGTCCAGAGATATTTCAACCATACATATTTTACAACACAGGCATAGTAGTTACTACACAAGTTCAAAGTAATATTACAGTTCCAAACTTAGTAAAACAGTTATACAAGCCATAAGTTTCATGTTTAGAGTTTAAGCAGCGGAAAGAAAACTCGACGGCAACAACACGTCGCAAAAGTATACCAAGCTAGCCCAAGCAAGGTATCACTCATCGGGGTCATTGTCGGCCAAAGATGGATCCCATTCTACGGACCAGCCAGGAGGCAAAGAGCAGGGCCAAGACAGACTAGCGATCTGGTCCTCAAAACTCATACCTGAAAAAGGTTTCAACAGCACGGCTGAGTATTCTAATACTCAGCAAGACTTAACCGTCAACGGATATACTTAGTCCACCTAGCTAGACTATGCAGAGTTTTGTAGGCTTTGGTTTTTCTTTTGCTGAAAAGCAATAAAGAGTAGGTCCTTACTTTCAAATTTTAGCTTCCAAGATTCTAGTTGATTAACCATTCTATGTAAGCAACTACTCCTTATTCAACCATGGTAGAATTTTAAGCAAACATCAAGATTGATCATAATAATGTTACTCTTATTACTCTATGTGGCAAAGGGATCAAGCAGTCCCAAACCATGAGAAGCAGACGATTCGAATTGAAATTTGTTAACCTGGCCAGGCAGACCTAACACACACATTTGGAACACCGTCGGGTCGTTCCCAAACAACCGTTTACCTTTGATTCCGACCTGTGGATAGTGTCACTCTCCCCGACTACAGGGCACCATCTTCCCCCCTGTAGCCGCGATGTTGCCCAACATAAACATAAATAAAAACCTATCTCTAAGAGAGAGTGAAAGGTATATCCACTCTCCGGTCCGATCGGCTACTAGGCTTACCGCGTACCATATTTACGGCATGTGGCTAGTACGTTCAAAAACTTAACCACCGCTACCACACACCGCGACCTTAGCAAGTTCATCAATACAGACGGGGTCTCACACAAGGTCATTATATCGAACACGACCCCGTCCGTCGTCCTTATAATGATAGCAGAAAGTAAACAAGCAATTCCTATAGAGCTCGCGAGTGACAGGCAATCACTCGACTTTTACCGGTCCTATAAGCTTAGCAATTATTCGAACTCAGGTCTAGTGTTCAGTACATAGGTTCCTAGGATCATGCATCTAGGGTTTCAATTCAAATCCTAAGAATTGTAAATGCAAAAGTAAGTAATAATGATAAATTGTAATAATTTGAAATATGGGTTATGCCCGGGGCTTGCCTTCTCGGTAGTCGCTAGCTAAAACAGCCTTAGGCTCTTCCGGACTTTGGTCCGGGTCTTTAGTCAGTATGGTGGCGTTCAGCTGGGCCTCTTGATCACCTTCTTCGGACTCCGGGATCAGCTCGTACGTCCCATCTGCTAGAGCAGTCGTATCTATATGTGATGCAAGAACAGTATTACACAAACACACTTCACGATAAAGTTGTAGTCCAACATTTAGCAAACAAACATTCATATGGGCAAGCGTTTATAGGGTAGTTATTTAACAATGATTACTACACAAAACAACAAGATCAACTTCACAAAACAATTTGATTAAACTTACAAAGTAAGTGTTAGTTAGTTTATATAGCATATAAATCATGGTTTGCAAAGAATTGAGTAACTCAGTATACAAACAGTATCTAACTTTAGTAAAATTACTTCAAACAGTAAATACAGAGAGCAATCTACCCTGTAAAATTCATTCCATTTCATGCCACCAATTAATCAGAATAAAACAGTTATTCAGACTACACCTAGAGCAAGATCAAATTCTACAGAACAAAATACAGCACTTATGAAGCTCAAAATTTTTCAGAATAAATTTTTCAGAATTTATCTAGGCATAAAACTGAAGTAATAAGTTTGACAAAATTAAACCACATATGATAAAACTAATTAGTATAGGAAGTTATATAGTGTTTATGGATCCTAAATTTTACAGACATGAACATATAACCAAAATAGAGTTCTACAAAAATTATCAGAATTTTCTAAGTAAGGAAACTATTTATCACAATTAAAGCCTACTTAACAAGCATTAAATCAAAGAAATAGTTAAACAGATTTAAAATTTTCCAAACTTGGGCAACATCAAGGTTTTAGTAACATATGATCATGGAAAAAGTTTCACACACAAAACTTGAATATTTCTAACAGTACAAATAAATTAGCAAAACTAGTAGATTTAAGAATCTTGAAACTTTGACCTAGCTAATAATGTCAAAAAGGTTTCAAATGTTTACCAGATTCTAACAACACTGCAAGACACATCCTAGCCAAAAACCACATACAGTTACTGAGTAGAACTCATGGAACAAATAAAGTCTATTTATTATATTCTTTTTCTTGGATTAAAATACAGACCAAAAATGAAGATATGCATGTAACAAAACTTGTAGTTCTTGTAACAAGGATTCCAAAAAATTTGGGTTTGTATTTTTCTGATTTTTCTACGAATTTCTAGTTATTTTCAAAGTTCAGCCTAGAAACATATGAGAAAGGATTGAAAACTTGCATCCAGGACCCTAGAATTCTAAAAGTATTTGAAGGGGAGTCCCTGGCCAGAGTCAGAGCAGGGGAGGGAGGTTTGACCGGCCGATTCCGGCGGAGCTCGTCGCCGGTGGTGAGGGTGGAGGGGCTAGGGAGGTTCACCGGGTCAGGGCGCACCTGTAGGTGTGCTTGGCCGGGTCTGGAACGGTCGGAGGAGGCGGGTCCGCTACGAGCAGGGCGCCGACGGCGGAGGAGAACGGCGGCGAGGGTGCTCCGGTGGGTTCTGGGCGAGGAGGAGAGATCTGCGAGCTGTGCGAGGACGAGGCGGAGCTAATGGTGGAGTCAGTGCGGGCGGAGCGGGTCTGGAATGGCGGGTCGACGGTGAGCTTCGAGCTCACCGGTGTTTGGGCGGGGCGGCTGCGGTGTTCTGGGGGCTCTGGGCTGGGAGCTAGCGAGTGAGCGAGTGGATTGGGTTGCTGGGGTGCTCTAGGTGCTGGGGCGCGCAAGAGATGGGGGTCCGGGGTACTGCGTTGGGCTGGCCACGGCGGTGGCGAGGTGGCGGCCGTCTGGGGCTCGGGTGTGCATGGCAGAGACGGGGAAGCTCCAGCGTGAGGGGAAAAGGGCGGCGAGGAGCTCGGGCACGACGTGTGGTTGCCACAGAGAGCAGGAGGTGGTCTGCGGCCCTCCACGGCGGTGGGTGGCGCCGCTCAACGCCGGCGGCAGGGAGAAACAGAGAAGCAGAGAGGTGGGAGATGAAGTCTGGACTGATTTGTATTTTCCAAAAAGTTTAGGGGCCCTAATGTAAAACAAAAATATCTCCTAAACTAGGCCTCAAATGAAAAAGTGCCCAACATGAAAGTTGTTCAATTTTTCAAGATCTACAACTTTGATGTTGTGCAAAAATTGATTTGACCAACGGTTAAGGAGTTATTTTGAAAACATAGGAAGGATTTTGAATTTAATGGACTTTGTCTTTTCCAATGCAAATTCAGATTAATTTCAAACTAAAAAGCAAAATTTTCTGCCAAGCAATGATTACACTAAATTTTACAAATAAACCCTCCACAAAAGCAATATTTGCTCTCCCTATTCAAATTAAGTTATAGAAAGGACCCTGCATTAAAACATATTTACACAACTACCCTTAGATTTTTACAATAAGATCCTTTTTCAAGCAAAATAAGCACATGATGCATAAAATAAATGCAATTCTACTGTGCAGACACCTAGGGTGTCACAATAACTTTGTTCCCGTTGAGGAGTATGGTTCTCGACTCCTCACCATCCAATTTCTTTGCACTCTTCGGGAGGTGGAAAATGGGGTTTACTTTCGACTTTTCGGGAAAGAATATTTGCTTTCTTGGAAACTTTTGCCGGCCACCTCGATTTCAACAAACACTGGCCTATTTCTCTCGACCAAGCTTGCCGAGGTTTTAATCATCATGAGTTTTGGGGCCGTATTTCGGGTCAAGTTGTCCATGGCAAGTTTGCACCTCGGTGCAGCGATATTGATAATCCAACTCTTCAGTTGATGCACAAGTGGTTGACCATCACTCTCTTCCCAAGAGATGATATCCGACCTGTGCACAACGATGAGTTGCTCATTCTTTATGCCATGGTCAACAAGATCAAAATCTCCCCCGCGCAAGCTTTGGTTAAGCAATGGCTTTCTTATTTCAAGATGACGGGTCCTATTGAGTGCACTTCTTTGATTACTCGCATCGCTACACGTATTGGTGCCTTAGAGGGGAATTTTATTCCTTTCATTGAGGGCGACCGTGCGTATATCGACGAGGACTATTTGATCCAAGGTCACACACTTAAGAAAGGCCCGAATGACTCTTTGATTTTCTTTTACATGGGCTATACAAATGAGATTCCGCTTCCCAATGCGGAGTTCCATTTGTATAATTGCCATTCGCTAACCATCCCTCTCATTCCACGAGAAGGGGGTCGTAGACATAGATCTTCTGGTTTGCCCGGCAGGATGACAAGCAGGACTAGAAGGGAAGCAGAGCCGACACCACCACCTCAGTAGCCACATCAAGCATATTAGCATGAGGCCGGTGGTTTGTCATGGCACAGTGCCAGCACTGAGGAGTGGACACGGCAGGCACCAGGCCGCCGGTCCACCAGTTCCAGCTCTGGTGGAGCCCAGAACCTCATCAGACGGACGTCTTCATCTCGAGGTTTTGGTGACATCACCCAGCAGCTAGGTGAGCTGCGGGTGCAGGGCGACAACATACAAGAGACACTAAACCAACACATCAATAGTACCCAAGCATGGCAGCGTCATACTAGCGAAAGACTCCATGATATGGAGCAGTTGTAGTTGCAGCGACAGGAGGAGTGGAGGGCATACTGCCGCTAGACAGGCTTCAACCCCGATCAGCCGTAGTGGGCCTGAAACTAGCCTGGGGGAGGACCCCCACGAGAGGTAACATGTATTATTTATCTTTACTGCTTTCATAACCTTGCATGAAACCCATAAAAATTTGCAAAATCAGAAAATCCATAAAAAATTGCATAACTAAAAACAAATAAAAATTTGAAAAACTTAGAAAACACCAAAAGTATTTTCCTTTAATATGTGTACTAAGCATGGTGTAAGTTTTTCCTTGTTGAGATGATGAATAGTTGCTCTGTTAATTTCCTTCATATGCTTAGTTACAACTTTATGTTCTACCTAGTTTTGGGTTTGGTGGCTTAAAAATGTTCAAATCTTAAACTTGAAACTTGTGGGTAGCGAAAAGCATGATCCAAATCTAAGTTGTTGTGAGCTCTAATATGATTAAATAGAGTTTCTATGATCTTCTCTTATGTGATACTTGACATCCAGAGTATTTAATTTTGAAAACACAAAAATAATAATAAAAGTTCCTCAATGATATGAAATTCCTATCCAAAGTCGTATGTTGATTTTCATTGCAAAACCTTCCACATATGCAGCTTGCTGTCTCATTGAGTTTTGTCAAATTGGTGTGACCCTTTGTTGGCGCTCCTTAAGTACCCATTTTATCCCTTGTTTATCCTTGATAATGGCATGAATTCAATATCAAAATCACTAACCGTCCTAACCCCGGCCTAATTATTGGTCATTTTCACATATGCACATATATTTTGGAGGAACTTCGTTTTTGCAGGTTTTTGGCTTATTTTGGAGCATGAAATGACGAGGCCCGTGATCGAGCGCTAACATGGAGAAAGACGAAGGCCAAAGCCCAAAGGAAGGACCAAAGCCCATGTTGATTCGAAGCACATTCATGCACATCCATCCTCCAAGAGAGCCCAAAGGACCAAGCCCACGAAGATGAGATCAAGATACTTCGGGATTTAGCAAAGCAAATGAAGATTTAAGGAAGGATTCCCTATCCTATCCTTTCCTCGAAGATATCTCCAAGATAACAACGTCCAAAGGGGTGCAATCGTGAAGGACAGAAACTCTAGAAGATGCGAGGGGTCTACACGCCAAAGATGAGACCGAGGCGAGCCCGAAAAGGGGTAGGCCGGCCGGCCTAGGCCCATGGGGCCGGCCGGCCCAGCCCTTTTCTGAGGCGGTTTGCCTTCCCCTTCGACCGGTGGCTTCCTCGGCTTATAAATAGCTCGCACCTTATTCAACTCGAGGCATCCATCCAACCAGAACTCGACGAAAACCTAGGGCCAAGACCGGAGGGAGACGACGGCCGCCGCAAGTCTTCGAAGTTGTTTAGGAGATGGCTTAGGCCATCCCTAGCCGCCATGGCCTCCCTGCGTGGTTGTGTCATGGTGGAGTTCATGAGCTAGTTGGAGTCGTCAATGGTGTATACGCGGTGGTGGCGATCCAAACGAATCTATTATGTGAGTAATGTCTTCATGTCATCCGATCTATTTAGCGATCATGTCTCTCCTCTTTCGATTTCGTTCTTGCTTTGGGTGTGCTTATTCCTAGATCTATTCTCGAGATAGATTGCGTGGGGTGTTCTTGTAGCTATGGTGGCTAGGAGTTCATACCGGATCTACCCAAAGGGGGTTCGACTTGCTTCAGGGTATCCCGTTGAAAAGGGGGGCGTCGTGACAGGCCGTCTCCACAGAGTAGGTTGGGTATCGAGGGATCGGATTGGAGGTTTTGATTTAAAGAGGTTTTGGATGAGATGCATGTTGATCTTACTCGTTTAGCTAGATCTACAACTAGAATGCGTGTGATAGGTTTAGTCATGCCTTCGGTCATGCTTTATCCTTACCGATGTTCATGGATGAGATCAACCTTCGTACATCACTCATATTTATCAAAGGTTCACCTTTTATATGCAATTAATGCTTCATGTTAGGATAGATCCGTTAGATTAGATGGAAAACCCTAGTAAGTTCATTGTCCATCCACGGATTGATAAACCTTGGGGGAATACTCTAAGGGAAAAGCTACCACGAACCGTGCGCTTGCGGTATACAAATCGGGGGCGTTAGTGAACGTCAACACCCTTAGTGAGAGTCATTTCATACTCCCATGATCAAGATCACGTACACATTTCCACCACATGCTATGCTTCTACACTAAGAAGTAAGTAAAATTCCATCCATCCACAAAATAAAACTCCATGTCCATGTATGACACCTCTCTCTCAAAAATACATCAAAGATATGGGGCTATGCAAAAAGAAAATAAAAGATGCATACCCAAAGAAGGTATGCCACATGCTTCGGCATGTCAAAAAAAATAATAATAAAATATGCATACCGAAAAGGTATGCCACATGCTTCGGCATGTCAAAAAAAAATAAAAAGAAAAGATAGCCCCTTATCCAAAAAGAAAGAAAATGAGGGAGATGGTGCATACAAAGGAGTTCATACACCATCCACCAAAAATATCCACACAGTTGCACATCTTGATCAAGGTTTATGACTTGTTTCTCCTTTGGATCTGGTCTTTGACTTAGCAAAATATGAGAAGCAGGTATGCCTTCAAATCCTCCATACCTACAGCTCCACAAAAACAGCCATTAGAGATAGGTTGAGGAAGAAAGGCAGAATAAAAAGCCTTGGTAAGGAATCATACACATTGAGCGATCTGAGAGATCATCCGAGGAACTTTATAAATTTCTTTTGAAAAACCCTACAAAACCTCCGGATTGACAGTTGAGCTGAAGAGTAAGAAATATGAGCACTCTACGATACTATTCTGACTCTCAACCGTCAAAGATTAGGTAAAGCTAAAAGCTCCGCAGGAATAAGGTAAGAGGTAAGAACAAAAGGCCAACTTATTCAAAATCAAGGTAAGAAGCATTTGGTTGTGCCTAAGTATAAGTTTAAAATTCAACATTGTAGCAACTCCTGATCAACAACGAGCGCCTTGTTTTGCTCAGGGACGAGCAAAAGGCTAGATTGGGGGTGTTGTTGATGGTCGTTAAGTATGAAATATGACCGTCAACTATACTCATTTAAGAAGGAAAACTATACCTCTTACTCGCATATTTGTATCACTAACCTAGCTCCACAGTTGTTTTCGAGAATTTATGATTTCAGGAGAACAAGTCTGGAATAAGAAGAAAACACGATGAATACGCAAACAAAGTCACAGAAGATCGCGTCCTGCATCACTCGTACAAAAGAGGCCCACCTGACAGACCAAACCGACCAACTGGACCCCGGCACCGACATACCAACATCAGGACCCACAGGGCAGACACACGAAGAAATACGGTGGCCAGGGGCGCCAAAGAGGGGCCGGCCGAACCCATGGTTCGGCCGAACCTGCCCTGGCTCACGTCCAGGTGCATTTTGGTGGGAAATCTGATCTGATCCTCCTGAAGGCGGTTATGAATGTTTCCATGTATAAACTTGGCGGGAACCGACCTCAAGGGGCTATAAAAGGGGCCTCCCTCCTCACACTCAACACACACCACTTGGAAGCCTCTCTCTCTACACTCTCTTGTGACTTGTACTCCTTAGGGTAGTGGAGCTAGGCTAGTACTTCATCTCTTTAGCAAATCCAGTCGTCCTCGGGGTCGGCGAGCAATCCTCTGTAAACATTAAGACATACCACATGGCATCTTCGAGGCGCCGTTGCTAGGAACAAACCACTCCTAGTGGCGATGCTAAGAAATGCCAACACTCATAAAAATCAACTAAGTTTCAACAAAATGATAGAAACTCAACTTGCTCAAATCGCTGCTGCTGCTCCTGTCTCTGAGAACGGGAAGATCCTAGGGCAACCCGAGTCTCCCATTGAAACTGCAAATATGATGTCTACTGAATGGGGCAACTTTCCCCGGCAGACTTCTCGCACTAACCATGCAGGACAATCCACGCACCCAAGGATAAATGCGTGGGCCGGGCTGATAGCGAAACTACATGGAGATACAGGGGTGCCCATGATCAGCTATTCCATCTTCGATCAATCCTACACACGGGCCCTCTGCGACCTTGGGTCAAGCATAAACATCATGCCCAAGGTAATCTTTGAGCAATTACAGTATCCTGCTCTTTCCCAGACCCGTATGTTCGTACAACTTGGTGATTCCACAGTCCGACATTCCGAATGGATAGTCGAAAACATCTACGTACAAATCCAGAATTGCTTCGTCCTAGCTGACTTTGTCGTCCTCAACATGGATGGAGACTCGGGACTAGACCTTATCCTCGGACGACCGTTTATGAACAATGTGAAGGCTAGGATCGATGTTGGATCTGGAGAAGTCCAGTTCTGCATCGTGGTCGACAATATATTCTTTAAATTCCTCCACAGGAAGGAGCAGAGGTTCGTGATCCAGCAGGCTCACGATGGAAGTCCACTCTGCGGTGCACCTGAACCCCAGCCAGAAGGACCTACGACCACAAGATCAAAGAGAAGACGACCAAAGAAGGTGTGGTGTAAGGTCACAAGCTCGTCCTCGTCCAATTCTCCAAGACGAGCCGAACAGTAGTAAACACAGCAAGAGAAAGGTCCCGCTCGTCAGACTCTAAATGATGAGCCCTTGCCAAAGGTAAATCGGTATGTATCTCAATTTCACCCTCCATCAATTTGCTTTTCTTGACTTTTTCGATTTGTTCCACTGCATATTTGAATTTTCAAAACAACCTTGCATGCTAGAAACTTTTCTAGCACTTTTTCTTTCCTTCACAAAAATCCAAAAATATTTCCGAGCATGAAAATCCCTTGAAAAATAAATTTGAACATCTTTTCGAAGCGAAGTTTGGCCGGCATCAAAGTTTTAAAAGTTTTTGACCGTTAGAATGGCAGTGGGCCCTAGCTGTCAGCAGGGTGGCCCACCTAGGGTTCGGCTGAACCCTTGGGTCAGCCGGTCCCCTGCCAATGTTTAGTGGGCCCAGCCTTTTCCTAAGGTCACTAGCCGTTGAGCCTGGCCTCTCCCAATGGTGCCTGGCCATTCTCCCTTTAGATAGAGGCCGAGGAGTGAGTTTTGAGCTCTCACACTCAACTCTCATTCACTCACTCCCTCTCAAACTCTGTCAAACTTTGCTCTCGGGTTTTGGATTTTTGCTCAAAATTTGATTTCAAGAGACCTCTCTCTCTCATTTCTTTGCTGCAAGAAAAGAGGAGCAACTCACGGGTAAGAACATTCAATTCGGTTTCACTGACGTAACCCATTTTGAGTTGCATTCGTTTTTGTTCCATCATGAAAGGCATAGGATCGAAGGTCTCCAGCGCATTCAAGAAGATGACGGGTGGAAGTTCATCCCGTCCTCAGGGTGGCTCAAGCTCGTACACACCCGAACCTACACCTACACCAAGCACGATGGACTACGAGGAAGAGGAACAATATGAAGAGATGCAAGCCGAACCACAAGCCAAGGTCATAGAGATTGATGCGAAAGATGCACCGTACCTCGACTTGCGAGATGATCATGAACGACAAGGCTACGCCATCCTCGAGAACAGAAGCTTTGTCCACACCCGAGCATTCGATCCGGACCTCCTCATCAAAACAGGTATGTACGAAGACTTCTCTTACATTTGGCATGAAATTGGATGGGATAACTTCGTTCCCGTTGAGGAGTATGGTTCTCGACTCCTCACCATCCAATTTCTTTGCACTCTTCGGGAGGTGGAAAACGGGGTTTATTTTCGACTTTTCGGGAAAGAATATTTGCTTTCTTGGAAAACTTTTGCCGGCTACCTCGATTTCAACAAACGCTGGCCTATATCTCTGGACCAAGCTTGCTGAGGTTTTAATCGTCATGAGTTTTGGGGTCGGATTTCGGGTCAAGTTGTCCGACCCGTGCGCAACGATGAGTTGCTCATTCTTTATGCCATGGTCAACAAGATCAAAATCTCCCCCGCGCAAGCTTTGGTTGGGCAATGGCTTTTGAATTTCAGGATGACAGGTCCTATTAAGTGCACTTCTTTGATTACTCGTATCGCTACACATATCGGTGCCTTAGAGGGGAATTTTATTCCCTTCATTGAGGGCGACCGTGCTTATATCGAGGAGGCTTATTTTATCCAAGGTCACACACTCAAGAAAGGCCCGAATGACTCTTTGATTTTCTTTTACTTGGGCTATACAAATTAGATTCCGTTGGCCAATGCGGAATTCCATTTGTACAATTTCCATTCGCTAACCATCCCTCTTTTACTTGGGCTATACAAATTAGATTCATTTCATACTCCCATGATCAAGATCACGTACATGTTTCCACCACATGCTATGCTTCTACACTAGAAGTAAGCACATATCCATCCACAAAATAAAACTCCATGTCCATGTATGACACCACTCTCTCTCAAAAATATGCCAAGGATATGGGGCTATGCAAAAAGAAAAATAAAAGATGCATACCCAAAGAAGGTATGCCACATGCTTCGACATGTCAAAAAAAAAAGAGAGAATAAAAGACGCATACCCAAAGAAGGTATGCCACATGCCTAGGCATGTAAAAAAAAATAGCCCCTTATCCAAAAAGAAAGAAAAAGTGAGAGATGGTGCATACAACGGAGTCCATACACCATCCACCAAAAATATCCACACACTTGCACATCTTGATCAATGTTTATGACTTGTTTCTCCTTTGGATCCTGTCTTTGACTTAGCAAAATATGAGAAGCAGGTATGCCTTCAAATCCTCCATACCTACAGCTCCACAAAAACAGCCATTAGAGATAGGTTGAGGAAGAAAGGCACAATAAAAAGCCTTGGTAAGGAATTATACACATTGAGCGATCTGAGAGATCATCCGAGGAACTTTATAAATTTCTTTTGAAAAACTTTACAAAACCTCCGGATTGACGGTTGAGCTAAAGAGAAAAAAATATGAGCACTCTATGATACCATTCTGACTCTCAACCGCCAATGATGTGGTGAAGCTAAAAGCTCCACAGGAGTAAGGTAAGAGGTAAGAACAAAAGGCCAACTTATTCAAAATCAAGGTAAGAAGCATTCGGTTGTGCCTAAGTATAAGTTAGAAATTCAACATTGTAGCAACTCCTGATCAACAACGAGCGCCTTGTTTTGCTCAGGGATGAGCAAAAGGCTAGCTTGGGGGTGTTGTTGATGGTCGTTAAGTGCAAAATATGACCGTCAACTATACTCATTTAAGAAGGAAAACTATACCTCTTACTCGCATATTTGTATCACTAACCTAGCTCCACAGTTGTTTTCAACAATTTATGTTTTTAGGAGCACAAGTCCGGAATAAGATGAAAACACGAAGAATACGCAGACAAAGTCACAGAAGTCGCGTCCTGCGTGACTCATGCAAAAGAGGCCCACCTGACAGACCAAACCGACCAACTGGACCCCGGCACTGACGTACCAACATCAGGACCCATAGGGCAGACACACGAAGAAAGACGGTGGCCGGGGGTGCCAAGGTGGGGCCGACAGAACCCATGGTTCGGCCGAACCTGCCCTGGCTCCCGTTCAGGTGCATTTTAGCAGGAATTCTGATCTGATCCTACTGAAGGCGGTTATGAATGTTTCCATGTATAAACTTGGCGGGAACTGACCTCAAGGGGCTATAAAAGGGGCCTCCCACCACACTCAACACACACTACTTGGAAGCCTCTCTCTCTACACTCTCTTGTGACTTGTACTCCTTAGGGTAGTGGAGCTAGGCTAGTACCTCATCTCCTTAGCGAATCCAGTCATCCTCGGGGTCGGCGTGCAATCCTCGGCCTCTGGTATGGCTTTGTATTTCGACTTTCTCTATATTATTCATTCAGAGTTCGTTCTTGGTTATCTTGCTATGTTCGTAGCTTGCTTAGCCTTGATCAGTGCTTTACCAAGTTATTCTAGTTGCATGCTTAGACCAGATGATCTGGTTAAGGATATTGGTTCGTTGTGCTTTCGGCCTTGCCTTAGCATCTTACCTGTCCATCCGAAGGGTGGGGGACCCGGGGGTGCTTAGGTAGTGACCTCGTATGCGGGCATGGTGCCCAGGTATGCGGGATCCTTCGGATATGATGGTGCTCCGCGGTGTGACTGGGGTAGACCGCAGGTGGTGACAGCCCTGTTGGTCCGCCAGGAAGCTGCTTCTCGGTTAGCGTACCCCCCGACATTCGGGTACGGTGTAGGAGTTCATGCAAAGATGAAACGGGACTGGATGTTCTCCAGTGCATGTCATTCTCCCCGATGTCCCTAATTTCCCAGCACCTGCAGCTCTAAGCAATGTGGCTAACGTAACTTATCTGCTAACATGAATAGTATACTAGGAATCTTTGCCTATGCTCCCACTAACCTTTGGATTGCTTGTTTATTCTTTATTCATGAGAGTTGGTTGTTCTGTGTGTGTCACATTACCCCTAATTATCCTTAATTTATCACTTACCCCTGTATAGTCAGTGGCCCTCATCTTGCTCATATATGTCATGGTTATGTAACTAAGTAAAAACACTTTACACAACCTAGCCATCCCTTGGGAAAATATAAATAATAATACCCTGAATACTTCCGGGTGAAATGCTACAACGGTTTATCCGTGCGCTTGCGGATCCTTCTGTATACATTAAGACATACCACACAGCATCTTCGAGGCGCCGTTGCTAGGAACTAACCACTCATAGCCCTTTGACGAGTGCTCATGCGCCCCCGCGGAGGACATTTCACAAATTCGAAGGACTAAACCCCGAAAAGTTAGCACCCGAGCCACTACCTCAAGGGCTCAAGCCTCTGCAGGACTGATACACACTCCTACAAAGGCTCGGGGGCTACTGTTGGGTACCATAATATGGGGTACCATAACCTAGGGATTAAAACACTTTCAAAAATGCAAAACACAATTAGGCAACCAGTCCAAAGGCCACCCCGGTGCGTTGCCATCATCTATGCTTGCACGCCCAAATCCTCTCTAGGCCAAAGGCCCAAATATGTGCTTGGCCCACGGCCCAACACCGGAGCATGGCTCATCCGAGGCCTCACAGGCCGCAGAGCGATCTCCGCCTCGTCCGAGGCCCCTAGCAGCGCGCTGCACCTCCGCCTCGTTCGAGGCCCCCTCGGTCGAGCCCTTCGCAGGGCCTCGGTATGGGAGGAAACTCCACCTCGTTTGAGGCCCCCTCGATCGAGCCCTCCGCAGGTCCTCGGTACGGGGGGGGGGGAGCACTCTGGCTCGTTCGAGGCCCCCTCGGCAACCCTCCCACTTGACGGGACCAGGGCACTTATTGCGAACCACCCCGTGGCATAGTGTGGGTGTCAGATGGCGTCAGCAGCCACGTCGCACAGTGGACGTGACCGGAATCCCATCCAACAACTCCGGTCACTATGCCCCCCACTCCCAGCACTATGCAGACTCGCCAAGCGCTGCACGGACATGACGAGCACTATGCCCGCCACTGTGCTACCAAACCTTTGTACTCCCCCTCTGCAGGACCCTCGGCAGACATGGGCAACGACCCTTGAGCATGATACAACGATTAACCAAGACAAGACCGCCATCAGCAACACCCTCGGTGCTCCGCCCGATCAAACGCAGAGGACAGCGCGCCCTGCAGCTGTCGCCATGCCGTCCACGGATGCCGCAGGACGATGACACATTCCAAGCATGGTTAAAAGCTTCCAAGGATGACGACCATGCCCATGTCCATGCCTCACAGTGCTCAGCAACAGGAACTACCAACTGCTCCCCCCGATTCGGGGAGAGGATGATGAAACCAAGGTCATTTTGCGCATGTAATCTGCCCCTTCTTGAGCCTATAAAAGGGGGAGGCGGACCTCTTCCCAAGGGGGTCGAACTCTCTAAGACACACACACTTGAGCACGTTCTTCCCCACATATTAGCACTTGCCTCAATCACTCCTCACTTACACTGAGACTTGGGAGTTTCTCTCCCTCTCTTGCCCAAGCTTATAACCCCTACTACAAGCACCCTAGTGCAAGATAATACAATGTTCACCCTGGACGTACGGCCCCATCGGCCGGAACCTGGATAAACCCCATGTCATTGTGTTTCATCTTGCATCAACCATCTAGAGACAGGGACACGTAGCATCATTACTAGTTGGTGCTGCACCGCGACGTCTAGACACTGACAAGAATAGTACCACATGTGATAATGCACAACACAAACATAGACAACACTCATCACGCACCTCTAGAACTTAAACAAGAACACCATAAGCAAGAATTGAAAAATGAATTCTGACAACAAGCACAAATCATGAAATAAATTTAGCACATAGAGGACATCAAAACAAACTCATGAGAGTTGGATTTGTAGGAAAATCATTTTTCTAGAATTACTTATGAGAATGGCAAGTTTGTACTCTAAATAAGATAAATCAGTAAACACAATCAACCTGCATTGAACAAATCTAAGAAATTTACCACAGAGACTAGACATGAAAATAAAGCTAACAGAACAGTTTTTACTATTTTAGCATCTTTAGCAAAGATATATACACTAAACAATCTTTCAGACAACAAACAAGAAAACACACTAAAATGCTATTAAATTGTAAAGGTGCTTGAAAACAAGTGGCACTATTGGAAAGAGCATTTCACAAGGATTCTAATAAACATTTAGTTTGACATTTTTACAGCAGTACACAATTAACTAAGTATTTTAATCACTTTTAAAACATTAAACCATAAAGAAATCTATAAGACAGTAACATGCAAAGCAATATTTTTTCTGAGCTGATATGAACCAGACGAATCCAACAAAAGATGTTTCACAATTTTTGGAGGTCTACACAAATTTATATGAATTTTACAATAACTCAGCATAACAAAGGAGTCTAGAAGTGCTAGATCCACACAAATCCGTGCCCCAAGCCACTGACCGGTGCACCTAGGGGGCCAGCAGCTCCTCTAGGTCGGGTCAAGGCCAGCGGCTTGCCTTGACATAGCGCCTGGGCGCACCAGGGGCGCGGCACGCGCCACAACGTGACGGAGAGTGGTAGCGTGGCGAAGAAGGGCAGCGGAGGGTGGTTCGGCACGCGCACGACGTGTTCCCGAGGATGGAGAGGCTCACCCCCGCGTCGGATGTTGACGGTCGTTAAGTGCAAAATATGACCGTCAACTATAATCATTAAAGAAGGAAAACTATACCTCTTACTCGCATATTTGTATCACTAACCTAGCTCCACAGTTGTTTTCGAGAATTTATGTTCTCAGGAGCACAAGTCCGGAATAAGATGAAAACATGATGAATACGCAGACAGAAGACACAGATGATCGTGTCCTGTGTAACACGAACAAAGGAGGCCCACAAACCAGACCAAACCGACCAACCAAGCCCTGGCACCGACCATCTGACATCAGGACCCACCAAGCAGTCAACCAGCATAGGTTGGTGGGATTTGGCGCCAAGGGAGGTTGGCCGACCCCACCTGGCAGCCCCTGAGGCTGAGTTTTGGTGGGAAGCTCGATCTTATCCTCCTGAAGGCGGTTGACCATGTTTCCATACAAGCAGATGGCGGGAACCGACCTCAAGCACTATAAAAGGGGCCTCCCACCACTCACATCACACACACCACTTCGAAGCCTCTCTCTCTACACTCTCTTGTGACTTGTACTCCTTAGGGTTGTGGATCTAGGCTAGTACTTCATCTCTTTAGCGAATCCAGTCGTCCTCGGGGTCGGCGAGCAATCCTCGGCCTCTGGTATGGCTTTATATTTCGACTTTTGTTATGCTATTCATATTGAGTTTGTTCTTGGTTATCTCGCTATGTCCGTAGCTTGCTTAGCCTTGATATGTGCTTTACCAAGTTATTCTAGTTGCATGCTTAGACCAGATGATCTGGGTAAGAATATCAGTTTGCTGTGCTTTCGGGCTTGCCTTAGCATCTTACCTGTCCATCCGAAGGGTGGGGGACCCAGGGGTGCTAGGGTAGTGACCTCATATGCGGGCATGGTGCCCGGGTATGCGGGATCCTTTGGATATGACAGTGCTCCACGGTGTGACTGGGGTAGACCGCAGGTGGTGACAGCCCTATCAGTCCGCTGGAAGCTGCTTCTCGGTTAGCGTGCTCCCCGGTGTTCGGGTACGGTGTAGGAGTTCATGCAAAGATGAAACGAGACTGGATGTTCTCCAGTGCGGGTCATTCTCCCCGATGTCCCTAATTTCCCGGCACCTGCAGCTCTAAGCAATGTGGCTAACATAACTTATCTGCTAACATAAATAGTGTACTAGGAATCTTTGCCTATGCTCCTACTAACCTTAGGATTGCTTGTCTATTCTTTATTCATGAGAGTTGGCTGTTCTGTGTGTGTCACATTTCCCTGATTATCATTCATTTATCACTTACCCCTGTATAGTCAGTGGTCTTCATCTTGCTCATACGTGTCATGGTTATGTAACTAAGTAAATACACTTTACACAACCTAGCCATCCCTTGGGAAAATATAAATAATGATACCCTGAATACTTTCGGGTGAAATGCTACAACGGTATATCCGTGCGCTTGCGGATCCTTCTGTAAACGTTAAGACATACCACACGGCATCTTCGAGGCGCCGTTGCTAGGAACTAACCACTCCTAGTGGTGACGCTAAGAAATGCCAGCAAGCATTTCTAGCGCCGTTGCCGGGGATGGCACTAGGTTTAAATTATATTTACTAAGTACATAAACATGGCAATATAAGTAAGAGGTTGCTACTGCTTATACAGGCTAATGTGTTTATCTTTTTGTTTTCTCCTAATTGGATGAAAATAGGGTAGTGTATGTCTGGTTTCTCCTTGCCGACAAATTTTGTTGAAAATCCCAAGAAGCTCGTGAGAAGGGTCCGACCTCATGTCATTCCTCCTCCGATCTCACAGTCGACAAGCGAACCAGCTTCCCAAGCACCATCAACTGATCTCATGGCCGAGAAGACTCTCCGCGACTTCTCCGTCCCCTCAGCTGCCAATGTGGCAACTGGACCCAACGTTGATGTTGGGAATGTGAACTTTGAGCTGAAGTCCAACCTCATAAACATGGTGCAGGCTAGCCCATTCTGTGGCAAGCCGAATGAGGACGCCAATGCCCATCTCCAGAATTTTCTGGAGTTATGCAAGACCGTAACCATTCGGGGCGTTACGGCTGATGCCATTAGGCTCCGCCTGTTTCCTTTCTCCCTCCTGGGAAAAGCGAAATAGTGGTTTTATCAGAATAAGGAGGCCATCAGCACATGGGACAAATGTTCCACGGCGTTCCTCGCTAAGTTATTCCCATTGGGCAAAACCAATGCCCTGCGTGGAAGAATTTCAAGTTTCCAGCAGAAGGGAATGGAATCCATCCCAGAAGCTTGGGAGAGGCTGCAAGAATATATACTCTCCTATCCTCATCATGGGATGGACGAGTGGCTCGTGCTCCAAAGCTTCTACAACGGGCTAACGACTACATCCAGAGCCCACCTTGATGCTGCTGCCGGAGGAGCCTATCTCGACCTGACAATTGCCAAGGCTATGGCCTTAATCGAGAAGATGGTCTCCAGCCAGGGCTAGAACGAGGAGCGTTCCCAGCCTAGAACCAAAGGCGGAATGCATACCGTCAAGGAGATGGACATGCTCGCCGCTAAGCTGGACCTCCTATTGAAAAAGCTCGATGAAGGGAACCGGCAACAGATGCCTGTTCTCGTCCATGCTATGAATTCGTACTTCATGTGCGAAGTTTGTAGTGATGGTGGACATTTGGGGAATGATTGCCCCGAGACCCGAGAAGATGCAGCTTACATCAACAACAACACCGGGTTTCGTCCACAAGGACATTTGGGGAATGATTGCCCCGAGACCCGAGAAGATGCAGCTTACATCAACAACAACACTAGGTTTCGTCCACAAGGAGGCCAGGGGTGGAATCAAGAACGCCCACCATTCCAAGGAGGAGGTAACAACTATAACTCAAATTTCAATTCGAACCAACCCTCCTTGAGAGACTTAGTCTTTGGCCAAGCTAAAATCAATGAATCTTTAAACAAGAAGCTTGCAGCCAACGATAAAATTTTAGAAAGTATACATGCTAAAGTTGAAACTCTTTCTTCTGCTCATAAAAATCAACTAAGTTTCAACAAAATGATAGAAAGTCCAACTTGCGCAATTAGCTGCTGCTACTCCTGTCACTGAGAATGGGAAGATCCCGGGGCAACCCGAATCTCCCGTTGAAATTGCAAATATGGTGTCTACCGGGTGGGGCAACCTTCCCCGGAAGATTTCTCGCACTAACCATGCAGGAGGAACCACGCACCCAAGGATGAATGTGTTGGCCGGGCTGACAGCGAAACTTCATGGAGATCCAGGGTTGCCCATGATCAACTGTTCCATCTTCGATCAATCCTACACACGGGCCCTCTGCGACCTTGGGTCAAGCATAAACATCATGCCCAAGGTAATCTTTGAGCAATTGCAGTATCCTACTCTTTCCCAGACCCGTATGTTCGTACAGCTTGCAGATTCCACAGTCCGACATCCCGAAGGGATAGTCGAAAACATCTACCTACGAATTTGGAATTGCTTCGTCCTAGCCGATTTTGTCGTCCTCAACATGGATGGAGACTTGGGACTGGACCTTATCCACGGACGACCTTTCCTGAACAGTGTGAAGGCTCGGATCGATGTCAGATCTGGAAAAGTCCAGTTCCGCATCGGGGTTGATAATATATTCTTTAAATTCCTCCACAGGAAGGAGCAGAGGTTCGTGATCCAGCAGGCTCACGAAGGAAGTCCACTATGGGGTGCACCAGAACCTCAGTCAGAAGAACCTACGACCACAAGATCAAAAAGAAGACGATCAAAGATAGTGTGGCGTAAGGTCGCAAGCTCGTCCTCGTCCAATTCTCCCAGATGAGCCGAGCAGTGGTAAACACAGTAGGTGAAAGGTCCCGCTCGTCAGACTCTAAACGACGAGCCATTGCCGAAGGTAAATCGGTACGTATCTCATATTCACCCTCCATCATTTTGCTTTTCTCGACTTTTTCAATTTTTCCACTGCATATTTGAATTTTCAAAACAACCTTGCATGGTAGAAACTTTTCTAGCACCTTTTCTGTCGCCAGTCCGAGCTGCCCCGGTTCTGCACTCCCCCAGCCCTGCATTGCCTCCCAGGCGAAGGAAACCGGCCCCCAGTGACACCCATGCGCCTATAAAAGCCCAGGCCGGCCCCCTTCACGCGCCTAAAGCGCCCCAGCCACCATTGCCATGGCTGCCGAGCTCGGCTCGCCGCGGAGCCCCCATCTCCGGCCTTCCTCCACACGAACTAACCCCCAGAACGGAAGCTCCTCGGCCTCCTGAAGCTCACAGACCCGTCCGCTGCCTCCTTCCCCCACTAGAACATCGCCGCCGGCGACCAGACCTGCCGACGTCCGCCCCTCGCCGTGGAGAGCCCAGCTCCGACCACCTCTGCTCCTCCTACGACCGCCCAAGGGTAGCTCTCGATCCCCTCTCCTTTTCCCCCCACTTTCCCCTCGCCGCCGGCCATCCCCATCGCCGGGAAACGCCGAGCCAGTTCCTCCCATGTTTTGGATTTCCTCCAGGGACCTTGTTTGAGAAGAACCAAAACTTCCAGGGGTCAAACTGCAAAATGTGCCTAAACTCAAAACAGCAAACTTCAAAAATGCCTAGAAAATCGTATAAAAATCAGAAAAATGCAAACTAAAATGTTCTGGAATCCTTAGAACAAGAACTACAACTTTTGTTACATTCACATGTTCATATTTTGCTTTTAGTTTAATATGAGAAAAAGAATAAGAAAATCACCTTATGCATGTTCATGACGTTCTACTCAGCAAATGACCTTGATTTTTGGATATGTTATCAATAATGGAATATTAAGATCACAGTAAAAAGATGACACCCAACCAAAACAGTTATCATATTGGAACAATCAAGATTCTCTAATCTGTTGCTAGCTTTCTCGATTTAATACTGGAAAATATGCACATGAACTTGCTCTGGAATTTTTACTGAATACATTTATAACTGAAATCTTGTTACCACAAGAATTTCAGATTTATTAGAGTTCATTTACTATATACCATGTTTTATGCTTGTTTAATCAACTTAATTCTCCATATATAGTTATTATGCTCAGAAAAATCTATATTTATTTCTGAAATCTATTTTTAGCTCTTTGTTTTTGTCTAAAAATTTTGAGGTGCAGTTACTGAGTTTTTCTTTGGTGAATAATCATGCTTAGTATCTTAGGGCTAGATTTACTATTTGTGTTCTGAGTAATCTACACCATAACTAATCTTGATTTTTGGATATGGTCTTGTTTAGAGTATGTTCTATCTGTAATAAAAATTTCATAAGCAGTACTGGTTAAGTGCACCTTGAGAAATTTATGCTAAATCATGTTAAGTTAAATGCATAACTAATTTATCTGGTGGTTATAAAGCTCGATAATTTTTCTGGAGTATGTTAAGCTCATTAATAGGATCTGGTAAATATTTGAGAATCATATCCCTAGTACAACTCTCTGGAGAATTAATCTTAATTAATGGCTTGTTGTTTTTGTTCTTTTTATTACCTCAGTTGTATAAGTGAATAAAATCTGGAAAAATTACAGTACTGAGTAGATGCTTGGTAGATGCTCCCATAAAATTTGTAGTACCAGAACCCATGTCAAACTTGCTGTGCAAAAAGGTGAAGCAACTAGAGTAATCTACTTACATGCTTTGTTATGGTTAATTACTTTATGGTTAAATGCTGAAAACTATACCATAGATGCTAAAGTACCTGATCTGAGTTACTTTAGTTTTTCATCACTAGCTCATGAGTAAATTGGTTGCTATGAAATAGTGAAAGTCTGCTATGTTTTAATGATAAGAATGAAAATCAAAACACACAGCTCTTTTATGAAGTAAAGTGAAATTAAGAACTACTCTATAAACGATTGCCCAGAAAATAAAGTTAACTAAGACCACCACAACAAACACATGCTATACTGGACTACAACTTTATAGTGGAGGAAAGAAATATGTTTATATCATGTTGTAACAATATCATTTCTGCATGCATATAGAAACGATAAATCTACTCGACGGTGATTACGAGTTGGTGCCCGCGAATACTACCACTCCGGAGAGTGTCTCCCTTAGTTGTACTGACTTGAATCAAGACCCGAACCAATGTTCGGAAGAGCCCAAGGCTACCTTTGAACAGTGCCCAAGAAGGCAAGCCCCGGTGCATAATCCCATTATTTTACGCCTTATATTCATCTTACTATTTGTATATGTTGTACATTTACGTTTTCTAGGAGTTGATCGAAAACCTTAGGTGCATGATCCCTAGGTACCTATGTTTGATACCCGGATCTTTTTATCGACTAGTTGCCATGCTAATTAGGTACGGTAGAAGTCGAGGGGTTTCCTGCCTCTCGCGAGCATATAGGAATTTTACTGACTTTAATTCCTGCTGAAATATAAGGACAACAGGCGGGGTTGTGTAGTTGTGATACCCCGCTGGTGTAGGCAAAATGGCTAAGGTCGCGGTGTGTGGCTCATTTCGTTAAGCGTTTGAAAGTACTAGCCACATGCCGAGAAATATGGTAATCGGTAAGCTGAAGTACCTGATTGGACCAGCGAGTGGAACGATCTCGCACCCTCTTGGTAGAAGTAGGTTTTATTTGTTGTCCGGACGTACGGGTGCAGAGACGTCGGGCTCTGTAGTCGGGGAGTGTGTTCCGGATCCACGGACTGGAAAGAAAGGGGAAATGTTGTGTGGGTGACTTGGTTCCCATACGTGTGGTCTAGGTTCCCCTGGCCAGGTTGAAATCCGATTCAGAATTGTCCGCCTCTCACGGCATGAGACTGCTTAATGTTTTCGGTCACACAGAGTAACAAGTGGAACATGATGATGATAATACTGCTGGTTGATTAAATGATTGCTCTACCATGTTTGTGTAGAGTTGGATGCAAACTTAGAATGGTTAATCCAACTAGAAGATGGCTAGATAAAATCTGAAAATAAGGACCAACTCTTAGTGGCATTTTTGGCAAAACAAACCCCACAAACCAAAAAGCCTTGCATGTCTAGTTATCGGACTATGTTATATCCGGTGACGGGTCAGTCTTGCTGAGTATTAGTATACTCAGCCTTGCTTGTGGCACTGTTTTTCAGGTACTAACTTCGAAGATCTGTTCGCGAGTCTTACTTGGCCGTGTACCTTGCCTCCGGGTTGGTCTGTTGAGTGGGATGGCCCTTTAGCTGGTGCTGACCTCCCTCCTGCTGAGTGACACTTTCGTACGGGCTTTATCGATGCGTCATGTTATTTCGCTAGTTACCTTTTAATGCTTCCGCTGAACTATGACACTTGAATAATTTGTGTAGTTTGGAACTCTGTAGTACTTCGCTACTCTGAACATGTTTTGTAATAAATTTACTTTCCGCTGCAAACTCTGAGATGTATGAAGTGTTCTGTGTTGTAATCTCTGGGCTCACCTTCGTGTGAGTGTTGTCTGCTGATCCTAGAATAGCGTGGCTTTAATCGAGGCTTCACTCGAGGAACTACCGGTGCGTGCCGATTTGGGTCAGAGTTGCCTAGCAACAAAGATCAGTGCACCCGGGCCCAGTTAGTTTGGGTGGTTCCGCCACAGTTTTGCTTTTGGAGTTGAATATCGAAATGGTAGAGCATGAAGTTATCTAACAGCTGACCAATTTTGAGCTATGTTGGTTGAGCAAAATGTGTGTTATGCATATTGTGTTACACCGCATTTTGTTAAATTCTGCTAATTTTGTTTTGCTGTCCAATGTATGATCATTGCACATACCATTGATTTTGGGAGGAAGGATAATGTATCTAATGGATGTCTTCCATAATTACAGATGGTTGGTCATACTTGTGGATCGCCCGAAGGCTTCGGCCGTGTAACTGGCAATGGATCTCAGTAGCCACCGCCACCATCGCTGAATCTGGCCGAGCTAATGGCCATGCAAACCGAATTGCTTCGTCAGCTGGTGCAAGGGCTGCAGAATCCACCACGCCATTAGCAGCGTGGAGGGCGTGATGTGCAACCAGCGGGTTACCAGGAATTCTTTGGTACCCAACCCCCGCTGTTCAGCCGGACTGATGAACCATTGGACGCCGATGCTTGGCTCCGTACTATTGAGTCCAAGTTTGCCTTGCTAGCAGTACCTTGTGCTGATGCGAACAAGGCTCAATTCGCCGTCCAGTAGCTTCGTGGCACCACTCGCATTTGGTGGGATCACTATTGTGCTATGCAGCCTGCTGGACATGTTATATCTTGGGAGAAATTCCGGAATGCCTTTAGAACACATCATATCCCCGAGGGACTGATTGAGAGGAAGTTGAATGAATTTTTGGCTTTGAATCAAGGGACCCGCACTATTCTTCAATATGCACAGGCCTTCAATCACCTGTGCCAGTACGTGGGCCATCATGCGGATACTGACGCCAAGAAGCGCGACCATTTTCATCGTGGCCTCAACACCAAGCTCAAGGAATGCCTGAACCTTGTTCAGCCAAATACTTATAATGAGCTGGTCAATATGGCCATTACTCAAGAAGATTGCATCGCTGCGCACCGCGCCGAGAAGAAGCGAAAGGCACCAACGGGACCCTCGAGTGCTCAACCACCGAGGTATCGTCTGGTGCAGAATACTCCACCAAGAGCTCCACAGAGAAATGCCCCAATGGGCAGGTTTGTTTTTAGGCCACCTCAGCAACAGGGAGGATTCAGACCTCCAGTCTTTCAGCAGCCGCAGCAGTTTGGCCCAAGGCCAAATGCCCCACAGTTCTATCGCGGGAACGGCGACAATTGATGTTTCAACTGCAGCAGTACTTCCTATTTCGCCAAGAATTGCCCGCAACCCAAGAAGCCTTATCTAGGGCAGAACTCCAACCAGAACAACAAGGGCAAGGGCAAGAAGCGAATGGTGCAAGTCCGACAGGGGCGAGTTAATTTCACTACTCTTGTAGAGCTTCCCGAAGGAGCACCAGTCATGTTGGGTACTTTCTCTATCCACAATAAACCCGCAGTCATATTATTTGATTCTAGTGCAACTCATAGTTTTATAAGTGCCAAATTTGGAGCAAGGGTAGGATTGGATTTTTGTCATACCAAGAGATCTTACATGATAGCAACCCCTGGTGGGAAGATAGCTTCCAATCAAATCATTAGACATGTGGCAATTAAGTTGGGTAGCAAATTGATAAAGATAGATTTGATCTTGTTGAACTTAGAAGGCATGGATGTTATTTTGGGCATGAATTGGATGACTAGACATAAAGTACTATTAGATATCTCTTCCCGAGCTATTGAGATAAATTCACCTTATCAAGGAGCCACCATACTCTATCTGCCACAACGAGAGTGCTTCAACTCTTGTGCCTATGCCATAAAAGAAATTAAAATTGAAGATATTCCTGTTGTATGTGAGTATGCGGATGTATTTCCAGATGACTTGCCTGGAATGCCCCCTGATAGGGATATCGAATTCGTTATCGAGCTTCAACCCGGTACCACCCCTATTTCTAAGAGGCCGTACCGTATGCCTCCAAATGAGTTGGCAGAATTAAAAATCCAACTTCAAGACCTTATTGACAAGGGTTTTATTCATCCAAGTGCTTCACCATGGGGATGTCCAGCCCTGTTTGTGAAGAAGAAGGACAACAGTTTGAGGCTATGTGTTGACTATCGACCACTCGATGCGGTCACTATTAAAAACAAGTATCCTCTTCCCCGCATTGATATCATGTTTGATCAGTTAGCCAGAGCCAATGTTTTCTCTAAGATCGATCTTCGTTCTGGCTACCATCAAATAAAGATCAAGCCCTGTGATATTCCGAAAACAGCTTTCTAGACCAGATATGGACTCTATGAGTATTTGGTTATGTCTTTTGGTCTTATCAATGCCCCGACATATTTTATGTACCTAATGAATTCAGTATTCATGCCGGAGCTTGATAAATTCGTCGTGGTGTTCATCGACGACATATTGATCTACTCCAAGAATGAAGAAGATCATGCTCAGCATTTACAAAAAAAAACTCGGCCAGGTGGGGAAAGACCGCCCCACCGGTATTGACTTTCTAGAAGAAGCCTCGGCTTCCCCGACCGAGAAAATCCCCGAACCCTGGCCCCGCCCTGACACTGGGGGCCGTAGCCCATGGGAACCCTTCCTGGGCCATGTAAGGGTCCTCAGGCCGACCTGGTGGGCCGTCCACACCAGTGCATTGGCACCGGGGCCAGCGAGGGGATTTTTTTAACCTCAGCCTAAAATTCGCTCCCACGGGGAGTCGAACCCAGGACTTGAGGAGTTCCGCTGGGTTCCTCTAACCAACTTAGCTAGAGGCCCTTTGGCATGCTCAGCATTTACGCATCGTTCTTCAGCGATTACAAGAACATCACCTTTATGCAAAATTCTTCAAGTGTGAATTTTGGCTAGATAGTGTGAAATTTTTAGGCCATACTATCTCCAGTGAAGGTATATATGTTGATCCAGCTAAAGTGCAAGAAGTGATGGATTGGAAACCTCCTACTTCAGTCCATCAGATTAGCAGTTTTCTCGGTTTAGCTGGATACTATAGTCGATTCATTCCTGATTTCTCTAGAATATCCAAACCTATGATGGAGTTGTTAAAGAAAGGAGTGAAATTTGTTTGGGATGGTAAATGTGAAGAAGCCTTTCAAACTCTCAAAGCGCGACTGACTACTGCTCCAGTGCAGGCTACACTGGACAGTACCAAACCTTTTGATGTCTATTGTGATGCTTCTGGTACGGGACTTGGTTGTGTACTTATGCAAGGCAACTGGGTGATCGCTTATGCATCAAGAGCTCTCCGGAATCATGAGAAGAACTATCCATTACATGATCTGGAGTTAGCAGCTGTCATACATGCTCTTAAGCTCTAGAGACATCACCTTATGGGAACTCATTGTAACATTTACACTGACCATAAGAGCCTCAAGTATATCTTCACCCAAGCTGATCTCAACATGAGACAGAGACGCTAGCTAGAGTTGATAAAGGACTATGATCTAGTAGTGCACTATCATCCAGGAAAGGCTAATGTAGTTGCGGATGCACTCAGCAGCAAGTCACAATGCCATTGTCTATCTGTAGAGCCATTCAATGAAACTCTATGCCAGGAAATGATGAAACTAAACCTAGAAATGGTACCTCAAGGAAGTCTGAACCATATAGCTATCGAACCTACACTTCATGATAGCATCATCATAGAACAATTACATGATGAAGGTATCAAAATCATCAAGGAAAAGCTATCCCAGGGAGAAACAAAGTACCAGTGTTTCCGTGTGGATCATAAAGGAGTTTTGCGGTTTGAATTTCGTCTTGTTGTACCCAAGAATCACCAGCTTAGAAAACAAATCCTTGACGAGGCACATCTATCGAGGTTTTCTATTCATCCCAGTAGTACCAAGATGTACCAGGATCTTAAACAGAATTTCTAGTGGACTCGAATGAAGAGAGAGATCGCCAAATATGTTTCTGAGTGTGATGTCTGTCAAAGAGTTAAGGTTAGTCACTTGAAAGTAGCTGATACTCTCCAACCTTTACCCATTCCATCCTGGAAATGGGAGGACATCAGTATGGATTTTATCGTTGGCTTACCCAACACTTCTCAGAAGCATGATTCTGTTTGGGTAATCGTTGATAGACTCACCAAGACCGTTCATTTTATTCCTGTGCATACAACTTATTCTGCCAAGAAGTATGCAGAGATCTATCTCGACCAGATTGTCCGTTTGCATGGTGTTCCAAAGACGATCATTTCTGATCGAGGGGCGCAATTTATTGCATGTTTTTGGGAATAATTGCAAGAATCCCTTGGAACCAAATTGATTCATAGTTCAGCCTATCATCCACAAACAGATGGGCAAACTGAACGAATCAATCAAATCCTTGAAGATATGTTGAGAGCATGTTCTATTCAATATGGCAAGAACTAGGATAAGTGCCTAGCACTGGCAGAGTTCTCATATAATAACAGTTATCAATCCAGCTTGCAAATGGCACGATTTGAAGCGTTATATGGTCGAAGGTGTTGAACTCCTTTGAGTTGGTCACAAGTCGGAGAACGCAAAGTCTTTGGGCCAGATCTAGTCATTAAGGCAAAAGAGAAAGTCAAAGTTATTCAGACTAATCTTAAAACAGCCCAATCAAGACAGAAAAGTTATGCAGACAAAATAAGAGAACCTTTACAGTTCAAGGTAGGGGATTTTGTATATCTGCGAGTATCTCCTACTAGAGGCGTTCAACGCTTTGGCATAAAAGGGAAATTGGCACCCAGATACATTAGACCATTTGAAATCATCAAAACTTGTGGTCCAGTTGCCTACCGAATCCGTCTTCCTTCTCAGTTGGCCTCCATTCATGATGTCTTCCATATCTCTCAACTCAAGAAGTGCATCAAAGTGCCCACTGAGATCATTAAACCACAAGATAACGAAATTGAGCCCGATCTATCTTATGCTGAGTATCCAATCAGAGTTCTTGACACCAAAGAAAGAAGTACCAGAAGGGAGAAAGTTAAAATGTACAAAATCCAGTGGAATCACCATACTGAGGAAGAAGCCACTTGGGAGACTGAAACTTATCTCCAAAGAAATTTTCCCTACTTTCTTAGAACTAATCCAGGTACCAAATCTTTCCGTCCTTATTCTTCCGTAATCTTGGGGCGAGATTCCATTTAGGGGGGAAGGCTGTGACACCCTAAGTGTCTGCACAGTAGAACTGCATTTATTTTATGCATAATGTGCTTAATTTGCTTGAACAAGGGTCTTATTTTAAAAATATAAGGTTAATTGTGTAAATATGATTTAATGCAAGGTCCTTCCTATAATTTAATTTGAATAGGGTGGGCAAATGTTGCTATTGTGGAGGGTTTCTTTGTAAAATTATGTGTAATCATTACATGCAGGAAATTTTACTTTTCTGTCTGAAATTAAGGTGAATTTGCTTTGGAAAAGATGAAAGTCCATTAAATTCAAAATCGTTTCTATGTTTTCAAAATAACCTTTCAACCTTTGGTCAAATCAAAATTTGCACAACATCAAAGTTGTAGATCTTGAAAAGTTAAACAACTTTCATGTTGGGAACTTTTTCATTTGAGCCCTAGTTTAGGAGTTATTTTTGTTTTACAGTAGGACCCCTAAACTTTTCTGAATTTGCAAACAGGTCCAGCCTGTCGTCTTCCTCCTCTCTCTCTATGTTTCCTCTGCCGACGGCGCAGAGCGGTGCCGCCGCCACTCAGGAAGGCCGGGAGGCCAACTCCTCCTGCTCCACCGTCACACGCGGCACCCCCGCAACCCCTTGGCCCCACTCCACCCGTACTGGAGCCCCTTTTCCCTCGCCACGCTACCCAGTCATGCTCCGCGGCCGCCACATCGCCGCCGCCGTGGCAAGCTCGGGGAAGAGCCCCGACTCCCCTCCTCTCGTGCGCTTTAGCACCAAGGGAACCCCCGCATCCCAATCCCCTCACTCACTCGCTAGTTCCCCGCCCCAAACCTCCAGAACGTCGCCATCGCCCGGCCGAATGCCGGCGAGCTTGAGCTCACCATCGCCCCGCTCCTCCACGGCTGCTCCGCCCGCGCAGATGTTGATGCTCCTTAGAGCGTCAATTTATGTACCGCAAGTGCACGGATCGTGTAGCTTTTCCCTTAGAGTATTCCCCCAAGGTTTATCAATCCACGGAACAAGTGTATTACTATGCTTAACTAAGACTAATGACGTTGGTAAAAGATCTATATTGAGTGTTTGATTGTGAAATAGATCTAATCTAATCTAGACTAGTGAGCAATGATAGGTGTGTGCACAAGATATGAAGAGCATTTGTCTATAGGGTCTAGGATCACTAGAGGTGTAATCGCCAAGCAACGAAGAACGGATCTAATCTACCAAAGGTGTGTTCCAAGATCAAAACCTTTCCCTCTCGCATACTGTCACTACACGAGGATAATCGCTAACGAATCAACAAGAATATGATAGTTGATGTAATCTAAGTAAACCTTGCAAGAGCAAAGCAAACCCAAAGCCAAGTCGCGAACTATTAGGCATCAAAGCATCATCAACAAGAATCGTGATAGATCAATCTCATAAAGGATTCGGCAATTACAACTCAAGATCTCCTTACAACCACATGAACAAACGAGGACTTTACCCCATGAAGCTAAGCGAAGCATAGTCGATCATGGTGACGAAATCTCCGGCAAGGGATGGTCCCTTGATGTCCTCCAACTTGCAGCAGCGCCGAGGGACGATGAGGCCTCCGGTGTCACCTTTCTCTTGTGTCTAACTCGAATGGATCTCTGAAACTCGTCTCTGGATGCTATCTTCCGAATATCTCTACGATCTTTCGATTCTCTGTCCCCCCCTTCTCTTTGACGACGGACAGCTGCCGGACGTGGAGCCTGCGGTGCCGGTGGAGCAGCACGAGCCGGAGGTGCCGGTAACCTCGGGCCCTGACCTGCCTGCTGCTGTCGAGGCGGGTACTGCTGCGGCCTCTGCTGGTACTACTGGGGAGGCCGGTACTGCTGCTGGTACTGCTGGGGCGGCTGGAGGCGAGGACGAGTGTTGCTGCCGGAAGCAACGGGGACAACCTTCCTCTTCTTGTCCTCCATCTCCAAGTGCTTGCGCTCAGTGTTGAGCGCGCTGTCAACCAGGTGGTTGAAGTCGTCGAAGCGGAGGTTGAGCAGCGCATACTGGAGGTAGTCCTCAAGACCCTCCATGAAGTGCACCTGCTTCTTACGGTCATCCGCAACATCGGCAGGGGCGTAGCGGGCAAGCTGCAGAAAGCGATCACGATACTCCGTGACCGACATAGTCCCCTGAAGTGACAAAGACAGATAGATATCGAAAGATTAACTCAAGATTTCATAAGGATGGAACAAGGGGCATTAGCTCAAAAGAAACCGCTGAATGGTTATATTTAAGATTACCTGCTTCAGTGCAAGGAACTCCTTCTGCTTCATCTTCATAACGCCCGCGGGGACGTTGTGGTTGCGAAAACGCTCCCTGAACTGGAGCCAAGTGAGAGACTCGCGGTCATGAACTGGGTGGGACTCCCACCAGTCCAAAGCTGCCCCTCGCAGCTATCCTGCTGCGTACAGAACTCGCTCCCGATCATCGCACTGGGCGATGTCCAGCTGACGCTCCACTGCACGGAGCCAGTCGTCAGCTTGAAGAGGGTCGGACGTGTGAGAAAACGTCGGCGGGTGACCCCTCAGGAACTCAGCACGCCTGTCGCGAGGCTGCGGCGGTGGAGGAGGCGGAGGCTGAGTGTGAGCTTGCTGAAGAGCCTGAACAGTGTTGTTCAGGGTAGCCATCATCTGCATCTGGAGCTGGAAGTACTGCTCCGGAGTCAAAGGCGGCGGCATCGGGATCCCGGTCCCCTGGATGTTCTACCCCTGCTGGTCAGAACCACGCCTGGTGTTCACCATCTGATTTTGGACAAAAAGAGTTTCACGAGTAAGGATATTGTAGGAATAAATTCAGATGGATATGTTAACTCTTTGCGGAAAAAGACTCAGCCATGATAAAGTAGACAGGATAGAGTGGACTGTTTTACCCCCAACGATCTAATCCATTTTATTGATTAATTAACTTTAGCATAAGAGTGTTTTTCTCTAAACAAATTTAAACTGCTAAGCTATACAATCATTCAAAAATCCAAATCAAACATGTAGCATAATAACAAGCAGACAATTTTCACGACTTAGCCGAGTTTAACATACGACTCGACTAACACAACGCGTCGCAGAACGTGCTATCGTATTATTATAAAAGGATCGCCTAGCTTACTCATGGTGGTCAGATGATTGATTCAGGCCAAAATCTACGAAAACTATTCTTCAGAGAGAGAAATCAAGGCAAGAAGGGTAAAAGTCATAGAATTCAAGGGGTATAATAGTAAAATAGTTTCAGCAGACAAGGATTGGAGAGAAGAACTCCTAAAACTCGACCAGTTCTATCTAGGCTTTCGTCCTACAGTCGATACGGCTCTGATACCACTCTGTAACACCCGGTTTATAAAAGGACATAAACCGAGCAGTCATATACGTGCCAGGATCAAGTCACACGTATATACAACAGAATGAACAGTATATCACAGCACATATCACGAATAAGACATAATAAATCGAAATACGAATGTTATTTATTACATTAATGACATAAATGTCTGATACAGCGGAAGCGAAGTACAAGTACGATAAAAACTCTCCGAAGCTGAGCAGGGCGCCACAGGGACGTCGACTGGGAGACGAACGCCTAGAAGTCCTCGTAGTCCTGGTAGCGCTGGACGAACTCCCTCGTGTCGGCAGGAACTGAGCAGCAGTAGCGTAGCCAAGAGGAAAAAGTAGAGAAGAGGCAAGAGTGAGTACACAACTTGTACTCAACAAGTATAACACAAACTATGAGGCTCTAAGGTTGGCTGACCGACTGCATTAGCTTTTAAGTGTTGGCAAGATTTTATTAAAGCTAATTACTACCAGTTGATGAATTACCATTAACCCAGTTACATAGTAATTAATCAAATTTAATCATGATACTACTGAGGACCAAACCAAAACCAAGCCACCAAGGTAACCCCGAGAGGCACCTCCCTCGTCGGAAGGAGACAACCCCACTAATCAAAAGGAGGATCTGGGCCGCTCATGACCGTGAGCACGGCTAGTATACCAGTTTTACACTCTGCAGAGGTTGCACATCTTTACCCACAAGTCGTGAGCTACGCTAGAGGTTCATCACACTTCCTTAGGTGAGATGACTAGCGACTCACTACGAGGCCGTTACAAAGAATCTCGTTGGTAAGGCGTAACCGCGAGAGTTAGGTCAGCGACGATGGGGCCCACCTCCGGGGGTACAAGCACAGGAGCGCAATCCAAGCACAGACCAAGCCGGAGGAGCAGGGACCATTGAAACTTACTACTCTTGCCCCGCAGGTAAGTTACTCCAAACCAAAAAGACCTAATTAGTAAGCCAAGTCTATCCCATTCTAGCCTTGTGGTAGCGCTGTTGTCCCAGGTTGTCGCTCTATGAACCGGTCCTTATGGAGAGTGGCCAACCAAGCACTAAGCACCGTGCTGCCCCCCTAAACCATGTTTCTACAAAAACCATCTTTTAACGAGACGTGAGCCACTCATCCACATAGAGGGCCACTCTCAGAATTAAGTTCAAGTAAAACCATTAATCAATTTAATTAAAAAGGACCAGAGTGTGTTATAGCGCGGCACCTAGCACAACTAACCAAAATGCAACCCAAAGGATATATAAAGGATATAAAGTGGCTAGGAAAATCCTTATAGGCATACAGTATGTAAATGCAGTATGTAAATGTATTTAAAGGTGAAGGGTTGTTCATGTTACACTTGCCTTCCTCATACTGCTCTGGCTGCTGCTCAAACTGCTCCGAAGACGGCTGCTCCTGGTTCTGGTACTGGGGCTCCTCAGATGGATCAGCGTCTACTCACGAACACATGGCCAAAACAAAGCACAATAATAAGCATACAAGCAAACACTAACAAAAACTAAGAAACAATACATCAATACAATAAAACAGCACATTAAACTAGTCTAAAACTATTCTACACATTACAACGATCGCGTGGACATAAAGAACGCTTAAAACGGAGCTAAAACGCATAATCTAGGCTAAAAACAAGGTTCAGGGGCTTATTTGTAAGAAAACTGAAGTTCCAGGGGGTTTTCTCCAAAAACTGAGGGCTAAAACGTAATTAAACTAAAGCTTCAGGGTCTAACTCGCAAAAACTTCATGCCTGGACTGCGGGTACTAATACTGGAAAATGCAGGGGCCTACGCGCTAAAATCTGGGCCTCAGTGTAAATATTTTTACACTAAATAGGACTGCGGGTTGAATCAGAGAAAGGGCAGGGGCTCTTTAACAAAACTTCCAGGCCGAACCGGTACGCACGTATTAGGGCCGTTGGATCTAGATCTAGTGGCTCAGATCTGAGGGAGACTCGATCTAATCCTAAGCGTCCAAGGCAGATCGGGCGGCTGGGATTTAATAGAGCGCGGGTCGGCGGCGCTAGTCGCCGGAGACCAAGCTCCGCGGCGGTGCTGCGCGGGAGCTCGCCGGACTTGGCCAAACTTGGCCGTCCGAGGGTCAAATCGACCCGTTTTTGGGTCTGGGGTGACCTACGGGGCACGTGTAGTCCACCTGGGCTCTAAACGGAGCTCGGGGAGGCTCGGGGCGGCACGTGCTGCGTCGGCGGCGGCTCTGCGCGGCGGACTTCGCCGGCGAGCGGGATTCCAAGGGCGCCAGGGGCTACGGATCACAAAAACTAACGCCAAAAGGGACCGGGGAGGGTTGTGGGTTCTCACCGGGGCTTCTGGTGGCCGGAGACGTCGCGCAGGTGGGTCGTCGGCGAGGTTCGGCGGCGGGATCGGTGCGGTGTCCGTGGACAGGTCACTGCGGGGGTGCTCCAAGACTGCTGACTCGCCGGGAAGACACGAGTGGGCCCTACGAAGGTGGTCCAGGGGTCAAAGAAGCCCTGAGGTCGACGGCGGCGGGGAATTTCTTGCGAAAGGGCGCACCTGCGGCGGCACCTTCGCGACCAATTCCGGCGTGGATGGGGTCCGGAGTCGGAGCAGCGGCTCGGTGCGCGTCTGGGCGTCGAGGTGGGGCTAAGGCGGGGAGTTGCAGGGATGGGCTGCAGCGGAGCGGCGCGGCTACATCGGTGCAGAGGTGCGGCACGACGGGGCTGCACGGTTGCGGCGGCTAGGGTTGTGTGGGGCGGCGCGTGGGTGGATGGGGTGCAGGTGGAGCCGTGGGGGCCAATTAAAGGCCTGCGGGGATCTTGGCGTCCACGCCCGATACGGAAGGCCGGCGAGCATCCCGGGCGGGGATCGCTGCTGGCCATTGCGTGGCCGGGAGAGGCGGGGAAGACGGGCCTGGTCAGGCGGGCCCGGGCGGTCAGCGAAAGCGGGGTCGGGCGAGTGGGGCGTGCGCTCTGCGGGAGTGAGGCGCCGGCTGGCTGACGGGTGGGCCCGACTGGGACGGTGCGTCGCGTGGAGTGGGCCGCTGCGCGCTAGGCGGCCAAGCGCGAGCGGGGTTTGGGCCGAGTGGTTTGCTGGGCCGGATCGGGTGGAGAGAGGGTTTTGGGCCGAGTGGGGAAGGATAGGCTGGGTTGTTTTGGGTTTGGGCTCCTTTTCTATTTCTTTTCTTTTCCTCTCAACTCAAAATTATTTGAATTCAAATGAATTTGAATTCAAACTCCTATACAAACAAACAAAACAAAACCATGCACCAGCATGAATGCAACACCAAAATTTAAACCTATGATAAAATTTTAATTACTTGTGAAACAAAAATTTAGATTAAATGCCAACTAAACACAATAAACCTTAGAAATTTGAATAAAGCCATTTAAATTTATTAATAAATGCTGAAATTTAAACTAGGGTGTTACAGTGACCATGCGTCAAAACATCTCTGAAAATATCCAATTTCCTGCCAAAACACAACATGCTCCAAAATCCAGGACAAAATCGAAAACGGTCAAGTTCGGGTGCCAAGTGGCGGGTTAGTACATGAATCATCCCGAATAAATTACCAAAACCTCTCCTAATTGTATAATAAAATGGGTACTTAAGGAGCGCTAACATTCCCCCCATGCTTAGCTTTTGCTCGTCCTCGAGCAAATCAAATCATCAAGTCCTTCCATGGGTTGCTCAAGAGTTCTCAAATTGCAAAATTTACTTATGCAAACAAGTCTAACAATATTTCTTCAAACAAAGGTCAGAGGAGCAGTGAAGATAATCATATCATGGGCATTTAAAAACTCATCCAATATTACTCCACGACTCTTACCTTTAACTAGCAACTCGAATATCGACAACACTTGCTTTTCTTGCCATCTTTGGAGGTTTTTTTTTTAGTTTTTAGAAGCAAAATACCCTTCAACAAAGGTTAGACCAAAAATTCTTGCACAAGTCCTTTCATGTTTCTTGATATAAGTGGCTATCCTATTATTATTTGTAAACTCTCATTTCCCAAAACTCTCAAGTATAAAGTGGGGGCTATAGGTGAGGCATAGCAAAGTATATACATATATTGTCTAATTAAGAAAACCTTCTAATGATTGCTTACCTTCCGAGCCAATGATCATGAGAGTTTCTCCATAATGTAAAGGGTTCAAGGGTAAGAAGATTTAGAATGGTGGACATGTGCAAAGGCATACAAAAAGATTGACTTCAAGGCACAAGCATCGTCCTCGTTGTCGGATTGCACATGGTTGGAATTGAGGATATTGTTCTCAAACAACAAGGTGATATCTCTTTGCACTTCTCTAACCATAGAATCCCTTCATTTATTCTTTTCTTCTCATACATTTTTTTCTTTCTTTCTCCCGAATTTTCTTTCTCTTTTCTGAACCTTTTCATAGGACACTTTCTATAAAACATAGATAGGCAAATCTCCGAAGTGGCTCCCTGAATTTTTGGAGCCCGAGCCGAGGCCAGAGGGGCCTAGGCCGGCTGGCTCAAGGGGTGTAGGCCGGCCAGCCTGGGGCTTTCCCAGGTCGGATTCAGTCCGTCTTTCCAGTACTCCTTCCTTTCTTCATCCCAAAATTTTGTTCTATACAACTCACGCGCAGGAACAGAATTTATCCTCATAATTGGGTTGTGGTCAAGGAAGAGGATAATAAACAAGATAATCTCAGGTTCGGGTTTTGGAATCCGGTAGATTTCATGAGTTGTTCCAATGAGGAATTCTCATTACCGAATATTGACGTGGCTAGCAATTCAGAGATGAAAAATACGGACATGATCATTGCTCGAAATTAAAACTCCCAAGAGAAAGAAATCCTAACTCAACTCAATGTACATCCAATACTTATGGTGGAACGAATATAGCTTGTGGATGATAGGATTTTTACTCTCAACTTGCCAAGAACTTGATCAACCTTATGTTTGTAGGGGTTTTATTATTTTTATGAAATTAAAGTCCTCCAAATCATGCCTTACTCGCAAGCGTAATCAAAACCAAGCACTAGATCAAAGCTCAAGTGTGGGTATTAACATGGACGAATAATTTACTAAGCTCCACAAATACGAATTAATTTTCTTGACAACGCTCGTGAACAATTGCTTTAAAGAAAATAAAGTAAAACTGAATGCATAAATAAAATTGCACGATCCAACAAAAAACAAAGACTCTTTTTATTTTATTTTCATGACTCAACACTAATTTAAGACTCACTCTCACATATGTGAAAAATAAAGGACACAACGCTAGACTATGACTCTCACACATGCGGAATTAAAGACACGCACACGACGAACTTTTGACTAAACAAAGACTAACAAAATTCAATCTACGAGCCGTCACACCTTTCCCCCCATGCTTAGATTATGCGGTGTCCTCGTCGCAATGATATAAAAGACGGGTGTGACGCTCGTCGGTGTTCTCAACGGCACCTAGAGCAATTGCATCTAGGGCACCCTCCTCCTTGCTTTTGTAGATCTCCGACCATCCCGAATAACTTCCTTATGTTGCGGACAAGGAAGTTGTAGTCTCTCTCAACCAAGCACTCGATGTCGTCCATCCTTCGATCCATTGCCACGAGTTGATCGTGACACCTATCGATGGTGGCGCAGAGATCCGCGATTTCATTGCGGCACTTGAAACAGCACCCGGAGTGATGCCCGCTACAGTTGGGGCTGTCGTCCTCGGGCTTGTCGTTGTCCTTCTTCTTCTTCTTGCTGCTGTCACCTTCGGAGGGGTCATCTTCCACCCTTCTCTCCTCTTTGGCCCACCCCGGCCAATCATCATCGTAGTCATGACCGGTGACGCCCCATGAACTAGGGCTCATGTAGCTCTCATGTAGCTCTCCCAATCGCTGTCCCCTGCATAATCCTTCGGCTCCGGGGTGTGCTCGACATAGTTTTTCCTTTTAACTCCGAGAAGGCGCAAGGAACGCCTAGGTGCGGGTGGCTTTTTGTCTTGTCGCTTCTTGCCTTCGTCTTCGTCGCTGCTGATGACGATGACCACCCTTTGGGCTTGAGCTAACTTCTCATTGCACCATGGAAGGCCCTTCCCTCCGACGCTCATCCGTGCTTGGGTATTGAATTTCTTCGAAGGGGCCTTCGCTTCACATCCCTTTGCTTCGACAAGGAGGGGTGTCGCACCAGTTGCCAAGATGGGGCTGGGCGTCTTTGGCGTGGGGGTGTCGGGCGCCATGCCTCTCTCCTTGATCTCTATCGCTGCAATCATGGCTCTTGCGCTCGCTGGAACGGCCATTGTCGACGTCTCTCATGAGGTGGTGGTGTAGATTGAAAAGTATGAGAGAATAGATCTAACCCGCGCCTCTATTTAAGTCCCAAAAAGACTTGGACGAGAAGTCCAATATCTCTTCGGTTTTGGCATGCGAAATCTATAAGGCACAGGTTTGAAATTTCCTTATCTTGTACCTACCAAAAATCAAGACCAAGACACGCACGAGGAGGCTCAGGTCGGCCGGCCTAGGGGTGTTGGGCCGGCCGGCCCAGGGGGTTTTTCGGCCCCCTGGACTCCAACTTTTTCCGAGGTGCCCACCAACAAATTACGAGCCTATGTTTTACTCGAAGTTCGTCCAAAATAAAAATAAAACTATGAAAATAAAATCTAAAAGAGAATATTTACAAACTTACCTTGCTTAACGTCGTTAGGCTTGACATTCTGGTTCCTCCTCCATGGTGTATATGTCGATGTAATGAAGGGGCACGACATCGGGCTCCAAGAATACCTTTAGTCACTGTCCGTTCACCACATATTGGTCACCTTTCACATCCGTGATTGTCACCGCTCCCGTAGGTGAAACTGAGTGTACGACGTACGGTCTATACCATTTGCTTTGTAATTTTCCTTTGCCAAAAAGTTTGAATCTTGAATTGTAGAGTAGGACCTTGTCTCCTTCTTTGAATTCCTTGTTTTGTAATCGCTTGTCGTACCACCTCTTCATCCTTTCTTTGTAAATTGATGCACTATTGTACGCTTTCAATCTTACCTCCTCCAATTCGCTTATTTGGATTCTCCTTTTAATTCTAGCAGCTTCCGCATCAAAGTTCATTTCCTTCATCGCCAAATATGCCTTATGTTCTAGCTCAACCGGCAAGTGGCATGTTTTTCCATAAACAAATTGATAAGGAGTCATGCCAATTAGGGTTTTGTGTGCCGTACGATATGCCCATAGTGCATCATCTAGTCTCTTCGACCAATCTTCTCCTCCTTTTATCACAGTCTTCTTTAAAATGTCCTTCAATTGATTGTTTGAAGTTTCCGCTTATCCATTTGTTTGGGGTGATAAGCCGTGGACACTCTATGTTCAATTCCCAATTTCTTCAAGCATTTACCAAAGTCGTTGCCCATGAAGTGTGTTCCTCAGTCGCTTATCAAGATTCTCGGGACCCATATCGAGGGAAGATAACCGATTTAATCATGTGTGTGAACTCCTCTGTTGATGCATTCCGACATGGCATAGCTTCAACCCACTTTGAAACATAGTCCATCATCACCAATATATGCTCAAACCCATGTGAGTTCACAAATGGTCCCATGAAATCGATTCCCCAGACATCAAATAGATCTATTTGCAAGTTGTAGTTCAACTGCATGGCATTTCTTTGCGAGATATTCCGGACAAGTTGAAACAAATCTTTTCGCGTCTTCATGCATCTCGGGCCAATAGAATCCACTAGCCCATACCTTAGCTTGAGTTCTAAAGTGCCCATAATGTCCTCTATATCCCGACGAGTGACACTTTCTTAGAATTTCTACACGTTCCTCCCTTGGTATGCATCTTCTTAGGACTCCATCTTCTCCAGATCTATATAAGTATGGTGGATCCCAATAGTATTTCCTTCTTTCCGCAATCACTCTTTTCTTTGCATTCTTGTCCAAGTGATCCAAGGGCATCCCTTTTATTGCCCTTATTATTTCATTCATCCAACTATCTTTGTCGAGAATTCTATATAGGTGATCATCTCTCATTTGATCCTCGATAGGTTCTTTTCCATCATCTCCATGGTTCATCCTTGATAGGTGGTCGGTCACAACATTTTCTGCCCCTTTCTTGTCCCTTATCTCCACATCGAATTCTTGTAGCAATAGGATCCATCGAATCAAGCGTGGTTTAGCATCTTTCTTGGACAAGAGATACTTGATTGCCGCATGGTCAGTAAAAACTATCACCTTTGAATTTACTATGTATGATCTAAATTTTTCAAAGGTGAATACCACGGCAAGCAATTCTTTCTCCGTTGTTGCATAATTAAATTGGGCTTCATTGAGAGTCTTGCTTGCGTAGTAGATAGCATTTACCTTCCCCTCTTTTCTTTGTCCAAGAACGGCTCCTACGGCGTAGTCGCTTGCATCACACATGATTTCAAAAGGTAGATTCCAATCTGGAGGTTGCATGATAGGAGAACTTATGAGGGATTGCTTGAGTGTTCGAAATGCGTGAAGACAATCACTATCGAAGATGTATTCCACATCTTTTTGGAGAAGTTGTGTCAATGGCTTGGTGATTTTTGAAAAGTCCTTTATGAACCTCCTATAGAATCCAGCATGACTGAGGAAGCTCCTCAAAGATTTGATATCCGTAGGTGGTGGCAATTTTTCCACGGTTTCTATCTTTGCTTTGTCCACCTCTGTCCCTCTCTCGGAGATAACATGACTGAGGACAATTCCTTCTTTCACCATGAAATGACACTTCTCCCAATTAAGCACAAGATCAACCTCTCCACATCTTTTAAGAACTTTCTCCAAATTTGCCAAGCAATTTTCAAAGCTAGTACCATGCACCGAGAAATCATCCATGAATATCTCCATAATCTCTTCTATGAAATCTGAAAATATAGCCATCATGCACCTTTGAAAAGAAGCGGGCGCATTGCACAATCCAAAAGGCATCCTCCGATATGCAAAAGTTCTATATGGGCAAGTAAACGTGGTCTTATGTTGATCATTCGGATGAATAGGTATTTGGAAGAATCCCGAGTATCCATCAAGGTAACAAAAGTGTGAATGCTTTACCAACTTTTCTAGCATCTCGTCGATGAATGGTAGTGGAAAATGATCCTTCCTCGTTGCCTTATTCAATTTTCTATAATCGATGCACATCCTCCATCCCATGATGGTTCTTTGTGGTATCAATTGCTCCTTCTCATTTTTCACAACCGTGAGTCCTCCTTTCTTTGGAACGCAATGAACTGGGCTTACCCATTCACTATGTGGCACGGGGTATATTATTCCGGCATTCAACAATTTGATAACCTCCTTCTTCACCACATCACGCATAGCATGGCTCAACCTTCTTTGATGCTCTACAACCGGCTTGTATTGCTCCTCGAGTTGTATACGATGTGTGCAAAAAGCAGGGCTAATACCTTTCAAGTCGTTAATCGAGTAGCCGATCACCTTTTTGTGCTTCTTCAATAAATTCAGCAACTTCTCCGTCTCTTCCCGGCTCAATTCATCGCTAATAATCACCGGAAAAGTCTTGCCATCTCCCAAAAATTCATATTTCAATCCCTTGGGGAGTGGCTTCATCTCAACATCGGGCGCACCATCCTCTTCTTGATCAAACTCTCCAATGTCTTCAAATTTTTCTTCCTCCAAATTCCCGTGTTGCGGCTTCAACTCTTCCATTGTTTCCACTAGTTCTCCGTCTTGATCATCTTGAGCGTCTCCATTCTCCAAAGCGCGTTGGAGAGGATCCCTGAAAGAATCAATGGAACGAATGCTCTCTACCTCTTTGTTATCAAGAGATAGAGGTGAAACAAAAGATGGTTTCGAATGAAATTCGAATGTGCGCTTCTCTCCATCTAGATCAAAAGTGACAATCCCTTTTCCAACATCTAGAACAACATTTACTAATTTGAGAAAGGGTTTTCCAAGGATTATGCCTTCATGCTCATCATCACTAGCATTAATCACAAAAAAGTCGGTAGGAATTTTTTTTACCCGCTATAGCAACATTTAGATTTCTAAGCACTCCTAGCAGTTTGATTAATCTACCATCTCCCATGATCAATTTAATGATTGTAGCATCTAGGTTTGGTGTTTCGTTAAAAAGCCCAACATAAACCTTAGAACTCATCACACTAACATGGGCGCCAACATCACATAGAACATTGCAACATTTTGTTCCGTCTATCATGCAATCAACACGAGGTGTGGGTGATGGATTAACTTCGCCTTGATCGCTTCCAATCGCATATACTTGGGCTATGTGCATGTAGGGTGATGATTCCGATTTCACTCCCATGATCTTTTTGACCTCCATCACTTCGCCCAAGTCAATCTCTTCCTCTTTTTCTTCAAAAAGTTTCCGAATAATATCACCGGCCGATTCATTGCCAAATATATATCCCATGTGATTATCCGGCAGAAAATCTTCCACTGTCACCTTTGCCATTCCTCATTGATTTGGATGTGGTCTTGCTTTGTCGAACAATTTTCCGAAGTCAATTGGTATCCAATCCATTTGCTCGAATTCCCTTAGCGATTTGGCGGTGCCCATGGTTCTTCCTTTCTTTTCCGGGTCGTCTTTCGTTGCACTCCGGATCGATGCTTCTTCATCGTGGTTTGTCTTTATGACTTTCCCATGCTTCGGTTGTTCTTCCCTCACTTCCGATGCCTCTTTTATGAAAATTCCAGCAAGCACCCGCACTTGAGATTCTTCCTCGGAGCTTGCCGAACATCGTTTTTCCCAATCTCTTCGCATGGCCGCACGCTTGCTTATTTTTTGTAGGAGTTGGGTGGCTTCCGTGAGTGTTTTCTCCATGAGATCTCCTCCTGCACACATTTGAACAAATTGCGTGCACTTAGGGGTTAGGGAAAAATAAAAGGTATGCAAGAGTACTTCACCGGAAAATCCGAGCTTCGGACCTTGTTCAATCAATCCATTGAATCTATCCCATGCTTGATCTATCCCTTCTTTTTCTCCTTGCGCGAAGTTGATCACTTGCTTCTGAATATGTTGAACCTTGCTTAACGGAAAGAACCGCTCGAAGGATGCAAGTGCAAACCATCTTCTCGCTTCTTCCGCAAGTGAGTATGGGAAAAGATTCCATCTAAACCAAGCTAGCGGAACTACGTCTTGTTGTACCGTGTTGCATAGCATTGTGAACCACTTGATATGTCTATATGGGTTGTCTGTCTCATCTCCTCTACAGGGGTTTGCCGCCGCCATCTTGATGATTTGAGGCTTGATCTCGTACTCGGTGGCTCGCAACACCGAATCTGATTTTTGCATGTCGAAGTCCTCCGATCGCGGGCTTGCATAATCCCTTAGTGATTTTTCTCCTTCCTCCACGTGTTGAATGAGATGGGCCATCTAGACAATCAAAACAAAAACAAGAAAACAAAAATTTTCTAGGGAAAAGGTTAGGTGTTAGTAACCAACAAAATTAATACAAAGTTAAACGTAGCAAAATCGCTTGCTCCCCGGCAACGGCGCCATAAAAGCTTGTTGACGCTCCTTAGAGCGCCAATTTACGTACCGCAAGCGCACGGATCGTGTAGCTTTTCCCTTAGAGTATTCCCCCAAGGTTCATCAATCCACGGAACAAGTGTATTACTATGATTAACTAAGCACTAATGACGTTGGTAAAAGATCTATATTGAGTGTTTGAGTGTGAAATAGATCTAATCTAACCAATCTAATCTAATCTAGACTAGTGAGCAATGATAGGTGTGTGCACAAGATATGAAGAGCATTTGTCCATAGGGTCTAGGATCACTAGAGGTGTAATCGCCAAGCAACGAAGAACGGATCTAATCTACCAAAGGTGTGTTCCAAGATCAAAACCTTTCCCTCCCGCATACTGTCATTACACGAGGATAATCGGTAACGAATCAATAAGAACATGATAGTTGATGTAATCTAAGTAAACCATGCAAGAGCAAAGCAAACCCAAAACCAAGTCGCGAACTATTAGGCATCAAAGCATCATCAACAAGAATCGTGATAGATCAATCTCATAAAGGATTCGGCAATTACAACTTAGGATCTCCTTACAACCCCATGAACAAATGAGGACTTTACCCCCATGAAGCTAAGCGAAGCGTAGTCGATCATGGTGACGAAATCTCCGGCAAGGGATGGATCCCTTACTGTCCTCCAACTTGCAGCGGCGCCGAGGGACGATGAGGCCTCCGGTGTCTCCTTTCTCTTGTGTCATACTCGAATGGATCTCTGAAACTCGTCTCTGGATGCTCGCTTCCCAATCTCTCTGCGATCTTTCGATTCTCTGTCCCCCCTTCTCTTTGACGGCGGCTTCGGGGTATATATAGGTGGTTCAGGTTGGTGGTTTTGGTAAAACACAGATTAGGGTTGACGCATACTTCGCGCTGAAGAAAATTGAGGCCGATTGGGCCCCGGAATGGGCTAGGCCGGCCGACTCAGAGGGCCCCAGGCCGGCCGGCCTGGGCCCTTTCTGGCCCCTTTCGGTCCCATCTTTCGCATGCGGCCTCTTCTCCTTATTCCTCATCTTAGCCCAGTTGTGACCATGCGTCAAAACTTCTCCTAAAATATTCAATTTTCTGCCAAAACACAACATGCTCCAAAATCCAGGACAAAATCGAAAACGGTCAAGTTCGGGTGCCAAGTGGCAGGTTAGTACATGAATCATCCCGAAGAAATTACCAAAACCTCTCTTAATTGTATAATAAAATGGTTACTTAAGGAGCGCCAACAGCAGACCCCACCTTCAGCTCCACCTCACTCTCGCGCAGCTCCCCGGCCACTGCTCTTCCACCCTCGACTGCTGGAGCATTCTCGCCGCCGATCCCCTACGCCGACCACCGCTACCCGCCGTCGACGAGCCCCCTCCAGACCATCTCCCACCGAGCCAGGGCCACCAAAAGGTGCGGCTCGAGCCCCTCATCGTTTTCCCCCACCTTCCCCTCACCGCCGGTGCCGAACTTCACCGGAATCCGAGCCGAAACGGCGGCTCTGTTCTTATTTTCCAGCGAAGGACCTATGCGTAATTTAGAAACTTGATTCCAGGGGTCCAAGTGTAAAAACGATATGAACTCTAGAATTCAAATCACTGAACTTTGAAAATGCCTAGAAATTCGTAGAAAAATCAAAAAAATAAAATCCAAATGTTTTGGAATCCTTGTTACAAGTCCTACAAGTTTTTTTACATAGACATCTTCAGTTTTGGTCTGCATTTTGATCCAAGAAAAAGAATAGAATAAATAGGCTTTAAATGTTCTAGGAGATCTACTCCGTAACATCATGAGAGTTTTTGCTAGAATGTGTCTTGCAGTGCTACTAGTACATGATAAAAATTTGAACACATTTTGACACCTTTAACTAGGTCAAACTTTCAAGATTCCTAGATCTACTAGTTTTGCTAATGTATTTATGCTGGTAGAAATATTAAAGTTCTGAGTGTGAAACTTTTTCCATGCATGCACGTCACTAAAACCTTGCTATTGCGAAAGTTTGGGAAATTTTAGATCTGTTTAACTATATATTTGATTTAATGCTTGTTAAGTAGGCTTTGATTATAATAAATAGTTTCCATGCTTAGAAAAATCTGAGAATATTTGTGGAACTCTATTTTGGTCATATGTTCATGTCTGTAAAATTTGGGATCCAAAAACATTATAGAATTTTCTGTACTAATTAGTTTTACCATACGTGGTTTAATTTTTTCAAAATTATTACTTCTGTTTTATGCATAGATAAATTCTGAACAATTTACAGTAGCTATGTTAGCTCTATATCGATATCTTGTTAAATTTATAGCCTCTGATTTGCTCTAGTTTAGTCTATAGAATTTAATCTTGTTCTAGGTGCTGTCTGAGTAAATATTTTATTCTGAATAATTGGCTACATGAAATGGTATGAAATTTACAGGATAGATTGCTCTTTGTACTTCCTGTTTGAATTATTTTTGCTGAATTTAAATACGGTTGTATACTGAGTTGCTTAATTCTTAGCAAATCATGATTTACATGCTATGTGAACCAACTAAAACTTATTTTGTGAAGATAATCAAGTTGTCTTGTGAGGTTAATCATGTTGTTTTGTGTAGTAAGAAATGTTAAATAACTACTCTATAAATAATTGCCCATATGATAAGTTATTTTTGCTAGTTGTTAGACCGCAACTTTATCGCGAAGTGTGTATGATTGTAATACCATTTCTTGCATCACATGTAGATACAACTGTTCTAGCTGACGGGACGTATGAGCTGATCCCGGAGTCCGAAGGAGGTGATCAAGAAGCCCAGGTGAACGCCACTACACTGACTGAAGACCCGGACAAAAGTTCGGAAGAGCCCAAGGCTGAATTAGCTAGTGACTACCGCGAAGGAAAGCCCCGGACATAAACCCAGTATTTCAAATTATGCAACTTATCATTATTATTTACTTATGCATTTAAGTTATTGGAATTGATTGAAAACCCTAGTTGCATAATTCTAGATTCCTACTGATTGAACACTAGATTTGAGTCCGAGTTAGATGCTATGCTAATAGGACCGGTAAAAGTCGAGTGATTGCCTATCACTCGCGAGCTTATAGGAGTTGAGCATTTACTTTCTCCAATCACTATAAGGATCATGGGCGGATTTGTTGAAGTCTGTCTGTGTTGATGAACTTGATAAGGCTGCGGTGTGTGGTAGCGGTGATTAAGTGTTTGAACGTACTAGCCACATGCCGTAAATATGGTACGCGGTAAGCCTAGTAGCTGATCGGACCGGTGAGTGGATATACCTTTCACTCTCTCTTAGAGATAGGTTTTTATTTATGTTTATGTTGCGCAACACCACAGGTGCAGGGAGGAAGTTGGTGCCCTGTAGTCGGGGAGAGTGACCATATCCACAAGCCGGAATGAAATGTCAACAGTTGTTTGGGAACGACCCGATGGTGTTCCAAACATGTGTGTTAGGTTTACCTTGCAAGGTTGGAAATCCGATTCGAATCGTCCGTTTCTCACGGATATTGAGACTACTTGATCCCTTTGCCACACAGAGTAATAAAAGTAATGTCATTATGATTAATCTTGATGTTTGATTAAAGTTCTACCATGGTTGATTAGAATTAGTTGCTTACATAGAATGGTTAATCAACTAGAACATTGATAGCTAAAATGTGAAATTAAGGACCTACTCTTTGTTGCTTTTCAGCAAAAAGAAAAACCAGAGCCTTACAGAACCCGGCATAGTCTAGCTAAGTGGACTAAGTATATCCATTGACGGTTAAGTCTTGTTGAGTATTAGTATACTCACCCTTGCTGTTGAATCCTGTTTCAGGTATGAGTTTTGAGGACCAGACCGCTAGTCTGACTTGGCCCTGCTCTTTGCCCCCTAGCTGGTCCGTAGAGTAGGATCCGTCTCCGGCCGGCAATGACCCCGACGAGTGATACCTTGCTTTGGCTAGCTTGGTATCCTTTTGCGACATGTTGTAGCTGTCGTGTTTTCTTTCCGCTGCTTTAACTCTGAACTTTAAACTTATGTCTTGTATAACGTCTTACTGAGTTTGGACCTGTAATAATACTTTGAACTTGTTGTAATAACTACTATGCCTATGTTGTAAAATATAGGGTTGTAATATCTCTGGCTCGCCTTCGTGCGGGGTATGCTTGTTCGATCCGAGATCCGGTGGTTGTATCGGGACGTTACCCGACAGACCAAGAATTGTTCCGTTTGAAGTGCGTTTGAGTCGGTGTTGCCATTATGGTGATGGCCAGCGCACTTGAGCTGGGATAATTCGGGTGGTTCTGCCACAATTCGATCTAGACCTCCTCATCAAAATAGGTATGTATGAAGACTTCTCTAACGTTTGGCACGAAATTGGATGGGATAACTTCGTTCTCGTTGAGGAGTATGGTTCTCGACTCCTCACCATCCAATTTCTTTGCACTCTTCGGGAGGTGGAAAACGGGGTTTATTTTCGACTTTTCGGGAAAGAATATTTGCTTTCTTGGAAAACTTTTGCGAGCCACCTCGATTTCAACAAATGTTGGCCTATTTCTCTAGACCAAGCTTGCCGAGGTTTTAATCGTCATGAGTTTTGGGGCCGGATTTTGGGTCAAGTTGTCCATGGCAAGTTTGCACCTCGGTGCAGCGATATTCATAACCCAACTCTTCAGTTGATGCACAAGTGGTTGACCATCACCCTCTTCCCAAGAGATGATGTCCAACCCGTGTGCAACGATGAGTTGCTCATTCTTTATGCCATGGTCAACAAGATCAAAATCTCCCCCGCGCAAGCTTTGGTTAAGCAATGGCTTTTGAATTTCAAGATGACGGGTCCTATTGAGTGCACTTCTTTGATTACTCGTATCGCTACATGTATCGGTGCCTTAAAGGGGAATTTTATTCCTTTCATTGAGGGCGACCGTGCGTATATCGACGAGGACTATTCGATCCATGGTCACACACTTAAGAAAGGCCCGAATGACTCTTTGATTTTCTTTTACATGGGCTATACAAATGAGATTCCGCTGCCCAATGTTGTGTTCCATTTGTATAATTGCCATTCGCTAACCATCCCTCTCGTTCCACAAGAAGGGGGTCGTAGGCATAGATCTTCTTGTTTGCCTGGCAGTATGACAAGAAGCAGGACCAGAAGGGAGGCAGAGCCGACACCACCGCCTCAGTAGCCACATCACTCATATCAGCATGAGGCCAGTGGTTCATCATGGCACAGTGCCAACACTGAGGAGTGGATACGGCAGGCACCAGGCCGCCGGTCCACCAGTTTCAGCTCCGGTGGAACCCCGAACCTCATCAAACGGACGTCTTCATCCCGAGGTTTCGGTACCATCACCCAGCAGCTAGGGGAGCTGAGGGTGCAGGGTGACAACATACAAGAGACGCTGAACCAACACATCGACAACACCCAAGCATGACAGCATCACACTGGCGAAAGACTCCACGACATGGAGCAGTCGTAGTTGCAGCGGCAGGAGGAGTGGAGGGCATACTGCCGCTGGACGGGTTTCAACCCCGATCAGCCGTAGTGAGCCTGAGGCTAGCTTGGAGGAGGACCCCCACGAGAGGTAACTTGTATCATTTGTCTTTACCGCTTTCATAACCTTGCATGAAACCCATAAAAATTTGCAAAATCAGAAAATCTATAAAAATTTGCATAACTAAAAACAAAATAAAAATTTGCAAAACCTAGAAAACACCAAAAATATTTTCTTTTAATATGTGTAGTAAGCATGGTGTAAGTTTTCCTTATTGAGATGATGAATAGTTGCTCTGTTAATTTCTTTCATATGCTTAGTTACAACTTTATGCTCTACCTAGTTTTGGGTTTGGTGGCTTAAAATGTTGATAACTTAAACCTGAAACTTGTGGGTAGCAAAAAGCATGAACCAAATCTAAGTTGTGAGTTATGATATGGTTAAGTAGAGTTGCTCTAATCTTCTCCTATGTGATACTTGACATCCGGAGTATTTAATTTTGAAAACACAAATGCAAAGCCATATGTTGATTTTCATTGCAAAACCATCCACATATGCAACCTACTATCTCATTGAGTTTTGTCAAATTGTTGTGACCTTTAGTGAGATTCATTTCATAATCCCATGATCAAGATCACGTACACGTTTCCACCACATGCTATGCTTCTACACTAGAAGTAAGCAAAACTCCATCAATCCACAAAATAAAACTCCAAGTTCATGTATGACACCACTCTCTCAAAAATATGTTAAGGATAGGGGGCTATGCAAAAAGAAAAATAAAATAAAAGATGCATACACAAAGAAGGTATGCCACATGCTTCGGCATGTCAAAAAAAAAGAGAATAAAAGATGCATACATAAAGAAGGTACGCCACATGCTTAGTCATGTCAAAAAAAATGAAAGAAAAGATAGCCCCTTATCCAAAAAGAAAGAAAAAGAGAGAGATGGTGCATACAAAGGAGTTCATACACCGTCCACCAAAAATTTCCACACACTTGCACATCTTGATCAAGGTTTATGACTTGTTTCTCCTTTGGATCCGGTCTTCGACTTAGCAAAATATGAGAAGCAGGTATGCCTTCAAATCCTCCATACCTACAGCTCCGCAAAAATAGCCATTAGAGATAGGTTGAGGAAGAAAGGCACAATAAAAAGCCTTGGTAAGGAATTATACACATTGAGCGATCCGAGAGATCATCCAAGGAACTTTATAAATTTCTTTTGAAAAAGTTTGCAAAACCTCCGGATTGACGGTTGAGCTAAAGAGAAAGAAATATGAGCACTCTATGATACCGTTCTGACTCTCAACCGCCAAAGATGAGGTGAAGCTATAAGCTCCACTAGAGTAAGGTAAGAGGTAAGAACAAAAGGCCAACTTATTCAAAATCAAGGTAAGAAGCATTCGGTTGTGCCTAAAGTATGAGTTGGAAATTCAATATTGTAGCAACTCCTGATCAACAACGAGCGCCTTGTTTTGCTCAGGGACGAGCAAAAGGCTAGCTTGGGGGTGTTGTTGACGGTCGTTAAGTGCAAAATATGACCGTCAACTATACTCATTAAAGAAGGAAAACTATACCTCTTACTCGCATATTTGTATCAATAACCTAGCTCCACAGTTGTATTCGAGAATTTATGTTTTTAGGAGAACAAGTCCGGAATAAGATGAAAACATGATGAATACACAGACAAAAGACACAGATGATCGTGTCCTGCGTAACATGAACAAAGGAGGCCCACAAACCAGACCAAACCGACCGACCAAGCCCCGGCACCGACCATCTGACATCAGGACCCACCAAGCAGTCAACCAGCAAAACGGTGGGATTTGGCACCAAGGGGGGGGTTGGCCGACCCCACCTGGCAGCCCCCGAGGCTGAGTTTTGGCGTGAAGCTCGATCTTATCCTCCTGAAGGCGGTTGACCATGTTTTCATACAAGGAGATGGCGGGAACTGACATCAAGCACTATAAAAGGGGCCTCCCACCACTCACATCACACACACCACTTCGAAGCCTCTCTCTCTACACTCTCTTGTGGCTTGTACTCCTTAGGGTAGTGGAGCTAGGCTAGTACTTCATCTCTTTAGCGAATCCAGTCGTCCTCGGGGTCGACGAGCAATCCTCGGCCTCTAGCATGGCTTTGTATTTCGACTTTTGTTATGCTATTCATATTGATTTCATTCTTGGTTATCTCGCTATGTTCGTAGCTTGCTTAGCCTTTATCTGTGCTTTACCAAGTTATTCTAGTTACATGCTTAGACCAGATGATCTGGGTAAGGATATCGGTTCGTTGTGCTTTCGAGCTTGCCTTAGCATCTTACCTGTCCATCCGAAGGGTGGGGGACCCGGGGGTGCTAGGGTAGTGACCTCATATGCGGGCATGGTGCCCGGGTATGCGGGATCCTTCAGATATGACGGTGCTCCATGGTGTGACTGGGGTAGACCGCAGGTGGTGACAGCCCTGTCGGTCCGCCGGGAAGCTGCTTCTCGGTTAGCGTACTCCCCGACGTTCGGGTACGGTGTAGGAGTTCATGCAAAGATGAAAGGGGACTGGATGTTCTCCAGTGCGGGTCATTCTCCCCGATGTCCCTAATTTCCCAGCACCTGCAGCTCCAAGCAATGTGGCTAACATAACTTATCTGCTAACTTGAATAGTGTACTAGGAATCTTTGCCTATGCTCCCACTAACCTTAGGATTGCTTGTCTATTCTTTATTCATGAGAGTTGGCTGTTCTGTGTGTGTCACATTACCCCTGATTATCATTCATTTATCACTTACCCCTATATAGTCAGTGGTCTTCATCTTGCTCATACGTGTCATGGTTATGTAACTAAGTAAATACACTTTACACAACCTAGCCATCCTTTGGGAAAATATAAATAATGATACCCTGAATACTTCTAGGTGAAATGCTACAACGGTATATCCGTGCGCTTGTGGATCCTTTTGTAAATGTTAAGACATACCACACAGCATCTTCGAGGCGCCGTTGCTAGGAACTAACCACTCCTAGTGGCGACGCTAAGACATGCCAACAGCGAACGGCGAGAAGAGGCGGCGGGGAGGCGGCTCGTCGAGGTCCGGCGAAGGCGAGCAGAAGGCTCCGGCAAGGAGAGGCCGAGGATGCGAGGAATTGAAGAATCTCTTATTGGAGGAGGTGATTTTGCAGTGAGAAAGGAACCTTCGGGTGGCTGCAACAACGGAGGAGATGGGGAACAGAATGGGCTAGGGTTTGGGGGAAGATAGGGAGTGGCCGCTATAAAGGCGAGGAGGAGATGGGGAGGTGCAATGCTGGCCTTGCCACGGCCATGCTGGACGATCCAGCGGCCACCGGAGTGCGCCACCGCCCCTGCTGTGCCCAATCCAGGGGCAAGCAGGCCTCGAAGGAGAACAATTGTTGAGTTTAACATTCGAATTCATGGTCTTCCCGGACTCCAAAATTCACGAATTTTTTACTAAATCTAGATATAACCACCAAGATCATATTATAATAAGAATCAGCTAAAAAGCTTGTATAAATTGGTCGCAGCAAAATAAACAAAACAATAGTTTTTAAATCTTCCAAGAATTTTATGGCTCGGTTCAAAGGTCCTAAAATTCCACAAAAATATTTTAAATTTGACTTGAAATAGGGTATTGGAATAAAAATTTTGGGGGAATAGTTGTATAGCAAAATTTAAACTTGCTTCACAAGGGTACACTCACACAAGACAAAAATAAATAACAATCTTATGCAATCAATGCCCATGATGCTTGATTATGCCTTAATGATGCGCATGATGCTTATGTTTACATGTTAATCATGTTTTAATTTTTCAGGACTGGCGTAGCCCGCTGCTGCCCCGCTCACCCGATGAGGGGGCGGAGCTCCCCCGCAGTCAGATCCGGAGAAAAAAAAGAGAAAAGAGAAGAGGGGAAGGGAACGAAGAGAGAGATGGACGGGAGGGGAAGAGATAAAATCACGTGGGTGTAGGGCTCATCATATTGGTTGGTCGACCATGAGTTCGCCTGGGTGTGGACGACTATAAAATCAGCATTGGGGCAAACATGGGTCAAAGTTAGTTAATATTCTATTATACCTAAAACCAAAGACATGCACATGTATAATGTTTTACATTTCAGAAAAAACTAGTAGCGAAATCATCAAATTTACGGAAAAACAATATCTGAAATTTTGATGCACAAGTTTCGGTTGTGACAGAAAAATGAAAAGAATAGGCAAAGCATTTATGAGGATACCGATTTCTTCTATATATCTTTGTTATATCTATACCTATAAAGTCACAAGCCCTGGCCGACTTCATTGCTGAGTGGATAGAGATTCAGGACCCCCAGCTCGAGATGCGCCTCGAGCACTGGGTCATGTACTTTGACAGCGCGCTCAATCTTAATGGTGTCGGCGCAAGCGTCCTCTTCATCACTCCCAAGGGCGAGCAACTAAAGTATGTACTCCAACTACTCTTCAAGGCAACAAATAACGCCGCCGAGTACGAGGCCCTCATACATGGTCTCAGGATCGTCACCACACTCGGCATCAAGCGCCTACTCGCCTACAGCGATTCCAAATTCATCATACAGCAAGTCAACAAAAACTGGGAATGCACAAAGGAGAAGATGAACACCTACTGCAAGGAAGTCCACAAGCTTGAGGCCAAGTTTTACGGCCACGAGTTCCACCACGTCCCTCGGGACAACAACATGGCTGCTGACGTACTCTTCAAGCTTGGTTCCAAATAAGCTCTCGTCCTGGAAGGAGTGTTCGTCTAGGCACTCAACAGCCCAACTGTGAAGGTTAAGGAGGAACCTCCAACCAAACCTGACTTGGAACCGGCGCTAGGGCAGGAACTACAAGTCCTATCCTAAGAGCAAGCAACACGAGAAGCTTGCCCGGTGCGCCAACAACTACGTCGTCATCGGCTTCGAGTTGTTTGGGCACTCAGCCTCCTCCGGAACCCTATCCAGGTGCATATCCCATGAAGACGAAGTCAACCACCTCAGTGAAATCCACTAGGGAGTCCACGGCAACCACGCTGGAGCCTCGACCCATGTGGGCAAAGCCTTCAAATCATGCTTCTATTGGCCCTCGGCACTGACCGATGCTCGGGACCTCGTCAGACAATTCCACCCTTCTGGCCCTTCGCCTACTAGGGACTCGACTCAATAGGACCCCTCAAGATAGCTGTCGGCAGCTTCAACCATATATTCATCGCGATCGATAAGTTCACCAAATGGATTGAGGTTAAGCCCATGATAGCAACCACTTCAGCAAAGGCAGCTGAGTTCATAAAAGAAATATGCTACAAATTAGGGGTACCCAACTGAATCATAACATATCTGGGTACCTCCTTCATGAGATCGGAGTTCTGGGATTACTGCCAAAAAAGCTGCATCGACGTATACTACGCCTCGGTGGCTCATCCCAGTTGCAATGGCCAGGTCGAGAGAACTAACGGCTTGATCATTTAGGGGCTCAAAGCCAGGATATTTGACCTGACGGAGGTAGATCTATCTACCTCCCTGCCGAGTAGGGTCCCCGTATCCGGGTGACTACCCTGCTCGATGGCTCGGCTACAACTAACCCGGCATGCAGGGACTTGGCTGCATGAAGGAAGGATCTTTTGTGGACCAGGATGAAGGCTCCAGCTAGACGCTCGGATATCTAGGGATCTTAATAGACCTTCTTCCTTGTAAACAACCCGAGCTTATCTTACTATACTTGTACCCCATGACTCCTACCCTATATAAAGGAGGTGCAGGTAGACCCATAGGCAACTCAACTCCACGTCATTCCACAAACCCTAATACTACACCGAACACAGGACGTAGGGTATTACACTCATTGCGGCCCAAACTTGTCTAAGTCCCTTTGTCTTTGTGTTACCATCGAGCTCTTGGTCCTGAGATCCCCGTCCTGAAACTCTACCATCGGGTACCTCCTGGTGGACTAGCCGGAATAGCAATCCAACACGACCCAGTCGAAAATTACAACTTCAGGTGGCTACAGGAACTACCCAGTGTAGCTTGGGGACTCCGCACTCAGAAAGCCGGGCTACCAGCTACTCTCCCTTCTTCATGGTGTACGATTCTGAGGCAGTCCTGCCAATGGACTTTTCCTTTGGTGCTCCGTGCATCCAGAACTACAAGGAAGACGAAGACGAAATGACTCGGCGAACCGATATCGACTCGGTCGAGGAGCACCGCCTGACGGCTGCCGGCCAACATGCAAGATACGAGAAGCAGCTCAGGTGCTACCACGATCGCAATGTATAGGAGTGCGACTTCAACGTTGGCGACCTGGTTCTTTGATGAATCCAGTCAACCACGGGTGCCCACAAAACTCTCCTCCCCTGAGAAGGACCATTCATCATTAGTAGCATCGTAGTCCTCGGGACTGCCTACAGCGAGAAGACGAGATCTGGGCAACCTGTGGAACATCGAGCACCTGCGGCGCTTCTACCCGTAGAAGCCTAGGAAATGCAAAAGCTATGTATCCACTTATTAATAAATTTTTTATTTTCTCGCTTGTCAAACCTCCAGCTGCACAGTTCTTATCCAAGTCATTCCGTACACTCTGGAGCTACGACTCGTTCACCCGAGTCACGCCCGCACAAGGTCCGACCAGTTGGGCATAAACAACTCAGCTAGCAGTCTATTTTTGGACACAACACAGTACGTCCTGAAACTACTCTGTGTCACACTGACTTATCACGCGATTGATGATCAGCTCTCAACTCCGTAAGAAAGGGCTCAGAGTCAACTTCCTAACTACTCGGCTAATTCAAAAATTATTCGGCACGAGGGCTTTCAGAAGCAGAATAACCAAACCAAACTTATTTACAAGCCAAAATAAACATTGTTTCAAATGGCCAACGTTGACCATATTGTCTTTCTGCAGCTAAGAAGGAGATAACCTAGAGATCTAAATCGGCCACGAAACGTGTGGCGATGAGCTGGACGCTGGAGCGGTTGGCCTCCCAGTCTTCGTTGGAGCAGTCGGGTGGGATGCCATCGCCAACATGCACTAGGTCGGCCTCTGGGAAGTGGGACTTCACAAATCCCATCATTTATTTCACTATAAAGTTGTAATCCAACAAAGCATAAGTTTTGTTATGGAGTTTCTTATTTTCACACTTTTGGGCAATTGTTTATAGAGTAGTAATTTACTTTAATTAATTCATAAAGTAAAGGTTTTGCTGTTTTTCTATTTTATCATTGTGCAGAAAATGTATTTGTCCTAATTAATATTAAAAAACAAAGTGATGCTTATAACTGGAGTTACACATAGTTTCTGATGTTGAAATTTTTATACAAGGTACTTCTCCGAATAAAGTGCTTACAAGTTCTGGTGTTCAATCTTTTACTGAGTGTTCCAGATATGGTGAAAGGCATACTGTGAATGTTTCATATTTTCCTAATAGGCAAGTACCAGGAGAAATAATTTATCCAAACTTAAGTCCTATTTAACAAGGTTTAATTCTATAGAGACTTACAGGTGGTTTTGGAGTCTCAAAAGTTTTCTACAGCCTTTCCTAACCACAAATATTCACTAGTAAAAATATCAGTATTTATCTCCAACAGAAACTTTATTCTTGCATTTACATAGCTTAATACATGAATAAATAATCGAGCTAGTTTCTGATAAGCAATAAACCTCAAATTTTTTGTGTAGCATCTATATGATCCTAACAAGTTTCTACGCAAGTTTCATAAGTAAATACACAATATATCAACCAGAGGAAAATAACTATTCTAGATATAGGATAAACATGAGTTAAATGTATCCCTGTTTCTACCAAGAATCTAGCTTCCAAACTTTGTGTGCAGGTTTACATTCTCAATAATAGATGCCGGTACAAATGTCATATTTCTCCAGGTACTACAACTATATAACATGATATAGTGTCATTTTTCCTAGATTAAATCACATATACATCTCGATAGTTGCAAAATTCTAAAATTTGCACATTACTTTCATTTCAGTACTCTTAGGACACAGAAAAAGTTTCAACTAAAGTTCTGTAGTAAAACATCCCTAAATAAAATGTGAAGTTTAACACTAGATCTAGCAAGAATCAAAGTTTCACTTAGTTAGAGGGATCTTCGAGTTCTCAAGCTTTGCTTGCATGTTCAATTACACAAGATTACTATCTGGTACAAGTTTCATAATTTTTCAAGTATCATAGCTATTTAACATGAAAGAGTACCATTATTTATGACTAAAATCAAAACCTTAGTTAAACAGTTGCAGTTCCAAACTTTTATACTAATATTCTTTTAGTACCTAGATCATCATGGAAAAATTTCAGCCTAATATCCTTAGCGAGACATCCAGAACAAAAAGAACCATCTATATCTAGCCTAGAACAAGATCTAAGTAAATTCCATAGCTACCGTTATTTTCTGGGCCTACAAATTTTACACAGAGCTTATAATTCATATATGTAGCTACTGTCCTAAAATTAGCATCAGTTCATGACCACAAGATACATTAACCGAATAAGCATCCATCGGAATGGTCATGGCGCTCTCCTCCTTGGTGCTCCCTAGGCGATCCCATGTCGATTCTCCTCCTTCCTAGGCGATCTCCGGGTTTCCTGTCCTCCTCTCATGGAGGAGACTGCTGATTTGCGCCCTAGGTTGGATTTTACCCTGTTAAACTTTTCCAGGATGAAATCCGACGTGCTCTCAACAAGTCGGTACATCACCCTTCCTCCTCTCCTGATGGTTCTTTCTTTCACCGTTCGTTTGACGGAGAGTTCAGTGGCTCTCATGCTGCAATCTTGTCTTGGTGGTTTTGCTCCGGGTTTTGACATCAAATTTAAAAGTGATCGACACTTTCGGTTTTCAGTTTCTTGTAAAGTTGTGGGTTTCAAGATCTACCAACTTAGACGTGTTATTGGATCATGCTTTGATGTTTATTTTCATCTGTGGAGCAATGGTGCTCCAAATTGGGAATGTGAGAAATTCTTGTGGGAACAAGAGCAACACAAAGAGTGGACCCTTGTTCAATCTCGCAAAAGGAAAACCTCTAAGCCTAGCTCTCCACGGTCTTCTCGACTGGTTCGTTTTGCTTGTAACCTTGTGCAAGATTCCCCTATGCCAAAACACCGTCCCAGCTCTATCCCAAATTCAATTACTATTGGGGCTTTTACTTTCCCAACCAATGTGAAGATTTCTTCAATTTTTGGTAAATTGCATCAAGGCCTCCAACGTAGTTCACTCAGATCCGAAATTCAAGGATATTTCAAACCCCGGATTTACCTCATCCCCGGTTCAATTTTCAAACTCAGTGGATCAATGTTATGCCAAGTGTTTGGCGGAGGGACACTCTGTTAGCTCCTGCTCCGGCCCGTGGAGGTGTAAATCTTGTTTTAATTATGGTCACAGGGCCCATTGGTGTTTAACCAGAGCTAAGCCCAGGATCTTTTGGGCCGCTAAGAAGAAGGAAAGTACGGCCCACAACATCACTGAAGGCGCGTCCCTCGATTCCCATGCTGATTTCTCGGGGGATCCGAACCTCCCAGGTGACCCTCCGTCTTCCCCAAAGCATAGTACTACCCAGGCTGAGAGCGATTCCACCTCCTCCCAACCATCACCGACGACCAAGGCGAACTTCCCGTGCAATCTGCAACTCTTCGTTAATCAAAGCCTGCATGTGGAACATGGTCAACGACCGGCTCGATCAAGGATGGCACTTGGCGCGGAACCGGCCCGTCGCCATGAACAGTACGCTATCCTCTCCATGGAACCAGAGCCGGTGCAAGAACAAGTTCACGAGCTTCTCCATGAGGTGGTTGCCTTCCTTCAGCACGAGTTCCCGGTGAGGGTGGTCTCTGCTTTCCCGTCGCCCCTGGGTTTAGGGCTTTTTCAGTTAGAAAACCCCATTCAGAGGGAAACCCTGCTAGATGCTTCACCTTTCCAGTTTGGTCAGTCGTTAATCCATGTTCAACCCCATTCAGAGGGAGAGTTGGATCATGTTTGTAGCGAAAATGGCCTCTCATGCCATATTTCAATATAATGTTTTGGCGATTGATGACACACATAACACTTGGACTAATATATGTGTTAAGATGATCATTATCAGGCTTATAGGACCAAGAGATGAAAAGGTACAAAACCCCGAAGAAATTAGGTCGAAAGGATCAAGATAGAGGTAATTTGCACTCATCGGTTAAACCAACTTGAGGCAAATTACACTCACCGGTGCAATGGGCTCAGTAGAGACCAAGTCAACAGAGTGCACCGGATGAACCGACGATGGGAAAAGATGTATCATCGGTGCAACGGATCCAGAAGCTAAGGCTAGGGTTCAGCACCGATTAGACCGGCGATGCGCAAATTGAGCGTCGGTGCAGTTAAACCGACGATGATTTCAAGAGCGTTGATACAATTGATCAAGTAGCCGTTGGAGCAGTAACAGCTAGTAGCTGGGAAAAAGCGTTCACCAGTTGAACCGGTGATGACAAAACTAGAGCATCGGATCAACCGGCGTTCAGGAATTCTGTCAGCCTTTCCCAACGGCTCTTTTGGGGTGTGTGGGCTATATATACCCCCGAAGGCCGGTTGCTGCATATGGTTGGAAGCCTCAAGAGCTGAAGAAAGTGCTGCCCAAGCAAAGATCCATCACCAACCATCCTAGAAGTGCTTAGTGCTATATCTAGATTGTGAGAAGCTTTGAGAGAGTGCTTTGTGCACTTGTATAGGCTTAGTTCTTGAGAGAGCTAGCTTAAGAGAAGTCTTGCCGAGGCAAGCAAAGCATTTCCGTCGACGACCCTCCGACTTGGTGTGAAGCGGTGCCAACACTTTGTACGGGGGAAGAGGAGACCCCCTCCTTGGTAGAGAAGCTCCGTAGTGGATTTCGGCCGGGTGACCGAGAGAGACGGTGGCGGTGCACGAGACTCGGTGTCTTGTGGGCACTTGCCTTTGCTTGCCGGTGCGCCTTGGTGGCCTAGTGCAAGACGGTGATCAGAAGAGTCTCGGTGTTACGTGGACGTAGGCGTTTGAGCCGAATCACGTTACATGATCGTGTCTACTCGAGAGTTTGCATCCCTCTTGCCCTTACCACTTTACTTACCGTATTACGCTTCCGCATTTACTGTATCTTGCGTGCCTTTACTTTCCTAGTTAGTTTGATTAGGATTGGCTATAGGTTGCAAGTCTTTTGGGGTAAGTAGAGAGTAGCATAGATAAACCTTGGTAATAACTAGCATGTGTAGGACATGTTAGGTTTATCTTATGCAAATAGTTTGAGCCCTAGGTAAGAAAGCGATTAGCGACCCTATTCACCCCCTCCGCCTCTAGGGTCGGACACCCAGTGATCCTTACAATTGGTATCAGAGCCTGGTCTCACACCTCTTATGAGGATTAGCCAATTTCATTGGTAAATTTGTGAGAAAGCTCGTAGGAGACCCGTCGACTTCACCGTCGAGTGAGTATCATGTCCGGGGAAGGGATGAGTACCGATAGGGCTCCGTTTTTCGATGGCACGGGTTTTCCTCGATGGAAAGTGCTTATGCAAGCACATCTCCAAGCCCGTGGGCTTGATGTTTGGCATGTCACCGAATTAGGCAAGAAAAATTAGACTAAGGCCGAGAGATAATATGATGCCATTGTAAAATCAATTCTATTGTCTTCTCTATGTGATAGTGTGTTTAATTGGGTATTTGCTAATGAAAATGCTCATAAGCTATGGAAGCAAATTGTCGAGAATCATGAGGGCACAAAGGATGTTGCCAATCAAAAATATCAGGTTCACGGTGAGGGGCTGAGTAGCTTTAAGCAACTTCCCAATGAAAATGCTCATGACATGTATTCACGATTAAATACTCTTGTCAATAAAATCAAAGCCTTAGGTCTCAATCAAGTTAAAGATGAAGAAATTAACCGCAAGATCCTCCGAAGCCTTCGCAAGCCCGATTATGACATCATCAATGCTCTCTTGCAAAAAGAAGACTTGGTCAAGATTACACCCATCCAAGTCATCAATCAAATCATCGCCCATGAGTATAGTATGGGGATGACAAAGAAGAAGGAGCAAGAATCCACCTCTTCTTCAAGCCACGAGAGTCTCGCCGCCAAGCACTCATGCAAGCACCAACCAAGGCGACAAGACTCATCAAGCTCAAGTGAACAAGAAGAAGAGGATGAGGAAGATAGTGATGATGAATCAAGTTCAAGTGATGAAGAATATCCAAGGGCCGTGCTATACCACCACCGCAAGATTGTCGAGCATGTACATGAGCTCTACAAGCTTGGGTACAAAACACTCATTAGAGGGAGTGCGGTTGGGATGGAGAAGATGGCGAAGAAAAAGAACAAGTCAAGACCCCAAGCTCTCTCCGCCATCTACAAGCCCAAGAAAGGTGGTGAAATCTCAAGTAAAAAGAACAACAAAAATTCCAAGAGCTCCACCACTCATCGCCCTCAGAGGACATCACCACCACCCATTTGTCTTATGGCACTAGGTAATAACGATGTAAGTGATGACTCCTCCTCCAATGATGAATCCGATGTTGAAACTGATGAAACTAGTGAGATGATGACACTACTCCATAATCAACAAGAACATCTCACTAAACAAAATAGAGAAATCAAAGCTCTCAAAGCTAAAGAAAACCTTCATGCCTCATTTGTCTCAAGATATGAGAACTTGCTAAACAAATTCAATTTGTTAGATAATGAGCATGAAGAGCTTAAAAAGAAATATGAGAGCCTTGAATCTAAAAGTAGATCATCATCGGATGAATCTTTCCCTTGCAATATTCCTTGTGCAATTCCTATTGTCAAGGTAGATGCGTCTACCTCTTGTGATCTAACCCCTTGCAATGAGGATGTGATTGTAGAAACATGTGATGATCTCATTGCTAAGAAAAATGATGAGCTCAAACAAGAGGTAGAAAGGCTAATGGTGGATTTGAGGTGGCTCAAAGGAAAGTATACTCAAGAGCATGCCCAACCTTCTCAAGATAACCCCCTCAAGGGCATGAACAAGCTTGAGAAGGAAGAAACTGTGACTTGCTTCAAGTGTTGCAAAGAAGGCCACAAGTCCTACCAATGCAAGGAGAAAGAGGGCGAAGCACAGGGCAAAGAAAATGGCAAGCCCAAGAACTTGAACGAGAGTAAGAAGGGACACAAGAAGGCTAAGGAGATCAAGAAAAACACATCTCCAAACTTGAAGGCGTCATACATATACACCAAGCCCACCCACAAGAACAAGCAAAAGAGCAACCACTACATACTTGAAAAGAAGAAGAATGGCAAGGTGGTTGCTCATGCCATGGGGTGGAGACATCAAGGATGGAACCGGCCTATTTGGGTGCCCAAGGATATTATTCATACCATGGATGGCTCTCAAAAGGTTTGGATCCCTAAAACTTAGGCGCCAAACTAGCACTACGGGGAATTTGGAGGCTTGGCAAGGTTTGGGATGCATGAGTAGGGATGCATCATGCAAAGTTGAATTAAAGCCAAGTTATGCATTAAAGATTAGTAACCCAAATTCCTCTCCCCTACATATGAGGTAATGAGCAAGGTAAAAGGATGATCTCAATTCATTTGATATCCTTCATGCATCATTGTAGCTCAATGCCTCTCTAGGATTGCATGATCTTATATTTACTATTGGTATCTTTCATTTGATATGCCTTCCTAGAAATTTCACATGGTAGGTTATCCATGCCTTATTCATATCTTGTTATAACCTACATGAGCTTAATTGATTCTCTCACATGGCATATGTCTTTCATAGCATATCTTGCAATTTGATATCTCTCATATTCGTGGTAAAAATGCTTTTGATATCAATTGCTTGCTTATGATGCCTTGATTAGCAAGTTATGAAGTTAAATCCCCATTATGTGAATTACAAGTGCATACATTTGTTTAAAGTGATTCAAACACTAATGCACACATTTAGGGGGAGCTAACTCTATAACTTACATTTGTGTGACTAATATGCTTTACAAGTGCTATTTCTTGTAGTCACCTAGAGCTATCTCCATGAGTTCAAATTTCTTTTGAACACTACCCTTACAAGTCACAATTGGCATCACAATTTGTGTTAAGATGAGAACTGCCACAAGCTTTGAAAAAGGGGGAGCTTGTTCGAACAAAGGGAGATATGCCAAATTTAGTGGGTATAACACTCTATCACTAGTAAATTCCTTTTGCTACTAATGCTCCTTGCTGTTAGTGGTTATGAAGCTTTTAGGTGTTTGATGACAAAGGGGGAGAAATATACCCTAAAAGCAAGCAAATAGTTTGGAGTAAATGATGCCATTAGCAAGGGGGAGGAATGGAAAATACAATGCAAAAGGATGCATGGTGATAGGGGGAGGTACTTAGTAAATATGGGGGAGAAGTGCAATTTGATGATCCCACGGACTAAGGTACAAAAATTTTCATTGGTCATATGGTTCAAACCACATAATTGTCTTACATTGGCCACAAGCCATTGTTTCACAATTTCTATCAAGCCGGAAGCATTTCGTCCTATGGACTAATCAAATGCCGGTGGCTTTTAAAATGAGCATTGAAATGTCATCCGAGCAAGCTAATTAGTTTCTAACTTTTCAATTTGGTACCAATTTCTTATTCTTGCAATTCATCTTGCTTGCTTTGGTTGTGTTGTCATCAATCACAAAAAGGGGGAGATTGTAGCGAAAATGGCCTCTCATGCCATATTTCAATATAATGTTTTGGCGATTGATGACACACACAACACTTGGACTAATATATATGTTAAGATGATCATTATCAGGCTTATAGGTCCAAGGGATGAAAAGATACAAAACCCCGAAGAAATTAGGTCGAAAGGACCAAGACAAAGGTAATTTGCACTCACCGGTTAAACCGACTTGAGGCAAATTACACTCACCAGTGCAATGGGCTCAGTAGAGACCAAGTCAACAGAGTGCACCGGATGAACCGACGATGGGAAAAGATGTATCATCGGTGCAACGGATCCAGAAGCTAAGGCTAGGGTTCAGCACTGGTTAGACCGGCGATGCTCAAATTGAGCATCGGTGTAGTTATCCAGAGACTCCATTTTTCGGGGGTTTCTGAGCTAGCACTCACCGGTTAAACCGACGATAATTTCAAGAGCGTCGGTACAATTGATCAAGTAGCCGTTGGAGCAGTAACGGCTAGTAGCTGGGAAAAAGCGTTCACCGGTTGAACCGGTGATTACAAAACTGGAGCGTCGGATCAACCGGCATTCAGGAATTCTGTCAGCCTTTCCCAACGGCTGTTTTGGGGTTTGTGGGCTATATATACCCCCCAATGCCGGTTGCTGCATATGGTTGGAAGCCTCAAGAGCTGAAGAAAGTGTTGCCCAAGCAAAGATCCATCACCAACCATCCTAGAAGTGCTTAGTGCTATATCTAGCTTGTGAGAAGCATTGAGAGAGTGCTTTGTGCACTTGTATAGGCTTAGTTCTTGAGAGAGCTAGCTTAAGAGAAGTCTTGCCGAGGCAAGCAAAGAATTCCCGTCAACGACCCTCCGACTTGGTGTGGAGCGGTGCCGACACTTTGTACGGGGGAAGAGGAGACCCCCTCCTTGGTGGAGAAGCTCCGTAGTGGATTTTGGCCGGGTGACCGAGAGAGACGGTGGTGGTGCACGAGACTCGGTGTCTTGTGGGCACTTGCCTTTGCTTGCCAGTGCGCCTTGGTGGCCTAGTGCAAGACAGTGATCGGAAGAGTCTCGGTGTCCTGTGGACGTAGGCATTTGAGCCGAACCACGTTACATGACCGTGTCTACTCGGGAGTTTGCATCCCTCTTGCCCTTACCACTTTACTTACTGTATTACGCTTCCGCATTTACACTATCTTGCATGCCTTTACTTTCCTAGTTAGTTTGATTAGGATTGGCTATAGGTTGCAAGTCTTTTGGGGTAAGTAGAGAGTAGCATAGATAAACCTTGGTAATAACTAGCATGTGTAGGATGTGTTAGGTTTATCTTATGCAAATAGTTTGAGCCCTAGGAAAGAAAGCGATTAGTGACCCTATTCACCCCCTCCCCCTCTAGGGTCGGACACCCCGGTGATCCTTACAATGTTTCTTGGCTTCCCTTTGGATTACCAACTATTAGATTTCATCAAGGTAGCAGTTGCATCTTTTGGGAGACTTATCACTTGGATAGAGGGCCCGAATAAGTCCAGAGTCCTGGTCAAATGTCTGCTTTTGTCTCCGAATCGTGTGCCGAGGAGTATCATTGTCTCTCAGGAATCTCTTGTCAGTGGTATGGGTTGATCGTGGTCTGTTCCTGTTTTCATCCTGAATGGACATTTTTTAGATGGCTTCCCTCCTGAAGAAGACCCAGTTCCCTTTGATGGCAACCCCCACCCAGCTCATGATCCAGTACACAATGCTAATCCAAATGCTCCACAGGATTGGTAGCATGACTTACATGGAGCAGTGTTGGCTGTTGACGGTCACTAACGACCCATTTTGACCGTCAACTATCGTGCAAAAGTCGAGCATCAGAAGGAATAAATGTTAGCATAGGATGATTATTTGACGAATTCCACAGATGCTGGTCTGAGAATGTGTGCAGGTGAATTTGGGCCAAAACTGCGTGTAACAAGCATATTATCCAAGGCATAAATTCCTGGGCCAAGCACAAGCAAGCCCAAAGGCCAAAAGGGCCCACTTGGCAGCTGCACATGAGAGAGAGACGCAGCCCATAAGCAAGGTGACACGTCATCAATCCGAGGCAACACCTTCTCGATGAATCAGATGCATTCACGAGGATCCACGGGCTCATCAGAGCTACCAAACTGACTCAAGACAGGCCCTTACCCATATACATGACATGGGGGCCCACCTAACAGTCTTCTGACCAAAGACCGGGGCGAACAGAGCTAGCCCCCGGTCGGCCGACCAGCCAGGTCGGCCGGCCCAGTGGCAACGGCCCACGGGCCCCACCGCCTCTCAGATAACACGTGGCGAGGTGTAGTTGATCCCTAATGGCGGTTTGGCTCATTTCTCGGGCGAATGGCTGGTGGTTCCCTCCTATAAATAGAAGGGGAGGGGGTCCAAATGAAGACACACACACCACACACCACAGCATCTCTTCTCTTGAGTTCTCACTTGAGTGAGAGTTGTCTTAGGGAGTTTAGGAGTAGAGGTACTCAGGAGGGGCGCCGGTAACAGCGCTATTCTCTAAATTGTACCTCTACGAGAGTGAGGGAGATAGCCAGGGGATGTGCCGGGCTTGTCGGCGCTCTTCTCCGCTTGTACCTCGACGGATGCTTATTCGGTTGTAATTGTTCGAGACTTTCTTTTTATTTAGAATTAGAGTTTAGATCGCAAGTTATCATCTCTGCCTTATATTAGTTGATGTGTATGCTAGCGAGTAGCATTTGACTCTAGGGTTGGGCTCCGGATAGAAAAGGATAACCCTGTACGCCTCTAGAGTTAGTAGGGAAAGGCGTAGACGTGGTGTCTAGGCTAGACTATACCACTTAGTTGTGTGATAGTCCCACAGTTTGTAGAGATAGCCGGCAGGTGGTGACAGCCCTGTTCGAGCCTTTTAGTAATCCTCCACGTTCGGATATTGGATAGAGCGCATATTGGAACTATCGGCTTGTATAAGCCGGTCGATACCTTTGGCTCGAAGTATAACGGCGACGTGATTTCTTCTTCTAAACATAGATTCTAGATCTGAGAAAGTCCTCTCTTTCCTATCCTCCTGCACCAGTGTGTGTGTGTCCTTGCACAACCTGAACCTGTAGGTAGTGTACTCACGTTCCTTAGTGGATACGATACCCTGGAATACTCTTGGGTGAAAGCTACAGCGGTATCCGTGTGCTTGCAGATTTTATTCGTGATGTTACAAAATACCAACAAGCTTTCTGGCGCCGTTGCCGGGAAACGGCAGCTACATTATCTTCGGACTCAGTTGTTCTCGTATCTTTTTCATTTTCTTTCCTTCTACCTTTACCCCCGCTACCCTTGGAGCGGCTATCCTTTCCCTAGCTCTCTACCCCAATGGGCGAGTTCTTTGAGTCATCACCATCTTCCTCATCTAACCATGAACTCGATCCTGACTTTATAGCCATGGTTCGGAAGCGACCCTTCTCTGGAGAAATTCATGAAGATCCCTATGAGCATTTGCTAGAATTCGAGGAATTGTGTTCGGGTCTAGAAATCCTAGGCATGACACAAGAAGCCTTGCGGTGGAAATTGTTCCCCTTCTCTCTTATAGAGGGCGGAGCAATGGTACACCCGCATGATAGGAAATATGAGCGGTGATTGGGAGGAGCTTCGAGATGACTTTTGTTACTCGTTCTCCCTCACCGAACGCATAGACTCCCTACCGACTGACATCCTCGATGTTGTGCAATTAGAGAAGGAGTCCACAGGTGCAGCATGGGCTAGATTCTCACACCTTTTGGCGTCTACCACAGACATGTCTATACCCGATGAAGTACCGTTGGAAGTTTTCTACTCGGGTTTAGACATGGAAACTGCCCTAGAGCTTGACGACGCTAGCGGAGGATGGTTTGCACAGATGACTCCGGAAGGAGGAAGAGACATCCTAGATAGTTTCTTATAAGACTCTTTCTTCTCTACCGACCATAGTGAACCCCGCTGGGAGGAATCCGCGTTGAGCCATGAGAGTCTCTCAACACCCGAATCTGAGCCTTCATCTTCCACATCTCAATATTCGTTTGTTGAGCCCTCTCCCGAACTACGAACACCGAAGGAAGAAGAAATTCAACCTTTGGAGTTCTCTTCCCGATTCGAGGATGACCCTTCAGGGAACATCAAAAATACCTCGAATCATCTTAGGCACGAGGAGCCTATGAAATCGATGTGTCTTTATGAGACCCTCGATAAAGTTTTCTGCCATACACCTGCAATTGATTGGTCAAAGGAGGCAAAGCGTGCTTCTGAAGCGATTCGGATTAGCCCAACCTCTGCAACCATCACTTGTTCTATGAAGGGAAAAATCATAGAAGCTCTTCATGACCTTGCTGCTGAGGTTTGCATCTTACCCGAGTACCTTTTGGATACTCTTGTGGGTAACAAGCCTTTAACCCCGACCGACAAATACTTTAAAAGTCCATCCAGACTGTACTTTGAATGTCGGGGGATTGCAAGGGACGTGCCTATCACCATAGACAAAATCGAGGTGCATTTAGATTTTTATATCTATGATATCCTCTATTTTGATCTTCTCCTAGGCCTCCCGCAAGAAAAACTTCTGGCATCTCATGGGAGCCTAGATGAAAAGCTTAGGGAAACCGGCTCGGCCACTGCTACTCCTCATCTAGAAAATCTTCTGGCCAAGCCACTTCTCGAACAAAACCCGCTCGAGGAAATGATGCATACATCTCCGTTCATATCATCCGAGCCTGTTCTCTTGGGAGTTCTAGAATCCTCTGAAGAATATGACTCGGAAGATAGCCTTCACTTTTGTGAAGAAGAACGTCCATCGTCACCCTTGATCGAGTTTGAGCCTCCTCCCGATGGCCTAGAATCTGTTGTTCTCGACCTTGATCGAGATACAACTATGATCTTTCATGATGAATCTCTTGAGATGGAGAAATCATGGGCCAAGGAATTTTGTGAGGTGCTGACTCTGGAGTCCAATGAAAAGGATTCCTCAAATGAGCATGAGAATTTCACTTTTGACATACCATGTAGACCATGCTCATTCAATGCAACTCCAGAGTTAGGCATGCTTAGTGCACCGTGCACACACGAGGACTACAACCAACTCAAGTTCCTCTTTTGCAAAATTTTCAGAAGGTTGGTTGTAGATGTATATGTTTATCATAAACATTGTTGATTTCGTGCGTGCACCGTGGCACTAACCTTGTAGCTAGTTTCAACAATTGGTGGTGAAACAATGACCCATCACCAATGATGGCTACAAGAGTTATCATGGTTGAGCTTATGACCAAAAACAAAGCACTGCCAGGAGATAGCCCGGACTACTATCTTTTATTTACTTCTCTATTTCCCTTTCAATAAAAAACAAGAGAATGTCCTAGGATATAGTTTTCCTTCGAGTATCTTTGGTCGCTAACCATTCTAGGTGGAAATCAAAGAGAACGATGGATAGGCAACACCTACGAACATGAGAGCTACACTGACTACAACACTTCGATATGTGTTGATGGAAGAACAATCACTAAGGAGATATGAACTCGATACACTTGGAATTGGCCAAACTCCAAGTGTGGGGGAGGTATGTGAGTACCCCGAAATGTTGTGGTAAGTACTCTCAATGTCCTACTTTTGACATTAAATAAAGCCCAGCCGGGATGTAACACTCCAATTTAAATTTCAGCAATTAATAATAAAATTAATTGGCCTTATTTAATTTTCTAAGGTTTTATATGCTTAGCCTTGCATTTAATTTAATTTTCATTCACAAGTAATTAAAATTTTCAAGGTTAAACTTGTTTGTGCATTCATGCTGCTGCATAATTTTATTTTGGTTGAGTGCTTAGGGTTTGAATTCAAATTTTATTTGAATTCAATTAGATTAGAGTTGGTTTGAAAAAGAAAGGAGAAAGGAAAATAGGAAATAGAGAAGAAAAGGAAATAGAAAACCCAGCCCAACCAAACCCAACCCAACTCAACCTTGGCCCAACCCGCTACCCTTTTTCCTTTACATCTGGCCGGCCTAGTCCACCCTCTCCTCCTTTCCCTTTTGGCCGGCCTCGCTTGGCCCAGCAAGCAGCCCATGGCGCCCTTTCCTCCTTCCCTGTTGGATTGGCCCAGCAGAACCCCATGCGCGGCCCGCTCCCTCCGCTCGCGCTCAGCCCAGTACGCGCCCTCCGCGCATAGCCCAGCGCCCGCTCGCCCGTTCCGTTCACTGACCGCCCGGGCCCGCCTGTCATCACCCCCCTTCCTCCTTCCTCTGCGCGCTAACAGAAGTCGGTGATCTCGCCGGGGATCACGCCTGCGCCCTCCACGGCACGCCTCCCCGAGATCCCCGGGCCTGCCCTGCTTAACCGTAGCCGCACCCCTAGACCTCCTCATCTCCAACCCGCAGCCGCCACCCAAACCCTAGCCGCAGCCGCCTTGCCTCTGCTTGGAGCAGGATGCCCCGCCGCCGTCCCCTCGCTGCTCCGCTGCCCTTTAGCCCATGCCAACCTTCGCAGGAGCTTCGCCGTGGCCCTAGGGAGCTCCCCAAGCTCTTTGCCCCGGAGCCCAGTCCCTGCCTCGCTGGAATTGAGCCCGGATGCCATCTCAGGTAAAATAGTCCTCCGCCGCAATTTCACGCCGCCGGTGCATTTCAGCTCTGCCTGACCCCGTGAGACCTCCGCAGGAGCACCCCGAGTCGATCCGTGCAGCCCAGAAGCCTGGAGCAGCGCTGCATCGACCTCCTCCGTGAGCTCCACTCCACCTCCACCGCCGATCAACATCGTCGACACCCCTGCACGGTCTCCCAGCGCAATACAAACCTTGGTGAGCACCAGCCCGGCCTTCTCTCTCTGTTGCGCTTGGTTTCCAGGCCCGTAGGCCGCCCTAGTGGCTGGAACGCTGCTGCTGGTGCTCCGCCGCCGCTGCTCCGCCATGGCGGGCACCCCACAGTGCAGCACCGTAACGCGCAGGTCTTGCCCGCACTTGTTTCTGCTCTGCGCACGCGCACGCACTTGTTTGCGTCCAGACTCGTGCCCAAAACCAAGTGAACGCGCGTGCGCCGTCGAGTTCGCCGCCGCAGATCCGCCGCCGCCCGTGCCCGCGCCGCACTGAGCCTCGCCGAACCCTGCTGTAGCCCCAGGTGGGTTACACATGCCGCGCTGACCACGCCCGACCGAAGCACTGGTCGAAACAACTCCCGGAGGGCCAAAAACGGTGTACTCCGGCGAGCCCGACGCCGCGCCGCCGCAGACAGAGTCACCGGTGACAACGCCGCCCCCGTCCGCGCGCCCAATCGTCCTGACCCGCCCGATCATAATCCAACGGCCCAGATCTATTTGACCCACCTGCGTACCAGTCAGCGCTCGTAGATTTTGATAAATACACCCCCGACGTTCCCAATATCAACCCGCAGTCCATGACTGTGTAAAAATATTTACATCCAGGCCCTGTTTTACTCGCTTAGACCCCTGAGCTTTTTAGATTTTGAACCCGCCGTCCAGCCCAGGTCTTTGTTCACGTCAGCCCTCGGATCTTTCCAGTTTTTACGCATAAGTCCCTGGTTTTTGCAGAAAACCCCTAGAAACTTAGTTTTTCTTGCAGAAAAGCCCCTAGACTTTGTTTTAAGCCTAGTTTTCGTGTTCTAGCTCCGTTTTAGGTGTTCTTTATGTCCACGTGATCGTTGTAACACGTAGAATAGTTTTAGCATAGTTTTGTTTGCTGTTTTATGTATTGTTGTACTATTTCTTAGCTTTTGCCTTTGTTTGCATATATGTGTATGTGCTGGACTTGTTTTGGCGTTGCGATAGTGAGTAGACGTTGATCCGTCGGAGGAGTACCAGGAGCCACCTTCCGCGGGACACTTTGAGTAGCAGGAGCAGTTTGACGAAGGCAAGTGTAACATGAACACCACCTATCACCTTTAAATACAATTTTATACTGCATTTTAATACTGTATGCCTATAACGATCACCCTAGCCACTTTATTACCTTATATATATCCCTTGGGTTGCATTTTGGTTAGTTGTGCTAGGTGCTGCGCTCTCACACATGGTCCTTTTTAATTAAATTGTTAATGGTCTTATGCAACTTAATTCTGAGCGTTACCCTCTGTGCTCTGTACTTGAGTGGTTTACGTCTCCTTAAAACATGTTTTTATAGAAACTTGGTCCATAAGGACCGTACGTCATTAAAGAGACAACTTGGGACAACCGCGCAACCACAAGACTGGAATGGGACGGTCTTGACTTACTAATTAGGTCTTTTTGGTTTGAAGTAACTTACCTGTGGGGCAAGGGTGGTAAGCTTCTATGGCCCTCGTACTGAGTGGCCTCGTCTGTGCTTCTGTGTCTTGACGCCCACTAGACCTGCTCCATAGTCGCCGATTCGACCCTCACAGTTGCTCCTTACCAATGAGATTCTTTGTAACGGCCTCGTAGTGAGTTTGCTAGTCATCTCACCTACGGAAGTGTGATGAACAACTAGCGTAGCTCACGACTTGTGGGTAAAGATGTGCAACCTCTATAGAGTGTAAAACTGGTATACTAGCCGTGCTCACGGTCATGAGCGGCCCGGATCCTCCTTTTGATTAGTGGGTTACCTTGGTGGTTTCGGTGTGGTCATCAGAAGTTCTTAGTTAATTTGATTAATTTCTATGCAACTGGGTTATGGTAAATTCATCCACTTGTAGTAATTAGCTTTAATAAAATTTTGCCAAGATTAAAAGCTGATGCAGTTGAGTCAGCCAACCTTAGTGCCTCATAGTTTGTGTTATACTTGTTGAGTACAAGTTGTGTACTCACTCTTGCCTACTCTACTCTTTTCCTCTTGTTCTCTTTGGGGATACCCTACTACTGCTCAGTTCCCGGCGACACGGAGGAGTTCACCCGGAGCTACCAGGAGTACGAGGACTTCGAGGCTATCGTCTCCCAGTCGACGTCCCTATGGTGCCCAGCTTCGACGAGAGTTTTCATATACGTTTTTACGCTTCCGCTGTATCAGACATTTTTGTCATTCATGTAATAAATAACATTCGTACTCGCTTTATTATATCTTTTACGTGATATGTGCTGTGATATACTATTCATTCTGTTGTATATACGTGTGACTTGATCCTGGCACGTATATGATTGCTCGGTTTATGTCCTTTTATAAACCGGGTGTTACAGAGTGGTATCAGAGCTATATCGACTGTAGGACGAAAGCCTAGATAGAACTTGTCGAGTTTTAGGTCTTCTTCTCTCTATTCTTGTCTGCTGAAACTATTTTGCTATTATATTCCTTGAATTCTGAGATTTTTACTCATCTTACCTTGATTTTTCTCTATAGAATAGTTTCCGTAGATTCTGGCCTGAAGTAAGTCGACTGACCATCATAGGTGTAAGCTAAATGACCCCTTTATAATAGTGCGATAGAACGTTCCGCGACACGTTGTGTTAGTCGAGTTGTGTGTTAAACTCGACTAAAGTGCAAATTTGTATGCTTGTGATTATGCAAATGTTTGATTTGGATTTTGGTTGATTGCATAACTTAGTAGTTAAATTTGTTTAATGAAAATCAGTCTTAAGTTAAAGTTAATTAATTAATAAAATGAGTTAGATCGTTGGGGGTAAAACCATCCACTCTATCCTCTCTACCTTATCATGCCTTGGGCTTCTGTCTTGCTTGTTGAGAAGAAGGATAGCGCGAAGAGGATGTGATATTCCAGGATTCACCGACGAGGACGTCGGTTTCTGTAAGGGGGCAGGGATGTGACACCCTGGCCTATAGATAGTACAGGAGAATTTGAGAATCTCTCAGACGAGGCAGAAGAGTTATGCTATAGATCCCTTTTTCGGATTTATGTATCTGGAGTTAGCAGCAGTGATGCATGGGCAGTGTTGTCTATACATAGTGGGGTTTTCTCTCTTCTTTGACCTTACCAATCTATGCTTCCTTTTATCCCAGCTCAGATGTCGGTAGAACAAAAAGGCCTTGGAGACAGTGCAATGGGTGATGGTGTTCATGCAACAGTTTCCGTGGAGCAGCCGATAACGGTACAAGATCAGTCTTCGCAAACAACATACCACCCAAAGAATGGTGAGAAAGCTTGCCCGTGTTGCCAATTCTATGGCGTTCCTTGACGTCAAGTTCGTGCGACTGAAGATGAAGCTACAACTAGGAGGAACCAGAGGTTGTTCTCCAGTACAAAGAGAAAGATGTCTCATCAAGAGCAGCTAGCAGAGGATTACCTTTTCCTTGACTCCCCATCGGTCGATGAGCTACAGACCATCCAGAAGTGAAAGGATCCTGAGTGCTCTAGAGATACACAGGTCAAGAACCAAGCACTCTATGATTATGTTGATGGGTTGACTATCACTATGAATGTGATTCAGCCACGCGGTCGCAAGGAGTCCAAAAAGCAAAAAGCAGAAATAATGCAAGATGGGATGTTAAGTTCACAGGGAGGTCAACCAAGTAGCGCCATTCACCACCGCCACATGTGCTACCAATGCAGGCAAAAAGGTCATTATGCCAAAAGTTGTCCACATAATGATCAGGATCAGCAGCAGGTGATACCAGGTGTGTGTAGAGCTTAATCCAATCCTTGTTTCTCTTTGCTAGCCAGCCTAGAATCTCGGGACGAGATTCCTATAAGGGGGTAGGGTTTGTAACACTCCAATTTAAATTTCAGCAATTAATAATAAATTTAATTGGGCTTATTTAATTTTCTAAGGTTTTATCTGCTTAGCCTTGCATTTAATTTAATTTTCTTTCACAAGTAATTAAAATTTTCTAAGTTAAACTTGTTTGTGCATTCATGCTAGTGCATAATTTTATTTTGGTTGAGTGCTTAGGGTTTGAATTCAAATTTTATTTGAATTCAATTAGATTAGAGTTGGTTTGAAAAAGAAAGGAGAAAGGAAAATAGGAAATAGAGAAGAAAAGGAAATAGAAAACACAGCCCAACCAAACCCAACCCAACTCAGCCTTGGCCCAACCCGCTACCCTTTTTCCTTTTCACCCGGCCAGCCCAGTCCACCCTCTCCTCCTTTCCCTTTTGGCCGGCCCAGCTTTGCCCAGCAAGCAGCCCGCGGCGTCCTTTCCTCCTTCCCTGTTGGATCGGCCCAGCAGAACCCCATGCACGGCCCGCTCCCTCCGCTCGTGCTCAGCCCAGCACGCACCCTCCGCGCACAGCCCAGCGCCCGCTCGCCCGCGCAACGCGCTCGCCCGTTCCGTTCGCTGACCGTCCTGGCCCTCCTGTCATCAACCCCCCCTTCCTCCTTCCTCCGCGTGCTAACAGAAGCCGATGATCTCGCCGGGGATCACGCCAGCGCCCTCCACGGCACGCCTCCCCGAGATCGCCGTGCCTGCCCTTCTTAACCGTAGCCGCACCCCTGGACCTCCTAATCTCCACCCCGCAGCCGCCACCCAAACCCTAGCCGCAGCCCCCTTGCCTCTGCTCGGAGCAGAACGCCCCGCCGCCGTGCCCTCGCAGCTCCGCTGCCCTTTAGCCAGTGCCAACCCTCGCAGGAGCTTCGCCGTGGCCCCAGGTATCTCCCCAAGCTCTTTGCCCCGAAGCCCAGTCCCTGCCTCGCCGGAATTGAGCCCGGACGCCATATCGGGTAAAATCATCCTCCGCCGCAATTTCACGCCGCCGGCGCATTTCAGCTCTCCCTGACCCCGTGAGACCTCCGCAGGAGCACCCAGAGTCGATCCGTGCAGCCCAGAAGCCTGGAGCAGCGCTGCATCGACCTCCTCCGCGAGCTCCACTCCACCTCCACCGCCGATCAACGTCGTCGACACCCCTGCACGGTCTCCCAGCGCAATTCAAACCTTGGTGAGCACCAGCCCGGCCGTCTCTCTCTGTTACGCTAGTTTTCCAGGCCCGTAGGCCGCCCTGGTGGCTGGAACGCTACTGCCGGTGCTCTGCCGCCGCTGCTCCGCCAGGCACCCCGCAGCACCGCACCGTCTCGTCCAGGCCTTGCCCGCACTTGTTTGCATCCAGACCCGTGCCCAGAACCAAGTGAACGCACGAGCGCCGTCGAGTTCGCCGCCGCAGATCAGCCGCCGCCCGTGCCCGCACCGCACTGAGCCTCGCCGACCCCTGTTGTAGCCCCAAGTGGGTTACGCATGCCGCGCTGACCACGCCCGACCCAAGCACGGCTCGAAACGACCCCCGGAGGGCCAGAAACGGCGTACTCCGGCGAACCCGCCGCCGCGCCGCCGCGGACAGAGTTACTGGCTACAACGCCGCCCCCGTCCGTGCGTCCTATCGTCCTGACCCGCCCGATCGTAATCCAACGGCCCAGATCTGTTTGACCCACCTGCGTACCAGTCAGCGCCCGTAGATTTTGCTAAAGAGACCCCCGCCTTTCCCAATATCAACCCGCAGTCCATGACTGTGTAAAAATATTTACATCTAGGCCCTGTTTTATTCACTTAGATCCCTGAGCTTTTTAGATTTTTAACCCGCCATCCAGCCTAGGTCTTTTTGCACGTCAGCCCTCGGATCTTTCCAGTTTTTACACATAAGTCCCTGGTTTTTGCAGAAAACCCCTAGAAACTTAGTTTTTCTTGCAGAAAAGCCCCTAGACTTTGTTTTAAGCCTAGTTTTCGCGTTCTAGCTCCGTTTTAGGTGTTCTTTATGTCCACATGATCGTTGTAACGCGTAGAATAGTTTTAGCTTAGTTTTGTTAGCTGTTTTTGTATTGTTGTACTGTTTCTTAGCTTTTGCCTTTGTTTGCATGTATGTGTATGTGCTGGACTTGTTTTGGCGTTGCGATCGTGAGTAGACGTTGATCCGTCGGAGGAGTACCAGGAGCCACCTTCCGCGGGACACTTTGAGTAGCAGGAGCAGTTTGAGGAAGGCAAGTATAACATGAACACCACCTATCACCTTTAAATACAATTTCATACTGCATTTTAATACTGTATGCCTATAAGGATCACCCTAGCCACTTTATTACCTTATATATATCCCTTGGGTTGCATTTTGGTTAGTTGTGCTAGGTACTGCGCTCTCACACATGGTCCTTTTTAATTAAATTGTTAATGGTCTTATGCAACTTAATTCTGAGCGTTACCCTCTGTGCTCTGTACTTGAGTGGTTTACGTCTCCTTAAAACATGTTTTTCTAGAAACTTGGTCCATAAGGACCGTACGTCATTAGAGCGACAACTTGGGACAACCGCGCAACCACAAGACTGGAATGGGATGGTCTTGGCTTACTAATTAGGTCTTTTTGGTTTGAAGTAACTTACCTGTGGGGCAAGGGTGGTAAGCTTCTATGGCCCTCGTACTGAGTGGCCTCGTCTGTGCCTCTGTGTCTTGACGCCCACTAGACCTGCTCCATAGTCGCCGATCCAACCCTCACAGTTACTCCTTACCAACGAGATTCTTTGTAACGGCCTTGTAGTGAGTTTGCTAGTCATCTCACCTACGGAAGTGTGATGAACAACTAGCGTAGCTCACGACTTGTGGGTAAAGATGTGCAACCTCTGCAGAGTGTAAAACTGGTATACTAGCCGTGCTCACGGTCATGAGCGGCCCGGATCCTCCTTTGGATTAGTGGGTTACCTTGGTGCTTTCGGTGTGGTCATCAGAAGTTCTTAATTAATTTGATTAATTTCTATGCAACTGGGTTATGGTAAATTCATCCACTTGTAGTAATTAGCTTTAATAAAATTTTGCCAAGATTAAAAGCTAATGCAGTTGAGTCAGCCAACCTTAGAGCCTCATAGTTTGTGTTATACTTGTTGCGTACAAGTTGTGTACTCACTCTTGCCTACTCTACTCTTTTCCTCTTGTTCTCTTTGGGGATACCCTACTGCTGCTCAGTTCCCGGCGATGCGGAGTTCACCCGGAGCTACTAGGAGTACGAGGACTTCTAGGCTGTCGTCTCCCAGTCGACGTCCCTGTGGTGCCTAGCTTCGATGAGAGTTTTCGTATATGTTTTTACGATTCCGCTGTATCCGATATTTTTGTCATTCATGTAATAAATAACATTCGTACTCGCTTTATTATATCTTTTACATGATATGTGCTGTGATATACTATTTATTCTATTGTATATACGTGTGACTTGATCCTGGCACGTATATGATTGCTCGGTTTATGTCCTTTTATAAACCGGGTGTTACACGGGAGGTCACTCGAGGTTCACCAGGTTCGTGCTCATGCCTATCTCTCTTTGAATAAAGCTCAATCATGCTTCATGCTTCCTTTATCTGTCCTTGTATATATGCTCTGGTTTGAATGTATGACGCAGCACATACATTCATAGACCTTTTAAATCAAGCATGGTGTTTGGGTTAAAATGTCTTCTTCGGTCAAACTGACATGGTGTGAAATTTGATTGATGAACCTCAGAGTTAATACTTATACATATTGGTTGCATATGTGGACTAACCCCTGCAGAAATCTCCAAATCCAATTGGGTGAGTCAGTGAGCTGAATTCAAACGGGAAGGTAAGTAGAGGTTTTGGATTAATGTTGCACAACATATGCATGTGGATGCAATCATAATTCAGCCTTGCTTGAGTAAGTATTTTGGTGAGATTAAATTCTAGTTTCAATAAATTTTAGGACCTCCCTGGTTCTTAAAACCGGTAGAGCTATTAGTTTGTTTCCATATTTTTGTTTTTGAATAAGCACCAGGTACAAGGACAAGTGTGGGGGAGATCTCTCGTAACTTTCATGCATATACACTCGAGATCTCCCACAACACATGCACAACACCGAATGAACTAGCATGCAAAAGGCCAAGACGAATCGCTGCTAGCAAGGTTTGGCCAACCGGAACTACCACCATTCGTTCTTCATTGTGACGGTTTGCGCACTCTAACCCTCACTCTCCTCAACCTATGAGTTTAAATGGAAGTCATTGCTTAATCATTAAAATTAAACTCAAAAGGTATCCTCTGGTTCTGTGCTTCTCTATGATTTGCTTGCATACTTTTTATTCTTTGCTAAGCCTGAGCTTGTGAATCATATCTTAGGGAACCCATATTTGTTAAGTTGTTGACTAGTGCGATATAGTTTGATGGAAGAATCCTTGCTTTATCTGCTTATGTGTCTGGAAAATTTTTATCAAATAGAAAACCTCCATAGCTTTACAACCCCATGTGTTCGTCCTACCAAAGCCATATGTTGACCTTCATGAAACAAACCTTACACATATGTGTCTTGCTGTTGCATTGAGCTTTTTCAAACTTTGTGACCCTAGTGAGATGTCTTTTCGTACTTGCTTGATCAAGATCATGTGCACTCCACCAGCTGAACTTCTACACTGGAAGTCAGCTATGCCATTCCATCCATCCACAAAATAAAACTCCATGTTTAATGATCTCTCCCTCTCTGTAGTATCCTTCAAATGAGGCATGGGCTATTCAAAAAAAAGAAGGCATGCCCAAGAAGCACGACCCAAAAAAAAAGAGGAAAAAATGGATACATCAATGTCCATGAAAAAATATATAATATATATATAGCCATGTCCTCATGTTGTCCAAATAAAGGAGAGAGAGATTCATAAAAGGAGTATTTCATTCCATCATCCACCTTCCACATATGTTCACGATCTTGATCAGCTTGTGTGATTTGTCATCTTCATGGATCTGTTGTTTGATTTTGCAATAAATGTGACACAAGTGCATGCTTCCATTTCCCTACCTTGAGCTCCACATAAGCTATCTTTAGAAGTAGGGTGAAAAGAGGCAATGCCTTGGTAAGGATATATACTCAATGAGTGACATGAGAGATCCTATGGAGAAGTAAAGCTACGGTTGGTCTTTACAAAAATATTTCCAAAACCCCAGTCATATAGCAGGGAAGTGGAGGAGACTGAAGTCAATACCGTTCCACTCTTCAACTTTCCATGCAATTCATGGTAGACACATCAAAATTCACAGGCAAAGGTAAGGCCTAGAATAATGTGTATGCAGATGTCATATCATGTGAAGTCAGGTCCGCCTTAGTTCTTGCCTTTACTCGAGGACAAGCAAAGAACTAAGTGTGGGGGATCTTGTTGACGGTCACTAATGACCCATTTTGACCGTCAACTATAGTGCAAAAGTCAAGCATCAGAAGGAATAAATATTAGCATAGGATGATTATTTGACGAATTCCACAGATGCTGGTCTGAGAATGTGTGCAGGTGAATTTGGGCCAAAACTGCGTGTAACAAGCATATTATCCAAGGAATAAATTTCTGGGCCAAGCACAAGCAAGCCCAAAGGCCAAAAGGGCCCACTTGGCAGCTGCACATGAGAGAGAGACGCAGCCCATAGGCAAGGTGACATGTCATCAATCCGAGGCAACACCTTCTCGACAAATCAGATGCGTTCACGAGGATCCACGGGCCCACTAGAGCTACCAAACTGACTCAAGACAGGCCCTTACCCATATACATAACATGGGGGCCCACCTAACAGTCTTCTGACCAAAGACCGGGGCGAACGGAGCCAGCCCATGGTTGGCCGACCAGCAAGGTCGGCCGGCCCAGTGGCGACGGCCCACGGGCCCCACCGCCTCTCAGATAACACGTGGCGAGGTGTGGTTGATCCCCAATGGCAGTTTGGCTCATTTCTCAGGTGAATGGCTGGTGGTTCCCTCCTATAAATACAAGGGGAGGGGGTCCAAATGAAGACACACACAACACACCACACACCACACACCACACCATCTCTTCTCTTGAGTTCTCACATGAGTGAGAGTTGTCTTAGGTAGTTTAGGAGTAGAGGTACTCAGGAGGGGCGCCGGTAACGGCGCTCTTCTCCAAATTGTACATCTACGAGAGTGAGGGAGATAGTCCGGGGATGTGCCGGGCTTGTCGGCGCTCTTCTCCGCTTGTACCTCGACGGATGCTTATTTGGTTGTAAGTGTTCGAGACTTTCTTTGTTTATTTTGAATTAGAGTTTAGATCGCAAGTTATCATATCTGCAGGGAGATAAAACTACACATCAGGGAGATAGCTATCAAAGTAATGGGAGGAGCCCGTACACCCCGGTGACTTTGTGTACCTCCTACCCCCCATACCGAACGTGGAGGATTACTAAAAGGCACAGACAGGATTGTCACCACCTGCTACTACCTCTACAAACCATGGGTATAGTTGACATCCAGCAACTCTTAGCTAATCTAGATACCATGTCTGCACTAGTAAGGGATACTCTAGTGTTCCGCGCAGAGCCCCCACCCTCCGGATGGACAGACATCACACTAGAGCAATCATACGAATACTGGAGGAGTTGATAGAGTTCTAAGAACAAAAGACTAACCATCTCATGCAATGCAAGCATTGAATAATAACACAACCATGACAAGAAGCATATACTCGATAACTCAGAATATACTTCAAGCAGATATCGGTAACCATAGTCTAATTCTATTACAAATGACCAAATATTACAAGAGAGAGCTAGAGATGAACCCATACCAGACTCTCGAGCAACTCCGACGACTCGATGACTCCTAGACTTCTCCTAAACTCCACTAAGCCTAAAGACAATGCAAGAAATGCAAGAGAGGGAGTGAGAGGTGTAGTGTGTGTGTGTGTGTTCTATTCTCTACCTCCCCTTCTATTTATAGCAGGGAGCCACCAGCCACAGCACCCCAAACCGACGTTGTGAGCCAACAGGGAAGCGCCATGTGCCTTTGTTGAGGCGGTGGGGCCCACGGGCCTGGCCGGCCGACCAGGTAGGTCAGTCGGCCTGCCCGGGCCGCCAACCACCCCCAACTTCCCGGAGTGGGCTTGTCTTGGTCTCCCCTTGTCCTAAAGTTGAGGCACGGCCTGCCCTAGCTGGGTTTGCTTCAGTTCTTGGGCTTCACTTGGTCCATTTGATCCTGAATTGGTACTATGATATTTTCTATGATTTTGTGTCAGGCCAAAGTGTGCTTGTAACCTGCATATTAGCTTGAAAACATAACTTGCATATTCTAAAAGGTAAAGTGTGATTTAGGAACTTTATTGGATAAGGATGCGTGTAAGAAATGCAAACTCTCATGATTTTCTGATCAAGTTAATGCCTGGAAATGGTCGTTAGTGAGCGTTAACAAGATCCCCCAAGCTGTCCTTTGGTCGTCCCGAGCAAAGTAGGACAAATCAGGTTGTTAATCAGAAAATCACTTTGACTCGTACCTTACCTGTCATGTCATAGTCTGAAGCAAAGAGATTCATCTATAAGCTTAAATAAGTTGGTTAGCATACCTTTGCTCAATTACCTTACTCCCTCACGGGGCTTTTTAGCTATCTCCTTGTCTTGGGCTGTTGAGAGTTAGAATGGTGCATAAAGTAGTACTTACTTGTTCATAGATCCTCAATCTATCTGGAAACACTTTTTTGAAAGATTTTTGAAAACATGGCAAAGCTCCAGGATAACTCTCTCGAGGCACTCATCTTGTATTTCCTTACCAGGGCAGTGTTTGCCTTTGATCTTCCCTACTACTACAAGCCTTTGTGGAGCTCAAGGTAGGATAAGAACAGGGCACACTTGTATTCTATTTATTGTAAAGTCAAAGAGAGGATCCATGGAGAAACAAGTCATGCAATCTCGATCAAAAGGTGCAAGTGTATGAATGGATGGATAGATGGATGAATATGACTTACTCCTTGAGGTAATGGCTTTTCTCTCTCGAATCATCCCTATCTCTCTCTCTCTCTCTCTTTCTTTTTTTTGAGACATGGTTACCCCCTTTTTCTCTCCCTTTTTTTTTGGGTCATGCTTCTTTGGCATGCCATCTTTTTTGTTTTTTTAGGGCAACCATAATCTGACTTTATTTTATTTCAGGAATGTTCTACGAGAGAGATCACCAAGACATAGAGCATTTATAGATGTGAAGTGGATGGTGGTGCTAATTCCCAGTGTAGGAATATAACAAATGGATGGGACGTGTACGTGCTTATGAGCGAGAAAGCATGAAGAACATCTTACAAGGGTCACCCAATTTGACAAAACTCAACAGAATATCAATCAGCATATGTATAATGGTTTTTCATGGAATATGACATATGGCTCTGGTAGGACATTTCATATCGCTAGGAAACTTGCCTTTTAATTTTTTTTTAAATTTTCCTTTTTCGAAAACAACTCCAGACTTCAAGCATCACTAGAACAAGCTTGCATAACCTTATTTACCATATCTAAACTCACAACAACTTAGACTCGGATCAAGCATATGCAACCCACAGGAACTTTCAGGTTTATTGGCAACATATTTGTATAACCAACGAATATAAACTCAAGAGAACTCTTATTTTCAAACTAGGCACAACAGACATGATAGAGCAAAGCAAAACTCATCCTTTCAACTTATCAAAAGGGAGTTAAAACATTCTTACTGCGCATCATGGAAAAGGGAAATAAAGCAGTAAATTTTTATTTTGTTTTTGGAAATTTTTATTAATTTTTATTGAAAGCAAATAAAGGGATACAGTTGACTTAGGGGAGGGAACCTCCCCCCCAAGCTAGTTCTTAGTTTAGGGTCAAAAAGCAGGACCTTTCTCCATACCTGATCAGGTTGAGGTCGTTTCGTCCGTACATGGAGAAGTAGTAGCGGTCGATGACGTCTTGTTCTTCTTGCGCCACACCTTCTTGGTCCTCTTTGATGGCGTAGGCGGCGCAGGAACAGGATCCTCGGATGTTGGATAGATGATTTCCAGATCTTTCCATACTGTATTGGTGATGAAATCAGGGATCTTCTGATCATCTTCCACTGGCTCGGTTGGTGGAGTATGAATTTCCCAATCCTCCCAAGCTGGCTTGGAAGAGGGGTGATAGTCTTGATCATCCCAACCGGGCTCTGCCCATAGCCCTTGTTTCTTACTATCCTCATGAATCAGGAATACCTCTTTCTTGTTTTGGAATTTAAATTTCATGGTCTTTCCCATGATACGGAGGCTGATTCTTCCTCTCCCCACATCAATTCTGGCATTTGCATCCTTGAGGAATGGTCGCCCAAATATGAGCGGAATTCCTAGATCTCCTTCCATATCAAGGACTACGAAGTCCAACAATATGTAGGTATTCTTGACTTTTACCATTAACCTTTACACAACTCCTTCTGGATATCTTATCGTGGAATCTGCCAGCTAAACACACATAGTGGTAGGGGAAATTGATGGATAGCCTAGCTTCTTGAAAGTCACCTTGGGCATGATGTTAACGCTAGCTCCAAGGTCACAAAGGGCGTGATCAAATTCATAATCAGAGATTGAGCAGCTGATCACTGGGGTTCCTGGATCTTCTCTTATTGTGGCTGCCAACTCGCCCCACGCACCTCTTCTTGGGCATGTGAGCTTCTCTGCATAGCTGAGGGATGTCCTGCTAAGGGGCTCTTTCCACATAGCATTGATGACATTCACGCTTTCTAGAGTTGATTCGGGTTGCCCCGGAATCTTTCCTAGTTCAGCAGCAGGTGTAGCAGCAGCTAGTTGAGCCAATTGAGTTTCTAGCTCCTTATTGAAACTCAGCTGGTTCTTCATAGCAGTGGAGAATCCATCCATCTTGGTATGGATGGTCTCCATAGATTTGTCAGTAGCAGCCAACTTCTTCTGAAGGGACTCATTGATCTTCGCTTGGCCGTAAACAAGATCTCTCAAGGTAGGCTGGTTAGGACCGAAAGAATTCGAATTCCCATTACCTCCTTGGTAATATGGGCATGGTTGATTCCACCCCTGACCTCCTTGTAGACGAAACCCATTGCTGCCATTGAGGAATAGAGCTTCTTCTTGGGTTTCTGGGCAATTGTCGCCCGAATGTCCAACATTCCCGTAGACCTAGCACGTCATGCGAGTTTCCAAGGCTTGAAGTGTTTGCACCTGAGCCTTATCTTGGGAATAATCCTTAAATTTCTTGAGGAGGAGATCAATCTTCATAGCAAGCATGTCGGCCTCCTTGACTTCCGCATACCTCGCTGGCGCGGTTGGAGGCGATCATCACTCCAACCTTGGTTGGAAACCATCTTCTTGATCAATGATGTTGCTCTTTCAATGGTCAGCAAGAAGAAAGCTCCACCCGCAGCGGCATCCACATGATCACGGGATGACTGTGTCAACCCATTGTAGAAGTTCTGTAGAATGAGCCAATTATCCATTCCATGGTACGGACATGCTAGAATATACTCCTGAAGCCTCTCCCAAGCTTCCGGAATTGACTCATTTTATGCCTACTGGAAGTTCGAAATCCGACCACGAAGAGCATTGGTTTTGCCCGTCGGGAAGAACTTCGAGAGGAACGCCTTGGCACATTTGTCCCAAGTATCCACAGCAGCCTTGTTAGCATAAAACCATTGCTTCGCTCTCCCCAAGAGAGAAAACAGAAACAGACGGAGCTGGATTGCATCTTGCGATACACCCTTGATAACAAAAGTACTACAGAGCTCCAGGAACTGCTGGAGATGAGCGCTGGCATCCTCATTGGCCCTGCCACAAAATGGGCTGGCCTGCACCATCGTAGTGATACCCGTCTTGATCTCGAAATTTTCTCCTCCGGTGTTAACCTCGTGTCCGGTCGGGACTTGGCTAGCAGATGGAGCAGAGTAATCACGGAGTGTCTTCTGGGCCATAGCTCTAGGAGCTGACGACGATGCGATGACTGGATCAACTGCCGAGAGTGATCTCCGAGGTGATACGAGACGAGCTCACGTCCTCCTCAAAAGTGACTCTGGATCGGAATGAAAGTTTTGCGGCAAGTCAAAACCGGTCATACACTACCCTGTTTTCATATCAACGAAGACAAGAAAACAAAGCCAAGTTAGCCTGTTTAGCAAGCGAATACCAATTTTGATTTTGTTCACAACTCTGTCTATATATTTCACTCTGTGCCTTCCCCGGCAACAGCGCCAAAAATGCTTGTTGGCGCCTACCAACATCACCTAGTGATGACGCCCGCAGACGCCAATTTGGGACGGCAGTATTTCATGAACCACAAATAGATCCGTAAGCGCACGGAATACTGCTGTAGCATTTTACCCGGGAGTATACCGGGGTGTCATTTATATTTCCGCAGGGAAGGCGATTGTGGCGGAACCACCCAAACTAACTGGGCCCGGGTGCACTGATCTTTGTTGCTAAGCAACTCTGACCAAAATTGGCACTCACCGGTAGTTCCTCGAGTGAAGCCTCGATAAAAGCCACGCTATTCCAGGATCAGCAGACAACACTCACACGAAGGTGAGCCCAGAGATTACAACACAGAACATTTCATACATCTCAGAGTGATTGCAGCGGAAAGTAAATTTATTACAAAACATGTTCAGAATAGTAAGGTACTACAGAGTTCCATCTACTCAATTATTCAAGTTTCATGGTTCAGCGGAAGCAGTAAAAGATAACTAGCGAGATGACGTGACGCATCGATAAAGCCCGTACGAATGCATCACTCAATGGTAGGGTGATTAGCACTAGCTGAAGGACCATCCCACTCGACAGACCAACCCGGAGGCAGAGTAGACGGCCAAGTAAGACTTGCAAACAGATCCTCAAAGTTAGTACCTGAAAAACAGTGCCACAAGCAAGGCTGAGTATACTAATACTCAGCAAGACTGACCCAGTCACCGGATATAACATAGTCCGATAACTAGACATGCAAGGCTTTTTGGTTGGTGGGGTTTGTTTTGCCAAAAATGCCACTAAGAGTTGGTCCTTATTTTCAGATTTTATCTAGCCATCTTCTAGTTGGATTAACCATTCTAAGTTTGCATCCAACTCTACACAAACATGGTAGAGCAATCATTTAATCAACCAGCAGTATTATCATCATCATGTTCCACTTGTTACTCTGTGTGACCGAAAGCATTAAGCAATCTCATGCCGTGAGAGGCGGACGATTCTGAATCGGATTTCAACCTGGCCAGGGGAACCTAGACCACACGTATGGGAACCAAGTCACCCACACAACATTTCCCCTTTCTTTCCAGTCCGTGGATCCGGCACACCCTCCCTGACTACAGAGTCCGACCACTCTGTACCCGTACGTCGCGACATAAAAATAAACCCTACTTCTACCAGGAGGGTGCGAGATCGTTCCACTCGCCGGTCCAATCAGGTACTTCAGCTTCCCGATTACCATATTTCTCGGTATGTGGCCAGTACTTTCAAACGCTTAACGAAATGAGCCACACACCGCAACCTTAGCCATTTTTGACTACACCAGCGGGGTATCACAACTACACAACCCCGCCCGTTGTCCTTACATTTCACTAGGAATTAAAGTCAGTACAAATCCTATTTGCTCGCGAGAGGCAGGAAACCACTCGACTTCTACCGTACCTATTTAGCATGGCAGCTAGTCGATAAAGACCCGGTGGTATCAAACATAGGTTCCTAGAGATCATGCATCTACGGTTTTCGATCAACGCCTAGAAAACTTAAATGCAGAAAACAAAACATTACAATACATTAATAGATAGATAGCTGAAAGATAATTCGGAAGATAGTGGGATTATGCTCCGGGGCTTGCCTTCTTGGGCACTGTCAGGCAGAAAAGCTTCTGGGGCTTGGCCCAGGTCTTGAGACAAGTTAGTACAGTTCAAGGAGACCTCCTGATCCACACGAGAGTCCGCGGGCACCAACTCGTAGTCACCGTCCGCGAGATTAACCGTTTCTATATGCAATGCAAGATTATGAGTTATTCATGGATAACAATTTCTTTCCTTCACGATAAAGTTGTAGTCCAACGAAAGTTAATTTAGTGACGATTTCACATTTCATTGCATGGGCAATCGTTTATAGAGTAGTAAACATAACTATGTTTATTCATGAATGAGTGGGGGTTTTAGTTTTCATTTTTCAATTTCAACACATAGCATGCTTCCCATATTTCTTATCAACACAACTACTAAAGAGCTAGTGATGAAACACTAGAGTAACTCAGATCCAAACTTGAACCTTCATGGCATAAATTCAGCATCTACCATAGAGCAAAAACTATAACTATTCATGCAAATGAATTACTCTAGTTACTTTATCTTTTTGTACAGAACGTTCAACATGGGTTCTGGTGCTACAAATTTTATGGGAGCAACTTCAAAGCATATAATCAGCACTGAAATTTTTCCAGATTTTATTCACTTATATAACTGAGGTGATAAAAAGAACAAAAACAGCAAGCTTTTAACTAAGAGTAAATCTACAGAGAGTTTACTAGAGATATGGCTCTCAAATTTTTACCAGAGACTAGTCATGAGTAATATATACTCCAGAAAATTTTTCAAGATTTAACTCACTATGGTAAATTAGTTATTCAGTTAACTTAGCATGAGTTTGCATAAATTTCTCAAGGTGCATTTAACCAGTATTGCATATGAACTTTTTATTACGGGTAGAGAATACTCTAAACAAGATCATGCCCAAAAATAGCGATCAGAAACATTTTAGATTACTCAGAACAAAAATAGTAAACCTATCCCTAAGATGCTAAGCATGATTATTCGACAAAGCAAAACTCAGTATCTGCAGCTCAAAATTTTTAGACAGGAAACGAGAGCTAAAAAGAGACTCCAGAAATAAATATAGGTTTTTCTGAGCATAAGAACTATATATGAGGAATTAAGTTGATTACACAAGCATAAATCATGGTATATAGCAAATGAACTCTAATAAATCTGAAATTTAGGTATTAATAGTGTTTTAGTTTTACATGCACTGCAGTAAAAATTTCAGAGCAAGTTCATGTGCATATTTTCCTAGAATTAAATCGAGAAAGCTAACAACAGATTAGAGAATCTTGATTGTTCCAATATGATACTGCTTTGGTTGGGTGCCAGTCTTTTTAATGTGATCTTAAAATTCCATTAGTGATAACATATCCAAAAATCAAGGTCATTTGATGGGCAGAACTTCATGAACATGCATAAGGTGGTTTTCTTATTCTTTTCCCTAGATTAAATTCGATTGAGTTTCTGCAAATGTGAATGTTACAAAATTTGTAGATCTTGTTACAAGGAATCCAGATCAGTTGAGTTTGCATTTTTCTGATTTTTGATTTGTTTCGCATTTTAGGAGTTCACTGGTATACACTGAAAACTTGCAGAAACACCCTTGAACGTAGAAAAGTATTTACAACCGGGTCCTTCGCCGGCCTTCTCCGCCGTGGCATCTTGCCGGTGGTGTTCTGCGGTGCAGGGCTTACCGGGGCTACCACGGGGAGGCGCGTGGGAGAGAAAGGATCGAGGAACACCTACCCTGGTCGACGTTCGAGCGTCTGGTGCACGGGTTCGAGCTCGTCGGCGTCAATGGCGGGGTGGTTGTTCGGTTCGCTGGCACTGGAGGTGAGGAGGGATCGGGGTAGGGGAACAGGGAGCGCACTGAGCACGGCGTGAGCTTGTGGATGCTTCTGGGGTAGCTGTTGTGCTCGATCTCCCTCGGAGCTGGCCGGTCCGCGGTGAGCCTGAGCTCGCCGGCGGCGGCGCAAAAGGGGAACGACGTCGGGAGGAGGTTTGGGGTCGATTCCGCGCACGTGGAGCTTAACTAGGAGGTGGCGAAGCTGTTGCGGGGGTCGGAGGGGGCAATGTGGGGCTGGGCTAGCCGGTCCGCAAGAGCTGGATCTCGGCGGCCATGGCGGAGCGGCGGGAGGAGGAAGAAGGGGAAGAAGGGGCATGACTGTGGAGTTCTGGGGGTCTTTATAGGCCAAAGAGCTCCTGGGTGAGGAATGTAGTGACTGGGGGAGGTCGATTTGGTCCTGGGCGACTCGACGGCGAGCGGGCGGAGCTGCAGCGGCGCTACGCCGGCCGGGGGTGTCAGTGGCGGCTCGGGAAGGGGTCTGAGACGCGTGTGCGCGCGAGGAGGTGCCAAGGGGCGGCCAGGATGGCGCTGAGAGACTCCCCTGGGTCCATTTGGCCGCGGGACGCGCGGTGGACGAAGTCCACCGGCGGCGTACGGCGGGCGGCGGGAAAACAGAGCACCGGGAGAGAGAGAGGGTGAAGGTGAGGGCCTATTTGGGATTTTTGAAATTCTAGGGACCTTTCGGTAAACAAAAATTTTCTCCTATTTGGATGGCTCAAATGGAAAAGTGTTGAATACCACTTTTGCATAACTTTTCAAGATCTACAACTTTCGTGTTACGCAAATTTTCATTTGGACCCCACATTTTGAACTATTGGTACATTTGCATATTTGCACAAAAGGACTTTAGTTTTATTCAGTTTTTGACTTCAATTTGGCTGAAGTTCAATTGAGCACATGTCAATTGAAACACCTCTCATGAGCCAACAAAAATTTTGTGCACATTTTTGAATTAAATTTTGAGTAGCTTTTCACTCCTTTTTCTTTTTCCTTTAATTTCTTTTGTATGATTTGTCTTTTATTTGATCCTTTCTCTTTGAATTAATTTCTCAAATTTTTCTTTTAACTTTAACTAAGGTACATTGATTGTATTTAAATGTGCTAACACCTGAGGTGTCACAACCTACCCCCCTTAAAAAGAATCTCGTCCCGAGATTGGATGATTGAATTGAGGTGGGGAAAATGATATACCTGAGGTAGAGCTAAGGAAACCCGGATAATGTCGATTAAGATAATCCTCCGTCTCCCAGGTGGCTTCTTCTTCAGTGTGATGAGACCACTGAATTTTATACATTTTTACCACCTTTCGACGAGTACCTCTCTCTTTTTGATCCAAATTCTGAGTGGATATTCGGTATATGAGAGATCGGGCTCCACTAGAATTTCCTGTTGATCAATGATTTCCGTAGGAACTCGAACACATTTCTTGAGTTGGGATATGTGGAAAACGCTATGGATGGCGGCGAGTCGTGAAGGAAGTCGCAAACGATAAGCCACGGGTCCACATTCTTCAATGATTTCATATGGCCCAACATAGCGAGGTGCGAGCTTACCCCTGACTCCGAAACGTTGAATGCCTCGAGTTGGGGACACTCGTAAATAGACGTGGTTACCAACCATGAACTTCAAAGGATCCCTTCTTTTATCGAAATAACTCTTTTGCCGAGACTGGGCTGCTCGGAGATTAGCTTGTACTATTTTTACTTTCTCCTCAGCCTCGACCACTAATCCGGGTCCAAATATTTGACGTTCCCCAGTCTGAGACCAACTCAAAGGGGTTCGACACCGCCGACCATACAAGACCTCAAATGGTGCCATCTTCAGACTGGCCTGATAGCTGTTGTTATAAGAAAACTCCGCCAAGGATAAACACTTGTCCCAGTTCTTGTCATAGTGGATGACACATGCTCGAAGCATATCCTCAAGAATTTGATTCACCCTTTCGGTCTGTCCGTCAGTCTGTGGATGGTAAGCTGAGCTTCGAATTAATTTGGTTCCGAGAGCCTCGTGGAGTTGCTCCCAAAACCTTGCCACAAACTGAGGACCACGATCCGATATAATGGTTTTGGGTATACCGTGTAGGCAGACAATCCGATCAATATAGATTTCAGCATATTTCTTGGCTCGATATTTAGTATGCACTGGAATAAAATGAGCAGTCTTTGTGAGCCTATCAACAATGACCCAAATGGAATCATGGTGCTGAGAAGTATTTGGTAAGCCCACGATGAAATCCATGCTGATATCTTCCCATTTCCAAGACGGAATTGGTAGCGGTTGGAGAGTTCCAGCAACCTTCAAGTGACTAGCTTTCACTCTCTGACAGGTGTCACACTCTGCGACATATTTAGCAATCTCTCTCTTCATGCGGGTCCACCAAAAATTTTGTTTTAGATCTTGGTACATCTTGGTGCTACCCGGATGAATAGAGAATTTAGAGAGATGTGCTTCGTCCAGGATTTGTTTCCGCAGCTCATGATTCTTTGGAACGACTAGGCGATCCTCGAACCACAAAATTCCTTTATGGTCCACTCGAAAACACTTGTATTTATTTTCACCTTCTACTACTTGCTGCTTGATGATACCAACACTTTTGTCGTGTAATTGTGCCATGATGACCTTGTCATAGAGTGTCGGTTCCACCGAAATATGATTCAAAGAGCCCTGAGGAATGATTTCTAATTTCAGCTTTTGCATATCAGCACACAATGTGTCATTATACGACTCTACTGAAAGGCAATTGCAGTGAACCTTGCGACTGAGCGCATCGGCTACAACATTAGCCTTGCCCTGGATGATAATGAACTTCCAGGTCGTAATCTTTGATTAATTCCAGCCATCTTCGTTGCCTCATATTCAGCTCACTTTGAGTGAAAATGTATTTGAGACTCTTATGGTCGGTGTAGATATTGCAATGAGTGCCCATAAGATAATGTCTCCAAAGCTTGAGAGCATGAATAACTGCGGCTAGCTCAAGATCATGAGTGGGATAATTTAGCTCGTGTGGCCGAAGAGCGCGGGAAGCATATGCTATAACCCGATTGTCTTGCATTAGAACACAACCAAGACCAGTACCTGAAGCATCACAATAAACGTCGTAGGGTTTATTGTTGTCAGGTTGAGCCAAGACTGGTGCAGTGGTTAGATGTGCTCTCAACGTATGGAATGCAGCATCGCACTTTGCATCCATTTAAATTTGACATCCTTCCTTAGTAGTTACTGTCATGGGCTTAGCAATTCGGGAGAAATTCGGAATAAATCTGCGGTAATACCCCGCCAAGCCGAGAAAACTGCGGATCTGATGAACTGAAGTAGGAGGCTTCCAGTCCATCACTTCCTGTACTTTGCCGGGATCAACTGAGATGCCTTCCTTGGATATAGTGTGACCCAAAAACTTGACTGTGTCCAGCCAAAATTCACACTTGGAAAATTTTGCATACAACTTATGATCTCTGAGACGTTGAAGAACTGATGCGCAGATGTTGCTCATGTTCTGCCTCATTCTGGGAGTAGATCAGAATGTCGTTGATAAAAACAATGACAAACTTGTCAAGTTCCGGCATGAATACCGAGTTCATAAGATACATGAAATAAGCTGGCGCATTGGTGAGACCGAAAGACATAACCAGGTACTCATAGAGTCCATATCTGGTTGAGAAAGCGGTCTTGGGAATATCACAAGGCCGGATTTTAATATGATGATAATCCGAACGAAGATCAATCTTGGAGAAGATCTTTGCTCCCGCCAACTGATCAAACAGTACATCAATGCGGGGAAGTGGATATTTATTTTTGATGGTCACCGCATTGAGAGGCCGGTAGTCAACACACAACCTCAGACTGTCATCCTTCTTCTTTACGAACAATGCTGGACAACCCCAAGGTGAAGCACTTGGGCTGAATATAACCCTTGTCCAGAAGTTCTTGCAGTTGGATCTTTAATTCAGCTAATTCTTTAGGCGGCATTCGGTACAGGCCTTTTTGAAATGGGGGCTGTACCAGGCTGAAGTTCAATGACAAATTCGATATCCCGGTCTGGCGGCATACCAGGTAAATCAGTTCGGAAACACATCTGCATATTCACAGACTACCGGAATATCTTCGAGATGAATATCTTTCATGGCATAGGCACAAGAGTTGTTGCATTGGTGATGAGGTAAATATAGAACCGAATGACCATGAGTTGGAGAATTTATTTCAACAGCTCGGGAAGAGATATCTAACATTACCCCATGTCTTTTCATCCAATCCATTCCCAGGATAATGTCCATACCTTCTAGTGGCAACAATATTAAAGTGGTAGGGACGGTTTTACTACCCAAACTTAGTGGCGCATTATTAACGATTTGGTTTGATGCAACTTTGCCACCCGGAGTAGATATCATGAATGACCCTTTTGTGTGGCAAAAATCTAACCCAACCCTTGCTCCGAATTTAGAACTAATGAAGCTATGAGATGCACCAGAGTCGAATAAAATAACTGCGGGGTGATGGTTTATGGAGAATGTACCCGACATAATTGGTGCTCCTTCTGGAAGGTCAGCCAAGTTGGTGAAATTAAGTCGGCCCTGTCTGACTTGAATGGTTTGCCTCTTGCCCTTGTTCTGATCATTTCTGCGAGAAGCCTGCCCTTGAGTTTGTCCCGCCTGGGGGCACATCTTGGCAAAGTGATCCGGACTCCCGCATCTGAAACAGCGGTTATTATTATCGGGGCGAGCGGCTGGCTGAGCATTCGGCCTAGGGCCGTTCTGCTGCTGCTGAGGTGCAATTCGAGCTTGCTGAGGAAACCCGAATCGAGTCTGTTGCTGCTATTGAGGAGGCCGAATAATCCAACGCCCTGGCTGAGGGGCCTTCTGAGAGGGTGCGGGTGGGTTATTCTGCACAATACGATACCTCGGTGCAGAGGCACTCGAGGGTCCAGCAGGTGCCTTGCGCTTCTTTTCAGCAGCGGTGAGCAGAAATAAGATCCTCCTGGGATATAGCCATATTCACCAATTCATTGAAAGTGTCCGCACGGACAAGATTTAGCCTTTCTTGTAACTTGGTGCAAAGGCCTCGACGGAAGCGTTCACGCTTCTTAGCGTCGGTGTTCGCGTGATGTCCAGCATATTGACACAATTGATGAAATACTTGGGCATACTGCACCACTAGTACGAGTGCCCTGTGTTAAAGCCAAGAACTCGTTGAGCTTACGGTCAAGAAGTCCAGCTGGAATATGATGATCTCGAAAAGCCAATTTGAACTCATCCCAATTCACCACATGATCAGCCGGTAGCATCCCGTGGTAATGATCCCACCACATACGAGCTGCTCCGCTGAAGCTGTTGCAGCGGCATAGCGAGTCTTGTTCGCTTCGGAACAAGGAGTAGTCAATAGAGAAAACTTGGACTCGATCGTGCGAATCCAAGCGTCCGCGTCCAGAGGCTCATCCACTTTATTGAACAGCGGAGGCTGAGTACTGAGGAAATCTTGGTAGCTCGCTTCCTGTGCATGATGAGCATGATGCCCACCCCGCGGTTGTTGCTGAGCTTGAACCAACTGCCGCAAAATCTCCGTCTGGGCGGCAAGAACCTCAGCAATACCCACTGGTGGAGGAGGTGGAGGTGGATCGCCATTCCCCCCGGCTCCAAAACCACTAGGGGTGCCTCGAGTCGATCCCACCATCTGAAATGTGAGTACTTTTGCATTAGATTCATCATTATCATCATCTCGAATGGGAATTTCAACTCAAGATGACATGTAAATATTCAGAACTGCTTAAATCACGTCGTGCAGAAAACCAGTGATACAAAAACGCTCATAACTGAAGTTCCATATATGATATAAACTTGAAATTTTTATAGGAGATAGATAATTTCATGATCTACAACTTTGGTAGTCATCACAAGGTCAGATTTCCAGAGTAGTTTAGTCGAAAAATTCAGTTACTCCTCCTCTGTTTTTTTTTCTGTTTCACAGAAAACAGAGCTTCTGTAATTGGCGATTATCTCCCGTGTTACTAATCTGTTCGGGCTGAAATTTTGCGAGTATTTCCACGATGAAATTTGGAACAACTTTGGTATTCAACTCAGGAGCTAAATCCGAAAGGAACAGAGGATAAAAATTCGAACTTGCTGCTGCCTTCAGCTTTTCACAGATCACTGATAATTCACATTAGTAGCATTAGGGATTCATTACATCCATCATCCTCTCATTTCTACTTGGTTACTCCTAACATCAGTACTAAGGGGGTTACTCAACTCTAAGTTAGCCTAGTAGCCATGATCCGAAAGTAGGCCACACTAAGAGGAGTCTACAAAAGCTAGACAACCGCGCCTCGGTCTACATGTTGACCGATGCCTCACTCGCCGCGGGAGTGTGAACCTCAACCGGTGCGGGCTGCGGCGCCTGGTCCTCGAAGTCCATCTCTGAAACGCCCTCGATCTCCTGGGGCTCGTCCTCCTCGTCCACCTGCATCTCGTCGGGAGGTGCGTGAAGGGCATCCTGCGCGTGCTTGTATCGCGTGGAGCTGCCCCTGGGCCTCGTCCATCTCAAGCTGCAGGTCGTGAAACTGGTCCTCCAGGAAGTTGATCATAGCGTCACGATCCGACACAGTGTCCTGAAGCTCGTGAACCTAGCCGTGGAGCTGGGCGATAAGAGTAGCCCTGCTCTCGAGCTCGGTACTAGCCTCCTGAAGCTGCCCATCTCTCAGCTGGACCGCCAGGTGCAGGGCCTGAGCGTGGTCCACCAACTGAGCGACGGCGTAACTCTGGTAAGTGTGAAGTCTGTAGAGACCGTCCAAGCACCTCGCTGTCGTCCGAAGTGCCCCGACCGGGTCAAGGGTAGCGACCACGTCCACGTGTGCCATCCGGTCGAGCCAAAGCGGGTCTGCCGGGTCAGGTGCAGGGAACAACCCGAACGCGGTCAGAACCACCTCCAGAGGGCGCAAAGAGCAAAAGGTGGTCATCGCCCTCATGGCGGTAAGCTCCCAAGTGTCCAGCAGGTAGTGACCGACCATCTAAGTCATGATCGGCTCCCACCCGTTGAGCGGGTGCTGCGGGATCACCATCGTCACACTGCAACGACGAACTCCGTCCTCCACAAACTCGTGGCCATCGTAAACCGGTGGCTGGAGGTAACCGGCTGCACTCAACAGCTCCCAGAGACGGCGGGGAAACCCATCCCAGTGCAGGCAAGCGGAGTGCACGTGTCCCTGCGCGTCAACGACCAGCAGCTCTTCCATCTGTCCCAATAAAAAACTGATGGATCAGCTGATGGTGACAAGAACTACTAACTCTGGACAGTGAAAGAAATGGTCAAAACTGTAGATAACTTGCTTCAAAAATTCTCAAAAAATTACACAAGATCCCTCTGATATTAAGGAACGATTCATCTAGTCATCACTAAGCTCAATTCGGATTCCATGGGGGTGATATGCTCAGGTATTCAGAGTGATGTCAACCAGGAAAACTGAGTGTCCAGAGAGGGTGTATTTTGACCACAACTCTCAAACCAGTTGTCAAAAATTATTCAAATTTTTATGGTAAGATCACTACTTAGTTGTCTACAACTTTCATGTTGAACTATTTTTCGTTTGAACAACTTTTAAGGGTCGAAAAATTTCAGTTGTCTATACTGTTCCGAGTTATCAGTTTTACATAATGTTGATCTAAAATCACAATTAGCAAGCTAGATGGCTTCAAAAATTTTCAAATTTTTACAGAAGCTTGATAACTTAGGAAACATCATTTCGTATTACTACCCCAAGTTGATTTGAGTAACTTAATCAGAAGGTTAAAATTCGTGGAAACCAAGTTGCAGACTTTCGGGATACTCCTTAGGATAGGGTTTTAGCTGATTTGCTTGCGATTTCTTCAGAGATTTATTTGTTAACCTTTTTGATAATGAATGCAGAACCTATTCGTCCTCACCAAGGAAAAGAATTGCCAAGTAATCTTGGTCTTACGCAACGACTTTGGTGGCATACATATTACGTCTCTCACTATATAGTTACTCGATATAACTAGATAGCCTAGAATTCGGTTTCAAGTTAGCGTACCTGCAGAAAATTTGACAAATATAAATTGAACCTTCCGTGCCAGCACTCACGAAAGCGTTCCCATACATTACCGGTCACTATAGAACCAGCATCCATACAATTACCGCCGTATGGACAACGTTAAGCATACGTTATCGAAACAACGTATTGACTGAGTACCGTCTTTGACGGGGAATTGAATTCCAATTTCGAACCATTACTCCCCATATATTCAACCGAAGTTGGTATATGGGCAGCAGCTCAAGTAGGCCACTGCTTGAGCTCCAGCGTTCGGCTCGCATCACCGACGGGAAGGTCAGACTCCCTCAGCTGACTGAGTAAGCATACCTTCGTGGCGATGATGTAGTTGCAGAATTTAAATTACAGAATTTAAATACTGAAAAGTAACGTGCTGGAAGTTAGCCATACAAAATAAGCCACCTGATAATACCCATAAGATTCCCTAGGGCTTTACATCCTAGACTTGTCCTTGGAGATCCTAAACTCTTTCAAAAACTTTAGTAGTTTTGAAGTCAAAATTTAAATTTTTGTTTTGAAAACCGAGGTTGCCATCTCTGGTAGGCTGTCTGCGAGCTCTGATGCCAGCTGTGGCGGAACCACCCAAACTAACTGGGCCCGGGTGCACTGATCTTTGTTGCTAAGCAACTCTGACCAAAATTGGCACTCACCGGTAGTTCCTCGAGTGAAGCCTCGATAAAAGCCACGCTATTCCAGGATCAGCAGACAACACTCACACGAAGGTGAGCCCAGAGATTACAACACAGAACATTTCATACATCTCAGAGTGATTGCAGCGGAAAGTAAATTTATTACAAAACATGTTCAGAATAGTAAGGTACTACAGAGTTCCATCTACTCAATTATTCAAGTTTCATGGTTCAGCGGAAGCAGTAAAAGATAACTAGCGAGATGACGTGACGCATCGATAAAGCCCGTACGAATGCATCACTCAGCGGGAGGGTGATTAGCACTACCTGAAGGACCATCCCACTCGACAGACCAACCCGGAGGCAGAGTACACGGCCAAGTAAGACTTGCAAACAGATCCTCAAAGTTAGTACCTGAAAAACAGTGCCACAAGCAAGGCTGAGTATACTAATACTCAGCAAGACTGACCCGTCACCGGATATAACATAGTCCGATAACTAGACATGCAAGGCTTTTTGGTTGGTGGGGTTTGTTTTGCCAAAAATGCCACTAAGAGTTGGTCCTTATTTTCAGATTTTATCTAGCCATCTTCTAGTTGGATTAACCATTCTAAGTTTGTATCCAACTCTACACAAACATGGTAGAGCAATCATTTAATCAACCAGCAGTATTATCAGTCATCATGTTCCACTTGTTACTCTGTGTGACCGAAAGCATTAAGCAATCTCATGCCGTGAGAGGCGGACGATTCTGAATCGGATTTCAACCTGGCCAGGGGAACCTAGACAACACGTATGGGAACCAAGTCACCCACACAACATTTCCCCTTTCTTTCCAGTCCGTGGATCCGGCACACCCTCCCCGACTACAGAGTCCGACCACTCTGTACCCGTACGTCGCGACATAAAAATAAACCCTACTTCTACCAGGAGGGTGCGAGATCGTTCCACTCGCCGGTCCAATTAGGTACTTCAGCTTCCCGATTACCATATTTCTCGGTATGTGGCCAGTACTTTCAAACGCTTAATGAAATGAGCCACACACCGCGACCTTAGCCATTTTTGACTACACCAACGGGGTATCACAACTACACAACCCCGCCCGTTGTCCTTACATTTCACCAGGAATTAAAGTCAGTACAAATTCCTATTTGCTCGCGAGAGGCAGGAAACCACTTGACTTCTACCGTACCTATTTAGCATGGCAGCTAGTCGATAAAGACCCGGGTATCAAACATAGGTTCCTAGAGATCATGCATCTACGGTTTTCGATCAACGCCTAGAAAACTTAAATGCAGAAAACAAAACATTACAATACATTAATAGATAGATAGCTGAAAGATAATTCGGAAGATAGTGGGATTATGCTCCGGGGCTTGCCTTCTTGGGCACTGTCAGGCAGAAAAGCTTCTGGGGCTTGGCCCAGGTCTTGAGACAAGTTAGTACAGTTCAAGGAGACCTCCTGATCCACACGAGAGTCCGCGGGCACCAACTCGTAGTCACCGTCCGCGAGATTAACCGTTTCTATATGCAATGCAAGATTATGAGTTATTCATGGATAACAATTTCTTTCCTTCACGATAAAGTTGTAGTCCAACGAAAGTTAATTTAGTGACGATTTCACATTTCATTGCATGGGCAATCAGTTTATAGAGTAGTAAACATAACTATGTTTATTCATGAATGAGTGGGGGTTTTAGTTTTCATTTTTCAATTTCAACACATAGCATGCTTCCCTATTTCTTATCAACACAACTACTAAAGAGCTAGTGATGAAACACTAGAGTAACTCAGATCCAAACTTGAACCTTCATGGCATAAATTCAGCATCTACCATAGAGCAAAAACTATAACTATTCATGCAAATGAATTACTCTAGTTACTTTATCTTTTTGTACAGAACGTTCAACATGGGTTCTGGTGCTACAAATTTTATGGGAGCAACTTCAAAGCATATAATCAGCACTGAAATTTTTCCTGATTTTATTCACTTATATAACTGAGGTTATAAAAAGAACAAAAACAGCAAGCTTTAACTAAGAGTAAATCTACAGAGAGTTTTACTAGAGATATGGCTCTCAAATTTTTACCAGAGACTAGTCATGAGTTACGCATACTCCACAAAATTTTTCAAGATTTAACTCACTATGGTAAATTAGTTATTCAGTTAACTTAGCATGAGTTTGCATAAATTTCTCAAGGTGCATTTAACCAGTATTGCATACGAACTTTTTATTACGGGTAGAGCATACTCTAAACAAGATCGTGCCCAAAAATAACGATCAGAAACATTGTAGATTACTCCGAACAAAAATAGTAAACCTAGCCCTAAGATGCTAAGCATGATTATTCGACAAAGAAAAACTCAGTATCTGCAGCTCAAAATTTTTAGACAGGAACACAGAGCTAAAGAGAGACTCCAGAAATAAATATAGGTTTTTCTGAGCATAATAACTATATATGAGGAATTAAGTTGATTACACAAGCATAAATCATGGTATATAGTAAATGAACTCTAATAAATCTGAAATTTAGTTATTAACAGTGTTTTAGTTTTACATGCACGCAGTAAAAATTTCAGAGCAAGTTCATGTTCATATTTTCCAGAATTAAATCGAGAAAGCTAACAATAGATTAGAGAATCTTGATTGTTCCAATATGATACTGCTTTGGTTGGGTGCCATCTTTTAATGTGATCTTAAAATTCCATTAGTGATAACATATCCAAAAATCAAGGTCATTTGATGGGCAGAACTTCATGAACATGCATAAGGTGGTTTTCTTATTCTTTTCCCTAGATTAAATTCGGTTGAGTTTCTGCAAATGTGAATGTTACAAAATTTGTAGATCTTGTTACAAGGAATCCAGATCAGTTGAGTTTGCATTTTTCCTATTTTTCTGTGATTTGTTTCGCATTTTAGGAGTTCACTGGTATACATTGAAAACTTGCAGAAACACCCTTGAACGAAGAAAAGTATTTACAACCGGGTCCTTCGCCGGCCTTCTCCGCCGTGGCATCTTGCCGGTGGTGTTCTACGGTGCAGGGCTTACCGGGGCTGCCACAGGGAGGCGCATGGGAGAGAAAGGATCGAGGAACACCTACCCTGGTCGACGTTCGAGCGTCTGGTGCACGGGTTCGAGCTCGTCGGCGTCAATGGCGGGGTGGTTGTTCGGTTCGCTGGCGCTGGAGGTGGAGGGATCGGGGTAGGGGAACAGGGAGCGCACGAGCACGGCGGGAGCTCGTGGATGCTTCTGGGGTAGCTGTTGTGCTCGATCTCCCTCGGAGCTGGCCGGTCCGCGGTGAGCCTGAGCTCGCCGGCGGCGGCGCAAAAGGGGAACGACGTCGGGAGGAGGTTTGGGGTCGATTCCGCGCGCGTGGAGCTTAACTAGGAGGTGGCGAAGCTGTTGCGGGGGTCGGAGGGGGCAATGTGGGGCTGGGCTAGCCGGTCCGCAAGAGCTGGATCTCGGCGGCCATGGCGGAGCGGCGGGAGGAGGAAGAAGGGGAAGAAGGGGCGCGACTGTGGAGTTCTGGGGGTCTTTATAGGCCAAAGAGCTCCTGGGTGAGGAATGTAGTGACTGGGGGAAGGTCGATTTGGTCCTGGGCGACTCGACGGCGAGCGGGCGGAGCTACAGCGGCGCTGCGCCGGCCGGGGGTGTCGTGGCGGCTCGGGAAGGGGTCTGAGACGCGTGTGCGCGCGAGGAGGTGCCAAGGGGCGGCCAGGTGGCGCTGAGAGACTCCCCTGGGTCCATTTGGCCGCGGACGCGCGGTGGACGAAGTCCACCGGCGGCGTACGGCGGGCGGCGGGAAAACAGAGCACCGGGAGAGAGAGAGGGTGAAGGTGAGGGCCTATTTGGGATTTCTGAAATTCCAGGGACCTTTCGGTAAACAAAAATTTTCTCCTATTTGGAGGGCTCAAATGGAAAAGTGTTGAATACCACTTTTGCATAACTTTTCAAGATCTACAACTTTCGTGTTACGCAAATTTTCATTTGGACCCCACATTTTGAACTATTGGTACATTTGCATATTTGCACAAAAGGACTTTAGTTTTATTCAGTTTTTGACATGAATTTGGCTGAAGTTCAATTGAGCACATGTCAATTGAAACACCTCTCATAAGCCAACAAAAATTTTGTGCACATTTTTGAATTAAATTTTGAGTAGCTTTTCACTCCTTTTTCTTTTTCCTTTAATTTCTTTTGTATGATTTGTCTTTTATTTGATCCTTTCTCTTTGAATTAATTTCTCAAATTTTTCTTTTAACTTTAACTAAGGTACATTGATTGTATTTAAATGTGCTAACACCTGAGGTGTCACAGCGATGAGTGAGAATATATAGATCAGTTGGTGAGCTCTATCTAGATTGAATATTCTCATGCATAAACAAGGGTAAGATAATAACATGGTAGGAGGTAGTGTGACACACACACAAACTACTCTCTTGGATAAAAGAATAAAGGTTACTTTAGGCCGGGAGCAAGGTAAAAGTCAGAGCTCGAGTTAGCTGTGCTAGGCTAGCTATATCTACACTTTCTCATTAGTTAGCTCGTCAGAGATTAAACTACACAACAGGGAGATCGCTATCGAAGTAACGGGAGGAGCCCGTACACCCCGGCGACTTTATGTACCTCCTACCCCCCATACCGAATGTGGAGGATTACTAAAAGGCACGGATAGGGCTGTCACCACCTGTCGGCTACTTCTACAAACCGTGGGTATAGTTGACATCCAGCAACTCTTAGCTAATCTAGACACCATGTCTACACTAGTAAGGGATACTCTAGTGTCCCGCGCGGAGCCACCACCCGCCGGATGGACAGACATCACACTAGAGCAATCATACGAATACTGGAGCAGTTGATAGAGTTTTAAGAACAAAAGACTAACCATCTCATGCAATGCAAGCATTGAATAATAACGCAACCATGACAAGATGCATATACTCGATAACTCAGAATATACTTCAAGCAGATATCGGTAACCATAGTCTAATTCTATTACAAACGATCGAATATTACAAGAGAGAGCTAGAGATGAACCCATACCAGACTCTCGAGCAACTCCGGCGACTCGATGACTCCTAGACTTCTCCTAAACTCCACTAAGCTTAAAGACTATGCAAGGAATGCAAGAGAGGAAGTGAGAGGTGTGGTGTATGTGTGTGTGTGTGTTCTATTCTCTACCCCCCCTTCTATTTATAGCAGGGAGCCACCAGCCGCAGCTCTCCAAACGACGTTGTGAGCCAACAGGGAAGCGCCACGTGCCTTGGTTTAGGCAGTGGGGCCCATGGGCCTGGCCGGCCTACCAGGTAGGTCGGTCGGCCTGCCCGGGCCGCAAACCGCCCCCAACTTCCTAGAGTGGGCTTGTCTTGGTCTCCCCTTGTCCTAAAGTTGAGGCACGGCCTGCCCCAGCTGGGTTTGCTTTAGTTCTTGGGCTTCACTTGGTCCATTTGAGCCTGAATCGGTCCTCTGATATTTTCTGTGATTTTGTGTCGGGCCAAAGTTTGCTTGTAACCTGCATATTAGCTTGAAAACACAACTTGCATATTCTAAAAGGTTAAGTGTGATTTAGGAACTTTATTGGATAAGGATGCGTGTAAGAAATGCAAACTCTCATGATTTTCTGATCAAGTTGACGCCTAGAAATGGTCATTAGTGAGCGTCAACATGCAGCCAATGCTATTCACAATGACTTTGGTTTGGATGCTGATCATATGGCAGATATCCAAAATGACTTGCTTGAGAATGATGATGCTGAGGTTAACTTGAACAATGACTGGGATCCCTGGCCAGAGGAGAGTCAAGCTAATAATGCTAATCAGTCCACTGACTTGATCAATGAAGACCAACAGCAGGAGTCTATCTCTTTTGATCAGTCTGGTTCCTCAGCCCATTATCTCAGAGCTCATGGCCCTGATATTAATCTGACTGTGGAAGATGTTCTGGCTTGGAAATTTAGAGACTCTGGTTCCTCCTCTTCATTCTTTGAAGCTTCTTCAAGTGAGATGTCAGCCCAGATGGTTCAGCCTAGTAACTTTTTTCAGATGGAAGCTTTGGCTTTTCAGAAGCTGCAGTTTTCTCTCCCAGCCACCCTGCCTCAGTTGCCTATTATTCTGGACAGAGTTGATCTTACTGGTCTTTTAGCTTCAAGTGTTTCTGAGAGCTCAACAACTGACAGCTTTGCTTTTGATGTCAACTCTCTAGCCATTGTTCCTTACCAGCCTAGTCTTCATGCTGTCCTTATCAGTATTTGAGCTTCTACACATAATGTTGGGCCTCCTCCCTCAGATAAGGTTCACATGTTTGATGACTTGCAGAATGCTAACCAGGTTTCTGTTGGAGATGGTGTGTTGGTTAATGACCTCATTTCTTTGGTGCCTCCAGATTTAGATATGCATCTTCTTGCATGTGAACTGTTTGTGCATGGCAGTCCCTAGCTTGATAGCACTTTGGCACTGTCACAAGCCCTGTCCCAGACTATCAGATTGCCAGGAAAAGTGTCTAAAGTCAATGCAAACACTCCTTTAGTGACTACTTCTCTTCGCAGAAGCTCTAGGCTATAAGAGCTACTAAAGAAATACAACATGTCAGATTGCCCTATGCTCCCAAGAAGAGATGTCAACCTCTTGTGCCTGAGCCTGTGGAAGGTTAGGCCAAATGAAAGCTTACCCTAAATGATCCTCCTCAACTAGATGCTGAACTACCTTCACCTATCCCCATTCAGACAATGAGAGAATGGAGTCTAGAATGCAATGTGTCTCCTATGGAGCTCATTGACTCAGCCTTGCTTGCAGGCCGTGCCAAGATGGTTTCCAATGAAGATGAAGACCATGATGAATGATGCGGGTGATTGTGGCTGGCCTCCCCTTTTGCTCCTGTCAGTGTGCTTACTTCCTTTTTCTTTTGCTGGATACTTTGCTTATTCTGTGGTGGCTCCTGTTTTATGGGTCCCAAAACTTGTGTTAGTCATGCTAGACGTGGCTAAATAAGCTGTTCTCCTTTCCTGGTTTTATGGATAAAAGGTCTTGGAATGTTTAATGTTGGAATATTAGAGGGATTAATGCTTCATCAAAATGGGATGCAGTCCAACAGAAAATTGAGGAGATTGCATGTGCTGTGATTTGTCTGCAGGAAACTAAGAGTGAATCTTTTGACTCGGCCTTTATTCGGAATTTTGCTCCCCGGCGCTTTGATAAATTTGTTTCCTTTCCCTCTGTGGGCCTTTCTGGTGGTCTCCTTGTCCTGTGGAATAGCTCAGTTTTTCTGAGTAATGTTGTGGTCGCTAAACCTTATGCTATCACGATTGATTTCACTGCTTGTCATGATCGTAGTAACTGGCGCTTAACTAGTGTTTATGGGACTTGTCACGAACCTCTACGCTCTGAGTTTGTTCACTGGTTACGTAATCTTGACTTAAGTGTGGCAGAGCACTGGCTTTTTGTGGGAGACTTCTATTTCTATCGCTCTTTGCAATATCATAATAGGCCGGGTGGAAATTTAAATGACACACTGATCTTTAATGATATCATTGGCCATCTTGGTTTAGTGGAAATCTCTTTAAAAGGGCGAGCTTTTACCTAGAGTAATATGCAGCAATCTCCTTTACTTGAACAGCTAGAATGGTTTTTCACTACGGTCAGTTGGACTAATGCCTTCCCAAACACTCTGGTGTTACCCCTAGCAAGAACTACTTCTGACCACATACCTTGTAAAGTCTCCATCGAGACTTCCATCCCAAGATCAAACATTTTTCGCTTTGACAATTTCTGGCTAGAACATCTAGGTTTTTTTTGAGGTTGTACAAGCAGCTTGGTCCAAACCAATCCACAGGTCTGATACTGCCTATGTGTTGTCTTCTAAGTTCAAGTGTCTTCGCTATGACCTGAAGTACTGGAGTAAGAAGCTGTCTAACTTGGCAATGTTAATTGAAAAATGCAATAAGGTGATTTTCTTTTATGGACTCCCTGGAAGAATGTAGAAGGCTCTTGGACCTTGAATGGAATATCAGAGTGATTATCAAGAAACATCTAGCCACCCTACTTAAATATAGGAAAGTTTATTGGCAAAAAAGATACACTGTCAACAAGGTGCGATTTGGGGATGAGTGCACAAAATTCTTTCATGCAATGGCTACTGTAAATTTCAGGAGAAATACAATATCTTCACTCAGAGATGATCATAATAACCACATCACTGATCATGATGGTAAAGAAGCTTTGTTGCTTATTGCTTTCAAGAACAGAATGGGTATCACCTCTCATCCAGTAATGCAATTTGATCTACATAGTCTCATTAATGTTAATGTAGATCTGAACCACCTTGCTCAACCTTTTACGAGAGAAGAGATCGACCTCTTAGTCAGCAAGCTTCCAGTTGACAAAGCCCCTGGACCAGATGGATTTAATGTATTGCTCATTAAAAAGTGTTGGAATATAATCAAGGAAGACTTCTATAAGATTTTGAAAGCTTCTTTGAGTTAGATGTGAATTTGGAAAGTATAAACCATTCTTTCATAACGTTGGTGCCTAAAATTAGTAATCCAGAAACTGTAAATGATTACAGGCCCATCTCACTGCTCAATTTGGACATAAAAATTCCTACAAAGCTCTTAGCTGATCGATTACAGTTGGTAATCCTACAGCTACTTCATGCCAATCAGTATGGTTTTATCAGATCTCGTACTATTCAAGACTGTCTTGCCTGGTGCTTTGAATACATTCACCAAAGCCACCAAACAAAGAAGGAGATCATAATCTTGAAATTAGATTTTTCCAAAGCTTTTGATATAGTGGAACATGACACCATTCTCTTGATGTTGCAACATCTTGGCTTCCCTGACCGTTGGTTACAATGGATCAGATTGATTTTGAATTCTGGCACTTCCTCAATTCTCCTTAATGGGGTTTCAGGGAAGAAGTTCAAGTGCAAGAGAGGAGTTAGACAAGGTGATCCTTTATCACCTCTTCTATTTGTTCAAGCTGCTGAGCTCCTCCAGTATGTGGTGAATGATGCTCTCCTTCAAGGTTACCTCAAGTTGCCTCTTGCTCAGCCAACAAATGACTTCCCCATTGTCCAATATGCTGATGATACTATCGTGATAATGGAAGTAGATGTAAACCAGCTCATACACCTTAAAGGTCTCCTGCAAAGTTTTGCCACCTCAACTGGTTTGCTAGTGAATTATAGTAAATCGAGTATGATTCCCATTAATGTTCACCCTGAAAGATTAGCTATCCTTGCTTCTGCTTTTGGTTGTGCCATAGGTTCTATGCCTTTTAATTATCTAGGTCTTCCTATGGGAACTACAAAGCCTAGAATGGAGGACTTGACACCACTCAATGATACAATGGAAAGAAGGCTTTCTTCCTGCTATTACTCAGCTATTACACCTATCACCACATACGCAATGTGCACCTTGAAGCTACCTGCAGGGTCTTGAATAATCTGGACAGAATTAGAAAACAATGCCTCTGGAGAGGCAATGATAGATCAAAGAAAGGAGGAAATTTGGCTGCGTGGCCAATGGTCCTAAAGCCAAAGTCAAAAGGTGGCCTGGGTGTTCAGAATCTCAGATTGCAAAATGATGCTTTGTTACTCAAACAACTCACTAAGTTTTACAGCTAGAAAGATATACCCTGGGTGCAGCAAGTATGGTTTAGGTACTACCCCAATGGTAAAGTGCCACATGCTACTAGAGAATTAGGTTCCTTCTGGTGGAAGGATCTGCTAAGATTGTCAGTCTTATTCCGTGGCATAGCTAGATGCCATATTGGAGATGGTTCTACAGTCCTTTTTCTGGGATGATCCCTGGAGCTCTGAAGTCCTTTCTCTGAAATATCCACTTTTGTATCATAGTGCAAGAGACCACCGGTTATCAGTTAAATCTATCATGAATACTGAAGATCTAAATACACTCTTTGCTCTCACACTCTCTGAGCAAGCTTATGTTTAGCTCTAGAACCTTCAAGCAGAACTGCTAACAATTACTTATGAAGAATGAAGGATAGATAACTGGAGCTTTCTGTGGGGCTCCCATGTTTATTCCTCTTAAAAGTTTTGTGATCTGGCTTTCAGGAATTTCCCAACTCCATTAACCTTTGCCTGGTTATGGAAATCAAGATGCATTCCACGAATACAATTTTTTGGTTGGCTTCTGCTAGTTGACAGACTGAATACTCGAAGTATGCTAAGAAGATGGAATTTTCATCTTGATGATGGTTATCTATGTGTTATGTGCTCTCTTGGTGTAGAAGAGGATGCTCTCCACCTCTTCTTTGATTGCCCTTTTGCTAAGTCATGCTAGCAAGCTCTCCACCTTATTTGGACTGATGACAATGACCTGCATGCAAAAATCATTTTTGGAAGGACTCAAAATGCTCGTCCTTTTTTCATGGAAATCTTCCTGATTGCTGCTTGGGAAATTTAGAAGCTAAGAAATGATAAAATCTTCAACCGAATAACGTTTAGCAGAAGCCAATGGATTTTCAATTTCAAGAAGCAGGTGCATGTTGGGTATTTTAGCGTCCCGAATAAATCCGCAAGCGCATGGATACCGTTGTAGCTTTCACCTCAGAGTATTCCAAGGGTTATCGAATCCACAGGGAATGTGTGTGCACTCTCTTCTATTCTAGTCAGTTCAAGGACACACCAAGATAGGTAGAAGGGTAGAGAGGATTCCTAAGATAGTGCTACTGCTGAGTTAAAGGTCGATCTCTCAGGCATAATACTCGCTTCGGCCACTGGCTTACAACTGGTCTGCCAGTCGACTCCGGCCAATAGCTCTACGCTATATCCGAACATGGAGGATTACGAAGGACCAATAGGGCTGTCACCACCTACAGCCTACCTCTAACAAACTGTGGGATATAAGGCAAACGAAGGATAACCCCTAGCCTAGACACCACGCCTATGCTACTGATTACTACTGCAGTCTATCTACGTATGACGTCCTGTTGCAAACTACAACACTCTGTATGAATACAGAGCGACGAACCCGCGAGTAAGAGAACTGATCTCACTCAACTACAAGCACTACTAGCATCTACTATACCAAGTAAAATACTAGAGATAGGAACCACGAATACTTACTAAAACCCGAAGAATGTAGCAGCATCCGTAAAGGTACAAGCTGAGAGTGCCGACACCCCAGCACTTCTCCCGAACTACTCCCTCACTCTCGTAGATGTACAAAAATGGAGAAGAGCACCGAAGACCAGCACCCCTCCTGATACCTCTACCTTCTCCCTACTCTAAGACACTTCTAAACCAAAAGAAGGCTTGAGAGAGCACTTGGATGGATGTGAATTCCAACTTGGTGGGTGCGTCTTCATTTGGAACCCCTCCCTTCATATATATAGGAGGGAGCCATGGGTAGCATGGCGCCCTTCAGTAGCTAATCCTCAAAGAACCGACCTAGGGGACTGTTGACGGTCATTAACGACCAATTTTGACCGTCAACTCCTGCACAAAAGAGAACCACAAAGAGGAATAAATGCTAGCATAGGGTTTATTTATTAACAAATTCCACATATGGTGCTTGAGAATGTGTGCAGGTGGTTTTGAACTAATTTCGTAGGTTCAAGTACACTTTGGCCCGACATAAATCGCAGAAATTATAAGAGCACCGATTCAGGCTCAAATGGACCAAGTGTAGCCCAAGAACCCAGTTCAGACCACTCAAGACAGGCCAAGCCCAACTGGGTTAAGCCAAGGAGGCCCAGGACAGCCTGCTAGATGAAGCTGGGGGCGGTTGGCCCACCTGGCAGGCCGACCGACCTACTGGTCGGCCGACCGACCTACTGGTCGGCCGACCAGGCCCATGGGCCCCACTGCCTCAACTTCGACACGTGCTGTGGCGGAACCACCCAAAATACTGGGCCCAGGTGCACTGATCTTTGTTGCTAAGCAACTCTGACCCAAATTGGCACTCACCGGTAGTTCCTCGAGTGAAGCCTCGATAAAAGCCACGCTATTCCAGGATCAGCAGACAACACTCACGCGAAGGTGAGCCCAGAGATTACAACACAGAACATTTCATACATCTCAGAGTGATTGCAGCGGAATGAAAATTTATTACAAACCATGTTCAGAGTAGCAAAGTACTACGGAGTTCCAACTACTCAAATTATTCAAGTCTCATCGTTCAGCGGAAGCAGTAAAAGATAACTAGCGAGATAACGTGACGCATCGGTAAAGCCCGTACGAATGCATCACTCAGCGGGAGGGTGGTCAGCACCAGCTGAAGGGCCATCCCACTCAACAGACCAACCCGGAGGCAGAGTACACGGCCAAGTAAGACTTGCAAACAGATCTTCAAAGTTAGTACCTGAAAAACAGTGCCACAAGCAAGACTGTGTATACTAATACTCAGCAAGACTGACCCGTCTCCGGATATAACATAGTCTGATAACTAGACATGCAAGGCTTTTTGCTTGGTGGGGTTTGTTTTGCCAAAAATGCCACTAAGAGTTGGTCCTTATTTCCAGATTTTATCTAGCCAACTTCTAGTGGGATTAACCATTCTAAATTTGCAACTAACTCTACACAAACATGGTTTAGCAACCATTTAATCAACCAGCAGTATTATCATCATCATGTTCCACCTGTTACTCTGTGTGACCGAAAACATTAAGCAATCTCATGCCGTGAGAGGCGAACGATTCTGAATCGAATTTCAACCTGGCCAGGGGAACATAGACCACACGCATGGGGATCGACTTCGCTCCCACCCACGCTACTTTTCCCCTTTCTTTCTAGTCCGTGGATCCGGCACACCCTCCCCGACTACAGAGTCCGACCACTCTGCACCCGTACGTCGCGACAAAAATATAAATCCTACTTCTACCAGGAGGGTGCGAGATCGTTCCTCTCGCCGGTCCAATCAGGTACTTAAGCTTACCGATTACCATATTTCTCGGTATGTGGCTAGTACTTTCAAACGCTTAACGAAATGAGCCACACACCGCGACCTTATCCATTTTTGACTACACCAGCGGGGTATCACAACTACACAACCCCGTCCGTTGTCCTTACATTTCAACAGGAATTAAAGTCAGTACAATTCCTATTTGCTCGCGAGAGGCAGGAAACCACTCGACTTCTACCGTACCTATTTAACATGGCAACTAGTCAATAAAAAGATCCGGTAGCAAACATAGGTTCCTAGGGATCATGCATCTAAGGTTTTCGATCAATGCCTAGAAAACTTAAATGCAGAAAACAAAATATTACAACACATTAATAAATAGATAGCTGAATGATAATTCGGAAAATAGTGGGATTATGCTCCGGGGCTTGCCTTCTTGGGCACTGTCAGGCAGAAAAGCCTCTGGGGCTTGGCCCAGGTCTTGAGACAAGTTAGTACAGTTCAAATTGACCTCCTGATCCACACGAGAGTCCGCGGGCACCAATTCGTAGTCCCCGTCCGCGAGATTAACCGTTTCTATATGCAATGCAAGATTATGAGTTATTCATGGATAATGATTTCTTTTCTTCACGATAAAGTTGTAGTCAACAAAAGTGACTTTAATGATGATTTCAACATTTTGTTTCATGGGCAGTCATTTATAGAGTAGTAAACATAACTACGTTTCTTCATGAATGAGTGGGGGTTTTGGTTTTCATTTTCAATTTCAACACATAGCATGCTTTCATTATTTCATAACAACAAAACTACTAATGAGCTAGTGATGAAACACTAAAGTAACACAGATCCAAACTTAAGCATTCATGGTATAAATTTCAGCATTTAACTATAAAGCAATTACCACTACTACACATGTAAGTAGATCACTCTAGTTACTTCATCTTTTTGTACAGAATGTTTAATATGGGTTATAGAGCTACAAATTTTACGAGAGCAACTTTATAGCATATACTCAGCACTGAATTTTTTCAAGATTTTATACACTTATACAGCAGGGGTGACAAAAAGAATAAAAACAGCAAGCCATTAACAAGGATTAATTCTACAGAAAGTTTTACTAGGGATATGGTTCTCAAATTTTTACCAGAGTCTACTCATGAGCTAAGAATACTCTTGAAAAATTATAGATCTTTATAACCTCAAGATAAATTAGTTATGCATTTAACTTAACATGATTTAGCATAAATTTCTCAAGGTGTATTTAACCAGTTTCACATAAATCATGGTATAGCAAATGCACTCTAATAAATCTGAAATTTATTTATTAACAGGGTTTCAGTTTCACATGCATGAAGTAAAAATTCCAGAGCAAGTTCATGTGCATGTTTTCCAGTATTAATTCAAGAATGTCAACAACAGACTAGAGAATCTTGATTGTTCCAACATGATAACTATTTTGGTTGGGTATCATCTTTTTACTGTGATCTAAATATTCCATTAGTGATAACATATCCAAAAATCAAGGTCATTTGCTGAGTAGAACTTCCTGAACATGCATAAGGTGGTTTTCTTATTCTTTTTCCCAGATTAAATTCGGTTGAGTTTCTGCAGATGTGGCTGTTACAAAATTTGTAGATCTTTTTACATGGAATCCAGATCAGTTGAGTTTACATTTTTCCGATTTTTTTGTCATTTGTTTCGCATTTTAGAAGTTCACTGGTATACACTGGAATACTTGCAGAAACACCCTTAAACGAAAAAAAGAATTTACAACCGGATCCTTCGCCGGCCTTCTCCGCCGCCGTAGCTCGCCCGGTGGTGTTCTGCTAGGCAGGGCTTACCGGGGCTGAAACGGGGAGGCGCGTGGGAGAGCAGGGATCGAGGAACACCTACCTTGGTCGGCGTTCGAGTGTTTGGTGCACAGATTCGAGCTCGTCGGCGTCAATGGCGGGGCGGTTGTTCGGTTCGCCGGCGCTGGGGGTGAAGGAGGGCTCGGGGTAGGGGAACAGGGCGCGCATGAGCACCGCGTGAGCTGGAGGATAAGCCTGGGGTAGCTGTAGTGCTCGGACTTCTTCTGGGCTGGCCGGTCCGCGGTGAGCTTGAGCTCGCCGGCGGCGGCGCAGAAGAGGAACGGCGTCGGGAGGAGGTTTGGGTTCGGTTCCGCGCGCGTGTAGCTTAACTAGGAGGTGGCGAAGCTGCTGCGGTGGTCGGATTGGACAATGTAGGGCTGGGTTAGCCGGTCCGCGCGAGCTGGATCTCGGCGGCCATGGCGGAGCGGCGGGAGGAGGAAGAAGGAGGAGAAGGCGCGCGACGGTGGAGCTCTGGGGGTTCTTATAGGCCAAGGAGCTCCTGGACGAGGGAAGTGGTGTCTGGGGGCGGTCGATTTGGCCCTGGGCGTCTCGACGGCACGCGGGCGGAGGAGGCAGCGGCGCTGCGCCTGGCGGGGGTGTCGTGGCGGCTCGGGGAGGCTTCTGGGACGCGTGTGCGCGTGAGGAGGTGCCAAGAGGCGGCCAGGTGGCGCTGGGGGACTCCCCGGGTGCATTTGGCCACGGGCGCGCGGTGGACGAAGTCTACCGGCGGCGTACGGCGGGCGGCGGGTGAAACAGAGCAAGCCGGGAGAGAGAGATGGAGATAGGGGCTTTTCTGTGATTTCTGAAAATCTAGGGACCTCTCGGTAAACTAAAAATATCTCCTATTTCGAGGGCTCAAATGAAAAAGTGTTGAATACTAATTTTGCATAACATTTCAAGATCTACAACTTTTGTGTTATGCAAATTTTCATTTGAAACTCACATTTTGAACTAATTGTAAATTTGCAAACTTGCACAAAAGGACTTTGGTTTTATTCAGTTTTTGACTTGATTTTGGCTGAAGTTCAATTGAGCACATGTCAATTGAAGTACCTCTCATGCGCCAACTAAAATTTTGTGCACATTTTTGAATTGAAACTTGATTAGCTTTTCACTCTTTTTCTTTTCTCCTTTAATTTCTTTTGTTTACTTTGACTTTTATTTGACCTCTCCTCTTGAATTAATTGCTCACATCTTTCTTTTGAGTTTAAAATGTGGTGCAGTGATTGTATTTAAGTGTACTGACACCTGAGGTGTCACAACCTACCCCCCTTAAAAGAATCTCGCCACGAGATTGGATGATTGAATTTAAGTAGGGGAAGTGATATACCTGATGTGGAGCTAAGGAAACCCAGATAATGTTGATTAAGATAATCTTCCGTCTCCCAGGTGGCTTCTTCTTCAGTGTGATGAGACCACTGAATTTTATACATTTTTACCACCTTTCGACAAGTACCTCTGTCTTTTTGATCCAGAATTTTGAGTGGATATTCGGTATAAGAGAGATCGGGCTCCACTAAAATTTCTTGTTGATCGATGATTTCCGTAGGAACTCGAACACATTTCTTGAGTTGGGATATGTGGAAAACATTATGGATGGTGGCGAGTCGTGAAGGAAGTCGCAAACGATAATCCACGGGTCCACATTCTTCAATGATTTCATAGGGCCCGACATAGCGAGGTTCTAACTTACCCTTGACTCCGAAATGTTGAACGCCTCGAGTTGGCGACACTCTGAAATAGACGTGGTCACCAACCATGAACTTCAAAGGATCCCTTCTTTTATCGAAATAACTCTTTTGCCGAGACTGGGCTGCTCGGAGATTTGCTTCTACTATTTTTACTTTCTCCTCAGCCTCGACCACTAATTCGGGTTCAAATATTTGACGTTCTCCAGTCTGGGACCAACTCAAAGGAGTTCCACACCGTCGACCATACAAGGCCTCGAATGGTGCCATCTTCAGACTGGCCTGATAGCTGTTGTTATAAGAAAACTCAGCCAAGGATAAACATTTGTCCCAGTGCTTGTCATAATGGATGACACATGCTCGAAGCATATCCTCAAGAATTTGATTCACCCTTTCGGTCTATCCGTTAGTCTGTGGATGGTAAGCTGAGCTTCGAATTAATTTAGTTCTGAGAGCCTCTTGGAGTTGCTCCCAAAACCTTGCCACAAACTGAGGACCACGATACGATATAATCGTTTTGGGTATACCGTGTAGACAGACAATCCGATCAATATAGATTTCAGCATATTTCTTGGCTCGATATTCAGTATGCACTGGAATAAAATGAGCGGTCTTTGTGAGCCCATCAACAATGACCCAAATGGAATCATGATGTTGAGAGGTATTTGGTAAGCCCACGATGAAATCCATGCTGATATCTTCCCATTTCCAAGATGGAATTGGCAGCGGTTGGAGAGTTCCAGCAACCTTCAAGTGACTAGCTTTCACTCTCTGACAGGTGTCACACTCTGCGACATATTTGGCAATCTCTCTCTTCATGCGAGTCCACCAAAAATTTTGTTTTAGATCTTGGTACATCTTGGTGCTACCCGGATGAATGGAGAATTTAGAGAGATGTGCTTCGTCTAGGATTTGTTTCCGCAGCTCATGATTCTTTGGAACGACTAGGCGACCCTCGAACCACAAAATCCCTTTATGGTCTACCCGAAAACACTTGTATTTATTTTCACCCTCTACTACTTTCTGCTTGATAATACCAACACTTTTGTCATGTAATTGTGCCATGATGACCTTGTCATAAAGTGTCGGTTCCACCGAAATATGATTCGGCGAACCTTGAGGAATGATTTCCAATTTCAGCTTTTGCATTTCAGCTCACAATGTGTCATTATACGACTCCACTGAAAGGCAATTGCAGTGAACCTTGCGACTGAGCGCATCGGCTACAACATTAGCCTTGCCCGGATGATAATGAACTTCTAGGTCATAATCTTTGATTAATTCCAGCCATCTTCGTTGCCTCATATTCAGCTCACTTTGAGTGAAAATGTATTTGAGACTCTTATGGTCGGTATAGATATTGCAATGAGTGCCCATAAGATAATGTCTCCAAAGCTTAAGAGCATGAATAACTGCGGCTTGCTCAAGATCATGAGTTGGATAATTTAGCTTGTGTGGCCGAAGAGCTCGGGAAGCATATGCTATAACTCGATTGTCTTGCATTAGAACACAACCATGACCAGTGCCTGAAGTATCACAATAAACATCGTATGGTTTATTGTGGTCAGGTTGAGCCAAGACTGGTGCAGTGGTTAGATGTGCTCTCAATGTATGGAATGCTTCATCGCACTTTGCGTTCCATTTAAAATTGACATCCTTCCTTAGTAGTTCTGTCATGGGCTTAGCAATTCTGGAGAAGTCCGGAATAAATCTGCGGTAATACCCCGCCAAGCCGAGAAAACTGCGAATCTGATGAACTGAAGTAGGAGGTTTCCAGTCCATCACTTCTTGCACTTTACTGGGATCAACTGAGATGCCTTCACTGGATATAGTGTAACCCAGAAATTTGACGGTGTCCAGCCAGAATTCACACTTGGAGAATTTTGCGTACAGCTTATGATCTCTGAGACGTTGAAGAACAATGCGCAAATGTTGCTCATGTTCCGCCTCGTTCTTGGAATAGATCAGAATGTCGTCGATAAAAACCATGACAAACTTGTCAAGTTCCGGCATGAATACCGAGTTCATGAGATACATAAAATAAGCTGGAGCATTGGTGAGACCGAAAGACATAACCAAATATTCATAGAGACCATATCGGGTTGAGAAGGCGGTCTTGGGAATATCACAAGGCCGGATTTTAATTTGACGATACCCCGAACAAAGATCAATCTTGGAGAAGATCTTTGCTCCAGCCAACTGATCAAACAGTACATCAAGGCGGGGAAGTGGATATTTATTTTTGATGGTCACCGTATTGAGAGGCCGGTAATCAACACACAACCTCAGACTATCTTCCTTCTTCTTTACGAACAATGCTGGACAGCCCCAAGGTGAAGCACTTGGGCGAATAAAACCCTTGTCCAACAGTTCTTGTAGCTGGATTTTTAGTTCAGCTAATTCTTTATGCGGCATTCGGTACGGCCTTTTTGAAATGGGTGCTGTACCAGGCTGTAGTTCAATGACAAATTCGATATCCCGGTCTGGCGGCATACCCGGTTAATCGTCCGGAAACACATCTGCATATTCACGGACTACCGGAATATCTTCGAGACGAATATCTTTCATGGCATAGGCACAAGAGTTGTTGCATGGGTGATGAGGTAAATATAGAACCGAATGACCATGAGTTGGAGAATTTATTTCAACGGCTCGGGAAGAGATATCTAACATTACCCCATGTCTTTTCATCCAATCCATTCCCAGAATAATGCCCATACCTTCTAGTGGCAACAATATCAAAGTGGTAGGAACGGTTTTACTACCCAAACTAAGTGGCGCATTATTAACGATTTGGTTTGATGCAACTTTACCACCCGGAGTAGATATCATGAATTACCCTTTCGTGTGGCAAAAATCTAACCCAACTTTTGCTCCAAATTTAGAACTAATGAAGCTATGAGATGCACCAGAATCGAATAAGATAACTGCGGGGTGATGGTTTATGGAGATTGTACCCGCATGATTGGTGCTCCCTCCGGAAGGTCAGCGAGGCTGGTGAAATTAAATCGGCCCTGCCTGACTTGAATAGTTTGTTTCTTGCCCTTGTTCTGATCATTTCTGCGAGAAGCCTGCCCTTGAGATTGTCCCACCTGGGGGCACATCTTGGCAAAGTGATCTGGACTCCCGCATGTAAAACAACGGTTATTGTGGTCAGGGCGAGCGGCTGGCTGAGTATTCGGCCTAGGGCTGTTCTGCTGCTGCTGAGGTGCAAATCGAGCCTGCTGAGGAAACCCGAATCGAGTCTGCTGCTGCTGTTGAGGAGGCCGAATAATCCAATGCCCTGGCTGAGGGGCCTTCTGAGAGGGTGCGGGTGGGTTATTCTGCACAATACGATACCTCGGTGTAGAGGCACTCGAGTGTCCAGCAGGTGCCTTGCGCTTCTTTTCAGCGCAGGTGTGCAGAAATAAGATCCTCCTGAGAGATAGCCATATTCACCAATTCATTGAAAGAGTCTGCACGGACAAGATTTAGCCTTTCTTGTAACTTGGTGCTAAGGCCTCGACGGAAGCGTTCACGCTTCTTAGCGTCGGTATCCGCGTGATGTCCTAGCATATTGACACAATTGATGGAATACTTGGGCATACTGCACCACAGTACGAGTGCCCTGAGTTAAGGCCAAGAACTCGTTGAGCTTACGGTCAAGAAGTCCAGCTGGAATATGATGATCTCGAAAAGCCAATTTGAACTCATTCCAATTCACCACATGATCAGCCAGTAGCATCCTGTGGTAATGATCCCACCACATACGAGCTGATCCGCGAAGCTGCTGCGCAGCGTAGCGAGTCTTGTTTGCTTCGGAACAAGGAGTAGTCAATAGAGAAAACTTGGACTCGATTGTGCGAATCCAAGCGTCCTGCGTCCAGAGGCTCAATCCGCTTTATTGAATAGCGGAGGTTGAGTACTGAGGAAGTCTTGGTAGCTCACTTCTTGTGCTTGGTGAGCATGATGCCCACCTTCGCGGTTGTTGCTGAGCTTGAACCAACTGCCGCAGAATTTCCGTACTGGGCGGCAAGAACCTCAGCGATACCCACTGGTGGAAGAGGTGGAGGTGGATCGCCATTCCCCCCGGCTCCTAAAACCACTAGGGGTGCCTCGAGTTGATCCAACCATCTGAAATGCGAGTATCTTTGCATTAGGCTCAACATTCTCATCATTTCAAATGGAACATACAACTCAAATGTCATGGGAGTAAAACGGATCGCTTAAATCATGTTGTGCAGAAAAACCAATGATACGAGAACGCTAATAACTGGAGTTCTGCACATGATATAAACTTGAAACTTTTACAGGGGATAGATAATTTCATGATCTACAACTTTGGTAGTCATCACAAAGTCAGATTTCCAGAGTAAGTTAGTCGAAAAATTCATTTACTCCTCCTCTGGTTTTCCTGTTTTACAGAAAACAGAGCTTCTGTAATTGACGATTATCTCCTGCGATACTAATCCGTTTGGGCTGAAATTTTGCGAGTATTTCCACGATGAAATTTGGAACAACTTTGGTATTCAAATCAGGAGCTAATTCAGAAAGGAAAAGAGGATAAAAATTCGAACTAGCTGCTGCCTTCAGCTTTTCACAGATCACTAATAATTCACATTAGTAGCATTAGGGATTCATTACATCCATCATCCTCTCATTTCTACTTGGTTACTTCTAACATCAGTACTAAGGGGGTTACTCAACTCTAAGTTAGCCTAGTAGCCATGGTCCAAAAGTAGGCTACACTAAGAGGAGTCTACAAAAGCTAAGAAAACAGCGCCTCGGTCTACATGTTGACCGATGCCTCACTCGCCACGGGAGTGTGAACCTCAACCGGTGCGGGCTGCGGCGACTGGTCCTCGGAGTCCATCTCTGAAACTGCCCTCAATCTCCTGGGGTTCGTCCTCATCATCCACCTGCATCTCATCGGGGGGTGCGTGAAGGGCATCCTGTGCGTGCTGTATCGCGTGGAGCTGCCCCTGGGCCTCGTCCAACTCAAGCTGCAGGTCGTGGAACTGGTCCTCCAAAAAGTTGATCGTAGCGTCACGATCCATCACCAGTGTCCTGAAGCTCGTGAACCTGGCCGTGGAGCTGGGCGATAAGAATAGCCCTGCTCTCGAGCTCGGTGCTAGCCTCCTGAAGCTGTCCATCTCTCAGCTGGACCGCCAGGTGCAAGGCCTGAGCGTGGTCCACCAACTGAGCGACGATGTAACTCTGGTAAGTGTGAAGTCTGTAAAGACCATCCAAGCACATCGCTGTCATCCGAAGTGCCCCGACTGGGTCAAGGGTAGCGACCACGTCCACGTGTGCCATCCGGTCGAGCCAAAGCGGGTCTGTCGGGTCAGGTGTAGGGAACAACCCGAACGCAGTCAGAACGACCTCCAGAGGGTGCGAAGAGCAAAAAGTGGTCATCGCCCTCATGGCGGTAAGCTCCCAAGTGTCCAGCAGGTAGTGACCGACCATCTGAGTCACGATCGGCTCCCACCCGTTGAGCGGGTGCTGCGGGATCACCATCGTCAGACTGCAGCGACGAACTCCGTCCTCCACAAACTCGTGGCCATCGTAAATCGGTGGCTGGAGGTAACCGGCTGCACTCAAAAGCTCCCAAAGACGGCGGGGAAACCCGTCCCAGTGCAGGCAAGCGGAGTGCACGTGCCCCTGTGCGTCAACGACCAGCAGCTCTTCCATCTGTCCCAACAAAAGACCGATGGATCAGCTGATGGTAACAAGAACTACTAACTCTGGACAGTGAAAGAAATGGCCAAAACGATAGATAATTTGCTTCAAAAATTCTCAAAAATTTACACAAGATCCTTCTGATATTAAGGAATGATTCATCTAGTCATCACTAAGATCAATTCGGACTCCATGGGGGTGATATGCTCAGGTATTTAGAGTGACGTCAACCAGGAAAACTGGGTGTCCAGAGAGGGTGTATTTTGACCATAACTATCAAACCAGTTGTCAAAAATTATTCAAATTTTTATGGTAATATAATCACTTAGTTGTCTACAACTTTCATGTTGAACTATTTTTCGTTGAACAACTTATAAAGGTCGAAAAATTTCAGTTTGCACAGACTGTTCAGAGTTGACTGTTCTACATAGGGTTGATATATAATCACAAAAACCAGGCTAGAAGGCTTCAAAAAATTTCAAACTTTTACAGTAGTTTGATAACATAGGAAACATCATTTCGTCTTACTAACCCAAGTTGATTTGAATAATTTAACAGAGGGTTAAAATTCGTGGAAACAGATTTCCTTGAAATTGCAGACTATCAAGACGCTCCTTAAGATAGGTTTTAGCTGATTTGATTGCGATTTCTTTGCTGGTGATTTGGGAATGAATGCAGATCCTATTCGCCCTCATCCAGGAAAAGAATTGCCAAGTACCCTTGGTCTTACGCAATGACTTTGGTGGCATACATATTACGTCTCTCACTATATAACTACTCGATATAGCTAGATAGCCTAGAATTCGAATTCGAGTTAGCGTACCTGCAGAAGATTGACAGTATATAAAATGAACCTTTCGTGCTAGTACTCACGAAAGCGTTCCCATACATTACCGATCACTATAGAATCGGCATCCATACAATTACCGCCGTATGGACAACGTTAAGCATACGTTATCGAAACAACGTATTGACTGAGTACCGTCTTTGACGGGGAATTGAATTCCAATTTCGAACCATTACTCCCCATATATTCAACCGAAGATGGTATATGGCCAGTAGCTCAAGTAGGCCACTGCTTGAGCTCCAGCGTTCGGCTCGCATCACCGACGGGAGGGTCAGACTCCCTCAGCTGACTGAGTAAGCATACCTTTGTGGCGACGATGTAGTTGCAGAATTTAAATACTGAAAAGTAATGTGTTGGAAGTTAGCCATACAAATAAGCCACCTGATTATACCCATAAGATCCCCTAGGGCTTTACGTCCTAGACTTGTCCTTGGAGATCCTAAATTCTTTCAAAAACTTTAGTAGTTTTCAAGTCAAGTTTTAATTTGTTGTTTTGAAAACCGAGGCTATCATCTCTGGTAGGCTGTCTGCGAGCTCTGATACCAGCTGTGGCGGAACCACCCAAAATACTGGGCCCGGGTGCACTGATCTTTGTTGCTAAGCAACTCTGACCCAAATTGGCACTCACCGGTAGTTCCTCGAGTGAAGCCTCGATAAAAGCCATGCTATTCCAGGATTAGCAGACAACACTCACGCGAAGGTGAGCCTAGAGATTACAACACAGAACATTTCATACATCTCAGAGTGATTGCAGCGGAATGAAAATTTATTACAAACCATGTTTAGAGTAGCAAAGTACTACGGAGTTCCAACTACTCAAATTATTCAAGTCTCATCGTTCAGCGAAAGCAGTAAAAGATAACTAGCGAGATAACGTGATGCATCGGTAAAGCCCGTACGAATGCGTCACTCAGCGGGAGGGTGGTCAGCACCAGCTGAAGGGCCATCCCACTCAACAGACCAACCCGGAGGCAGAGTACACGGCCAAGTAAGACTTGCAAACAGATCTTCAAAGCTAGTAACTGAAAAACAGTGCCACAAGCAAGACTGAGTATACTAATACTCAGCAAGACTGACCCGTCTCCGGATATAACATAGTCTGATAACTAGACATGCAAGGCTTTTTGGTTGGTGGGGTTTGTTTTGCCAAAAATGCCACTAAGAGTTGGTCCTTATTTCCAGATTTTATCTAGCCAACTTCTAGTGGGATTAACCAAACTAAATTTGCAACTAACTCTACACAAACATGACAGAGCAACCATTTAATCAACCAGCAGTATTATCATCATCATGTTCCACTTGTTACTCTGTGTGACCGAAAACATTAAGCAATCTCATGCCGTGAGAGGCGGACGATTCTGAATCAAATTTCAACCTGGCCAGGGGAACCTAGACCACACGCATGGGGATCGACTTCGCTCTCGCCCACGCTACTTTTTCCCCTTTCTTTCCAGTCCGTGGATCCGGCACACCCTCCCCGACTATAGAGTCCGACCACTCTGCACCCGTACGTCGCGACAAAAATATAAATCCTACTTCTACCAGGAGGGTGCGAGATCGTTCCACTCGCCGGTCCAATCAGGTACTTAAGCTTACCGATTACCATATTTCTCGGTATGTGGCTAGTACTTTCAAACTGCTTAACAAAATGAGCCACACACCGCAACCTTAGCCATTTTTGACTACACCAGCGGGGTATCACAACTACACAACCCCGCCCGTTGTCCTTACATTGCAACAGGAATTAAAGTCAGTACAATTCCTATTTGCTCGCGAGAGGCAGGAAACCACTCGACTTCTACCGTACCTATTTAGCATGGCAACTAGTCGATAAAAAGATCCGGTATCAAACATAGGTTCCTAGGGATCATGCATCTAAGGTTTTTGATCAACGCCTAGAAAACTTAAATGCAGAAAACAAAATATTACAATACATTAATAAATAGATAGCTGAATGATAATTCAGAAAATAGTGGGATTATGCTCCGAGGCTTGCCTTGTTGGGCACTGTCAGGCAAAAAAGCCTCTGGGGCTTGGCCCAGGTCTTGAGACAAGTTAGTACAGTTCAAATTGACCTCCTGATCCACACGAGAGTCCGCGGGCACAAATTCGTAGTCCCCATACGCGAGATTAACCGTTTCTATATGCAATGCAAGATTATGAGTTATTCATGGATAACGATTTCTTTTCTTCACGATAAAGTTGTAGTCAACAAAAGTTACTTTAATGATGATTTTAACATTTCGTTTCATGGGCAGTCATTTATAGAGTAGTAAACATAACTACGTTTCTTCATGAATGAGTGGGGGTTTTGATTTTTATTTTCAATTTCAACACATAGCATGCTTTCATTATTTCATAACAACAAAACTACTAATGAGCTAGTGATGAAACACTAAAGTAACATAGATCCAAACTTAAGCATTCATGGTATAAATTTCAGCATTTAACTATGAAGCAATTACCAGTACTACACATGTAAGTAGATCACTCTAGTTACTTCATCTTTTTGTACAGAATGTTTAATACGGGTTCTGGTGCTACAAATTTTACGAGAGCAACTATATAGCATATACTCAGCACTGAAAATTTTCCAGATTTTATAAACTTATACAGAAGGGGTGACAAAAAGAATAAAAACAGCAAGCCATTAACAAGGATTAATTCTACAGAAAGTTTTACTAGGGATATGGTTCTCAATTTTTTACCAGAGTATACACATGAGCTAAACATACTCCAGAAAAATTATCGATCTTTATAACCTCCAGATAAATTAGTTATGCATTTAACTTAACATGATTTTGCATAAATTTCTCAAGGTGCATTTAACCAGTACTGCATATGAAATTTTTATTACAGATAGAACATACTCTAAAAAATATCATGTCCAAAAATCAAGATAAGTTATGGTGTAGATTACTCAAGACAAAAATAGTAAATTTAGCCCTAGGATGCTAAGCATGATTATTCACCAAAGCAAAACTCAGTAACTGCAGCTCAAAATTTTTAGACAGGAACACAGAGCTAAAAAGAGACTTCAGAAATAAATATAGAGTTTTCTGAGTATAAGAACTATATATGAAGAATTAAGTTGATTAAACAAACATAAATCATGGTATATAGCAAATGAACTCTAATAAATCTTAAATTTAGGAATTAACAGGGTTTCAGTTTCACATGCATGCAGTAAAAATTTCAGAGAAAGTTCACGTGCATATTTTCCAGTATTAATTCGAGAAAGTCAACAACAGACTAGAGAATCTTGATTGTTCCAATATGATAACTGTTTTTGTTGGGTGTCATCTTTTTACTGTGGTCTTAGTATTACATTAGTGATAACATATCCATAAATCAAGGTCATTTGCTGAGTAGAACTTCCTGAACATGCATAAGGTGGTTTTCTTATTCTTTTTCCTAGATTAAATTCTGTTGAGTTTCTGCAGATGTGACTGTTACAAAATTTGTAGATCTTGTAACAAGGAATCAAGATCAGTTGAGTTTACATTTTTACGATTTTTCTGTGATTTGTTTCTCATTTTAGAAGTTCACTGGTATAGACTGGAATACTTGCAGAAACACCCTTGAACGAAAAAAAGAATTTACAACCGGGTCCTTCGCCGGCCTTCTCTGCCGCCGCAGCTCGCCCAGTGGTGTTCTGCTAGGCAGGGCTTACCGGGGCTGCAACAGGGAGGCGCGTGGGAGAGCAGGGATCGAGGAACACCTACCCTGGTTGGCGTTCGAGTGTTTGGTGCACGGATTCGAGCTCGTCGGCGTCAATGGCGGGGCGGTTGTTTGGTTCGCCGGCGCTAGAGGTGAAGGAGGGCTCGGGGTAGGGGAACAGGGCATGCACGAGCACCGTGTGAGCTGGAGGATGCGCCTGGGGTAGCTGTAGTGCTCGGACTTCTTCTGGGCTGGCCGGTCCGCGGTGAGCTTGAGCTCGCCGACGGCGGCGCAGAAGAGGAACGGCGTCGGGAGGAGGTTTGGGTTCGATTCCGCGCGCGTGTAGCTTAACTAGGAGGTGGCGAAGCTGCTGCGGTGGTCGGATGGGACAATGTAGGGCTGGGTTAGCCGGTCCGCGCGAGCTGGATCTCGGCGGCCATGGCGGAGCGGCGGGAGGAGGAAGAAGGAGGAGAAGGCGCGCGACGGTGGAGCTCTGGGGGTTCTTATAGGCCAAGGAGCTCCTGGACGAGGGAAGTGGTGTCTGGGGGCGGTCGATTTGGCCCTGGGCATCTCGACGGCGAGCGGGCGGAGGAGGCAGCGGCGTTGCACCTGGCGGGGGTGTCGTGGCGGCTCGTGGAGGCTTCTGGGACGCGTGTGCGCGTGAGGAGGTGCTAAGAGGCGGCCAGGTGGCGCTGGGGGACTCCCCGGGTCCATTTGGCCGCGGGCGCGTGGTGGACGAAGTCCACCGGTGGCGTACGGCGGGCGGCGGGCGAAACAGAGCAAGCCGGGAGAGAGAGATGGAGATAGGGGCTTTTCTGTGATTTCTGAAAATCTAGGGACCTCTCGATAAACTAAAAATATCTCCTATTTCGAGGGCTCAAATGAAAAAGTGTTGAATACCAATTTTGCATAACTTTTCAAGATCTACAACTTTTGTGTTATGCAAATTTTCATTTGAAACTCACATTTTGAACTAATTGTAAATTTGCAAACTTGCACAAAAGGACTTTGGTTTTATTCAGTTTTTGACTTGATTTTGGCTGAAGTTCAATTGAGCACATGTCAATTGAAGTACCTCTCATGAGCCAACTAAAATTTTGTGCACATTTTTGAATTGAAACTTGAGTAGCTTTTCACTCTTTTTCTTTTCTCCTTTAATTTCTTTTGTTTACTTTGACTTTTATTTGACCTCTCCTCTTGAATTAATTGCTCACATCTTTCTTTTGAGTTTAAAATGTGGTGCAGTGATTGTATTTAAGTGTACTGACACCTGAGGTGTCACACGTGGCGCCTCCCTGCTAGTTGCTTAAGTTGGTTCCAGGTGCTTCAGCCCGTGGCTCCCTCCTATAAATACAAGGGGAGGGGGTAGAGGAATGGACACACACACATCACACCCTCTCAACTCACCTTTCTCCCTTGGAGCTTGAGGCCTTCATCCTAGATGCTTAGGTAGAATAGGAGGTAGAAGAAGAGGAGGAGAGTGAGGAGGAGTCGGGGGAAGAGCCGAGTCTGTCGGCACTCTTCTCCGCTTTTACCTCGACGGATGCTTGTTCGGTTGTAAGTGTTCGAGACTTTCTTTGTTTTTTTATTTGGAATTAGAGTTTAGATCGCAAGTTATCATCTCTGCCTTATATTAGTTGATGTTTATGCTAGAGAGTAGCATTTGATCTTAGCTTAAGACCCCGGATAGAAAAGGGTAGTCTTGGCCAAGGCTAAGGTTAGTAGGGAAAGGCGTAGACGTGGTGTCTAGGCTGAACTATACCACTCAGTTGTCTGATAGTCCCACGGTTTGTAGAGGTAGCCGGCAGGTGGTGACAGCCCTATTCGAGCCTTTTAGTAATCCTCCATGTTCGGATATCAGATAGAGCACATATTGGAACTACCAATTTCCATAAGTCGGTCGATACCTTCTAGGCATAGATTCTAGATATAGAAAGTCCTCTCTTCTGTCTTCTCCACACCGGCGCGTGTGTCCTTGGATGAGCCTAAACCTATAGATAGCGTACTCATGTTCCTGAGTGGATACGATACCCTAGAATACTCTTGGGTGAAAGCTACAGCGGTATCCATGCGCTTGCGGATTTTATTCGTGACATTGCAAAATACCAACAAGCTTTCTGGCGTCGTTGCCAGGGAACGGTAGCTACATTATCTACAGACTCAGTCGTCCTCGTATCTTCTTTTTTCTTTTTCCTTGATTCTACCTCAAGCCCCGCTACCCATGGAGCAGCTATCCCTTTTACAGCTCTTTTCACCCAAGAGCAAGTTCTACGAGCCAGCACCCTCTGCTGACCCAATTCTTTCTACTAGCTATGAACTCGACTCAGGCTACATAGCCTTTGTTCAGGAAAATTCCATTTCAGGAAGGGATTGTGAAAATCCCTACCATCATCTGCGCGAGCAAGTATGTTCATGCAAGAAAATTTCGGGCATGACGCACGAAACTCTTAAATGGAAATTGTTTCCTTTTTCCCTTTCGGGAGAAGCGAAGCAATGGTACATTCGTGTCGTAGGCGGTGTGAATGGAAGTTGGATTGAACTTTGGGACAGATTTTGTTTTGCATTCTTTCAGCTTTCACGAATATGCGCCTTACGAACGGAAATTTTAACTTTCCGTCAGAATGATAAGGAATCAATCGGTGTAACTTAGGCTAGATTTACCTTATTGGTAAAATCAGGCCCAGACTTGTCATTACCCGAGCATTTATTGCTCCAGCATTTTTATGCTGGTCTTGACAAAGAGTCTACACACCATCTCGATCTTATCTCTGGAGGATCTTTCGCTCATCTTACCCCAACCGAAAGTAGGGAAGTCCTCGATAAAATCTTGGACAGAACCTCTTTCGTTTGTATCCACGAGCTAGTCCCCACAGAGCCCGAGATGCGTCAAGCGGAACCTTCAGAAATCGAATCGGAATCCCCTGAAAGCCAATCAGTAGATTCGATCTATGAGACCGCCCCTGAACATAAATCCGAAACATCGGAGGAAGAAGACCCTCTACCTTCGGAATTTCTCTGAAGTATCGAGCCAGATGTCTTTGAAGATTTCGGCAACACCTCAAGATACTTCTGCCAGAAGCGACCACCAAACCCAGTCACTCCTACGGATCCCTTAGAGGAGAATTTTCTTCGGGAGACAGTTCAAGAGTTGACAACATTGATCAGCAATGAATGGCTGCAGGAAGGAGAGTCATCCGTATCTCCAATTTATCTAAACTCTCCCTCCACATCATTCCGTTGCGTCTCCAAAATCAAAATGTGGATGCTCTCTATAGTCCCGCTGTCGGAGCTAATCTCATGTCAGATGAGATTGCCTTAGCTTTTGTAGGCAATTACAAACTCACTCCGATAGACAGACAGTTCAAGAGACCTTCAGGTTCTCTTACAAGCAGCTATGGGATAATCACCGATGTGCCATTATGGCACAATGATATTAAAATCTGTCTGAACTTCCATATCTTCGAAGATCTCAACTTTGACTTCTTGATAGGACATCCCCTTAAAGATCTCTTTTCGGATGTTCCTAAGGACGGATGTTTAAACATCAAGTTAGGGAAGGACACGTTCCACATCCCCGTGGATCGAGCATTGACATGCTCAGTGGAGGATCTCCCTATTCCAGAGCCGATTGAGGAAATAATGGCCACATCCACCTTCGAGTTTTTCGACTTGGGCTTCGAAGAGGATATCGAGGAAATGCCGGAAGAAGTCAGCGATGCAGAAGAAGAATCCGGTGAAACTTCTGAACTGCTCGCAACTGAGAAGCCATCACGACCTTCGATTGAGCTAAAGCCTTTACCTTCAGGGCTTAGATACGCCTTTCTGAATAGCGATGTAGAGTCTCCTGTTATCATCAGCGACAAACTCTCAGAAGAGGAGACGAATAAGCTCATCGCTGTTTTAGAGAAGCATCGATCGGTCTTAGGCTATACCCTACAAGACCTCAAGGGCATCAGTCCTGCCCTCTGCAACCACCGAATCCCATTGGATCCCGCAATAGCACCTTCTAGGGAACCCCAAAGAAGGTTGAACAATGCTATGAGGGAGGTGGTAAAGAAATAGGTTCTTAAACTCCTAGATGCCGGAATTATCTATCATGTTCCGCATAGTGAGTGGGTAAGCCCAGTCCAAGTTGTGCCCAAGAAAGGAGGCATGACGGTGGTGGAAAATAGCAAGAACGAGAGCGAGCTAATTCCCCAATGAACCGTCACGTGATGGAGGATGTGTATAGATTACAGGAAACTCAACAAGGCCACGAAGAAGGATCACTTCCCACTATCTTTCATCGATGAGATGTTAGAGCGGTTGGCGAAGCACTCCTACTTCTGTTTCCTTGATGGTTATTCTGGCTACCATCAAATACCCATCCATCCCGAAGATCAGAGCAAGACCACGTTCACATGCCCCTATGGAACATATGCCTACCGACGAATGTCATTTGGGTTATGTAACGCACCTGCGTCATTCCAAAGATGTATGATGTCCATTTTCTCCGACATGATCGAAGAAATTATGGAAGTTTTCATGGATGACTTCTCGGTCTATGGGACGACCTTCGATCATTGTCTAGAAAATTTAGACAGAGTCTTGCAGAGATGCCAAGAGAATGACCTGATCGTCAACTGGGAGAAATGTCAGTTCATGGTCCGTGAAGGCATCATTTTAGGACACTTAGTGTCCGAAAGAGGGATAGAGGTGGATAAGGCAAAGATTGAAGTCATTGAACAACTTCCGCCTCCCATCAATGTGAAAGGAATCAGAAGCTTCCTTGGCCATGCCGGATTCTATAGAAGGTTCATCGCAAACTTCTCCCAGATTGCTAGACCCCTCACAAGTCTCCTAGCCAAGGATGCCCCTTTCCAATTCACAGATGAGTGCCATAAAGCCTTTGAGACACTAAAAAAGGCACTCATCTCAGCTCCAATCATTCAACCCCCAGATTGGAAGCTCCCGTTCAAGATCATGTGTGATGCTAGTGATTACGCAGTGGGGGCCGTACTTGGTCAAACCAAAGATAAGAAGCATCACGCGATCGCGTACGCAAGCAAGACACTCACTGGAGCTCAGCTCAATTATGCCACAACAAAAAAGAGCTCCTAGCAGTTGTCTTCGCTATCGACAAGTTTAGATCCTATTTAGTGGGTACCAAGGTCATCGTCTATACAGACCATGCCGCACTCAAGTACCTCTTCACTAAAAAGGATGCTAAATCGAGGTTGATCAGATAGATTCTTCTACTCCAAGAGTTTGATTTCGAAATTAAAGATAAGAAAGGAGTAGAGATTTCAGTGGCGGATCATTTATTGCGTATGACCAATACAAATACCCAAGACCCGCCGATAAATGACTTCCTACGGGATGATATGCTTCTCAAGGTAACAGCTTCGCACCCCTGGTATGCGAATATCGTAAACTTCATGGTTTCAGGGTATATACCCCCAGGGGAAAGCAAAAAGAAGTTAGTGCATGAGAGCAGACGCCACCTATGGGATGCAACATATCTGTACCGAGTTTGTGCAGATGGGTTACTCAGACGTTGTGGACCCACGGCAGAAGGACAAAAGATCATAGAGAAATGCCATGCGGCACCATATGGAGGTCACTATGGTGTATTCCGCACTCAAGCGGAAATCTGGCAGAGTGGTTTCTATTGGCCATCTATGTATGAAGATACAAAGAACTTCATCCGCAGACGTCCAAACTGCCAGAGGCATGGAGGGATCACAGCTCGCGATTCAATGCCCCTGAACTACAATCTTCAGGTCGAACTTTTTGATGTCTGGGGTATTGATTACATGGGACCTTTTGTAAGATCCCAAGGATGCGAGTATATTCTGGTCGCCGTAGATTACGTCTCCAAATGGGTCGAAGCCATGCCATGCAGAGCCGCAGATGCAAAGCATGCCCGTAAGATGTTCCATGAGATTATCTTTCCAAGGTTTGGCACACCACGGATGGTAATCAATGATGGAGGGTCACACTTCATTGACTCAGCCTTCCTGAACTTTCTCAAGGAACTAGGGACAAGGCACAACATCGCGACTCCGTATCACCCTCAGACCAGCAGTCAAGCAGAAACATCTAACAAGCAAATCAAGAATATTCTACAGAAGACCATCAATGAGATAGGGAGGGGATGGAAGCTGAAATTACCAGATGCACTGTGGGCATACCGTACAGCATACAAGACACCCATTGGAATGTCACCCTATCAGCTTGTCTACGGGAAAACTTGCCACTTACCCGTAGAGCTGGAGCACAGAGCGCATTGGGCTATCCATAAGTGGAACATGGATCTTAAAATAGCCGGAGAATACCGAAAGCGTCAAATCTCGGAATTGGAACAATGGAGAGACAAAGCTTATTGTGGCGGAACCACCCAAAACTACTGGGCCCGGGTGCACTGATCTTTGTTGCTAAGCAACTCGGACCCAAATTGGCACACACCGGTAGTTCCTCGAGTGAAGCCTCGATAAAAGCCATGCTATTCCAGGATCAGCAGGCAACACTCACGCGAAGGTGAGCCCAGAGATTACAGCACAGAACATTTCATACATCTCAGAGTGATTGCAGCGGAAGGAAAATTTATTACAAACCATGTTCAGAGTAGCAAAGTACTACAGAGTTCCAACTACTCAAATTATTCAAGTCTCATCGTTCAGCGGAAGCAGTAAAAGATAACTAGCGACATAACGTGACGCATCGATAAAGCCCGTACGAATGCGTCACTCAGCGGGAGGGTGGTCAGCACCAGCTGAAGGGCCATCCCACTCTACAGACCAACCCGGAGGCAAGGTACACGGCCAAGTAAGACTTGCAAACAGATCCTCGAAGTTAGTACCTGAAAAACAGTGCCACAAGCAAGGCTGAGTATGCTAATACTCAGCAAGACTGACCCGTCTCCGGATATACCATAGTCCGATAACTAGACATGCAAGGCTTTTTGGTTGGTGGGGTTTGTTTTGCCAAAATGCCGCTAAATGTTGGTCCTTACTTTCAGGTTTTACTTAGCCATATTCTAGTTGCATTAACCATTCTAAATTTGCATCTAACTCTACACAAACATGGTAGAGCAACCATTTAATCTACCAGCAGTATTATCGTCATCATGTTCCACTTGTTACTCTGTGTGACCGAAAACATTAAGCAATCTCATGCCGTGAGAAGCGGACGATTCTGAATCAAATTTCAACCTGGCCAGGGGAACCTAGACCACACGCATGGGGATCGACTTCGCTCCCGCCCACGCTACTTTTCCCCTTCTTTCCAGTCCGTGGATCCGAAACACCCTCCCCGACTACAGAGTCCGACCACTCTGCACCCGTACGTCGCGACAAAAATATAAATCCTACTTCTACCAGGAGGGTGCGAGATCGTTCCACTCGCCGGTCCAATCAGGTACTTAAGCTTACCGATTACCATATTTCTCGGTATGTGGCTAGTACTTTCAAACGCTTAACGAAATGAGCCACACACCGTGACCTTAGCCATTTTTGACTACACCAGCGGGGTATCACAACTACACAACCCCGCCCGTTGTCCTTACATTTCAATAGGAATTAAAGTCAGTACAATTCCTATTTGCTCGCGAGAGGCAGGAAACCACTCGACTTCTACCGTACCTATTTAGCATGGCAACTAATCGATAAAAAGATCCGATATCAAACATAGGTTCCTAGGGATCATGCATCTAAGGTTTTCGATCAACGCCTAGAAAACTTAAATGCAGAAAACAAAATATTACAATACATTAATAAATAGATAGCTGAATGATAATTCAGAAAATAGTGGGATTATGCTCTGGGGCTTGCCTTCTTGGGCACTGTCAGGCAGAAAAGCCTCTGGGGCTTGGCCCAGGTCTTGAGACAAGTTAGTACAGTTCAAATTGACCTCCTGATCTACACGAGAGTCCGCGGGCACCAAATCGTAGTCCCCATCCGCGAGATTAACCGTTTCTATATGCAATGCAAAATTTATGAGTTATCCATGGTTAACGATTTCTTTCCTTCATGATAAAGTTGTAGTTCAACAAAAGTTACTTTAGTGATGATTTCAATATTTAATTTCATGGGCAGTTGTTTTTAGAGTAGTGACCACAATTATGTTTCTTCATAAATGAGTGGGGTTTTGGTTTTCATTTTTCAAATTCAACACATAGCATGCTTTCATTATTTCATAACAACAAATCTACTCATGAGCTAGTGATGATAAACTAAAGTAACACAGATCCAATCTTAAGCATTCATGGTATAAATTTCAGCATTTAACTATAAAGCAATTACCACTACTATACATGTAAGTAGATCACTCTAGTTACTTCATCTTTTTGTACAGAACGTTTAATTTGGGTTCTGGTGCTACAAATTTTACGAGAGCAACTTTATAGGATATACTCAGCACTGAAATTTTTTCCAGATTTTATACGCTTATACAGCAGAGGTGATAAAAAGAATAAAAACAGCAAGCCATTAACAAAGATTAATTATACAGAAAGTTTTTCTAGGGATATGGTTCTCAAATTTTTATCAGAGTTTAATAATGAGCTAAACATAATCCAAAAAAATTATCGAGCTTTATAACTACCACATAAATTGGTTATGCATTTAACGTAGCATGAAATAGCATAAATTTTTCAATGTGCATTTAATCAGTACTGCATATGACCTTATTATTACAGATAGAACATACTCTAAACAAGATCATGTCCAAAAATCAAAATTATTTATGGTGTAGATTACTCAGAACAAAAATAGTAAATCTAGCCCTAAGATGGTAAGCATGATTATTCACCAAAGCAAAACTCAGTAACTGCAGCTCAAAATTTTTATACAGGAACACAGAGCTAAAAAGGGACCTCAGAAATAAATATAGATTTTTCTGAGCATAAGAACTATATATGAAGAATTAAGTTGGCTAAACAAGCATAAAACATGGTATACAGCAAATGAACTCTAATAAATCTGAAATTTATGGATTAACAATATTTCAGTTACACATGTCTGTAGTAAAAATTCCAGAGCAAGTTAAAGTTCATATTTTCCAGTATTAAATCGAGAAAGCTAGCAATAGATTAGAGAATCTTGATTGTTCCAACATGATAACTGTTTTGTTTGGGTGTCATATTTTTACTGTGATCTTAATATTCCAATAGTGATAACATATCCAAAAATCAAGGTCATTTGCTGAGTAGAACTTCCTGAACATGCATAAGGTGGTTTTCTTATTCTTTTCCCTAGATTAAATTCGGTTGAGTTTCTACAGATGTGACTGTTACAAAATTTGTAGGTCTTGTTACAAGGATTCCAGATCAGTTGAGTTTATATTTTTACGATTTTTCTGTGATTTGTTTAGCATTTTAGAAGCTCACTGCTATACATTGGAAATCTTGCAAACGCACCCTTGAACAAAAAAAAGAAATTACAACTGGGTCTTTCGCCGGCCTTCTCCGCCGCTACAGCTCGCCGGTGGTGTTCTGCTAGGCAAGGCTTACCGGGGCTGCAACGGGGAGGCACGTGGGAGAGTAGGGATCGAGGAACACCTACCCTGGTTGGCGTTCGCGTGTTTGGTGCACGGACTCGAGCTCGTCGGCCTCAATGGCGGGGCGGAGGTTCGGGTCGCCGGTGTTGGAGACGAAGGAGGGCTCAGGGTAGGGGAATAGGGCATGCACAAGCACCGCGTGAGCTTGAGGATGCGCCTGTGGTAGCTGTCGTGCACGGATTCCCTCTGGGCTGGCCGGTCCGCGGGGAGCCCGACCTCGCCGGCGGCGGCGCAGAAGGGGAACGGCGTCGGGAGGGGGGATTTGGTTTGATTCCGTGCTCGTGGAGCTCAACTAGAAGGTGGAGAAGCTACTGCAGTGGTTGGAGTGGATAATGTAGGGCTATGGTCGCCGGTCCGCGCGAGCTAGATCTCGCCGGCCATGGCGGAGCAGCGGGAGGAGGAAGTAGGAGAAGAAGGCGCGCGACGGTGGAGCTCTGGGGGTTCTTATAGGCCAAGGGGCTCCTGGGTGAGGGAAGTAGTGACTGGGGGTGGTCGATTTGGCCCTGGACGGCTCGACGGCGGGCTGGCGGGAGAGCGGGCGGCGCTGCGCATGCCGGGGGTGGCGTGGCGGCTCGGGGAGGTGCCTGGGACGCGTGTGAGCGTGGGAGGGTGCCAAGGGGCGGGCCAGGTGGCGCTGGAGGGTTTTCCCGGGTCCACTTGGCCGCGGGTGCACGGTGGACGAAGTCCACCGGCAGCGTACGGCGGGCGGCGCGAAACAGAGCAAGCCAGGGGAGAGAGATGGAGATGAGGGTGTTTTTGTGATTTTTGAAAATCCAGGGACCTCTCGGTAAACTAAAAATATCTCCTATTTCGATGGCTCAAATGAAAAAGTGTTGAATACCAATTTTGCATAACTTTTCAAGATCTACAACTTTTGTGTTATGCAAATTTTCATTTGAAACTCACATTTTGAACTATTTGTAAATTTGCAAACTTGCACAAAAGGACTTTGGTTTTATTCAGTTTTTGACTTGATTTTGGCTGAAGTTCAATTGAGCACATGTCAATTGAAGTACCTCTCATGAGCCAACTAAAAATTTGTGCACATTTTTGAATTGAAAATCGAGTAGTTTTTCACTCTTTCTCTTTTCTCCTTCAATTTCTTTTGTTTACTTTGACTTTTATTTGACCTCTCCTCTTTGAATTAATTGCTCACATCTTTCTTTTAAGTTTAAAAAAAATGTGGTGCAGTGATTGTATTTAAGTGTACTGACACCTGAGGTGTCACAACCTACCCCCCTTAAAAGAATCTCGCCCCGAGATTGGATGATTGAGTTTAGGTAGGGGAAGTGATATACCTGATGTGGAGCTAAGGAAACCCGGATAATGTCGATTAAGATAATCTTCCGTCTCCCAGGTGGCTTCTTCTTCAGTGTGATGAGACCACTGAATTTTAAACATTTTTACCACCTTTCGACGAGTACCCCTCTCTTTTTGATCCAGAATTTTGTGTGGATATTCGGTATAAGAGAGATCGGGCTCCACTAAAATTTCTTGTTGATCGATGATTTCCGTAGGAACTCAAACACATTTCTTGAGTTGGGATATGCGGAAAACATTATGGATGGCGGCGAGTCATGAAGGAAGTCGCAAACGATAAGCCACGGGTCCACATTCTTCAATGATTTCATATGGCCCGACATAGCGAGGTGCTAGCTTACCCTTGACTCTGAAACGTTGAACGCCTCGAGTTGGGGACACTCGTAAATAGACGTGGTCACCAACCTTGAACTTCAAAGGATCCCTTCTTTTATCGAAATAACTCTTTTGCCGAGACTGGGCTGCTCGGAGATTTGCTTCTACTATTTTTAATTTCTCCTCAGCCTCGACCACTAATTCGGGTCCAAATATTTGACGTTCTCCTGTCTGGGACCAACTCAAAGGAGTTCGACACCGTCAACCATACAAGGCCTCGAATGGTGCCATCTTCAGACTGGCCTGATAGCTATTGTTATAAGAAAACTCAGCCAAGGATAAACATTTGTCCCAGTGCTTGTCATAATGGATGACACATGCTCGAAGCATATCCTCTAGAATTTGATTCACCCTTTCGGTCTGTCCATCAGTCTGTGGATGGTAAGCTGAGCCTCGAATTAATTTAGTTCTGAGAGCCTCTTGGAGTTGCTCCCAAAACCTTGCCACAAACTGAGGACCACGATCCGATATAATCGTTTTGGGTATACCGTGTAGACAGACAATCCGATCAATATAGATTTCAGCATATTTCTTGGCTCGATATTCAGTATGCACTGGAATAAAATGAGCGGTCTTTGTGAGCCTATCAACAATGACCCGAATGGAATCATGATGTTGAGAGGTATTTGGTAAGCCCACGATGAAATCCATGCTGATATCTTCCCATTTCCAAGACGGAATTGGCAGAGGTTGGAGAGTTCCAGCAACTTTCATGTGACTAGCTTTTACTCTCTGACATGTATCACATTCTGCGACATAGTTGGCAATTTCTCTCTTCATACGAGTCCACCAAAAATTTTGTTTTAGATCTTGGTACATCTTGGTGCTACCCGAATGAATGGAGAATTTAGAGAGATGTGCTTCGTCCAGGATTTGTTTCCGTAGCTCATGATTCTTTGGAACGACTAGGCGATCCACGAACCACAAAATTCCTTTATGGTCTACTCGAAAACACTTGTATTTATTTTCACCCTCTACCACTTTCTGCTTGATGATACCAACACTTTTGTCATGTTATTGTGCCATGATGACCTTGTCATAAAGTGTCGGTTCCACCGAAATATGATTCAGCGAACCTTGAGGAATGATTTCCAATTTCAGCTTTTGCATTTCAGCACACAATCTGTCATTATACGATTCCACTGAAAGGCAATTGCAGTGAACCTTGCGACTGAGCGCATCGGCTACAACATTAGCCTTGCCCGGATGATAAAAAACTTCCAGGTCATAATCTTTGATTAATTCCAGCCATCTTCGTTGCCTCATATTCAGCTCACTTTGAGTGAAAATGTATTTGAGACTCTTATGGTCGGTATAGATATTGCAATGAGTGCCCATAAGATAATGTCTCCAAAGCTTGAGAGCATGAATAACTGCGGCTAGCTCAAGATCATGAGTGGGATAATTTAGCTCGTGTGGCCGAAGAGCTCGGGAAGCATATGCTATAACCCGATTGTCTTGCATTAGAACACAACCAAGACCAGTACCTGAAGAATCACAATAAACGTCGTAGGGTTTATTATTGTCAGGTTGAGCCAAGACTGGTGCAGTGGTTAGATGTGCTCTCAATGTATGGAATGCTTCATCGCACTTCGCATTCCATTTAAACTTGACATCCTTCCTTAGTAGTTCTGTCATGGGCTTAGCAATTCTGGAGAAGTCCGGAATAAATCTGCGGTAATACCCCGCCAAGCCGAGAAAACTGCGAATCTGATGAACTGAAGTAGGAGGTTTCCAGTCCATCACTTCTTGCACTTTGCTGGGATCAACTGAGATGCCTTCACCAGAAATAGTGTGACCCAAAAATTTGACTGTGTCCAGCCAGAATTCACACTTGGAGAATTTTGCGTACAGCTTATGATCTCTGAGACGTTGAAGAACAATACGCAGGTGTTGCTCATGTTCCGCCTCGTTCTTGGAATATATCAGAATGTCGTCGATAAAAACCAAGACAAACTTGTCAAGTTTCGGCATGAATACCGAGTTCATAAGATACATAAAATAAGCCGGAGCATTGGTGAGACCGAAAGACATAACCAAATATTCATAGAGACCATATCGGGTTGAGAAGGCGGTCTTGGGAATATCACAAGGCCGGATTTTAATTTGATGATACCCCGAACGGAGATCAATCTTGGAGAAGATCTTTGCTCCAGCCAACTGATCAAACAGTACATCAATGCGGGGAAGTGGATATTTATTTTTGATGGTCACCGCATTGAGAGGCCGGTAATCAACACACAACCTCAGACTATCATCCTTCTTCTTTACGAACAATGCTGGACAGCCCCAAGGTGAAGCACTTGGGCGAATAAAACCCTTGTCCAACAGTTCTTGTAGCTGGATTTTTAGTTCAGCTAATTCTTTAGGCGGCATTCGGTACGGCCTTTTTGAAATGGGTGCTGTACCAGGCTGAAGTTCAATGACAAATTCGATATCCCGATCTGGCGGCATACCAGGTAAATCGTCCGGAAACACATCTGCATATTCACGGACTACCGGAATATCTTCGAGATGAATATCTTTCATGGCATAGGCACAATAGTTGTTGCATTGGTGATGAGGTAAATATAGAACCAAATGACCATGAGTTGGAGAATTTATTTCAACGGCTCGAGAAGAGATATCTAACATTACCCCATGTCTTTTTATCCAATCCATTCCCAGAATAATGTCCATACCTTCTAGTGGCAACATGATTAAAGTGGTAGGAACGGTTTTACTACCCAAACTAAGTGGCGCATTATGAACGATTTGGTTTGATGCGACTTTACCACCCGGAGTAGATATCATGAATGACCCTTTCGTGTGATAAAAATCTAACCCAACCCTTGCTCCGAATTTAGAACTAATGAAGCTATGAGATGCACCCGAATCAAATAAGATAACTGTGGGGTGATGGTTTATAGAGAATGTACCCGACATAATTGGTGCTCCCTCTGGAAGGTCAGCAAGGCTGGTGAAGTTAAGTCGGCCCTGCCTGACTTGAATGGTTTGCCTCTTGCCCTTGTTCTGATCATTTCTGCGAGAAGCCTGCCCTTGAGATTGTCCCGCCTGGGGGCACATCTTGGCAAAGTGATCCGGACTCCCGCATCTGAAATAGCGGTTATTTTGGTCAGGACGAGCGGCTGGCTGAGTATTCGGCCTAGGGCCATTCTGCTGCTGCTGAGGTGCAAATCGAGCTTGCTGAGGAAACCCGAATCGAGTCTGCTGCTGCTGTTGAGGAGGCCGAATAATCCAACGCCCTGGCTGAGGGGCCTTCTGAGAGGGTGCGGGTGGGTTATTCTGCACAATACGATACCTCGGTGCAGAGGCACTCGAGGGTCCAGCAGGTGCCTTGCGCTTCTTTTCAGCGCGGTGTGCAGAAATAAGATCCTCCTGAGAGATAGCCATATTCACCAATTCATTGAATGAGTCCGCTCGGACAAGATTTAGCCTCTCTTGTAACTTGGTGCTAAGGCCTCGACGGAAGCGTTCACGCTTCTTAGCGTTGGTATCTGCGTGATGTCCAGCATATTGACACAATTGATGGAATACTTGGGCATACTGCACTACAGGACAAGTGCCCTGAGTTAAAGCCAAGAACTCGTTGAGCTTACGGTCAAGAAGTCCAGCTGGAATATGATGATCTCGAAAAGCCAATTTGAACTCATTCCAATTCACCACATGATCAGCCGGTAGCATCCTGTGGTAATGATCCCTTCACATACGAGCTGATCCGCGAAGCTGCTGCGCGGCGTAGCGAGTCTTGTTCGCTTCGGAACAAGGAGTAGTCAATAGAGAAAACTTGGACTCGATTGTGCGAATCCAAGGGTCCGCGTCTAGAGGCTCATCAGCTTTTTTGAACAGCGGGGGCTGAGTATTGAGGAAATCTTGGTAGCTCGCTTCTTGTGCTTGATGAGCATGATGCCCACCCCGCGGTTGCTGCGGAGCTTGAACCAACTGCCGCAAAATTTCCGTCTGGGCGGCAAGGACCTCAGCGATACCCACTGCTGGAGGAGGTGGAGGTGGATCGCCATTCCCCCCGGCTCCAAAACCACTAGGGGTGCCTCGAGTTGATCCAACCATCTGAAATGTGAGTACTTTTGCATTAGGCTCAACATTATCATCATTTCAAATGGAAGTTACAACTCAAAATGACATGGAAATAATGGAAATTGCTTAAATCCTGTTGTGCAGCAAAACCAGTGATAAGAAATCGCTCATAACTGGAGTTCTGTACATGGTATAAACTTGAAACTTTTACAGGAGATATATAATTTCATGAGCTACAACTTTGGTAGTCTTCACAAAGTCATATTGTTAGAGTAAGTTAGTCGAAAAATTCATTTACTCCTCCTCTGGTTTTTTCTGTTTTACAGAAAACGGAGCTTCTGTAATTTGTGTTTATGTCCTGCGATACTAATCCGTTTGGGCTGAAATTTTGTGAGAATTTTCCCGATGAATTTTGGAACAACTTTGGTATTCAACTCAGGAGCTAATTCAGAAAGGAACAGAGGATAAAAATTCGAACTAGCTGCTGCCTTCAGCTTTTCACAGATCACTGATATTTCACATTAGTAGCATTAGGGATTCATTACATCCACCATCCTCTCATTTTTACTTGGTTGCTTCTAACATCAGTACTAAGGGGGTTACTCAACTCTAAGTTAGCCTAGTAGCCATGGTCCAAAAGTAGGCTACACTAAGAGGAGTCTACAAAAGCTAAGAAAACAGCGCCTCGGTCTACATGTTGACCTGATGCCTCACTCGCCGCGGGAGTGTGAACCTCAACCGGTGCGGGCTGCGGCGTCTGGTCCTCGGAGTCCATCTCAGAAACGCCCTCGATCTCTTGGGGCTCGTCCTCATCGTCCACCTGCATCTCGTCGGGGGGTGCGTGAAGGGCATCCTGCGCGTGCTGTATCGCGTGGAGCTGCCCCTGGGCCTCGTCCAACTCAAGCTGCAGGTCGTGGAACTAGTCCTCCAGGAAGTTGATCATAGCGTCACGATCCATCACCGTGTCCTGAAGCTCGTGAACCTGGCCGTGGAGCTGGGCGATAAGAGTAGCCCTGCTCTCGAGCTCGGTACTAGCCTCCTGAAGCTGCCCATCTCTCAGCTGAACCACCAGGTGCAAGGCCTGAGCATGGTCCACCAACTGAGCGACGGCGTAACTCTGGTAAGTGTGGAGTCTATAGAGACCGTCCAGGCACATCGCCGTCGTCCGAAGTGCCCCGACCGGGTCAAGGGTAGCTACCACGTCCACGTGTGCCATCCGGTCGAGCCACAGCGGGTCTGTCGGGTCAGGTGCAGGGAACAACCTGAACGCGGTCAGAACCACCTCCAGAGGGTGCGAAGAGCAAAAAGTGGTCATCGCCCTCATGGCGGTAAGCTCCCAAGTGTCCAGCAGGTAGTGACCGACCATCTGAGTCACGATCGGCTCCCACCCGTTGAGCGGGTGCTGCGGGATCACCATCGTCACACTGCAGCGACGAACTCCGTCCTCCACAAACTCGTGGCCATCGTAAATCGGTGCCTGGAGGTAACCGGCTGCACTCAAAAGCTCCCAAAGGCGGCGACCCGTCCTAGTGCAGGCAAGCGGAGTGCACGTGCCCCTGCGCGTCAATGACCAGCAGCTCTTCCATCTGTCCCAACAAAAGACCGGTGGATCAGCTGATGGTAACAAGAACTACTAACTCCGGACAGTGAAAGAAATGGCCAAAATGATAGATAATTTGCTTCAAAAATTCTCAAAAATTTAAACAAGATCCCTCTGATATTAAGGAACGATTCATTTAGTCATCACTAAGATCAATTCGGACTCCATGGGGGTGATATGCTCAGGTATTCAGAGTGACATCAACCAGGAAAACTGGGTGTCCAGAGAGGGTGTATTTTGACAATAACTCTCAAACCAGTTATCTATAATTATTCAAATTTTTATGGTAAGTTCATTAGTTAGTTTTATAAAAAATCCATGTTGAACGATTTTTCGTTTGAACAACTTATAAAGGTCGAAAAATTTCAGTTGTACAGACTGTTCAGAGTTAACAGTTTTACCCAGGGTTGATCTAAAATCACAAAAACCAGGCTAGAAGGCTTCAAAATTTTCAAACTTTTACAGTAGTTTGATAACTTAGGAAACATCATTTCGTCTTACTACCCCAAGTTGATTTGAATAATTTAACAGAGGGTTAAAATTCGTGGAAACCCATTTGCAGACTATCTAGATACTCCTTAAGATAGAATTTTAGCCAATTTGATTGGGATTTCTTCCGAGGATTTCTTTGTTAACCATTTTGAGGATGAATGCAGAACCTATATGTCCTCACCAAGAAAAAAGAATTGCCAAGTAATCTTGGTCTTATGCAAATGACTTTGGTGGCATACATATTACGTCTCTCATTATATAGCTACTCGATATATCTAGATAGCCTATAATTCGATTTCGAGTTAGCGTACCTGCAGAAAATTGACAATATATAGATTGAACCTTCCATGCCAGCACTCACGAAAGCGTTCCCATATATTACCGATCACTATAGAACCGGCATCCATACAATTACCGCCGTATGGACAACGTTAAGCATACGTCATCGAAACAACGTATTGACTGAGTACCGTCTTTGACGGGGAATTGAATTCCAATTTTTGAACCATTACTCCCCATATAATCAACCGAAGTTGGTATATGGGCAGCAGCTTAAGTAGGCCACTGCTTGAGCTCCAGCGTTCGGCTCGCATCACCGACGGGAAGGTCAGACTCCCTCAGCTAACTGAGTAAGCATACCTCCGTGGCGACGATGTAGTTGCAGAATTTAAATTACAGAATTTAAATACTGAAAGGTAATGTGCTGGAAGTTAGCCATACAAAATAAGCCACCTGATTATACCCATAAGATTCCCTAGGGCTTTACGTCCTAAACTTGTCCTTGGAGATCCTAAACTCTTTAAAAAAAACTTTAGTAGTTTTGAAGTCAAGTTTTAATTTGTTGTCTTGAAAACCGAGGCTGTCATCTCTGGTAGGCTGTCTGCAAGCTCTGATGCCAGCTGTGGCGGAACCACCCAAAACTACTGGGCCTGGGTGCACTGATCTTTGTTGCTAAGCAACTCGGACCCAAATTGGCACACACCAGTAGTTCCTCGAGTGAAGCCTCGATAAAAGCCACGCTATTCCAGGATCAGCAGACAACACTCACGCGAAGGTGAGCCCAGAGATTATAGCACAGAACATTTCATACATCTCAGAGTGATTGCAGTGGAAGGAAAAATTTATTACAAACCATGTTCAGAGTAGCAAAGTACTACAGAGTTCCAACTACTCAAATTATTCAAGTCTCATTGTTCAGCGGAAGCAGTAAAAGATAACTAGCGACATAACGTGACGCATCGATAAAGCCCGTACGAATGCGTCACTCAGCGGGAGGGTGGTCAGCACCAGCTAAAGAGCCATCCCACTCTACAGACCAACCCGGAGGTAAGGTACACGGCCAAGTAATACTTGCAAACAGATCCTCGAAGTTAGTACCTGAAAAACAGTGCCACAAGCAGGCTGAGTATGCTAATACTCAGCAAGACTGACCTGTCTCCGAATATATCATAGTCCGATAACTAGACATGAAAGGCTTTTTGGTTGGTGTGGTTTGTTTTGCCAAAATGCCGCTAAATGTTGGTCCTTACTTTCAGGTTTTACTTAGCCATATTCTAGTTGGATTAACCGTTCTAAATTTGCAACTAATTCTACACAAACATGGTAGAGCAACCATTTAATCAACCAGCAGTATTATCATCATCATGTTCCACTTGTTACTCTGTGTGACCGAAAACATTAAGCAATCTCATGCCGTGAGAGGCGGACGATTCCGAATCGAATTTCAACCTGGCCAGGGGAACCTAGACCACACGCATGGGGATCGACTTCAGCTCCCGCCCACGCTACTTTTCCCCTTTCTTTCCAGTCCGTGGTTCCGGAACACCCTCCCCGACTACAGAGTCCGACCACTCTGCACCCGTACAGTCGCGACAAAAATATAAATCCTACTTCTACCAGGAGGGTGCGAGATCGTTCCACTCGCCGGTCCAATCAGGTACTTAAGCTTACCGATTACCATATTTCTCGGTATGTGGCTAGTACTTTCAAACGCTTAACGAAATGAGCCACACACCTGCGACCTTAGCCATTTTTGACTACACCAGCGGGGTATCACAACTACACAACCCCACCCGTTGTCCTTACATTTTAACAGGAATTAAAGTCAGTACAACTCCTATTTGCTCGCGAAGAGGCAGGAAACCACTCGACTTCTACCGTACCTATTTAGCATGGCAACTAGTCGATAAAAAGATCCGGTATCAAACATAGGTTCCTAGGGATCATGCATCTAAGGTTTTCGATCAACGCCTAGAAAACTTAAATGCAGAAAACAAAATATTACAATACATTAATAAATAGATAGCTGAATGATAATTCGGAAAATAGTGGGATTATGCTCCGGGGCTTGCCTTCTTGGGCACTGTCAGGCAAAAAAGCCTCTGGGGCTTGGCCCAGGTCTTGAGACAAGTTAGTACAGTTCAAATTGACCTCCTTGATCGACACGAGAGTCCGCGGGCACAAAATCGTAGTCCCCGTCCGCGAGATTAACCGTTTCTATATGCAATGCAAAATTTATGAGTTATCCATGGTTAACTGATTTATTTCCTTCACGATAAAGTTGTAGTTCAACAAAAGTTACTTTAGTGATGATTTCAATATTTAATTTCATGGGCAGTTGTTTTTAGAGTAGTGACCACAATTATGTTTCTTCATAAATGAGTGGGGGTTTTCGTTTTCGTTTTTCAAATTCAACACATAGCATGCTTTCATTATTTCATAACAACAAATCTACTCATGAGCTAGTGATGATAAACTAAAGTAACACAGATCCAAACTTAAGCATTCATGGTATAAATTTCAGCATTTAACTATAAAGCAATTACCACTACTATACATGTAAGTAGATCACTCTAGTTACTTCATCTTTTTGTACAGAACGTTTAATATGGGTTCTGGTGCTACAAATTTTACGAGAGCAACTTTATAGGATATACTCAGCACTGAAATTTTTCCAGATTTTCTACACTTATACAGCAGAGGTGATAAAAAGAATGAAAACAGCAAGCCATTAACAAAGATTAATTCTACAGAAACTTTTATTAGGGATATGGTTCTCAAATTTTTACCAGAGTCTAATCATGAGCTAAACATACTCCATAAAAATTATCGAGCTTTATAACCACCAGATAAATTGGTTACGCATTTAATGTAGCATGAAATAGCATAAATTTTTCAAGGGTGCATTTAATCAGTACTGCATATGACCTTATTATTATAGATAGAAAATACTCTAAACAAGATCATGTCCAAAAATCAAGATCAGTTATGGTGTAGATTACTCAGAACAAAAATAGTAAATCCAGCCCTAAGATGCTAAGCATGATTATTCACCAAAGCAAAACTCAGTAACTGCAGCTCAAAATTTTTATACAGGAACATAGATCTAAAAAGGGACTTCAGAAATAAATATATATTTTTCTGAGCATAAGAACTGTATATGAAATATACAAGAATAAATCATGGTATATAGTAAATGAATTCTAATAAATCTGAAATTTATGGATTAACAAGATTTAAATTACACATGTATGCAGTAGAAATTCCAGAGCAAGTTCATGTGCATATTTTCCAGTATTAAATCGAGAAAGCTAGCAACAGATTAGAGAATCTTGATTGTTACAACATGATAAATGTTTTGGTTGGGTGTAATCTTTTTACTGTGATATTAATATTCCATTAGTGATAACATATCCAAAAATCAAGGTCATTTGCTAAGTAGAACTTCCTGAACATGCATAAGGTGGTTTTCTTATTCTTTTTCCTAGATTAAATTCGGTTGAGTTTCTGCAGATGTGACTGTTACAGGATTTGTAGGTCTTCTTACAAGGATTCCAGATCAGTTGAGTTTACATTTTAACGATTTTTCTGTGATTTGTTTTGCATTTTAGAAGTTCACTGCTATACATTGGAAATCTTGCAAACACACCCTTGAACAAAAAAAAAGAAATTACAACCGGGTCCTTCACCGGCCTTCTCCGCCGCTGCAGCTCGCCGGTGGTGTTCTGCTAGGCAGGGTTTACCGGGGCTGCAACGGGGAGGCACGTGGGAGAGTAGGGATCGAGGAACACCTACCCTGGTCGGCGTTCGCGTGTTTGGTGCACGGACTCGAGCTCGTCGGCGTCAATGGCGGGGCGGAGGTTCGGGTCGCCGGTGTTGGAGGCGAAGGAGGGCTCGGGGTAGGGGAACAGGGCGTGCACGAGCACCGTGTGAGCTTGAGGATGCGCCTGGGGTAGCTGTCGTGCATGGATTCCCTCTGGGCTGGCCGGTCCGCGGGGAGCCCGAGCTCGCCGGCGGCGGCGCAGAAGGGGAACGGCATCGGGAGGGGGGATTTGGTTCGATTCCGCGCGCGTGGTGCTCAACTGGAAGGTGGAGAAGCTACTGCGGTGGTTGGAGGGAATAAGGTAGGGCTGTGGTCGCCGGTCCGCGCGAGCTAGATCTCGCCGGCCATGGCGGAGCGGCGGGAGGAGGAAGAAGGAGAAGAAGGCGCGCGACGGTGGAGCCCTGGGGGTTCTTATAGGCCAAGGGGCTCCTGGTGAGGGAAGTAGCGACTGGGGGCAGTCGATTTGGCCCTAGACGGCTCGACGGCGGGCTGGCGGGCGAGCGGGCGGCGCTGCGCATGGCGGGGGTGGCGTGGCGGCTCGGGGAGGTGCTTGGGACGCGTGTGAGAGTGGGAGGGTGCCAAGGGGCGGGCTAGGTGGCGCTGGAGGGTTTTCCCGGGTCCACTTTGCCGCGGGCACGCGGTGGACGAAGTCCACCGGCGGCGTACGGCAGGCGGCGCGAAACAGAGCAAGCTAGGGGAGAGAGATGGAGATGAGGGTGTTTTTGTGATTTTTGAAAATCCAGGGACCTCTCGGTAAACTAAAAATATCTCCTATTTCGAGGGCTCAAATGAAAAAGTGTTGAATACCAATTTTGCATAACTTTTCAAGATCTACAACTTTTGTGTTATGAAAATTTTCATTTGAAACTCACATTTTGACTATTTGTAAATTTGCAAACTTGCACAAAAGGACTTTGGTTTTATTCAGTTTTTGACTTGATTTTGGCTGAAGTTCAATTGAGCACATGTCAATTGAAGTACCTCTCATGAGCCAACTAAAAATTTGTGCACATTTTTGAATTGAAAATCAAGTAGTTTTTCACTCTTTTTCTTTTCTCCTTCAATTTCTTTTGTTTACTTTGACTTTTATTTGACCTCTCCTCTTTGAATTAATTGCTCACATCTTTCTTTTAAGTTTAAAAAAAATGTGGTGCAGTGATTGTATTTAAGTGTACTAAAACCTGAGGTGTCACACTTATCATAGTGCCTCGATTTACAAAGAAAGAACCAAGAGATGTTACGATAAGCGATTGAAGCCTAAGAACTTCAATCCCGGAGACAAGGTATTGCTCTTTAATTCCAGGGTCAAGTTATTTGGTCATGGGAAACTACGAAGCAAATTGCAAGGACCGTATCATGTCATCGACACATCACCACATGGAGCCATCACGATACAAGATGACGATGGTAGCGCCTATAAGGTAAATGATCAACGACTCAAGCTTTTTCTAGACCATAATAAAGCTCGTGATGAGGAGACAGACGTGATTGACTTAGTCGATCCCGTACTAATATTCAAAAAGAGCCATATAGGCCAAAAGGGCAGGTGGGCCCATCCTATCTCTCAAACAAACAACCCCACCAGTTGAAACGCGCAAGCTGGGTCCCACTGGGATCTACCCTGGGCCGGCCGACCTATAGGTCGGCCGAATCTGGGCCAGCCCCAGTGAGGCCCAGCTTTGGGGCACGGCCTGCTTGACCCACCTAGAGTCCAACTCCGCGAGGCATGACGGCGTTTCGCGACGAGAAAAGGAGTCTCGCACCCTTCTTCTTCTCTTCAGAAACCCTAAACTCCATACCTTGTTTCCATCTATTCCCCAAAATCTCCATTGGTTCCACCAGCATTCCATCACCATCAACCCATGGCCGATAAGGAGATAGTCCCTTACGTTGCGCCAGAATCCCGCCAGCACAATCCACTTAGCCCTATGGAGCAGTACTTCGTGGAGGCTCTTCAAGAAAAAGCCTTCTCAGTGACAGCAATTTCGCCTGCAACACCTTGAAGCATCCCCAGAAGGAAGGACCCGAGGGGCACTAGGGGTAGGTCGGCCGATCACCTTGGTCAGCCGACTTCCCCACGAGCCCATTCGGCTCCAGGCTCCTCTGGTGGTTCTCCATCGCCTGGTGGAGCACTTCTAGATGAGGTACGGCGAAGCAAACCACGAAACAGGCCCTCCAAAAAGAAATTGGAGGTCTTTGCGGTCAAGTTGTTCCAAGACGAGAATGTACCCGGGCCAAGACTTAAGCCCGACGAAGAATATGTGCACTCATGGATGACAAAGGAGGGCCGGATAATCAGCCACGACTACCAGCGCAACAAGATATCTCCTGATGAGCTGCCACTCCAACCACGCCTCACAATCTTTGGAGTGAGGCCACCAGCAAGAGCGAAAGATTATCAAGACAAGTCTGAGATAAGGAAACTTCCCAATGAGCTTACAAAAGCTCATATGCCCAGTATCAGATTGGACACATCTCAGCAGAGGTTGACAGAGGAGGTCAGAGAGATGCAAGGGGACCTCGATCTTTACCTCGAGTTTCTTGATGAGAGGATGGATCATCTAGCAAAGGCACTAGGGATCCAAAACTTTGAGTAGTGATCTTAGATAAGACCCCTCTCGTTATCATAGGTTTAGTTAGGGTGCTAGTCTTAGTCGAGTCATTTAGGTTTAGGTCAATCTAGTCGCGCCCCGGTCTTTATTTCATCAAGATTTGTGAACTTTGGCTCCCCGGTGTTAATGCCGGCAGAGCCCCATTATCTTTCATATTTGGTTTGTTTTGTCTATAATCGAAGAGCAGGTCGAAAACAAGTGTGTGTGGGGGGGGGGAGATCCCATGACGCTACACATCCATGATCACATTCAAACATCACGTGCACCTCCTGCTCCGACTCATGAGTTTGCACTACCTCACTTGTTTCCTCCCTTTAGTGTTTCTAAACATGAGCATATCTTTTCAAATTCTTGAGCTTATTTAAGAAATTTGCTAATAAGAGCTCTTGATAGATGTCTTGCATAAATGTTTTTCATGCCGCGCTTAAGTTTGTGAACCATATTTTATAGGACCCATGATGCTTAGTTGTTGACTAACGTGACATGTCTAGTTAAAGTTGTTCGTCTCTTTCCTGTTGACCAGTCTGGGATTTTTAGTTAAAAAAACGAAAACTAAGTTCTTGGTCTTATCTCTTTATCCTCCATGCTACCAAAGCCATATAAAAATTCCATGCTATGTCTCTCGGCTACATGATTGAGCTTGATCAAATTTTGTGACCCATCATGGTTCTGCTCTGTTTATGCACTTGATTTAAGGTTTTATGATTAGATGAATCTTGTGCTCCTTAAATACTATTTGACAATGTTATTCAAAAAAAAAGAGAGAGCGATGAAAAGATGGCATGCCAAAGAAGCATGACCCAAAAGAGAGAGAGAGAGAGAGAGAGAGAGAAGATGGCATGCTAAAGAAGCATGACCCAGCAAATAAAACCAGACATGAAAAGGAGCATGTATTTATCTGTGCACTAACCTGATCAGTAGTAGATATGAGTACAAACCTGTGGATCCAATCTTTGATCTTGCAACGGATTTGGGCCAAGCAGACGACATTCTACCTCATCCATCGAAACTCCACATATACCATCAGAGCCGGTGAGGTAAAATAAGGATAAATGCTGGTAAGAGGCTACGAGCGACTCTGAGAGACCCATGGAGGAGAGTAAGACCATGACCGTCAACTCCTGCACAAAAGGGAACCACAAAGTGGAATAAATGCTAGCATAGGGTTTATTTATTAACAAATTCCACATATGGTGCATAAGAATGTGTGCAGGTGGTTTTGAACTAATTTCGCAGGTTTCAAGTACACTTTGGCCCGACATAAATCGCAGAAATTATCAGAGCACCGATTCAGGCTCAAATGGACCAAGTGTAGCCCAAGAACCCAGTTCAGACCACTCAAGACAGGCCAAGGCCCAACTGGGTTAAGACAAGGAGGCCCAGGACAGCCTGCTGGATGAAGCTAGGGGCGGTTGGCCCACCTAGTAGGCCGACCGACCTACTGGTCAGCCGACTAGGCCCATGGGCCCCACCGCCTCAGCTTCGACACATGGCGCCTCCCTGCTGGTTGCTTAAGTCGGTTCCAGGTGCTTCAGCCCGTGGCTCCCTCCTATAAATACAAGGGGAGGGGGTAGAGGAATGGACACGCACACACATCACACCCTCTCAACTCACCTTTCTCCCTTGGAGCTTGAGGCCTTCATCCTAGATGCTTAGGTAGACTAGGAGGTGTAGAAGAAGAGGAGGAGTCGGGGGAAGTGCTGGGTCTATCGGCACTCTTCTCCGCTTGTACCTCGACGGATGCTTATTCGGTTGTAAGTGTTAGAGTCTTTCTTTGTTTGTTTATTTGGAATTAGAATTTAGATCGCAAGTTATCATCTCTACCTTATATTAGTTGATGTGTATGCTAGTGAGTAGAATTTGATCTTAGCTTAAGACCCCGGATAGAAAAGGGTAGTCTTGGCCAGGGCTAAGGTTAGTAGGGAAAGGCGTAGACGTGGTGTCTAGGCTGGACTATACCACTCAGTTGTCTGATAGTCCCACAGTTTGTAGAGGTAGCCAGTAGGTGGTGACAGCCCTGTTCGAGCCTTTTAGTAGTCCTCCACGTTCGGATATCAAATAGAGCACATATTGGAACTACCGGTTTGCATAAGTCGGTCGATACCTTTAGCTCGAAGTATAACGGCGATGTGATCTCTTCTTCTAGGCATAGATTCTAGGTATAGAAAGTCCTCCCTTCTGTCTTCTCCACATCAGCGTGTGTGTCCTTGGATGAGCCTGAACCTGTAGATAGTGTACTCAGGTTCCACAGTGGATACGATACCCTGGAATACTCTTGGGTGAAAGCTACAGCGGTATCCGTGCGCTTGCGAATTTTATTCGTGACATTGCAAAATACCATCAGGGACCTATGAGGAGGCGACATGTGGCTTGGATGAGGCGGTGGGGCCCACAGGCCAGGTCGGCCGACCTTTAGGTCGGTTGGCATGTCCGAGGCACCAACCGCCCCCAGCTTCGTCCAGCAGGCTGTCCTGGGCCTCCTTGTCCTAACCCCATGGGCCTTGGCCTGTCCTAAGCTGGTTTGCTTGGGTGCATGGGCTTGTTTTGATCCAATTGAGCCTGACTTGTGTTCTCTGATTGGTTGCACATTTTGGCTTGATCTATGGAGTGTGTTTTCCTGCTCATGAAGTGTGTTTTCACCCTTATTTCACCTGCATACAAATAATTACCAACACTCGTGGAAATGGTCAGTAATAAACCCCTACCACTATGTTGATGTTTGCATTTCATGTGTTTATGCAAGAGTTGACGGCCTAAATTTGATACTTAAGAGCTGTCAACAACTCCCCCTCACTTAGACTTTGCTCGTCCTCGAGTAAAGCTAAAAGGACTAAGGTGGAACATGACTTCCAAAGGTATGAAGTGATCATAAGAGATATTCCAAACCATACCTTGCACTTGTGAACTTTGAAGTGTCTATCTTGCCATCTTGGGTAGTTGAGGAATGGAATGGTCGTGAATCAAATCACTTCTACTCCTCATATCAAGTAGCTTGGGGATTTTTCAATAAGTTTTCAAAACAAACCTTGCCTAGATCCTCATTTGATTCTCTCGGATCGCTCAATGTGTATATGTCCTTGCCAAGGTATTTTACTTGCCTTTTCTTCATCCTACTTCTAGTTATGGCTATATGTGGACCTCAAGATAGGGTATGAAGGATAAGGCATACTTGTATCACATGTATTGCAAAGTCAAAGATGTGGCAGAACCACCTGAATTATCCCGGCTCAAGTGCGCTGGCCATCACCATAAAGGCAACACCGACTCAAACGCACTTCAAACGGAACAATTCTTGGTCTGTCGGGTAACGTCCCGATACAACCACCGGTTCTCGGATCGAACAAGCATACCCCGCATGATGGCGAGATATTACAACCACATATTTTACAACACAAGCATAATAGTTGTTACAAACCAGTTCAAAGCAATATTACAGATCCAAACTTAGTAAAACAGTTATACAAGACATAACTTTATGTTCAGAGTTGAAAAGCAGCGGAAAGAAAACACGATGGTTACAACACGTCACAAAAGTATACCAAGCTAGCCCAAGCAAGGTATCACTCGTCAGGGTCATTGCCGGCCGAAGACGGATCCCACTCTATGGACCAGCCAGGAGGCAAAGAGCAGGGCCAGGATAGACTAGAGATCTGGTCCTCATACCTGAAAAAGGTTTCAACAGCAAGGCTGAGTATTCTAATATTCAGCAAGACTTAACCATCAACGGGTATACTTAGCCCACCTAACTAGACTATGCAGGGTGCTGTGAGGCTCTGGTTTTCCTTTTGCTGAAAAGCAATAAAGAGTAGGTCCTTACTTCACATTTTAGCTTTCCATATTCTAGTTGATTAACGATTCTATGTAAGTACTAATCCTATTCAACCATGGTAGATCTTTAAGCAAACATCAAGATTGATCATAATAATGTTGCTCTTATTACTCTGTGTGGCAAAGAGATCAAGCAGTCCCAAACCGTAAGAAGCGGACGATTCGAATCGAATTTGTTAACCTGGCCAGGCAGACCTAACACACACGTTTGGAACACCGACGGGTCGTTCCCAAACAACCGTTTACCTTTCTTTCCTTATTGTGGGTAGGGTCACTCTCCCCGACTACAGGGCACCAACCTCGTCCATGCAGCCACGGTGTTGCGCAACATAAACATAAATAAAACCTATCCCTAAGAGAGAGTGAAAGGTATATCCACTCCTCGGTCCAATCGGCTACTAGGCTTACCGCTTACCATATTTACGGCATGTGGCTAGTACGTTCAAAAACATAACCAGCACTACCACACACCGCGACCTTAGCAAGTTCATCAACATAGACAGGGTCTCACACAAGGTCATGATATCGAACACGACCCCGTCCGTCGTCCTTATATTGATAGCAGAAAGTATACAAGCAATTCCTATAGAGCTCGCGAGTGACAGGCAATCACTCGACTTTTACCGGTCCTATAAGCTTAGCAATTATTCGAACTCAGGTCTAGTGTTCAGTACATAGGTTCCTAGGATCATGCATCTATGGTTTCAATTCAATTCCTAAGAACTGTAAATGCACAAGTAAATAATAATGATAAATTGTAATAATTTGAAATATGGGTTATGTCCGGGGCTTGCCTTCTCGGTAGTCGCTAGCTAGGTTAGCCTTGGGCTCTTCCGGACTTTGGTCCGGGGCTTCAGTCAATATAGCAGTGTTCACCTGGGCTTCGGGATCACCTTCTTCAGGCTCCAGGATCAACTCGTTTGTCTCGTCCGCTAGAACAGTCGTATCTATATGTGATGCAAGAGATGAAATTACAATCACACTCTTTTCATGATAAAGTTGTAGTCTAACAAATAGCAAACATACATTCACATGGGTAAGCATTTATAGAGTAGATACTAACATTTCTAACTACACAAGGCATCATGATCAACAGCACAAAAGAATCTCACTACTTCATAAAACAAGTTGTAGTGATTCCTATAGCACGCAAGTCATGGTTTGCTAATAAATAAACAACTCAGCACACATTCAGTAGTAAAATCAGAAAAAATTACATAAAACAGATCGTAAACATAGTAATATATCCTCCAAATTTCGTACCAAATCATGCAGCCATTTATTTAGAACAATTCATTTATTCAGACAACACCTAGAACAAGATTGGACTATACAGGTTATACCAGAGAAAAATGGAAGCTATAAATTTAACATGAGGTCGACACAAAGCTATCTTAGCTACTGTAATTTTTCATGATTTAATCTGCAAATAATTAATTCTGTGAAAATAAACAAAACAGACAGAAACAAATCAAGATTCAATTTTAATTCCTGTTTTCCACATGAACTGGTGCTCAAATTTCACAGCCATGAACATATGATCAATGTAAGACTCCAAAAATATTATCAGGATTTTCTAAGTAAGGAAACTATTTATAAAAATTAAAGTTCCCTTAATAAGCATTAAATCATAGCTATAGCTACACATGAGAGCTGACTACGAAATTTTTATAGTAACCCTGGCATCACATTATTACTCTACCATAAAAATTTCACAGCAGAACATTGCTTCAAATATCAGTTATGGAAAAGATAAAAACAACTAGCATTTAAGCACTAGTAACACAAATCTATTTTTACAGCAAAAACTCTCAACTAACACCCAACATATTATGATTCTAATGCATAGAGCTACTCTCAAGGATTCCAAAACATCTAGATTTGCATTTTTCTGATTTTTCTATGAATTTCTATGGAATTTCAAAGTTTATAGCTAAAATAACAAAAAGGTCCCTAGTGTCACTATTCACTTGAGTCTAGGTCTAAGCAGATAACCCCCTGGGTTTCTGTAAATTCTAGAAGAGAGGTCCTTGGCCGGATGGGGAACAAGGAAGGACGGTGGCCGGCCTTTTCCGGCGTCTAGGCTCGCCGGCGGCGAGGGAGAGGTTGGGGGAAACGAAGAAGAGATCGAGCCGCACCCTCTGGTGCTCGTGGCGCGACGGGAGATGGTCGGAGGAGGGCGGTCCACGGCGGACAGGGTTGCGGCGGCGGAGGCGCTTGTCGGCAACAGTGCTCCGGTGGTGGATGGTCGACGAGGGGTGGCTGATTAGCTGCGCGAGAGCGAGGCAGAGCTAATGGTGACGGTCAGCGCGGGCGGAGCAGCCTTGGAGGAGTGGGTCGACGGTGAGCTTGAGGCTCGCCGACATTCGGGTGAGCGGCGGAGGTGTTACGGGGTCTGGGGTCGAGGAAACGGTGCGATAGTGAGGGGAATAGGTCAAGGAGATCCTCCTAGTTCTGATGCACGCGAAAGAAAGGGTAGCTGGGACTCTATCCGAGCTTGCCATGGCGACGAAGATGTGGCGGCCGGCGGTGGTCTCTGGGGCGCGTGGCAAGGAGAGGAGAGCTCCAACGCTAAGGCAAGGGCGGTGGAGAAGGTCGGGCGCGACGCGTGGGCGGCCAGCGCAAGCAGGAGGTGGCCTCCCGGCCGGCCCCGAGCGGCGGCGGCGCTGAACAGCGGCGGTAGCGCTGAACAGCGGTGGCGGCGCTGAACAGCGGCGGCGACAGGGAAAGCAGAGAAGTAGGCAGGAGGTGGAAGACGACTGGACTACTTTGTAATTTCAGAAAATTCCAGGGAATCTTACTGTAAAACTAAAATAACTTCTAAACTAGGGCTCAAATGAAAAAGTGCCCAACATGAAAATTGTTCAATTTTTCAAGATCTACAACTTTGATGTTGTGCAAAAATTAATTTGACCAAAGGTTATAGAGTTACTTTGAAAACATAAGAAGGATTTTGAATTCAAAGGAATTTTGTCTTTTCCAAGGTAAATTCACCTTATATCAAGACTTAAAAGTAAAATCTTCTGCCAAGCAATGATTGCACTAAATTTTGCAAATAAACCCTCCACAAAAGCAATATTTGCTCTCCCTATTCAAATTAAGTTATAGAAAAGACCTTACATTAAATCATAATTACACATTTGACCTTATAATTTTACAATAAGGTCCTTGATCAAGTAAAATAAGCATATGGTGCAAAAATGAATGCAATTCTATTGTGCAGACACCTAGGGTGTCACAAAAGACCAGATCCAAAGAGAAAAACAAGTCATACAATCAGATCAAGATGTGCACGTGCATGGATTGTGATGGATGGAATGGAAACTCCTTTTGTATGATCTCTCTCCCTATATAAATTCTCTTGAGAGCATGGCTATCTTTTTTTTCTCTTTTTTTATGGACCTTCATGTGCCCACATTTTTTTCTTTTTTTTAATACTTGGACCTTCATGTGTCCATATTTTTTTTTCTCGATAGCCCATGCCTCACTTCTTTTTTTTTCTTTTTAACAAAAACTGGAGAGAGAGAGAGAGACCAATACATATAGTGGAGCATTTATTTTGTGGAATGAGTGGATGGTACAATGCTAACTTCTCAAAGAAGCATAGCAAGGGGGTATGTGGTGCATGTGAATCTTGATCATGAAATCGTGAAAAGAATTCTCTCAAGGGTCACAACAATTTGATAAAGCTCAATGCAAAAACAAGCAGCATATGTGTATAAGGTTTTCAAGAAGTATCATCATATGGCTTTGGTAGGACTTTGGCATATCAAAGAGGAGCTTTACAAAGGTTTTTTTGTCCAATTTTTCAAATAAAGTTCCCAAGCACTTAAACAAAAAGGAGCGAAGATCATATTATCCAAACCATATCTCAAACATCAACTACTTAGATAAGCATGGTTTCCTAAGGATTTTTGTTCACAAGCATCAAGGTGATAAGCATGGAATAAAACATATGCAAGCCAACCATAGGAAACATGTAGAACAGGCGGATACACTAATTCATTTTGAGTTTGATTTTAGTGAGTAAGATTTGAAAACCATTCAAACTCATGAATCAAAGAGAGTTGAGAAGTAGAGGATGCACATACTATCGCTGTTTAAGAAGGTGGGGATCAAGGCAATGGTGATTCAGCAAAACCACTAGGTGGCTGGCTGAATTTGGTGTCCTTGCCTTGTCTCTTGTCATGATGATGTAGACGGTGTTGTGCGATGCATCTGTGGGAGATCTCAAATGTGTATGACAATGATGATCTTGAGAGATCTCCCCCACACTTATACTTGTACCTGGTGCTGTATTCAACGAGATAGTGGAAACAAAATAATGGCTCTGCTGGTTTTAAGAACCAGGGAGCTCCTAAAATTTATTTGAACTAAAATTTAATCTCACCATGAGACTTACTCTGCCGATCCTCGGGCGACCTCCTGGCAGGGCTTTGTTTAATGTCAAAAGCAAGACATTGAGAGTACTTACCATAGCATTTTGTTGATAAAGACTTCAATGTTGCCGCCATGGTAATTCCTCTCTTTTTTTATAGAGAACAACATGCAGGAACTAACACCAATTCCAAAACAAGATATGGATTGAGAAAGAACTTACTTCAGGGCACTCACATACCTCCCCCACACTTGGAGTTTGCAAAACTTCAAGTGTATGGAGTTCAAGTCTCCTTCTGTAGTTGTTCCTTCATCAAGTCATATCGAGGGGTTGTAGTTGGTGTAGCTCTCATGTTCGTAGGTGTTGCTTGTCCATCATTCTTCTTGATCTTCCCTTGGAAAGGTTAGCAACCAAAAATAGCCAAAGGAAAAACACATCCTAGAACATGCTCTTGCTTTTATTGAATGGAAATAAATAGATGATAATCTGGGCTATCTCCCGGCCGTGCTTTGTTTTTGGTCATAAGCTCGACCATTGGAACATCCTCTTGCAGCTATTGTTGATTATGTGTTCCCCTTTTCATCACCAATTGTTGATGTGTCATGAAGGTTTAGCTGCAAGGTCAGCAGCACAGAGCAACCACGAAATTTGCAATGTTTACGGTAAACATATGCATCTACAACTAGCCTTCTAAAGGTTTTGCAAGAGAGGACCTTAAGGCAGTTATAGTCCTCGTGTGTGCTCTGGGCACAATGCGTGCCTGACTCTGGAGAGCTATGGGAAGAGCATGGTTTTTGAGGTATCACTAGGATGAAGCTCCCATGCCCATATATGGAATCCTTTTCTATGGACTCTAGAGTCGGCGCCTCATAACATTCTGTGGCCCATCGATTCTTCGTATCAAGCGATTCATCATGGGAAATCATAGTTGAATCTCGATCATGGTCAAGAACAACTTCCTTGGGGCCAGAGGAAAGAGGCTCGAACTCGCTCAAGACGAATAATGATCGTTCATCTTCACAAAAGCGAAGGATTTCTTCCGAGTTGTTCTCTTCAGAAGTGGCAGATTTTGCAACCTCGAAGAGAATGAACTCATATGGTATGAACGGAGATTCATGCATCATTTCCTTGAGCGGATTTGACTCGGGAAAATGCTTCGCCATAGAATTTTCTAAGCAAGAGACAGTGGCAGAAGCGGTTTTCCTAAGCTTTTTATCTAGACTCCCTTGAGATGTGAGAAGTTTTTCAAACATGGAGCCTAGGAGAAGATCAAAATCGAGGATATCGAAGATATCGAAGATATGGAAATCTAAGTTGACCTCAATTTCGTCTATTATGAGCGGCACGACACTTGTGACCCCCCGACATTTAAGGGTGTGTCCCAAGGGAGGACTCTTTAAGAGCGTGTCGGATGGTCTTAGCGTAACATTGCCCAAAAGTGTGTACGCTAAGTGCCATGGCAAAACATTTACCTCCATGATGGGGTTAATGTGGGCTTCTACGGTGGTTCCCCTTATTGAGCAAGGAGTGATCGTGGAGGGTGAGCTAATCCAAATTGCTTCAGAAAAGCGTTTCTCTCCATCTGACCAATCCTCCTTCATGGCTTCCTCGAGAAGTGCTTCATTATGGGAATCAGGAGGAGAAGGAGGTACCGTAGGCCTAAGGGAGGGTTATGTCAATAGATCTCTAAATTGATCGGTGTGGACAGAGGAGGGTTTCTTCCCTGAATGGGCATCTATGAGATTCTAGGTGTTTCTATGGTTTCCCTTTGATTCATCCTCGAATCTAGAAGAGGACTTCGGGGGGTGAATCTCTTCTCCCTCCGATGTTCCTGGTTCGGTCAAGGTTTCTACAGCTGAATATGAGGATATGGGAAATGAAGGATTGGGTTCAGCCGCTAGAAGATCCTCATTGGTCAACTCACACTCCTCCTGGAGAGGATCAGACTCGGCTGACAGGGAGGTATACTCGGCAATATAATCTAGGATTTTATTAGCCTCAGCCAGGAACATATGGAGGGGTACTCCTCCGGTGATTGAGTTGAGATGATTGGCGGATTCCTTATCGAGACTCCTCTTAAGTTTCCAAAGGACTAAAGGATTGTGTGTCGACATGGTAGGGTCGGACTTCACTAGGAGCGAAAATCTGGCCTAGGTTGCGCCTAAAGTTTCCTTCTCATTCTGCTGGAAGAACATGATAGAGAATGTCTTCTTTAGGGAGTCCCAGCTGCCCATTCCGGTATATGTATAGGATGTGTACCATTGCTCTGCCCTCCCTTTAAGAGAGAAGGGAAACAACATCCACTGGAGGACATCTTGTTTCATGCTTGCAGAGGCAAAGCGTGAACAAAGCTGCTCGAACTCTCACAGATGGTGGTCTGGGTTCTCGCTACTTAACCTAGAGAAGGAAAGCTCCCGAACCATAGCGATAAGGTCAGGACAAGGTTCATAGCTGGATATGGAAGAGGATGGTGGCTCATTGAACTCGCCCCTTGAGGCAGAGAGGCTATGAAAGGATGCCTTCTCCATGGGTAGCAGGGGTAAAGATAGCAGGAAGAAAACTAAAGATGATACGGGATAAATCCCGTAGGGTAGAGAAGCTTTTAAAGGATAGCTCCTCTATGGGTAGCGGGGGTCAAGGTAGAAGAAAAGAAAAGCAAAGGATACGAGGACGACTAGGTTCGAAGAAAGATACATCAACCGTTCCATGGCAACAGCGCCAGAAAGCTTGTTGGATATTTTAGCATCACGAGTAAATCCGCAAGCGTACGGATACCATTGTAGCTTTCACTTCAGAGTATTCCAAGGGTTATCGAATCCACACGGAATGTGTGTGCACTCTCTTCTATTCTAGTCAGTCCAAGGACACACCAAGATAGGTAGAAGGGTAGAGAGGATTCCTAAGATAGTGCTACTGCTAAGTTAAAGGTCGATCTCTCGGGCACAATACTCGCTTCGGGCACCGGCTTACAACTGGTCTGCCAGTCGACTCCGGCCAATAGCTCTACGCTATATCCGAACGTGGACGATTACGAAGGACCAATTGGGTTGTCACCACCTACAGCCTACCTCTAACAAACCATGGGATATAAGGCAAATGAAGGATAACCCCTAGCCTGGACACCACGCCTATGCTACTAATTACTATTGCAGTCTATCTACGTATGACGTCCTGTAGCAAACTACAGCACTCTGTATGAATACAGAGCGACGAACCTGCAAGTAAGAGAACTGATCTCACTCAACTACAAGCACTACTAGCATCTACTATACCAAGTAAAATACTAGAGATAGGAACCACGAATACTTACTAAAACCCGAAGAATGTAGTAGCATCCGTAGAGGTACAAGCTGAGAGTGCTGACACCCCGGCACTTCTCCCGAACTACTCCCTCACTCACGTAGAGGTACAAAAATGGAGAAGAGCGCTGAAGATCGGGGCCCCTCCTGAGTACCTCTACCCTCTCCCTACTCTAAGACACTTCTAAACCAAGAGAAGCCTTGAGAGAGCACTTGGATGGATGTGAACTCCAACTTGGTGGGTGTGTCTTCATTTGGAACCCCTCCCATCATATATATAGGAGGGAGTCACGGGCAGCATGGCGCCCTTCAACAGCTAATCCTCCAAGAACCGACCTAGGGGACCTATGAGGAGGCTACATGTGGCTTGGATGAGACGGTGGGGCCCACGGGCTAGGTCGGCATATCAGATAGATCACATATTGGAACTACCGGTTTGCATAAGTCGGTCGATAGCTTTAGCTCGAAGTATAACGGCGACGTGATCTCTTCTTCTAAGCATAGATTCTAGATATAGAAAGTCCTCTCTTCTGTCTTCTCCACACCGGCACGTGTGTCCTTGGATGAGCATGAACCTGTAGATAGCGTACTCACGTTCCTCAATGGATACGATACCCTGGAATACTCTTGGGTGAAAGCTACAGCGGTATCCGTGCACTTGCGAATTTTATTGGTCACATTGCAAAATACCAACAGGGGTCTATGAGGAGGCGACATGTGGCTTGGATGAGGCGATGGGGCCCACAGGCCAGGTCGGCCGACCTTTAGGTCGGTTGGCATGTCCGAGGCTCCAACCGCCCCCAGCTTCGTCCAGCAGGCTGTCCTGGGCCTCCTTGTCCTAACCCCATGGGTCTTGGCCTGTCCTAAGCTGGTTTTCTTGGGTGCATAGGCTTGTTTTGATCCAATTGAGCCTGACTTGTGTTCTCTGATTGGTTGCACATTTTGGCTTGATCTGTGGAGTGTGTTTTCCTACTCATGAAGTGTGTTTTCACCCTTATTTCACCTACATACAACTAATTACCAACACTCATGGAAATGGTCAGTAATAAAGCCCTACCACTATGTTGATGTTTGCATTTCATGTGTTTATGCAGGAGTTGACGACCTAAATTTGATACTTAAGAGCCGTCAACAGTGCATCTTCATCTCGTGAGAGTGAAGACTTCTCTACATGAACAAAATGTACAATGGATAGACTCAAATGTTTAGAGTTTCTTATTTTTCTTCTGTCCTTTCTTCCACCCTGATGTACTTCTGTAAGTTTTTTGTACAGTTCTTTTTCTTTTTATATAAAAAAAATCTTGAAGCGTTGTGGGGAACTGCCCCATAGTTTTTCTTCAAAAAAACATGAGATACATTTATATACTATTCAACATAATCCTTAACCTAGATTAAAACAGAGTTAGAATCTGAATATGTGCATGTAACAAAAGTTGTAGGTTTCGTTCCAGGGATTCCAAAACAATTTAGTATGGATTTTTAGCATTTTTCTATGATTGTTATCAAATTTAAAAGTTCACTATTTTAGATCTAGGATTTAGTTTTAGGTTCTGCATTTAGGTCCCTAGATATTTTGTTTTGGTCCCTGAAACATTTTATTCTCTTGCAAATGGGTCCCTGGCTGGACTTGGAGCAGGGGAACAGGGATGTGGCTGAATTCCGGCGAGGAGGCTCGCTGGTAGTGAGGGCCCGGTGGGGGAGGAGCACAAGGGCATCGGGGCGAACCTGAGGTGGCCTTGGAGCGCGAGGAGGTGGCCTGAGGCGGTGGCTCCACGGCGAGCGGTAGCCGGTGGCGGCTATGTGCCGTGGTGGCGGCACTCCGATGAGGGAAGGAGGGGGTTGCCTGGTCGGGGAGCTTCAAGAGGCTGAGGTAGTTCCATTTGAGGGTTTGCTTGAACGGGGAAAGGCCGGAGATGGGGTTTCGGCGTTGGGCAGATCTTGCCGGCGCCAATGGTGGGCGGTGGTAGTGCAGCTTGGTTCATAGGCGCTCCGATGAGTCTGGGCTGCAATGGCCGGTCTTGAGCGCACTTGTGGGATGTGGGGAAGGTGATGCCAGGTTCGATTTAAGCAATGGGGGCATGAACGATGAGGCTCCACGATGAGGTGAACTCGCTGGCTGTGGCGGGGTGGCAGGGGAGCTTTGCGAGCTCGTGGGTGCGAGGCTGGTGGTCGAGCTGGTCTTTACAGGCACTAGAGGTAAGGAAGAAGGGATGGGAGGCTTAGCCTTGAAGCAATGTGGCCAGGGCATGGCGGCCAGATTCAGGCAGCAGCTCGACTAGTGATCGGCCGGTTTGACGTTTGGCCATCCTCGTGGCACAAGCGTGGGGGAGTGGTTTCAGGAAACCGGGGGCGCAAGGCAGCAGCTGGGCGGGAGGAGCTGGGGAGGTGCGGTCAGGAGGCGTGGGCGCATGGCCTGGACAGATGGCCATCGTCCATGGCTGCCGAGGGGCAGAAAAATAGAGGTGGGAGGGAGAGAGGTGAGGTTGAGGGAGTGGAATGCAAGAATTGAAGGAAGTTCAGGGGCCTGACTGCAAAAACTATTTTTTCTCTAATTTTTATATTGAAACTCAAAAAACTGTAAACACAAAAGTTTTAGGAAACTTGAAGATCTACAACTTTCATGTTGGGCAAAATTTCATTTGAGCTTCGGTTTAAGATATATTTTGTACCTTAGGTGTTAGATTAGTTAAAGGAGGACAATTAGCATAACATCATACATAAATAAGCTAAGAAAACGTAAATAAGAATCTCATATTTTGTTTCGGCAAATGTATGTGTGAATGTGTTTGAGTGCAATCTCTTGAAAAATAATACTTTGAATACTTGACTTGACATGAGTGTAATAAGGCACTAAAATACACCTTTCCTAATGATCTATAAACTTTCTATGCAAATCAAATTCAAACTCGAAAACCATCAAACGAAATGATCAATGGAACCATTCTATAATTTGTGAAGAACTACTAGTTCAAATAAAATAATAAAATAAGGCCACAAATATTCAACAAACAAGTAGTTTTTGAAATCTTGAAAATCTTTTTAAAGAAAAGAAGATATAAAACATACTTACCTCGGAGGTCCCGTAAGAAAATATTTAGTTATTCATTTCTTTCTTCAATGACAACTCGGAGTTATGGAACAAAATAAAAAATCAAACAAAGGGTTAAACATTCCTGTAGCACATAATAACAAATATTTATCCAAAACAATAATGCATCCTTGTATATGAGTATGTGTGGATATAAACTTGTTTCCTGAATATTCTTAAAACTTTTATGCTCAACTTGTCATAAAAATGTAGTATAAAGACACTCATATTTTTGTGACACATAGTTTAATTTACAATACTTTTTTTGCAAATTCAAAATTTAAACAAAGCAAATAAATAGGAATTCAATTTCTAGTAGTAAGAAATTTGAATTGACTTTCAAACCACACCAAATGAGCCCCTGGAAGTTTATAGGCATAATCACAAGTACCCCTCTGTATATGTATAAGTTGTTGCTTTAGTAGTTCCTTATTTTTTGCATGTTCCTTTTCTGCTTAATCTCAGCAATTCTTTCATTCCATCCTTTTTTTTACTCTAGTTGTACACTAGGAGTAAAAGTGCCAAAATTCACATATAATGATAAGTACTTTAAATGGTAGTTTTTGAAATAATAAAATAACTTTCAAATGGATCCACCAAGGCATTTAAAAATTTATCTGCATGTCACTCTTGACATGATACACAAATGTCTAGTTGAAGCCGAAGGGAGAAAACGAAAGTTTGCACATGAAAAGGCAAGTTGTTCAAATCACAATTTTCAAAAATTTAGAATAACTCTTAAATCTTTACTCAAATGAAGTCGAGCCTGAAACGATAGTTGTAGATCTTGAAAAGTTGAACAAAATTTGTATTCAACACTTTTTCATTTGACGCCATTAAGATGGAAATAATTTTGATTTACAGTGGAGCCTCTGGAACCTTGACTATTCACAAAAATGCCCCCGTCTCCTTCTCCCACCTCCCTCTCCCCTGCTCCACGCCTACGGCCGGAACCGTACGCCGGCGCGGCCACCTGGCGGGCCACTTGACTGCGCCCCAGCTCTAAACTACTCCCGCACCCCTGGTATGCATCAACCTGCTCCTCCTTGGCGTTTCCTAAGGTTGCCACGCGCCCCCGCTTTTTCATCTGCTCGCCACGGCGCCATTGCCGGCCGGCAGTGCTTCCCCCTGCCGAATTGCCCCGGTTGGCACCTTCCCCTACAGTACTACGCCCAGACTCATCCCTCCTCCTCGGCCTGGCCTATAAAGGCCGACCCAGCCCCCTTTCGTGCGCACCTAGGAAGGCCACTGCGGCCTGCCATTCGCGCCGCCGCCCAAGCTTCACTGTGGAGCCATCGCCTCGCGCCCACATTCTCCAATCTGAGAGCACCCCGACCTTCCTCACCTCACGCTGGACCTCTCTAGCACATTCTCCAGTGCCCAAAGCCACCAGACTCGCTTAGGAGTGCCGCCGCCGCACATTGACGCCGGCGAGATCAGCCCAACGCCGAACTTCCCTCCCTGACCTTCCTCCGCACAAGCCAACCCATGGAATGGAAGCTCCTCGTCCTCCTGAAGCTCTCCGACCCATCCGATCCCTCCTTCCCTCACTGGAGTGCCGCCATGTCGAGCAGAGCCACCGTTGGTCGCCCCTCTCCGCGGTCCCGCCTCCTCCGGCCCTCTCCCGACGAGCCAAGACCACCATAAGGTGCGGCTCGACCTCCTCTCCATTTTCCCCCACATCCCCCTACCTCCGGCGACTCTCCTCGCTGGGAACCGACGCGCCCTTTACTGCTCTTCTCTGTTTCAGTCCGCCGAGGGACCTCAAGTTAAAAGAAACCAAAGTTCCATGGTTGAAAATGCAAAATGTGCTAGAACTCAAAACAGCAAACTTTAAAAATGTGTAGAAATTCATAGAAAAATCATAAAAATGAATATCCAAATGTGCTGGAATCCTTGCAATGAAATCTACAAGTTTTGTTAAATTCAAATCTTTAGATTTTGTCTTAATTTTAATCTAGGAAAAAGATTAGATTAAATGTCACCTAAATGTTCTAGGAGTTTGGTTCAGTGGCTAGATATGATTTTTGGATATGTTGATCTTAGTGTTGTTAGAAGCATCTGGTAAAAATATGAACTCAGTTTGAAATCTTTTACTTGCTCAAATAGCTAAGATTCCTAGATTTACTAGTTAACTTCATGTATTAATGCTGGTGAAACTAGACATGGTTTAGCTATGAAACTTTTTCTGGATGAACATGTTACTGAACCCTTTCTGTAGTACAAGTTTGAGCAATTTTAGACCTAGTTTGCTATATATTCGGGTTAATGCTTGTTTGATGAACCTAATTCATGGTATATAGTTCATGGGCTTAGAAAAATCTAGGTTTATTTCTGTAACTCTGTTTTAGTCCTGTAATCATGCCTGCAAAGTTTTAACTCCATTTACTAGTATTTCTACTGTTATAAATTGCGGCAGAATGACCTGAATTATCCCGGCTCAAGTGCGCTGGCCATCACCATAAAGGCAACACCGACTCAAACGCACTTCAAACGGAACAATTCTTGTTCTGTCGGGTAACGTCTCGATACAACCACCGGATCTCGGATTGAACAAGCATACCCCGCACGAAGGCGAGTCCAGAGATATTACAACCATAAATCTTACAACACAGGCATAGCAGTTATTACAACAAGTTCAAAGTATTATTACAGGTCCAAACTCAGTAAAACATTATACAAGACATAAGTTTAAAGTTCAGAGTTTAAGCAGCGGAAATAAAACACGACGGCTACAACACGTCGCAAAAGGCAAGCTAGCCCAAGCAAGGTATCACTCGTCGGGGTCATTGCTGGCCGGAGACGGATCCCACTCTACGAACTAGCCATAGGGCAAAGAGCAGGGCCAAGTCAGACTAGCGGTCTGGTCCTCAAAACTCATACCTGAAACAGGATTCAACAGTAAGGCTGAGTATACTAATACTCAGCAAGACTTAATTGTCAACGGATATACTTAGTCCACTTAGCTAGACTATGCAGGGTTCTATAAGGCTCTGGTTTTCTTTTTGCTGAAAAGCAACAAAGAGTAGGTCCTTAATTTCACATTTTAGCTTTCAATATTCTAGTTGATTAACCATTCTATGTAAGCAACTAATTCTAATCAACCATGGTAGAACTTTAGTCAAACATTAAGATTGATCATAATAATATTACTCTTATTACTCTGTGTGGCAAAGGGATCAAGTAGTCTCAATATCCGCGAGAGACGGACGATTCGAATCTGATTTTCAACCTTGCAAGGTAAACCTAACACACACATTTGGAACACCGTCGGGTCGTTCCCAAACAACCGTTGACCTTTCATTCCGGCTTGTGGATAGGGTCACTCTCCCCGACTATAGGGCACCAACTTCCTCCCTGCACCCGTGGTGTTGCGCAACATAAACATAAAACCTATCTCTAAGAGAGAGTGAAAGGTATATCCACTCACCGGTCCGATCAGCTACTAGGCTTACCGCGTACCATATTTACGGTATGTGGCTAGTATGTTCAAACACTTAACCACCGCTACCACACAGCGCGACCTTAGCAGAATTCATCAACACAGACGGGGTCTCACCCAAGGACATGATATCGAATATAACCCCATCCGACGTCCTTATAGTGATTGCAGGTAAAAGAAAACAAGCAACTCCTATTAAGCTCGCGAGTGACAGGCAATCACTCGACTTTTACCGGTCCTATAAGTATAGCAATTACTCGAACTCAAGTCTAGTGTTTAGTACATAGGTTCCTAGGATCATGCATCTAGGGTTTCAATTCAAATCCTAAGAACTATAAATGCACAAGTAAGTAGTATATAAAGTGCATAATTTGAAATACTGGGTTCATGTCCGGGGCTTGCCTTCGCGGTAGTCACTAGCTAGATCAGCCTTGGGGTCTTCTGGACTTTGGTCCGGGTCTTCAGTCAGTGTAGCGGTGTTCACCTGGGCTTCTTGATCACCTCCATCAGATTCCGGGATCAGCTCGTACGTCCCATCCGCTAGAACAGTCGTATCTATATGTGATGCAAGAAACGGTATTACAACATACACACTTTGCGATAAAGTGGCAGTCAAACAATTAGCAAACATAACTTAGCATATGGGCAATCATTTATAGAGTAGTTATTTAACATGTCTTACTACACAAAACAACATGATTAACCTCACAAGACAAATTGATTATCTTCACAAAGTAAGTTTTAGTTAGTTCACATAGCATGTAAATCATGGTTTGCTAAGAATTAAGTAACTCAGTACACATCTAGCATTAAAATTCAAAAAAATTACTTCAAATAGGAAGTACAGAGAGCAATCTATCTTGTAAATTTCATACCATTTCATGCAGTCAATTATTCAAAATAAAACATTTACTCAGATAGCACCTAGAACAAGATTAAATTCTACAGACTAAACTAGAGCAAATCAAAGGCTATAAATTTAACAAGATAACAATACAGAGCTAACACAGCTACTGTAAATTTTTCAGAATTTATCTAGGCAAAAAACAAAAGTAATAATTTTGACAATATTAAACCACATATGGTAAAACTAATTAGTACAAAAAGTTCTATAATGTTTCTGGATCCTCAATTTTACAGACATCAACAGATGACCAAAATAGTGTTCCACAAATATTCTCAGATTTTTCTAAGCAAGGAAACTATTTATTATAATTAAAGCCTACTTATAAATCATTAAATCAAAGATATAGTTAAACAGATCTAAAATTTCCCAAACTTGTGCAACAGAAAGGTTTTAGTGCATTCATGCATGGAAAAAGGGTTGAAATTTTTACCAGATACTAGTAACACTGCAAGACACATTCTACCAAAAAACCACATGAAGTTACTGAATACAACTCCTAGAACAATTAAAGCTTATTTATTCTATTCTTTTTCTTGGATTAACATGCAGACCAAAACTGAAAGATGTGTATGTAACAAAACTTGTAGGTCTTGTAACAAGGATTCCAAAACATTTGGATTTATATTTTTCTGATTTTTCTATGAATTTCTAGGCATTTTCAAAGTTCACTGATTTGAATTCTAGAGTTCATGTATATTTCTCAGTTTAACCCCTGGAAGTTTTTGAATTCTAGCAGTAAGGCCCTTGGCCAGAGTCAGAGCAGAGGGAGGGGTTTTGACCACCGATTCCGGCGAGATGGGTCGCCGACGGCGAGGGCTAGGGTGGGGAAAAGCAAGAGGGGGCTGAGCCGCACCTGTAGGTGTGCTTGGCTCGACGGGAGATGGCCGGAGGAGGCAGGTCCGCGGAGGAGGATGGCCGGCGGCGGCTCTGCGCCGCGACGGCGGCTTTCCAGCGGTGAAGGGGTGGGATGGCCTAGTCTGGGAGCTACACGACAGCAAGGTGGAGCTAGGGATGGCCAAATCAAGCGACGCCAACAACGTGCCCAAGGGCACTACTCTCGTCTTCATCTCTTGGGCCCTAATAGCCAATAGATCAGGCGGCTTCACCGGCCACCTGACTACTCCTAATGAACCAAAATCAAACGTTAATGACCAACTCGCCGAATCATCTACTGAACTCGGCGAGAAACCATCGATTCAGGTTTCACCTATATCCAATTCGGCAAGTGCTGGAAATGTTCCCACTCCAACTCACCTAGGCGAGTCAGCCGAGTCCGACATTAACCCGATTCTGAAAATTTTCAATTTTCCGAAACTCTTAGAAAATAAGTGGCTCACCTTGTAACACCCTAATTTAAATTTTAGCATTTAGTAATAAATTTAATTGGCTTTATTTAATTTTTTTTCTAAGGTTTATTATGATTAGTCTTGCAATTAATCTAATTTTGTTTCACAAGTAAATAAAAAATTTTGTTAGGTCAACATGTTGTGCATTCATGCTGGTGCATAATTTTATTTGATTGAGTGTGGTTTGAATTCAAATTCAAATTTGAATTCAAATAGGTTTAGTTTGGTTTGAAATAGGAAATAGAAAAGGAAAGGAAATAGGAAACCCAATCAAACCCAGCCCAGCAACCGGAAGCCCAGCCCAGCGCCGGCCCGCACCCTTCTTCCCGCGGTCAGCCTAGCTCCCACGCAGAAGCGAGCAGCCCAACCCGGTCCGCTCTCTCCCTTCCCCGGTCGGCCCAGCAAGCCAGCATTTCCGCTCCCGCAGCCCGCGTGCGCGCCCTTCTCGCTGACCCGAGGGCCCCACCTGTCAGCCGCTGTCTCCCACGCTCGCGGGACACCGTGCCCTCTCTCTCTCTTGCTGACGCAGCGGCCCCACCTGTCGGCGCGTTCGTCTTTCTTCCTTTCCTTCTTCCTCGCGCCCGAGCTGCTCCGCCATCTCCGCTCCGCCTGCTTCCCCCGCTGCCAGTGGACCGCCCGACCCCGTAGGACCCACCGGCCAGCCTCACCGGAGCCCCTCCCTTCCAGAAGATTCCCTACCCGAGCCCTGGATCGCATGAGGCCGTTCCGCGATCCGCTACCTCCGCGCAGATCACGGCCGTGATCGCCGCTGCTGACCTGCTGGGCACGCATGCCCGAAACCACCGGCCCTGCCTTTAATTGGCACCCGCAGCCCCCCTGTGCCCCACCTCTCCATGCCATCGCCGCTACCACACCCTGACCACCCCGCCGCTCGCTCCGCCATGCAGAGCACATGCGCCACCACGGCCACGCCGCTCCACTGCAGCACAAGTCATCCCGTGCCCCACTTTAGCTCCGCCGTAGCCCCACGAAACTCCCTGCAGCCCCTGCACCGACTCTGGGCCCTTGGTTCGCCGGAATCAAGCCCAAACTTCAACTCCGGTGAGCTCTGTTCATCGCTCGATTCCTCACCACCGGCGACCCCCGAGCCTCCCTGACCACGGTGGCCCCCTCGCAGGTACTCCACGCTTCGATCGGTGGAGTCCAGGAGCATGGAGACGACCTGCAGCGACCTCCTCATCGAGCTCCGTCGAGCGCCGCCGCTAGACCTTGACGTTGGCCGTCCTGCGCTGCAGCCTTCTCCACTCCAGGCCCTCGGTGAGCTTCCACCTGCCCTATCCTTCCTTTTGCGCTAGATGTAGTGGCCCGTAGGTCCCACCCGAGGCTGGAACGGCGACACCGGCGTCTCGCCGCCGCATCTCCACCGTGGCAGATCACCTGCAGTGCACCCTGACCCCACGCGAGCACCGTTTCTCCTTGCCTGTGCACTGAGCACGCACGCACATCCTTTTGCACATGTTGTTGAGCCCAGAGCTGCGCGTTCGCGCACGCGCCGGTGATGCCCCACCGTGCAGAGCCGCCATCGCCGTCGAACCCGCCGCTCCAGGCTTCCCCATGCCTCGCTAGGGACACCAGTGGATTACCCATCTCGCACTCGTGCTCTACGGCCAAACCGCTGCTTGAATCGAGCCTGGAGCGCCAGTTTTGGCCAAGTCCGGCGAGCCCCCGCGCAGCGCCGCCGCGGAGTAGAGCTTCGGCGCTGATTAGAAGGCTTCGAATTTGTGTCTGATTAGAAGTCAGATCGCCAACGTCACGTACTTCATCAATCGAATTTATCCTACCTCTCGGAAGATCGGGCCGCGTCTGCATCAAGTGGTATCAGGATTCCAGGTTGTCCGTGAGATATTATCGTGTCCCCCCCTTTAGATTCGTTTTTGTTCATCACCCATAGTCAACAAAAAGCCCTAAAAAATTTGTTTCCTATGTCCTATAACCCTTTTGTGCCCCACAACTTTTTAGTTCAGTTTGCTTTGCTGAATTTTAGTCCCTTGTGTCATTGTGTTCGCTCGTGCATGTGATTGTTGCACACCAGATTTGATTGCTTCAGTTCTGAAAAAAAAAGAAAAAGGCAAAGGTGTGCTAAAAAAAGAAAAGAAAAAGCCGCACCAACAAGAAAAAAAAACAAAGAAAGAAAAGGAAGCAAAGAAAAAAAAATTCAGAAGTGCTTGCATCCTTTTGTGGTCTTGTGCTGAGTTGTATTGTTGTTTGCTTGAACTAGGTCCAGGACGGGTTTAGGCCTGCAACATAGACAATCTTGGGACTACTTTTCAGTCTTGCAATTCTGAATTGAATAATTGCTATTCCTTGCTACTATATTGTGCCTAGTCAAAGCTACACATATACTTCTATCAACACAAGTTCATCTTGCAACTGTTACACCCAAGCTTGACAACTGATTGTGCCGCCTGTTGGCTTTGGTAAGAACACTTGCAAGATGGTGGTAAGCTGCTTGAGATATTGCACTCCACTTTCACTACCACCCGATAGCTGTTAGTAGATAGGGATAATACTTTTGTGTTGTCTTTTTCTATCTTCTAACAATGACAGGTCCCTCATATCCACCAACTTATGATGGCATCGGTGCCGATGAGTACATTGAGTGGGAAATTACAATAGACAACATATTTGCTACTCGCTTTATGTGTCCGAGGAGGAAGGTTCAGAATGCAGCCAGTGTTTTGCGAGGTACTGCTTTAACTTGGTGGGAGAGTTTAAGGCCATTAGATAAACCTCAAACTTGGGATGCCATGAAAATTGTTATGAGAGAAATTTTTGTTAATCCATCTCTTGTAATTAATTCAAATGATGAGGTGAATCATTTAGAGGAAGAGTCTACTGTTATTTCTCTTGCTATGCCTAACCTTTTGCAGGATAATGTACATAAGCAAGAGGATGACATGGAAGATCATGAAGAGCTCACAACCTCATGTGCAAATTCAGAACCATCACTTCACAATGCACCTATTAATCCTGCCGAGAACATAGGTAATAATCATGGTGCTACATTCACGAAAGGTGAGAATTCTCTTGATGTGCTAACTTTTTCCACCAATCATGCTATGATGGAGAAAACATTAGTGAATTCTTCTCTTGACTTATCTTTATCACATAATGATTTGTTTGATGTTCTTTGTGATAAAGATGATTTGCATGATGATATATCCATGCCACCGATGATAAATGATAATGCTATATGTGCGTTGAAGTCGAACACTTATGCTAAAAATAAATATGTTATTCATAATGCTAGTGATATTGATGAGCTGCAACTTTTATCTTGTTTGAATACTTTGGGTTACATTGAATTTGATGTTCTATGCAATCTTAGTGATTTGGAGGAGAAACTTTTTGTATATGGTAATTTGCCATGGTTTTCTAGACATACATATTATGTTATTGGAAAATATAATAATAAAGGAGAATACATGGTACATCGAGTTTATATTTGTTCAAATCTGAATTCTCCATTTACTGTGCAACAATGTGATCAAGTAGAGGGCTGCAATGCTACTAATCCTATAATGTCAAGTTCCTCTAGTTTTATTTTAAAGAAGCAGGTTCATTGCAAAGAAGGGGAGCAATATTGGTTGTTACCTACTCCATATCATCCAACTAAGATCAAACTGAGGATGGTTTGCTATCAAGAAGGGGAGGATGATGAGGGCATGACACCTTCGGATACGACCATTGATTATAAGGTGAGCTCGTTCCAAATAAATTTGTCATGTGGATTTGAGAATAAATTACTACCTAATAATTTAATTATTATTAGAAACCATGGAGATGATGAGGAGGACGTTGGGGAGGAGTTTGGAGGCGTGGTGGACCAGCAAGGGCAGCCAAGCGGAGTTGGAGGCCCAATCCAAGTCGAGTTCGAGTCTGCTTCGGAGTCTAGGAGCAGCCCGCGCCAAAATCAACGCCCAGGCCGCATACGGAGTCCGTTTTGGATGCTCTTTACATGATGGAAAGATAATTTCAAGGAGCTTCCAATGGAAGTAGTGTCAGGCCCAAATACATTCGGAGTCGACAGGAATTGCCGAAACAATATGACGTCCAGAATCTGTCAGGACGCTGCGCCGCCGTCTTTTGAGCTGTTGGCCCGTGTACCATGTTGGCCCAACTGGTGGACGCCCCCTTGGCCTCCACCAGCAACCCTAGGACCTCCCTAGTAGCCGCCGCCTTTTAGACGAGGGTTTTGTTTAGTTCTAGTTTTCCTTGTGAAACTGAGATTGATTCGTTGTAACTATGGCGACAAGTCCTTTTATAGTGATCCAGGGCCCTCGTTCTTGATCTCCTCCACTGTGTCGATTAGTCGTTTGGAATCGAGTTCTTGAACCCCTACATTAATTTTCGCTTCATACACATCTGCAATTTTAGATTGCGTGTTTATCCTTTCTTGCTTGTGTTCTTCGATTCGCTTGCAGGAAAAGCCTTCTCGGCGAGGCCAATCAAGTTGTGCTTGGTTGATAACCAACGGAGCGGTGGTGTAATGGTTGTAGGCTTCGAATTCGTGCCTGATTAGAAGTCGGATCGCCAACGTCACATACTGCATCAATCGAATTTATCCTAATGTGACACCCTAGGTGTCTGCATAGTAGAACTGTATTTATTTTGTGCATCATGTGCTTAAATTTCTTGCAAAAGGGTCTAATTTAAAAAATATAAGGTTATTTGTGTAAATATGAATTGATGCAAGGTCCTTTCTATAATTTAATTTGAATAAGAGGGGTAAATGTTGCTTTTGTGGAGGGTTTATTTGCAAAATTCAGTGTAATCATTACTTGCAGAAAATTTTACATTTCAGTCTAAATTTGAGGTGAATTTGCCTTGGAAAAGACAAAAGTCCTTTAAATTCAAAATCCTTCCTATGTTTTCAAAATAACACTTTAACCTTTGGTCAAATCAATTTTTGCACAACACCAAAGTTGTAGATCTTGAAAAGTTGAACAACTTTCATGTAAGGTACTTTTTCATTTGAGCCCTAGTTTAGGAGTTATTTTTATTTTACAGTGGGACCCCTAGATTTTTCAGAAATTACAAAGAAGTCCAACAGTCATCTTCCACCTCCCTCCCTCCCTGTTCCTCTGCCGCCGCGCAGAGCGGCGCCACCCACCGTAGTGGAGGGCCGCAGGCCACCTCCTGCTGCTCCACCGCCCCACGCGGCACTCCCGCGACCCTCTAGTCCCACTCCCAACCGCGCTGGACCTCTCCTCCCCCCGCCATGCTACCCCGTCAAGCTCCGCGGCTGCCACCTCGCCGCCGCCGTGGTGAGCTCGGGGTAGAGCCCGACTTCCCCATCTCTCGAGCGCCTCAGCACCTGGAGCATTCCCGTAACGCGTTTCCCTCACATCCTCTCCAGCTCCCCACCCAAACACCCCAGAACACTGCTGCCGTCCGCCCGCACGCCGGCGAGCTCGAGCTCACCGTCGCCCCGCCTCTCCAGACCCGATCCGCCCACGCAGACCCCGCCAATAGCTTCACCTCGCTCTCGTGCAACTCACCGACCGTTTCTTGTCACCTATCGACCACCGGAGCACCCTCGCCGCCGATCCCGTACTCCGAACCGCCGCTGCTCGCCGTCGACGACCTCCTTCCGGCCACCTCCTCCTCGACCCAAACCCACCAGAAGGTAGCGCTTGGTGCCCTGAAGCTCCACAACTCCTCCACCCTCGCCGCCGATGACCAGAGCTGCCGGAATCGGCCAGTCAACCCCCCCCCCTCTGCTCTGACTTCGGCCAAGGGCCTCTTTGCGAGTCTTCTTTTCTTTCTAGGGGCCTAGCTGCAAGAGTTCAGTCCTTTTCCTTTTGTTTCTAAGCTGAAATTTGAAAATGCCTAAAAATTCGTAGAAAAATCATAAAAATACAAATAAAAATGTTTTGGATTCCATGTTACAAGGCCTACAACTTTTGTTACATACACATCTTCATTTTTGGTCTGTATTTTAATCCAAGAAAAAGGAAAGAATAAATAGGCTTTGTTTATTCTAGGAGTTGTACTTAGTAACTTTCTGTGATTTTTGGCTAAAATGTGCCATGCAGTATTACTAGTGCTTGGTAAAAATTAGAACCATTTTTGACATGTTTAACTAGGTCAAAGTTTCAAGATTCCTAAATCTCCTAGTGTTACTAAAGTATTTGTGCTGGTAAAAATATTAAAGTTCTGAGTCTGAAACTTTTTCCATACGTACATGTCACTAAAACCTTGCTGTTGCAAAAGTTTGAGAAATTTTTTGACCTGTTTAACTATATCTTCGATTTAATGCTTGATAAGATGGCGTTAGTTATGGTAAATAGTTTCCTTGCTTAGAAAAATCTGAGAAAATTTATGGAACTCTATTTTTGTCATATATTCATGCCTGCAAAATTTGAGAACCAGAAACACTATAGAACTTTCTATACTAATTAGTTTTACCCTATGTGGTTTAATTGTGCCAAAATTATTACTTCTGTATGGTAGTTTGTTCATAAGCATATGAAGCATATGAAGTATGTTCTGAGAAATTCATGCCTAGATAAATTCTGAAAAATTTATAGGATGTTCATAAGCATATGAAGCATGTTCTGAGAAATTTTGAGCTTCATAGGTATGGCAGTTTGTTCTGTAGAAATTCATCTTTGTTTAAACATAATCTGTTTTGAGTATTTTTCATGTAATCATGCCTTACTGTTTTTAGCTAAGCTTTTTACTGCAAGCTGCTGATTAGATGTACTACCTTGCATAAATTTTGTAGCTGCAGAATCTGTTCTTAGCTTATGTTTTAAAATAATCAAAGTCTTCCATGCTTTTCATTTTGCTTTTAAAAACTACCACCCAATTCATTTTTATGAAGTAAAGTTAAGATTAGAACTACTCTATAAACGATTGCCCATATACTAAGTTTTATTGCTAGTTGTTAGACTACAACTGTATCGTGAAGTGTGTTTGTTGTAATATGTTTCTTACATCACATATAGATACGACTGTCCTAGCAGACAGGACGTACGAGCTGATCCCGGAGTCCGTAGGAGGTGATCAAGAAGCTCAAGTGAATGCCGCTACTCTGACTGAAGACCCGGACTAAATTCCGGAAGAGCCCAAGGCTGATTTAGCTAGCGACTACCGCGAAGGCAAGCCCCGGACATAAACCTAGTATTTCAAATTATGCACTTTATATACTACTTACTTGTGCATTTATAGTTCTTAGGATTTGAATTGAAACCCTAGATGCATGATCCTAGGAACCTATGTACTGAACACTAGATTCGAGTTCGAGTAACTGCTATGCTTATAGGACCGGTAAAAGTCGAGTGATTGCCTGTCACTCGCGAGCTTAATAGGAGTTTCTTGTTTACTTTCTGCAATCACTATAAGGATGTCGGATGGGGTCATGTTCGATATCATGACCTTGGGTGAGACCCCGTATGTGTTGATGAAATCTGTTAAGGTCACGGTGTGTGGTAGTGGTGGTTAAGTGTTTGAAAGTACTAGCCACATGCCGTAAATATGGTACTCGGTAAGCCTAGTAGCTGATCAGACCGGTGAGTGGATATACCTTTCACTCTCTCTTAGAGATAGGTTTTTATTTATGTTTATGTTGCGCAACACCACGGGTGCAGGGAGGAAGTTGGTGCCCTGTAGACGGGGAGAGTGACCCTATCCACAAGCTAGAATGAAAGGTCAACGATTGTTTGGGAACGACCCGACGGTGTTCCAAACGTGTGTGTTAGGTTTACCTTGCAAGGTTGGAAATCCGATTCGAATCGTCCGTCTCTCGCAGATATTAAGACTGCTTGATCCCTTTGCCACACAGAGTAACAATAGTAATGTTATCTTGATCAAACTTGATGTTTGACTATAGTTCTACCATGGTTGATTAGAATTAGTTGCTTACATAGAATGGTTAATCAACTAGAATATTGAAAGCTAAAATGTGAAAGAAGGACCTACTCTTTATTGCTTTTCAGCAAAAGGAAAACTAGAGCCTCACAAAACTCTGCATAGTCTAGCAAAGTGGACTAAGTATATCCGTTGATGGTTAAGTCTTGCTGAGTATTAGTATACTCAGCCTTGCTGTTGAATCTATTTTCAGGAATGAGTTTTGAGGACCAGATCGCTAATCTGACTTGGCCCTATTCTTTGCCCCCTGGCTGGTCCATAGAGTGGAATCCGTCTTCGGCCGGCAATGACCCCGACGAGTGATATCTTGCTTGGGCTAGCTTGATATCCTTTTGTGATGTGTTGTAGCCGTAGTGTTTTCTTTCCGCTGCTTAAACTCTAAACTTTAAACTTATGGCTTGTATAACGTTTTACTGAGTTTGGACCTATAATAATGTTTTGAACTTGTTGTAATAACTACTATGCCTGTGTTGTAAAATGTATGGTTTTAATATCTCTGGACTCGCCTTTGTGCGGGGTATGCTTGTTCGATCCGAGATCCGGTGGTTGTATCGGGACCTTACCCGACAGACCAAGAATTGTTCCGTTTGAAGTGCGTTTGAGTCGGTGTTGCCTTTATGGTGATGGCCAGCGCACTTGAGTCGGGATAATTCAGGTGGTTCTGCCATAGCTGGTATCTGAGCTACAAGTGTACACCAGAGGTGTTGTAACCTTAAAAATTGATTTCGGTATCAAATTGGACCAACAAAGTATTTATAAAACTACGTTGGTTTCGTTAAGGATTGTGCATAGAATGTAAAGCCCTAGGGAAATTTATGGGAGTTACTAGGTGGCTATCTACTTATGGTTTATTTATATCTGACTTCCAGCACTTTACATTTCTGTCAAACCTTACATTTGTGCACAATCAACTTTTTAAATTCTGTAACGACGCACCTACGCTAAGGTAAGAAGGTAAGGATCCTCAGTCAGCTTAGGGAGTCTGACCTTCCTGTCAGTGATGCGAGCCGAACACTGCCCTCAAGCAGTGGCTTACTTGAGGTGCTACCAATATACCAACTATTAGTTGACTATATTGGGAGTAAAGTATACTTAGTCAGCTGAGGGAGTCTGACCTTCCCGTCAGCAATGCGAACTGAACGCTGCGCTCAAGTAGTAGCCTACTTGAGCTACTGCCAATATATTGACCATCGGTCGATTATATTGGGAGTAAAAGTACCCTGTGAATACGTTGCCTCGGTAGCGTATGAGCACTGTCCATGCAGTGTTGGACGCATGGATGCCGCTTCTATAGTGAGCGGTAATGGATGGGAACACTTTCATGAGTGCTGGCATGAAAGGTTCAATGCATATATATATATATATGTTCTGTCAATCTTCTGCAGGTACGCTAACCGCGATTCGATAAGTTAAGAACGGTTAGAAAGTATCGACTAGATATTATTGGGAGAGACGTATCTATGTTATGCCACCGTACTAACTACGTAAGCCCAACAATAGTTGGCAATTGTTTATCTTGTGAGGGCGAATAGATTGTGCATGCATAGTGTGATGATGTATGATTTGATTCCTAGAATTTGAATTTGTTACATGAGCCTTTTTAAGGAATATCTAGCGTGGATCATCATGAATATGTCTTAGTATGCTTAAACAATAAGTTGAGTTAACACTTGGTTTTAGGAGCATGTTTGTTGAAACACCTAGACTTTCTTGGAGGTAAAAGATAGAATTGAGTCATGCCTTCATCTTTAGCCCCATTTTGATGTCATAATGATCTTTTCGTTCCAAAGAATCTCAAAAGATGAACCAGTACCAATTGTGGTTTGCTTACTTCCTAAGTTTTGTGAAACCATATGATCTTTTGAATCAGAATCACATTTTTCCGCAGTCTTCTTAAAAGCTTTATTTGAGAAGTCTTGAGATAAACATATAACTCACATTTGAATCCTTTTGATTCAAATGGCGGACCTTCCGAGTATCTTCTGTGATGATGATGGATATGCTCATACTGATTGTCTGTACTGGGAGGGTTTTCCTAGGATTCTGTGGGATACACTTCGTATTTTCCACTACCCAGAACCACCACGGTACAAGGGACGACAGTTTTCTAATGATGGAGTTCAGAAGTACAGTGCCACCATGACCATTCCTTAGCATCCTACTTTGGATTGGCCGCCTATTGAGATTGAGGTGGTTGGATATCGCCTTGTGGACGCTTTTGAGACAACAACTCTCAAAGCTATTACCACCGTCTGTGAGCACCATCCGAATGAAGTGGCCGCTTATCCTATTGGCTTGTTTCCGGCAGTCAATGCTGGCAGCGCAGAGTGGCTCTTCAGGACCACCCACTTTGGTCACTTAGTTGGAGATGTGACTGATGAGACTATTCAGGCGGTGATAAGGTATATGAATGCCCAGTACCGCTATCAGGTCCTTCAGCATAGGCACATGGATCAGGTGATGGACTTGGCCCAGACTTTTTCAGCGAGGTCTTAACCTAAGAGACACTCAGATTCAGAGCTTAATGAGGCTGTTGCTGGGAGAGATAATGCCATTGCACAGTACGAGCTTCAGGTTATGGAGCATGGTGCTGAAATAGCGCAGCGCAACACGGTGATTGCTTTTCTTCAGGAGCAGGTTCACGAGCTCCAAATGGAGCTAGGTGATGCTATGGACCATATTGGTATGCTCCATGAGTAGCCAATACCCCCAGTTGTCCCAGCCGAGCCTGCAGCAGAAGAAGAAGACCCAGAGGAGATTGAGGGAGTTTTAGAGATAGATTCCGAGCACGCGCTTGCCGAGCCTAACCCTCAGCCGGACGACTCTTCCTCCGGCAGTGCTTCCTCTATGGGCAACCTCGACGACTTCTAGGCATCTTAGGATTGTCCTAGATAGCATGTGATCTTCCTTGTTGTAGTATATGTAAATAGGGAATGAAATGTTGTAAAATAGCCCTAGTAAGGAGTACCACTTGTTGTAACATATGTGGTAAGAAAGTGTGATGCTAGGTTTGTAATATAAAGACTACCTTGGATGTAATATAAGCAGTGACTACCAGTTTGGAAATCACGACCTTTCTGCTTGCCGATTTTTCTTATCTCTTCATACGTGCATTTTTAGACTGTTTTATGAATACCAAAGTTGTTGCAAATTTTGTAACCTGGGTGTTCACCAAATTTTAGCCTATTTGGATCTGTGTAGCTATATTTATAGTCAAAACACTACCATGATCTCTGTTGAAAAATAGCATAGCACAGAACGACGAAAAGTGTTTTTTTAGGTTACTTTTCCTACTGTTTTGCTTCGGGGGTTGAATACCAAAATGGTAAAGTACGAAGTTATCTAACAACTGACCAATTTTGGAGCTATGTTGGTTGAGCAAATGTGTGTTATGCATATTGTGTTACACCGCATTTTGTTAAATCCTGCTGATTTTGTTTTGCTGTCCAATGTATGATCATTGCACATACCATTGATTTTGGGAGCAAGGATAATGTATCTAATGGATGTCTTCCATAATTACAGATGGTTGGTCATACCCGTGGATCGCCCGAAGGCATCGGCCGTGAAACTAGCAGTGGATCTCAGCAGCCACCGCCACCACCGCTGAATCTGGCCGAGCTAATGGCCATGCAAACCGAGTTGCTTCGTCAGCTGGTGCAAGGGCAGCAGAATCCGCCATGCCAACAGCAGCGTGGAGGACGTGATGAGCAACCAGCGGGTTACCAGGAATTCTTTGGTACTCAACCTCTGTTGTTCAGCCGAACTGATGAACCATTGGACACCGATGCTTGGCTCCGTACTATTGAGTCCAAGTTTGCCTTGCTAGCAGTACCTTGTACTGATGCGAACAAGGCTTATTTCGCCACCTAGCAGCTTCATGGCACCGCTTGCATTTGGTGGGATCACTATTGTGCTATGCAGCCTGCTGGACATGTTATCTCTTGGGAGGAATTTCGGAATGCCTTTAGGACACATCATATTCCCGAGGGACTGATTGAGAGGAAGCTGAATGAATTCTTGGCTTTGAATCAAGGGAACCGCACTATTCTTCAGTATGCACAAGCCTTCAATCATTTGTGCCAGTACGCGGGCCATCATGCGGATACTGACGCCAAGAAGCGCGACCATTTTTGTCGTGGCCTCAATACCAAGCTCAAGGAACACCTGAAACTTGTTCAGCCAGATACTTATAATGAGCTGGTCAATATGGCCATTACTCAAGAAGATTGTATCGCCGCGCACCGCGCCGAGAAAAAGCGAAAGGCACCAACAGGACCCTCGAGTGCTCAGCCACCAAGGTATCGTCTGGTGCATAATACTCCACCAAGAGCTCCACAGAGAAATGCCTCAACGGGCAGGTTTGTTTTTAGGCCGTGTAACACCCTAATTTAATTTTCTAATTTAATAATAAATTTAATTGGTTTATTTATTTTCTAGGATTTAATTTGCTTAGCCTTGCATTTATAATTTATTTTTGCTTCATAAAGTAATTAAAATTTTTCTAGGTTTGAACTTGTTTGTGCATTCATGCTGGTGCATGGTTTTATTTTTGTTGAGTGCTTACGGTTTGAATTCAAATTTGGTTTGAATTCAATTAGATTTGAGTGTGGTTTGAGTTTGTTTGAAAAAGAAAAGAAGAGAAAGGAAATAGAAAACCCCAACCGGACTCAAACCCAACCCAACACCCTCGGTCCAACCCTCTCCCTTCGGCCCAACAGCAATCCCGTGCCCGGCCCAGCTAAACCAAGCGTGTGCCTATCCCTCCCCGCGAGGCCCCACGCAACAGCGAACTCAGCAGCGCGCGCTCCCCGCTGTTTCCCCGGACCGCATGGCACCCACGCTCTCCTCGCCCGGGCCCGCAGGCAGCGACCCCCCGCCCTCTTCTGCTTGGATGGCCCCACCTCCCAGTGCGGCCCGCCTAGCAGCCTCGGTTGCCCCCACGCACCGCGGTCAACGTCCAGCGCATGGCCCACTCCCACGACTCACACCCCGCATGGCCCGCTTCCGCCTCCTCACCAGCGCCATTTCCTAGCGAAGCAGCCACGTGCCCCGACCCTGACATACGGGCTCCGCATGTCAGCGCACTTCCTCAGTCCAGTGTACACGTTGCCGTGCGCGTCGCTCCGACCAAACGACAGGGCGACCACACCTGCCGCCTCACTCCTCCTGCAGTGCGCGTTGGCCCACGGCCCGCTCCTCTCCCCTCCCTTTTCTTCAGCCGCTCATGCGTCAATACGCTTGGTCCAGTAGTGCCGCTTCCCCGACCTGCCCCACATGCCGTTCGCTCAAGGCCCGCTTCACCGCGTCGCCAAGCCCAGCCCGCGTTACGCGCGCGCCCCTCCTCCCCTTCTGGCTCAGCGAGCCGCTACCGCACGCCTCCCCGCTCAGCGATGACCAGCGCCCGCGCTCGTGCGTCCCCGGCTGACAAGGCGGGCCCGCCTGTCATCCCCCTCCTCCCCGCGTCTCTCGCTCGCCCGTCACGCCGAAATCTCCGGCGAGCCCCTTCCTAGACCCGCACGCCGAGGCCGGCCTCCCCCTTTAAACGCGCCCTGGCCTTCCCGCGCATCCCATCTTCCTTCTGCAGCCCACCCAAACTCTAGCCGCAGAGCACCCCACCGCCGTAGAACCTTACGCTCGAGAACCACCGCTGCGCCACCGTAGACCCACCTCCTCAGCGCCCCTCTCCGACCACCGAGCGCCATAGGAGCATCGCGAGGTGGAGGAGGTCGACGCCGGCCGCTCTCTCCGCCCCTACTCCAAGCTCCGCGCAGGAATTGCGCACCGAAGCATCACCGAGCCGCCACGCCACGGAGGATCCATCGCTGCGAGCCCTCTGCACCATTTTCGAGCACCACATGAACTTCATGGAGTAGTAAGGATCCTCCCAGCCCCTTTTTTTCCCTTCCTCCTCAACAACCAAGCACCTCTGCGCCTACTCGCCGGAGCGCGATGGCCGCTCCGCCATTGCTTATCCTGCTAGAGCCGCTGTAGACCCGCACGGGCACGCCCAGTGATTTACGCATGTCACACTCATGCTCCTGGGCCAAACCGTTGCTTGAATCAACCCCGGGGATGCCAGTTAGGTGAGCTCCGGTGAGCCTGAGCCGTGCACCGCCGCGGGAACTCCAACTCCGGCGACCCGTACCGCCCTCCCGCACCTGTGCTGCTTCTGATTCGTCCGATCTCGAGCGAACGTCCAAGATTAGATCGCCTTTGGATCTGATCTGAGCCACGAGATCTCGATCCAACGGATCAAATCTGCAGATACCGGTTCAGCCTGCCAGTTTTGCTAAAGAGTCCCTAAAGTTCCTGGGAATTAGCTAGCAATCCAGTGCCATTCAAAAGTATTTGCAGTTCAGCCCAAAATCTTACACGGACCCCCCTGAGCTTCTTTAAAATAGAACCCGCCGTCCAGTTATGGTCTTTTTGCACGTCAGCCCCTAAAACTTTCTAGTTTTTGCACATAAACCCCTGGTTTTTGCCAAAAACCCCCTGTAACTCTGTTTTTCTTACAGTTAAGCCCCTAGACCTTGTTTTTGCTCTAGATTTCACGTTCTAGCTCTGTTTTAGGCATTCTTTATGTCCACGTGATCGTTGTAACGCGTAGAATAGTTCTAGATTAGTTTTGTTTGCTATTTTTATGTATTGTTGTACTGTTTCTTAGCTTTTTCTCTTGTTTGCATGTATGTGTATGTGCTGGACTTGTTTTTGGCGTTGCGATCGTGAGTAGACTTTGATCCTTCGGAGGAGCACCAGTATCCGGAGCAGCCACCATCTTCTGAGTAGTTTGAGCAGCAGGAACAGTTTGAGGAAGGCAAGTACAACATGAACACCACCTATCACTTTTAAATACAATTTCATACTGCATTTTAATACTGTACGCCTATAAGGATTTTCCTAGCCACTTTATTACCTTATATATATCCCTTGGGTTGCATTTTGGTTAGTTGTGCTAGGTGCCGTGCTATAACACACTTGGTCCTTTTTAATTAATTTGATTAATGGTATATGCAACTTAATTCTGGGAGTGGCCCGCTTGAGTGGCTCACGTCTCGTTTAAAATTGGTTTCTTTTAGAAACTTGGTTTAGGGGGCTCGCACTGTGTTTTGTGCTAGTTACTCTCCATAAGGACCGTACGTCATTAGAGCGACAACCTGGGACAACCGCACAACCACAAGACTGGAATGGGACGGTCTTGGCTTACTAATTATGTCATTTTGGTTCGGGAGTAACTTACCGACGGGGCAGGAGGGGTGGTGAGCTTCATTGGTCCCTGCGCTACGAGGCTTGGTCTGTGTTATCTTGTACCCCCTCGATGTGGGCCCCATTGTTGCAGAGCCTGAATCCTTAGCGGTTACCCCTTACCAACGTGGTCCTTTGTAATGGCCTCGTAGTGAGTTTGCTAGTCATCTCACCTAAGGAAGTGTGATGAACAACTAGCATAGCTCACGACTTGTGGGTAAAGATGTGCAACCTCTACAGAGTGTAAAACTGGTATGCTAGCCATGCTCACGGTCATGAGTGGCCCAGATCCTCCTTTTGATTAGTGGGGTTACCTTGGTGGTTTCAATTTGGTTCTCAGTAGTATCATAATTAATTCTGATTAATTACTATCTAACTGGGATATGGTAATTCATCAACTTGTAGTAAATAGCTTTAATAAAACTTTGCCAAGACTTAAAAGCTAATGCAGTTGTGTCAGCCAACCTTAGAGCCTCATAGTTTGTGTTATACTTGTTGAGTACAAGTTGTGTACTCACACTTGCCTTCTCTACTCTTTTTCCTCTTGTCCTTTTTGGGGATACTCTACTGCTGCTCAGTTCCTGCTGACGCGAGGGAGTTCACCCGGAGCTACCAGGAGTACGAGGACTTCTAGGCATTCGTCTCCCAATCGACGTCCCTGTGGCGCCCAGCTTCCGATAGTTTCTCGTATATGTTTTTTACGCTTCCGCTGTATCAGACATTTTGTCATTATTGTAATAAATATCATTCGTACTCGCTTTATTATATCTTTTATGTGATATGTGCTGTGATATATTGTTCATTCTGTTGTATATACATGTGACTTGATCCTGGCACGTATATGATTGCTCGGTTTATGTCCTTTTATAAACCGGGTGTTACAGAGTGGTATCAGAGCTATATCGACTGTAGGACGATAGCCTAGATAGAACTGGTCGAGTTTTAGGTCTTCTTCTCTCTAAGCCTTGTCTGCTGAAACTATTTTGCTATTATATTCCTTGAAATTCCAAGATCTTTACTCATCTTACCTTGAATCTTCTCTATAGAATTAGTTTCCGTAGATTTTGGCCAGAAGTAAGTCGACCGACCATCATGAGTGTAAGCTAAATGACCCCTTTATGATAGCACGATAGAATGTTCTGCGACGCATTGTGTTAGTCGAGTTGTGTGTTAAACTCGACTAAAGTATGAACTTTTGAATGCTTGTTATTATGCAAATGTTTGATTTGGATTTTTGGTTGATTGCATAGTTTAGTAGTTAAATTTGTTTAATGAAAATCAGTCTTAAGTTAAAGTTGATTAGTTAATAAAATGAGTTAGATCGTTGGGGGTAAAACCATCCACTCTATCCTCTCTACCTTATCATGCCTTGGGTTTCTCCTATCTTGCTGAGAAGAAGGATAGTGCGAAGAGGATGTGATATCCAGGGATTCACCGATGAGGATGTCGGTTTCTGTAAGGGGGTAGGGATGTGACACCCCGGCCTACAGATAGTACATGAGAATTTGAGAATCTCTCAGATGAGGCAGAAGAGTTATGCTATAGTTTCTTTTTTCGGATTTATGTAACACCTATCTGGAGTTAGCAGCAGTGATGCATGGGTAGTGCTGGCCAAATAAGATTGAACCTTACATAGTGAGGTTTTCTCTCTTCTTTGACATTACCAATCTATGCTTCCTTTTATCCCAGCTCAGATGTCGGTAGAACAAAAAGGCCTTGGAGATAGTTCAATGGGTGATGGTGTTCATGCAACAGTTCCGTGGAGCAGCCGATAACGGTACAAGATCAGTCTTCGCAAACAACATACCACCCGAAGAATGGTGAGAAAGCTTGTCTGTGTTGCCAATTCTATGGCGTTCCTTGTCGTCAAGTTCGTGCGACTGAAGATGAAGCCACCACTAGGAGGAACCAGAGGTTGTTCTCTAGTACAAAGAGAAAGAGGTCTCATCAAGAGCAACTAGCAGAGGATTCCCTTTTCCTTGACTCTCCATCGGTCGATGAGCTACAGACCATCCAGAAGAGAAAGGATCTTGAGTGCTCTAGAGATACACAGGTCGAGAACCAAGCACTCTATGATTATGTTGATGGGTTGACTATCACTATGAATGTGATTCAACCAAGTAGCGCCATTCACCACCACCGCATGTGCTACAAATGCGGGCAAAAAGGTCATTATGCCAAAAGTTGTCCACAGAAGCGCCTGTCACCGGCTCCACCAGCACCTCAGGCTCCACGGCAGGCAGGACAGCAGGGGCACCCAGTCCAACCCAGGGCGCCACGACAGGGGAAGGTGAACCACGTGACGGCCGAGTCAGCGACTGAGGCTCCTAACATGGTTATTGGTATGTTCATGGTCAACTCTCATCCAGCTACACTGCTTTTCGATACCGGTGCTACTCATTCTTTCATTTCTAAGTCATTTGCCGAGTAGCATCGTATACTAGTTTCTTTTATGAGGACAGCTATGGTAGTTACCTCACCTGGGGACCAGATACACACATGCTCTATATGCTCCAGAGTTAGTATTGTCATAAGGGGGGCAGAATTCCGCACTAGTTTGGTCGTCATTGATTCCTCGGGGATAGATGTGATTTTGGGCATGGAGACCCTTACCAGATGGGGAGTCCATATTGATTGTGCTCAGCGGACAGCTCACTTGTCAGCATCTGATGGCCAAGAGGTGACAGTCAGTGCTACAGAGCCTTCTGGTTTTCTTCATCAGATGGAGGCTAGACCCACGGATGGTATTTGCGTGGTGTCTGAATTCCCGGATGTCTTTCCGGAGGACTTGCCAGAAGAAGGAAGAGGAGTTGATGAAGACATATCCGGATCTCTTTGCTAGCCAGCCCAGAATCTCGGGACGCGATTCCTGTAAGGGGGTAGGATTTGTAACATCCTAATTTAATTTTCCAATTTGATAATAAATTTAATTATTTAATTTAATTTTCTAGGATTTAATTTGCTTAGCCTTGCATTTATAATTTATTTTTGCTTCATAAAGTAATTAAAAATTTTCTAGGTTTGAACTTGTTTGTGCATTCATGCTGGTGCATGGTTTTTTTTGTTGAGTGCTTAGGGTTTGAATTCAAATTTGGTTTGAATTCAATTAGATTTGAGTGTGGTTTGAGTTTTTTTGAAAAAGAAAAGAAGATAAAGGAAATAGAAAACCCCAACCAGACTCAAACCCAACCCAACACCCTCGGTCCAACCCTCTCCCTTCGGCCCAACAGCAATCCCGTGCCCAGCCCAGCTAAACCCAGCGCACGGCCCACTCCCATGACTCACGCCCCGCACGGCCCGCTTCCGCCTCCTCACCAGCGCCGTTTCCCAGCGAAGCAGCCACGTGCCCTGACCCTGACATACAGGCTCCGCATGTCAGCGCACTTCCTCAGCCCAGTGTACGCGTCGCCGCGCGCGTCGCTCCGAACAAACGACAGGGCGACCCCACCTACCGCCTCACTCCTCCTGCAGCATGCGTTGGCCCGCGGCCCACTCCTCTCCCCTCCCTTTTCTTCAGCCGCTCACGCTCAGCGCACTCGGCCCAGCAGTGCCACTTCCCCGACCTGGCCCACACGCCGTTCGCTCAAGGCCCGCTTCACCGCGTCGCCAAGCCCAGCCCGCGTCACGCGCGCGCCCCTCCTCCCCTTCTGGCCCAGCGAGCCACTCCCGCACGCCTCCCCGCTCAGCGACAACCCGCGCTCGCGCTCGTGCGTCCCCGGCTGACAAGGCGGGACCGCCTGTCATCCCCCTCCTCCCCCGCGTCTCTCGCTCGCCCGTCACGCCGAAATCACCGGCGAGCCCCTTCCTGGACCCGCACGCCGAGGCCCGATCTCCCCCTTTAAACACGCCCTGGCCTTCCCCCGCATCCCATCTTCCTTCTGCAGCCCACCCAAACCCTAGCCGCAGAGCACCCCGCCGCCGTAGAACCTTACGCTCGAGAACCGCCGCTGCGCCACCGTAGACCCACCTCCTCAGCCCCCCTCTCCGGCCACCGAGCGCCGCAGGAGCATCGCGAGGTGGAGGAGGTCGACGCCGGCCGCTCTCTCCGCCCCTACTCCAAGCTCCGCGTGGGAATTGCTCACCGGAGCATCACCGAGCCGCCACGCCGCGGAGGATCCACCGCTGCGATCCCTCTGCGCCGTTTTCGAGCACCGCATGAACTTCATGGAGTAGTAAGGATCCTCCCAGCCCCTTTTTTCCCTTCCTCCTCAACAACCGAGCACCTCTGCGCCTACTCGCCGGAGAGCGATGGCCGCTCCGCCATTGCGCACATTGCTAGAGCCGCTGTTGACCCGCACAGGCACACCCAGTGGTTTACGCATGTCACACTCATGCTCCTGGGCCAAACCGCTGCTTGGATCAACCCCGGGGACGCCAGTTAGGCGAGCTCCGGCGAGCCTGAGCCGTGCGCCGCTGCGGGAACTCCAACTCCGGCGACCCGTGCCGCCCTCCCGCACCCGTGCTGCTTCTGATCTGTCCGATCTCGAGCGAACGTCCAAGATTAGATCGCCTTTGGATCTAATCTGAGCCGCGAGATCTCGATCCAATGGATCAATTCTGCAGATACCGGTTCGGCCTACCAACTTTGCTAAAGAGTCCCTGAAGTTCCTGGGAATCAACCCGCAGTCCTGTGCCATTCAAAAGTATTTGCAGTTCAGCCTAAAATCTTACACGGACCCCCCTGAGCTTCTTTAAAATAGAACCCGCCGTCCAGTAAAGGTCTTTTTACACATAAGCCTTTAGAACTTTCTGGGTTTTGCACATAAACCCCTGGTTTTTGCCGAGAACCTCCTGTAACTCTGTTTTTCTTACAGTTAAGCCCCTAGGCCTTGTTTTTGCTCTAGATTTGACGTTCTAGCTCCGTTTTAGGCGTTCTTTATGTCCACGTGATCGTTGTAACGCGTAGAATAGTTCTAGATTAGTTTTGTTTGCTATTTTTATGTATTGTTGTATAGTTTCTTAGCTTTTGCTCTTGTTTGCATGTATGTGTATGTGCTGGACTTGTTTTTGGCGTTGCGATCGTGAGTAGACCTTGATCCTTCGGAGGAGCACCAGTACCCGGAGCAGCCACTATCTTCTGAGCAGTTTGAGCAGCAGGAACAGTTTGAGGAAGGCAAGTATAACATGAACACCACCTATCACTTTTAAATACAATTTCATACTGCATTTTTATACTGTACACCTATAAGGATTTTCCTAGCCACTTTATTACCTTATATATATCCCTTGGGTTGCATTTTGGTTAGTTGTGCTAGGTACCGCGCTATAACACACTTGGTCCTTTTTAATTAATTTGATTAATGGTATATGCAACTTAATTCTGGGAGTGGCCCGCTTGAGTGGCTCACGTCTCGTTTAAAATTGGTTTTTCTAGAAACTTGGTTTACGGGGCTCGCACTGTGTTTTGTGCTAGCTACTCTCCATAAGGACCGTACATCATTAGAGCGACAACCTGGGACAACCGCGCAACCACAAGACTGGAATGGGACGGTCTTGGCTTACTAATTAGGTCATTTTGGTTCGGGAGTAACTTACCGACGGGGCAGGAGGGGGTGGTGAGCTTCAATGGTCCCTGTGCTACGAGGCTTGGTCTATGTTATCTTGTACCCCCTCGAGGTGGGCCCCATCATTGCGGAGCCTGAATCCTTAGCGGTTACCCCTTACCAACGTGGTCCTTTGTAACGGCCTCGTAGTGAGTTTGCTAGTCATCTCACCTAAGGAAGTGTGATGAACAACTAGCGTAGCTTACGACTTGTGGGTAAAGATGTGCAACCTCTGCAGAGTGTAAAACTGGTATACTAGCCGTGCTCACGGTCATGAGCGGCCTAGATCCTCCTTTTGATTAGTGGGGTTACCTTGGTGATTTCGGTTTGGTTCTCAGTAGTATCATAATTAATTCTGATTAATTACTATGTATCTGGGATATGGTAATTCATCAACTTGTAGTAAATAGCTTTAATAAAACTTTGCCAAGACTTAAAAACTAATGCAGTTGTGTCAGCCAACCTTAGAGCCTCATAGTTTGTGTTATACTTGTTGAGTACAAGTTGTGTACTCACACTTGCATTCTCTACTCTTTTTCCTCTTGTCCTTTTTGGGGATACTCTACTGCTGCTCAGTTCCTGCCGACGCGAGGGAGTTCACCCGGAGCTACCAGGAGTATGAGGACATCTAGGCGTTCGTCCTCCAGTCGACGTCCCTGTGGTGCCCTGCTTCTGAGAGTTTCTCGTATATGTTTTTACGCTTCCGCTGTATCAGACATTTTGTCATTATTGTAATAAATATCATTCGTACTCGCTTTATTATATCTTTTGATATGTGCTGTGATATATTGTTCTTTAGTGATTACGAGATCATCACCTTTATGCCAAATTCTCCAAGTGTGAATTTTGGCTGGATAGTGTGAAATTTTTAGGCCATACTATCTGCAGTGAAGGTATATCAGTTGATCCAACTAAAGTGCAAGAAGTGATGGATTGGAAAGCTCCTACTTCAGTCCATCAGATTCGCAGTTTTCTCGGTTTAGCTGGATACTATCGTCGATTCATTCCTAATTTCTCCAGAATAGCCAAGCCTATGACGGAGTTATTAAAGAAAGGAGTGAAATTTGCTTGGGATGATAAATGTGAAGAAGCCTTTCAAACCCTCAAAGCGCGACTAACTACTGCTCCAGTGCTGGCTACACCGGACAGTACCAAACCTTTTGATGTCTATTGTGATGCTTCTGGTACGGGACTTGGTTGTGTACTTATGCAAGACAACCGGGTGATCGCTTATGCATAAGAAGCTCTCCGGAATCATGAGAAGAACTATCCAACACAACATCCAGAGTTAGCAGGCAGCTATCATACATGCTCTTAAGCTCTGGAGACATCATCTTATGGGAACTCATTGTAACATTTACACTGACCATAAGAGCCTCAAATATATTTTCACCCAAGCTGATCTCAACATGAGACAGAGACGCTGGCTAGAATTGATAAAGGACTATGATCTAGAAGTGCACTATCATTCAGGAAAGGCTAATGTGGTTGCGGATGCACTTAGCCGCAAGTCACAATGCCATTGTTTGTCTGTAGAACCATTCAACAAAACTTTATGCCAGGAAATGATGAAACTAAACCTAGAAATGGTACCTCAAGGAAGTCTGAACCATATAGCTGTCAAGCCTACACTTCATGATAGCATCATCATGGCACAATTACATGATGAAGGTATCAAAATTATCAAGGAAAAGCTATCCCAGGGAGAAGCAAAGTATAAATGTTTCCGTGTGGATCATAAAGGAGTTCTATGGTTTGAATTTCATCTTGTTGTACCCAAGAATCACCAGCTTAGAAAACAAATCCTTGATGAGGCACATCTATCAAAGTTTTCTATTCATCCCGGTAGTACCAAGATGTACCAGGATCTTAAACAGAATTTCTGGTGGACTCGAATGAAAAGAGAGATCGCCAAATATGTTTCTGAGTGTGATGTCTGTCAAAGAGTTAAGGCTAGTCATTTGAAAGTAGCTGGTACTCTCCAACCTTTACCCATTCCATCCTGGAAATGGGAGGACATCAATATGGATTTTATTGTTGGTTTACCCAACACTTCTCAGAAGCATGATTCTATTTGGGTAATCGTTGATAGACTTACCAAGATCGCTCATTTTATTCCTGTGAATACAACTTATCCTACCAAGAAGTATGCAGAGATTTATCTTGACCAGATTGTCCGTCTGCATGGAGTTCCAAAGACGATCATTTCTAATCGTGGGGCGCAGTTTATTGCACATTTTGGGGAACAATTGCAAGAATCCCTTGGAACCAAATTGATTCGTAGTTCAGCCTATCATCCACAAACAAATGGGCAAACTGAACAAATCAATCAAATCCTTGAAGATATGTTGAGGGCATGTGCTATTCAATATGGCAAGAACTGGGATATGTGCCTAGCACTGGCAGAGTTCTCATATAATAACAGTTACCAATCCAGTTTGCAAATCGCACCATTTGAAGCGTTATACGGTCGAAGGTGTCGAACTCCTTTGAGTTGGTCACAAGCCGGAGAACGCAAAGTCTTTGGGCCAGATCTAGTCATTGAGGCAGAAGAGAAAGTTAAAGTTATCCAGAATAATCTTAAAGTAACCCAATCAAGATAGAAAAGTTATGCAGACAAAAGAAGAGAGCCTTTACAGTTCAAGGTAGGGAATTTCGTATATTTGCGAGTATCTCCTACTAGAGGTGTTCAACGCTTCGGCATAAAAGGGAAATTAGCACCCCGATACATCGGACCATTTGAAATCATTGAAACTTGTGGTTCAGTTGCTTACCGAATCCGTCTTCCTTCTCAGTTGGCCGCCATTCATGATGTTTTCCATATCTCTCAACTCAAGAAGTGCATCAAAGTGCCCACTGAGATTATTAAACCACAAGATATCGAATTTGAACCCGATCTATCTTATGCTGAGTATCCAATTAGAATTCTTGACGCCAAAGAAAGAAGTACTAGAAGGGAGAAAGTTAAAATGTACAAAATCAAGTGAAATTACCATACTGAGGAAGAAGCCACTTGGGAGACTGAAACTTATCTCCAAAGAAATTTTACCAACTTTCTTAGAACCAATCCAGGTACCAAATCTTTCCGTCCTTATATTCTTCCTGTAATCTCGGGGCGAGATTCCTTTTAGGGGGGAGGCTGTGACACCCTAGGTGTTTGCACAATAGAACTGTATTTATTTTGTGCATCATGTGCTTAAATTGCTTGCAAAAGGGTCTAATTAAAAAAATATAAGGTTAATTGTGTAAATATGAATTGATGCAAGGTCCTTTCTATAATTTAATTTGAATAAGAGGGGTAAATGTTGCTTTTGCGGAGGGTTTATTTGCAAAATTCAGTGTAATCATTACTTGGCAGAAAATTTTACATTTCAGTCTAAATTTGAGGTGAATTTGCCTTGGAAAAGACAAAAGTCCTTTAAATTCAAAATCCTTCCTATGTTTTCAAAATAACTCTTTAACCTTTGGTCAAATTAATTTTTGCACAACACTAAAGTTGTAGATCTTAAAAAGTTGAACAACTTTCATGTTGGGCACTTTTTCATTTGAGCCCTAGTTTAGGAGTTATTTTTGTTTTACAGTGGGACCCCTGGATTTTTTCAGAAATTACAAAGAAGTCCAACAGTCGTCTTCCACCTCCCTCCCTCCCTGCTTCCTCTGCCGCCGTGCAGAGCGACGCCACCCACCGCCGTGGAGGGCCGCAGGCCACCTCCTGCTACTCCACCGCCCCACGAGGAACTCCCGCGACCCTCTAGTCCCACTCCCAACCGCGCTGGACCTCTCCTCCCCTCGCCACGCTACCCCGTCAAGCTCCGTGGCCGCCACCTTGCCGCCGCCGTGGCGAGCTCGGGATAGAGCCCGGCTTCCCCATCTCTCGAGCGCCTCAGCACCAAGAGCATTCCCGCAATGCTTTCCCTCACATCCTCTCCAGCTCCCCACCCAAACACCCCAGAACACCGCCACCGTCCACCCGCACGCCGACGAGCTCGAGCTCAACGTCACCCCGCCTCTTCAGACCGCTCCGCCCACGCAGACCCCGCCAATAGCTTTGCCTCGCTCTCGCGCAGCTCACCGACAGCTTCTTGTCGCCTATCGACCACCGGAGCACCCTCGCCGCCGATCCCGTACTCCGAACCGCGCTGCTCGCCGTCGACGACCTCCTTCCGGCCGCCTCCTCCTCGACCCAAACCCACCAGAAGGTAGCGCTTGGCGCCCTGAAGCTCCACAGCTCCTCCACCCTCGCCGCCGATGACCAGAGCTGCCAGAATCGGCCGGTCAACCCCCCCTCTACTCTGACTCCGGCCAAGGGCCTCTTTGCGAGTCTTCTTTTCTTTCTAGGGGCCTAGCTGCAAGAGTTCAGTCCTTTTCCTTTTTTTTCTTGGATGAACCTTGAAAATGCCTAGAAATTCATAAAAAATCAGAAAAATACAAATCTAAATGTTTTGGAATCTTTGTTACAAGGCCTACAAATTTTGTTATATACACATCTTCAGTTTTGGTCTGTATTTTAATCCAAGAAAAAGGAAAGAATAAATAGGCTTTGTTTGTTTTAGGAGTTGTACTGAGTAACTTTCTTTGATTTTTGGGTAGAAAGTGTCTTGCAGTATTACTAGTGCCTGGTAAAAATTTGAACCCTTTTTGACATGTTTAACTAGTTCAAAGTTTCAAGATTCCTAAATCTCCTAGTGTTACTAAAGTATTTGTGCTGGTAAAAATATTAAAGTTCTGAGTGCGAAACTTTTTCCATACGTACATGTCACTAAGACCTTGCTGTTGCAAAAGTTTGAGAAATTTTTTGACCTGTTTAACTATATCTTCGATTTAATGCTTGATAAGAAGGCTTTAGTTATGGTAAATAGTTTCTTTGCTTAGAAAAATCTGAGAAAATTTATGGAACTCTATTTTGGTCATATATTCATGCCTGTAAAATTTGAGAACCAGAAACACTATAGAACTTTCTATACTAATTAGTTTTACCCTATGTGGTTTAATTTTGCCAAAACATATGAAGCATATGAAGTATGTTCTGAGAAATTCACGCCTAGATAAATTCTGAAAAATTTATAGGATGTTCATAAGCATATGAAGCATGTTCTGAGAAATTTTGAGCTTCATAGGTATGGTAGTTTGTTCTGTAGAAATTCATCTTTGTTTAAACATAATATGTTTTGAGTATTTTTCTTGTAATCATGCCTTACTGTTTTTAGCTAAGCTTTTTACTGCAAGCTGCTGATTAGATGTACTACCTTGCATAAATTTTGTAGCTACAGAATCTGTTCTTAGCTTATGTTTTAAAATAATCAAAGTCTTTCATGCTTTCATTTTGCTTTTAAAAACTACCACCCAATTCATTTTTATGAAGTAAAGTTAAGATTAGAACTACTCTATAAATGATTGCCCATATACTAAGTTTTGTTGCTAGTTGTTAGACTACAACTGTATCGTGAAGTGTGTATGTTGTAATACGTTTCTTACATCAGATATAGATACGACTGTTCTAGCAGACAGGACGTACGAGCTGATCCCGGAGTCCGTAGGAGCTGATCAAGAAGCTCAAGTGAACGCCGCTACACTGACTGAAGACCCGGACCAAAGTCCGGAAGAGCCCAAGGCTAATTTAGCTAGCGACTACCGCGAAGGCAAGCCCCGGACATAAACCCAGTATTTCAAATTATGCGCTTTATATACTACTTACTTGTGCATTTACAGTTCTTAGGATTTGAATTGAAACGCTAGATGCATGATCCTAGGACCTATGTACTGAACACTAGATTTGAGTTCGAGTAACTGTTATGCTTATAGGACCGGTAAAAGTCGAGTGATTACCTATCACTCGCGAGCTTAATAGAAGTTGCTTGTTTACTTTCTGCAATCACTATAAAGACGTCGGACGGGGTCATGTTCGATATCATGACCTTGGGTGAGACCCCGTCTGTGTTGATGAAATCTGTTAAGGTCGTAGTGTGTGGTAGCAGTGGTTAAGTGTTTGAAAGTACTAGCCACATGCCATAAATATGGTACGCGGTAAACCTTGTAGCTGATCAGACCGGTGAGTGGATATACCTTTCACTCTCTCTTAGAGATAGGTTTTTATTTATGTTTATGTTGCGCAACACCACGGGTGCAGGGAGGAAGTTGGTGCCCTGTAGTCGGGGAGAGTGACCCTATCCACAAGCCGGAATGAAAGGTCAACGGTTGTTTGGGAACGCCCCGATGGTGTTCCAAACGTGTGTGTTAGGTAAGCATGGTGTGAGTTTTCCTTGTTGAGATGATGAATGGTTGCTCTGTTAATTTCCTTCATATGCTTAGTTACAACTTTATGCTCTACCTAGTTTTGAGTTCGTTGGCTAAAAGTTCAAACCTTAAGATTGAAACTTATGGGTAGCGAAAAGCATGATCCAAATCTAAGTTGTTGTGAGCTATGATATGGTGAAGTAGAGTTACTATGATCTTCTCCTATGTGATGCTTGATATCCGTAGTATTTAATTTTCAAAATACAAAAAATAAAATAAAGTTCCTCGATAATATGAAATTCCTATCCAAAGCCATATGTTGTTTTCATTGCAAAACCTTGCACATATTCAACTTGCTATCTCGTTGAGCTTTGTCAAATTGTTATGACACTCAGTGAGATTTATTTCATACTCCCATGATCAAGATCACGTACACGTTCCCACTGCATGCTATGCTTCTACACTAGAAGTGAGCAACATCCATCCACAAAATAAAACCTCATGTCATTGTATGACACCTCTCTCATCAAAAAGTTACATCAAGCATATGGGGCTATGCAAAAAGAAATAAAAAGATGCATACCCAAAGAAGGTATGCCACATGCTTCGGCATGTAAAAAAAAAGGATAGAAAATAAAAGATGCATACCCAAAGAAGGTATGCCACATGCTTATGCATGTCAAAAAAAAGAAAGAAAATAAAAGATAGCCCTTTATCCAAAAGAAAGAAAAAGACAGATGGTTCATGCAAAGGAGTTCATATACCATCCACCAAAAATATCCACACACTTGCACATCTTGATCAAGGTTTATGACTTGTTTCTCCTTTGGATCTGATCTTTGACTTAGCAAAATATGAGAAGCAAGTATGCCTTCAAATCCTCCATACCTACAGCTCCACAAAAATAAAGTCACTAGAGATAGGTTGAGGAAGAAAGGCACAATAAGAAGCCTTGTGAGGAATTATACACATTGAGCAATCCGAGAGATCATTCGAGATACTTTATAAATTTCTTTTGAAAATTTTTACAAAACCTCCGGATTGATGATTGAGCTAAGAGGAAGAAAAATGAGCACTCTATGACACTGTTCTTACTCTCAACCGCCAAAGATGAGGTGAAGCTATAAGACCCACAAGAGTAAGGTAAGAGGTAAGAACAAAGGCCAACTTATTCAAAATCAAGGTAATAAGCATTTGGTTGTGCCTAAAGTAAAAGTTGGAAATTCAACATCATAACAACTCATGATCAACAACAAGCACCAAGTTTTGCTCGGGACGAGCAAAAGGATAACTTGGGAGTGTTGTTGATGGTCGTTAAGTACAAAATATGACCATGAACTATGCTCACTAAAGAAGGAAAATCATACCTCTTACTCGCATATTTATATCACTATCCTAGCTCCATAGTTGTTCTGGAAGATTTATATTTTCAGGAGCACAAGTCCAGAATAAGAAGAAAACATGAAGAATACGCAGACAAAATCGCAGAGGATCGCGTCTTGCGTAACACATGCAAAAGAGGCCCACATATTAGAGCAAACCGACTAACCAGACCCCGGCACCGACATCCCAACATCAGGACCTACTAGGCAGTAACCCAGAGAAAGGCGGTGGCCAGGGCTGCCAAAGTGGGGCCGGCCGACCCATGGGGACGGCCGAACCTGGACAAGCACCTGTCCAGGTGCATTTTGGCGGGAAGCACGATCTGATCCTCCTGAAGTCAGTTGCAACTATTTCCATACAAGGAGATGGTAGGAACCGACCTCTCTAAGCTATAAAAGGGGGCCTCTCCTCTCCCACACCACACACACCTCTTGGAAGCCTCTCTCTCACACTCTCTTGTGACTTGTACTCCTTAGGGTAGTGGAGCTAGGCTAGTTCTTCAATTCCTTAGTGAATCCAGTCATTTTGGGGTCGCGCGAGCAATCCTAGGCCTCTAGTATGGCTTTGTATTCTGATATCGTTATGCTATTCATACTGAGTTCGTTCATGGTTATCTTGCTATGTTCTTAGCTTGCCTAGCCATGTTCTATTCTTCATCAAGTTATACTAGTTGCTTGCTTAGACCAGATGATCTGGGTAAGGATATCGGTTCATTGTGATTTCAGGCTTGCCTTAGCATCTTACCTGTCCATCCGAAGGGTGGGGGGCCCGGGGGTGCTAAGGTAGTGACCTCATATGCGGGCATGGTTCCCGGGTATGCGGTAACCCTTGGATATGACGGTGCTCCACGGTTTGATTGGGGTAGACCGCAGGTGGTGACAGCCCTGTTAGTCCACCGGGAAGCTATTTTTTTTGTTAGCGTACTCCCCGATGTTTGGGTATCGTGTAGGAGTTCATACAAAGATGAAACAGGACTGGATGTTCTCCAATGCGGGTCATTCTCTCCGATGTCCCTAATTTCCCGGCACCTGCAGTTTTAAACATGTGGCTAACATAACTTACCTGCTAACATGAATAGTATACTAGGATCTGTTTCCTATGCTTCCGCTAATCTTAGGTGTATTCATTTATACTTTATTCATGAGAGTTGGTTGTTCTGTGTGTGTCACATTACCCCTGATTATCCTTTATTATCACTTACCCCTGTATAATCAGCAGTCTGCACCTTATCTCATAATGTTATGGTTATGTAACTAGTAAACATCTTTACACAACCTCGCCATCCCTTGGGAAGATATAAATAACGATACCCTGAATACTTCCGGGTGAAATGCTACAATGGTATATCCGTGCGCTTGCGGATACTTCTGTAATCGTTAAGACATACTACATGGTGTTTCATGGCGTAGTTGATATGAACCTAACCGGTTCATAGTGACGGTACTGTGGAAAGCCCATTGGCATTTTCGGTGCCGTTGCTGGGAATTAACCCCTCCTAGTAGCGACGTTAAGAAATGCCAACACTCGATAGCTGTGGGCGTGGTGCCCAGACTTGGTTAGCTTTCTCGTGTTGTATTCCACCCCATGGTACCGCAGTGGTAGGCGGCAAGTGGTGATAGCCTTGTCCGTCCTTTGTAGTCCACCATGTTCGGGTGCTTTCATAGCAGTAGTTGCCGAAGGACGTCGGACTCCCTTCTCATCCCTTTCTGAGTCCTTCTCTTAGGCCGCCGAAGCAGATCAAGTTAGTAGTCTATCAGGTTGCCTTAGTAATTAGGAATCTATCTGGAGATAAACCCTCTACCCTCGTACCTCTTCTCCTTGGCGGGTCCGGCTGAATCGCTCCAGATCACTAGTCGAAGCTTATCATTCCTTGGATTCGATATCCTAGGTATACTCCCTGGTGAAAGCTACAATCGGTCTTTTTGCACCTGCGGAGTAATTTGTTTAGGCTAAGGAGTGCCAATAGCACGCCAGCAACTACATTGTCATCGGATCCGAGTTATTCAGGCACTCGGCATCCTCCAGAACCCTGTGCAAATGCATCACACAAGACAACAGAGTCAAACTCCTCGGCGAAATCCACTCGAGCTTTTGCGGCAACCATGCAGGTGCCTCCACCCTTGTGGGCAAAGCCTTCAGATCAGGTTTCTACTGGCCCTTGGCCCTGGCCGACACCCAGAATCTCGTCAGACTATGTCCTGGGTGCCAGTTCTTCTCCAGTACTGACATGAGGCCCAACAGGGACATTGTTGGCAGAAGTAGCAGAGAAATCCTGAAGAGTCTTCTGAGCCATGGAGTTTTTTTTTACGCAAAGACTATGTAGGAGTTCCCCATAGTAGATTTTATAAAAGGAAGGCAACCAGTACAACAGATGATACTTACAAAGCATGGGGGGAGGGAATGTACAAGGCAAAACTTAGGAGAATGTCTCTAGCCATTGGAAAATACAAATACGCTGATCCTCTCTACCTCTCACGAGTTGGAGAACAACTTGAGCCTTAAAGTTTCTAACCCAGAGCCTTATCGTCGGTGAGTCACAATCAAAGATCTTGGAGTTTTGTAGCTTCCAAATCTCCCACGTCGCCATAATGAAAATCTCTATGAAAAAGGGTAGACCCATTGTTGAAATCAAACACAAGACACACTCCCTAATATTTGGTATTGGCGGCCACTGAAACCCCAGGTTCCGCCAACATGTAGAGGCAAAGGTGCAGCTAAAGAACAAATGTTCTAGGTCTTCATCATAGTTGGAGGAGCAAAGGACACACCAAGAATTTGGCTGGACATTAAAATGCCTTCTGTCCAACATGCTTCTTGTGTTTAGCCTATCAACAAATAATAGCCAAGCGAAGAATTTCAGTCTAGGGGTACACTTGGATTTCCAAATTTTCTTGAAAATTGGGGATGGATTAAGATTTTGGAAAACCATTCTATAATATAGTTGAGCTGAATAAATTTGATTCCCCAAAATAAAAGTCCACACATCCTTTGAGCCCAGGTCCACAAAAACAGAATGTAGGTAATTATTTATGTCCAAAAGCTCATCATAAGCATTGGGGGAGAGAGGCAGCTGAAAAATTGAATCAAGATCTTCTGCTTGCATAATTTGGTAAATTGAGATATCAGGGTTGCTTGCAAAAGGGAATAACCGAGGAAATTTGACCGAAAGGATCTCACCATCCCAAAGATCATTCCAGAAGGTTACAGTAGACCTATCTCCAATAGTGCAGGAAGCAATACCTCTAAAAAGAGTACAAAGTTTCAACATGTCTTTACACCAAAAGAAGCATGTGGCAGCTGCAGCATGTGGTACCTTTTTTTTTTAGAATCACACAGTACGACGAAGACGCCCACAACACACACGCACACTCACACCCTATGAATACACGTACGCAAACCCTACCCCTATGAGCACCTCCGAAGGACTGAGCACCGGCAAATCTGAAGATTCCCAAAGTCACCACTGGCACCTCGTCGTCGACGGGAATGTTGCTTACCACTTAACGTGTAACACCGGTAAATCCTAGGAAAATCCCAGGAAAAGATGCGAGCACCAGGATTTGAACCCTGGTGGGTAGCGTCCCACTGGACCGTCCTACCATTGGACTACAAGCCAATTCGCAGCATGTGGTACCTTGGAAGTGTAATATTTGTTCCAAATGAGCTGTACACAGGGCATGTTCTGCTTACTATAAAATTTATGTAGCTGCTTTAATAAGAGAGCATCATTTTGCAGCCTAAGATTAAGGACCCCAAGTCCACCTTTTTCTTTAGGCTGTTGGATCATAGACCATGCTGCAAGGTTTCCTCCCTTCTTAGTATCATCATTGCCCCTCCAGAGGCAATGCTTTCTGGCTCTATCAATATTTTCTATTACCCCTATAGGAAGTTTGAGGGAGAACATTGCATAGGTTACTGTGGGCGTAAGAATAGAGTTTATCATTTGTAAATGGCCAGAGTAAGATAGGAAGGTTGAAAAAGCAGAAAGTCTTCTTTCAACTTTATCCATTAAAGGTGTTAGGTCCTCCATCCTTGGCTTGGTAGTCCCCATTGGCAAATCAAGGTAAGTGAATGGCATTGTAGCAATCTGACAGCCAAAGTGAGAAGCTAGAATTGCCATGTTTATCATCAGAGACATTAATTGCCACCATAGAGGACTTTGTCAAATTAACCTTTAGTCCTATTGACTCTGCAAAGGTTTCAAGCAATCTTTTAAGGTGCAGAATCTAGTCTAAATCTGCTTTCATGATGATAATTGTATTATCAGCATATTGCACCACTAGGAAATCATTATTTGCATGTGGAATAGGCATAGTGAAATGACCTTCATGATAAGCATTGTTGACCAGAATCTGTAGGAGTTCAGCAGCAAGTACAAAAAGCAAAGGGGAGAGTGGATCTCCTTGCCTAAAACCATTTAAAAGAATGGAAGAGTAACCAGAGGTGAAAAGGAGAGTTATCCAATTGATCCATTTTCCAGGAAAGCCCATAGCTGCCATTACTTCTAATATAGCACCATGCTCCACTGTATCAAAGGCCTTAGCAAAGTCAAGCTTCAGAATGATTATGCTCCTCTTACTCTGCTGACACTGATGGATGTATTCCAAACACCATGCAATACAATCTTGGATAGTTCTTGAGCGAATAAAACCATACTGATTTCCATGTAATAATTGCAAAATTATCTTCTGTAATCTTTCAGCCAAGAGTTTAGTCAACAACTTAATACTGCTATTCAATAAGGATATAGGTCTGAAATCATTCACTATTTCTAGATTGCATATCTTTGGGACAAGAGTGATAAAGGAGTTGTTAATGCTTTCAAGATTAGCATTACAATAAAAAAAGTCCTGACAGAGAGCATAGAAATCATCCTTGATGAGAGGCTATCATTTTTTCATGAACAATCAATCGAAACCGTCAGGGCCTAGAGCTTTATCAGTGGGCAACTGCTTGATGACCTTGTCTATCTCATCTTTTGTGAATGGTGCAATTAAGCTATCCCACTCCACAGACAAAGAGATCAGACTAGGCAGATCAAATAGCATACTTGGCTGTAGGGTAATTCCCATTCTATTTTTATAGGCCAACAGAAGAAGTGTTGCCTTGCTCTCATGATCAGACACCATATTACCATGCTCATCCTTTAGCTGAGTGATTGTATTTTTCCTATAAGATGTTGTTGCCATTGCATGGAAAAAATTTCTACATTCATCCCCAAACCTCACTCTATTGTTAGTGTACCTTTTCCTCCAATAAATATTCTTATATCTTAATAAGGTTTGTAAATGTTTCTTAATTATTAGCCGAAGGTTCCATTCTGGCAAAAAGAGAGGCCTACAGTCTTCAAGAGAATCTAAGTAGAAGATCACTTTGTTACAAGTGGCTATCAGACTAGAGAGGTTGGACAAGTTCTTAATCCATCTTTTCAAGTTATACCTTGTATTCTTGAGTTTTCCAGCCAGGGAAGATGCTGAGTCTCTAAGATTTCTGACTTGTTTTGACCAACCATCCTGAACTGCCTCAAAGAAACCAGGATGCTCTGGCCAAAAATTCTCGAATCTAAAAATATTAGACTTCAGAATAGAGGTTCCAATGACAATTTTGCACGGTATATGATCATAAGTAATTTTCGCCGAAGGTAGTACCATGGAGTTTGGGTAATTCAGGGTCCAGTTTACTGAGGTGAAAAAACAAGTCTAATTGCTCCATCAAAGGGTCCTGCTACATATTACTCCATGTGTAGGCCCTGCCTTTCAGAGGGAGCTCAACAAGCCCTAGGTGACCAATAATGTCATTGCACATTACCACCTGGCTTATTTCTGTTATCAAGTGATCTATAGAAATTAAAATCTCCCAGGAAAATCCAATCCTCATCATCAGCTATTCTGTGTGATCTTAACCACTGAACAAAATTAGAGCGAGAGGATGTGTTGGGAAGTGAAAGATAAGGTCATGCCAAAAGAATGTTTGGCAATGGTGTGGCCCAAGAAAATAGCACTATTCCAGAGAACTAAGATTCCACCCGAAGCACCATTAGAAGGTATGAAGTCAAATTTGTCAAAATGACGTGGTGCAAAATTCTTAATAAGTGGCATATCAAAATTTCATAGTTTTGTTTCTTGCAAGCAGACAATAGAGCAACCACTCTCCTCAATTTTGTCCCGAACAGCATCGTGCTTTTCAGTAGCATTAAGGCCCCTAATGTTCCAACAAAGTACATTCCAATTTCTTGTATTCATGATGAAACAAGGAGGAGAGCAAACAGAAGCTGGGGCCAGCACAGCTTAGGAGAACATACACTCTTCTGGGAACAATATAAATCAGCAGGAAAGAATACACCATGAACATTTTGAGACGAGAGCAACTAGAAGCACAAGTAAGAATACAAAGGTGAGGATCCAGCATCACAAACCACAAGGTCCAAAGTAACAGATCACATAAACATAGGTTCTGAAACACAACCACAGTTTGCCTGATAGCCAAAAGATAAAACATAGAAGTGAGAGGGAGAAGAAAACCATGGGTATTAAGCTTCTGCATTATCATCTGGCATCTTGTTCACCATAAGGGCTTCAAGTGAAACCTCACTCGGAGGCACACTACACTAAATCCCCCAACTCTGAAGAACATCAAGGGGAACTAGAGCTGGGATCACCTCATCTGTAGGTTTTGGAGGGGCCTCCAGGGAGATTGTATCAGAGGATGCAGACTGAGTTTACTGTCTTCTTTTCTTGCAAGGAGTGCCATCCATTTGAATATGCTGAAAACCCTCTATACTGTTGAGTCTTGGGTTTCTCCTGCTATCCACTGTAGTGAGAGGCTTGTTGGGCTTGGTCTTGGACACCACAACAGGGAGGGACAAATAGTCAGCAGGCCGAGGGGGCAAAGAAGTTCCAGTACTTGATGTCACAACATCCAGGAGAGGAGTCAGACATTTTTTAGATGGAACTTGGACCTCTGGCTCAAGTACCTAAGCTTCTGCCATCACTGTATCAGAGTTATGATTAGCTTGTTCCACAACCTGAACTTCCAAAGCTACTTGAACACTTGAACAAAATCTAGCCATAGGTGATTCCTGATGAGTGGATGGTGAATCTGTCTTTGCAGCTGCCCAAAGCTGAATAAGAACTGCATGCAGAGAAGGTTGAAAAGGAACAATGGCAAAAGTATTATCACTTGGACTGAGAGACTCTGTAGCATGTCCCCTGTCAAAACCTAAAGATCCACCTATTCCAGAGTAACCAGCAAAAAAAGCAAAAGTGGAATTGGAGCAACAGTAAGCCTCTGAAAAGCCAGGGATTCCATGATCCAAAAGGACTACTGAGGATGAATTTGCAAAGAAACTGCAGAAGAGACCTCTGAAGAGGATGATGAAGTGGAAGAACTGCCATAGTTACCAGCAAACACATCCTCCACATTAAGTGTGATATCAGGGCCAATGGCCCTCAGGTAATGGGCTGAGGAACCTGACAGGTCAAAAGAAATGGATCTTGTTGCTGATCATCTTTTTGAATCTGTTGATTGTCATTTTCAGCTTGGGCATCCTCAGGCCAATCATCCCAGCCATTCCATCCAGCAGCCCCCATACCAACTTCAGCCGGCTGAGGAAGCAGCTCATCCTGAACATCAGCCATGTTGTCTACACGGAGACCAAAATCCTGAATAACAGCCCCTGCAGCACAATGCTAATCCTGTTGCCAGCCTTGAGGAGCATTGGGGTTGGCCTCATTGACAGTAGCATTTATTGGGTGGGGGTTTGCATCAAAGGGGACAGGATCTTCATCTTGTGGGAAGCCATCAAGAAATTGACCATTTAAAATGTAGACAGGAACAGACCAAGATTTGCCCATTCCACCCAAAAGAGAACCTTGAGACACAACAAGGCTTCCCATAAGAACTCTAGACTTATTTGGGCCTTCCAACCAAGAAATCAGGCGACCAAAGGGTGCAACAGCTGCCCTGACAAATTCTAGCAGTTGATAATGTAGAGGAAACCCCAATAACATAACCCAACTCTCTCTAATATATGGGCACGAGCAAAGATTCCTGGCCTCATCATGTTTAAGAACCCAAAGTAAACCATGATCAAACTGAATTGGTGATGCATGAATCAAATGTTCCCTCTGAACTGGATCCTCAAACTAGAAAAGCCCTAGCCCCATTGGCGAAGTGAATGCAGAAACAACTCTCATTGGGAAATCTTGCTGAAGAAAACCAACCACATCATGGATTATTTCTTGCACTTGTGCCGGGAGAGGTTCCAGTTCGAGCATTAGGATAGCATATTGCTCATGACGACGAGGCAGCTCTCCACCTAGAGCAACCCGAGCACGAGCCGGCCGCTGCCAACCATGTTCCACTTGAAAACCAGCAGGGACGAAAAGCATAGTGTAACAAGGGAATTTCGCCATTGATGGTTCCTGTGAGGTGAGTGGTGAAGTTGGGGACGATGGGGAGGAGTGCAATGACGGTGGTGGTGAAATCGGCGATCGGGGGTGCACTGTAGTTTGGGGAAGATGGAGAGTCACTAGGAAGGTGCGGATCCTCAGAGACAGACGCACCAAAAATGGGGCTGGTAGTCTTCGGAATGGGCTCAACAAGAGTAGAATCAGGGCCCAAAATAGGAGTACTAGTTTCTTTCGGAGCCCAAAAAATCTTGGGCTTAGTCTTGGTGAGACACCAGCGGGCTTCATGACCAAAGTTAAAGCATAACTTGCAACGCCATGGACCTGAACAGATCCGGGCCTAATGCCCACATGCCAAACATTTTGCACAAAGTACCTCCGGATTTGAAATTTGAATGTTGTCAGCTGCCGAATCAGTGGGTGAATGAGATGCCATGAACTTCGGACCTGAAGAGAGAATTTCTGAAGAACCAAGATCATGACAAAGTTTCCCAAACACTCGAGAAATCTAAACAAACATGGGAACCAAAAAAGCACCAATACGAATTGTATCTGGGGTAGTTTGTGGACGATGCTTGGTAATCGGAGAATCTTGCACTAGTTTATTAGAGAAAATGAACACGTCAAAACACTCGAGAAGAACCAGTTGAACGAGATCTCTTATGCTTCTGAGAATGAACATAGGTCCATTCACATTGTTGTTCTTGTTCCCACAAGAATTTTTCTCCTTCCCAATGAGGAGCATCATTGCTCCATAGATGAAAGTAAGCATCAAATCAAGGGCCAATGAAATTCTATAAATTATAGACAAAAAAACCCAACGGCCTTGCATGAGACAAAGAAATGGAAATGCCAATCACTTTGAAAAGAAACATGAAAACCATCAGCAGAACCGCCCAAGCATGATTGCAGCATGAGAGCAACTGAAACCTCAGTTAAGCGAATGGTGAAACAATAAAAAATTGCCAACAGAAAGAAGGATCCATCAGGTATGGAGGAGGGGTGGTGTACCGATTTGCCAAGTTGAAGCCTAACATCTTCCTGGAAAGCTTTGCCCAGAGAGAAATCCAACTTCTCGCAAATCAGATCCCTGTTCTCCTCCATGTGAAAGTTTTCTAAGAGAAGTATCTAGGGAGAAAGAACCAAGAGGTGATCGCCATGGGAATCGCCAAGGCGAGTCGTGCTGTGGCGTGTTGGCTCCTGAGCCATGGAGTGAGAAGCGGATGGCGCACTAACGACTGGTTCTGATGCCGAGAGTGTACTCTGAGGTGGTACGACACGAGGCATGTCGGTGTTTACCGCTAAACCTGCTTAGGGATACCCTTAGTAGTAGGGTTTGTAGGTAGGGATTGACGGCTCTGGAACTCGATGGTGCAAGGAACACAACGATTTAGATAGGTTCGGGCCGCGAGTTGCGTACCTACATCCTGTGTGGTGGTTTGTATTGCCTTAGGTGTAGACGTGTTTCGAGGGGGTCCCTGCCCGCCCTTATATATCCTAGGGGACAGGATTACATGGAAAGTCCTAGATGAGTACAGTTGGAGTCCCTCTACAACACGATCGGGTAGTTTCCTTGTACTGCAGCTAGTTCTACGCCTATTTGGGTAGTTACAAAAGAGGTAAGGTACATCCATGAGCTATCCCTTACTCTAGAACATTCTATGTCTGTAAGCAGTCCCGATCCCCAGGTCTGACAAGCCCCCGAGCTCTTCGTAGCCGAGTCCTGCAGGCGTCGAGTACTTGGCTAGGCGTCTTCAAGTTCTTTGAGTAGTTAGAACATCCTTCTAGTTGCTTCTGACTCTTCCTTCAGATACGTCGAGTGGTCCTTCAAGTACTTCCATTTGCTTCGAGGCTGTGAGGTGCTCAAGCCCCGAAATCTTGATCATATATGGTGCGCGAAGTACTCGCGCTCCATATGGAGTAGCCCCCGAGCCTTAGGTTAAATCATAGAATCAGGCTAAGGGTCACTTCAGTCTTTTTCTTCTTCTTTATTTTCCAAAAAAATTGAAAAATAAATCTCTGATACATATATTCCGCAGCCCCCAAGTCTTGAATTTAAATCCCTCCATTTAGATTTAAGAATCAATGTAAACTCATGGCAAAAACTGAAAACTTCCCTGAGAAGGAAAGAATCCGTTGGCATCACAAATATTCACAAAATTGCCCCTGAAGACCGTATAAAGCCGGTTGAAAACTTCCAAGGGTTTCACCCCTTGAACTCCTGGCCGCCGTCAAACTCAGATTTCACTTTTGCCTCTTCTCAGTCAAAATCCAAAAGCCCCTCTCGTAGCTCCCGAGCCAAAACTCGTGACTTTGAGATGGCTCCCAAGAAGAATAAATCCAAAGTTGATGAAGGAACTGTCACCAATATGTCCACAGGTTGGCGTAAAAGCAAGATGTCTGAATCATTGGTTCGGGAGTTGGAGAATATGTGTCTCCTCCAAGAGCAGGGCGTAAGCCAATGGCGCGCTGGTGAAGGAGAAGATTACCCCATGGAAGGTACCCTTTAGACCATTATGTTTCGCGATTTTGTAGAATGTGGTCTCACTCTCCCCGTGTCAGATTTTTTCTATAGACTTCTTAAGTTTTGGGGAATTCAGTTACACCATCTCACTCCCCAATCCATCTTGCATCTTTCAATTTTTACTCATTTCTGTGAGGCATTCCTTGGACTTCTCCCTCATTTCCATCTTTTCCAACATTTCTTCTTGTTCCAATCCCTAATGCCGCCAATCCCGCCATCGTTGGGGGATGTGAATTGGTACTCCGCCCTGAGAACCGAGGCGAGTACTTGGCTTATGAGCCGTCAGGTCAAGGAGCCGAATGGAAGAAATTCTGGTTCCTTGTTGAGAACTTTGAATCCCCTCTTCCAGAAAGGGCTGCTGGTGCCCCCCAAGTCCAGGAGAGCTGGTCAAGTAGAGGATCTGGTGGCAAGCAAGTTGAAGCCATTCTTCGTGCGATTGCCATTATTATGAAAAAAGGAGTCACTGGAGATCATGTGGTCTTCTCATTTATCAGTCGCCGGACGTAGCCTCTCCAGCTACGAAAGCACCCTGCCTTTAGATATGAAGGTACACTGGATCCCACTAGGATGTCCTCAGAACCATTGGTGCAGTCTGAAGTAATAAATAGATGCTGCAAAGTACTCGATAAGTTCGACAAGTCTTTGACGCTTCCAACACTCTTCTCGGCACAAAATCCTCCCGAAAATGCCTGGGTACGTGCTTTGGATACCATGTCGAGTACTTGTAGTTAACCAGTTTTGATCTTCTGACTAAGTATTGGCTTCTTTCTGCAGAAGAATTATAAATCCTGGTATTGTATGCCTCCAACTTTTGCAAATGCTGATTCTGATGACAGCAAGAAAAGAAAGGTGGCTCCTGGATCAATGTTGCAGAGGAAAGTTCCTTGTCTCGATGCCGGTGAGTAAGTATATAATATTTTGTTGATTGTATCCCATTTGCCTTAGCTTTCTTATTCAGAATCTTACTTGGCTAGGGTCCAACATCTTTCGGCGCATGAAAAAGATCAAATCCAAGACTTTCGCAACTGGGTGTCAAGTGGTTCGGAATAAACTAGTAGATCAGCCCCCGATTCTCCTGTAATTGGGTTGATCGAGACCCCGACTGCCAGTTTCCTGAGTGCAGACACAACTGAGAAACCGAGTGAACCAAGCCCTAAAACATCTGATACTCCCGCAGCTGCTGAAGGAGTTTCCAAAGCTGGCGGATCTGGGAGTAGTTGAGCAAAAGGGTTAAAAGGTCCTTTCGTTCGACTGGTACCATTCCAGTCTATGCCTCAGTCGGCCCAAGAAGAGCTGGGAAAGGAACTATTTGATGATCCACTGTTGTCTCTAGACAATATGAAGAAACTTGCAGATTGTATGCAATGGAGCTTTAAATTCACCAAGGTGAGTCTTCTTCCATTACTCGTCTTTATTGAGTAGTTGTTGATGTCTAACCAGATTCGCCTTGTATATCTCAGGATGTAGCCAATCGATTTTTCTTGAAGTCTCATGCTTCATATAAGACTGTAGACAATCGGAAGATCTTAGAGGAGCGAAAGATCATGATTGCCAAACGACTGGATGAAGCTCTTGTTGCTCGGAACAAACTTTATGAGGCCAGTCAACAGCATCATCTAGAGATTTGTGACATGAAGCACCAGATTAAAGACCTTGAGGAAGAAAGATCAAAGCTTCAAGAAGAAAATTCCAGGCTTTTGAAGCAATTGCAGACTGCTCAAGCCTGTAAGCACTCGATCTTTTGTCCTAATTTTGCTTTGTCATATCAATATCTGAGATATCTTCCCATCAGGTTCTCCGGAAGGCCATACTCGACTAATAGCAGTAGCTCAAGCTCTTGTGGATGTGGTTGATACTGAAGAAGAGTCATCAAGTAGCAAGTCCTTGGTGGAGCGTTTGGAAGAAGCTCCCCAAAAAAATTTTGACGTTATGACGGCTACTTCCAAGAATTATCTAACCCACATGATAGGAGTTGTCAAGTTATACTTGCCTCAGTTTAATTTAGCTCCGATAGCTAAAGGAATAGCTCCCAGTTGCTCTGATGAGAAATTCCGAGAGTATTGTTGTAACACCCTAATTTAAATTTCAGCATTTAATAATAAATTTAATTGGCTTTATTTAAATTTCTAAGGTTTATTGTGTTTAGTTGGCATTTAATCTAATTTTTGTTCCTTAAGTAATTAAAATTTATCATAGGTTTAATTTTTTTGTGTTGCATTCATGCTGGTGCATGGTTTTGTTTTGTTTGTTTGTATAGGAGTTTGAATTCAAATTCAATTGAATTCAAATAATTTTGAGTTGAGGGGAAAGGAAAAGAAATAGAAAAGGGAAAGGAACCCAAAAGAACCAACCCAACAACCCAAACCCGCGGCCCACTTCTTTTCTCCCGAGCCCAGCCCAATCCGCTCCGGCCCAGCGCCTCAGCCAGGCGTGCCCACACTCCTTCCCAAGCCCAGCTCGCGCTGGCCTGCTTCTGCAGCGCCCACTCTCGCGCGTCGCCCCTCCACTCCGCCTGGCCCACCTGCCAGCGCTGGGCCCACCCGTCAGCCAGCCCTGCGCTCTCCCGCGTCCCCGTCCCCGCCGCTAACCAGCCTGGCCCACCTGGCAGTTTCGTCTTCCCCGCACAACCGCCCGCCTGCGATCCCCGGCGAAGTCCACACCGTGATTTCCCCGCCCGGGCGTGCACGCCAAGGGTGCTCCGCCGCCCTATAAATACCGCCCGCGGACCCCCCAGCACCCTCCTCCCATCCGCAGCCGCCACCGTAACCCTAGCTCGCCTGCGTAGCTTCGCCGAGCCGCCGCTCCCCTGCACCGCCGTGGCTGTGCCTCCCCGCTGCACGGCATACTCTCCAGAGCCATGTAGGGGCCTCACCTTGGCGCCAGGAACAACTCCCAGGCCTCCGCGCACGGCCCCGGCGACTGCAGCGACCGGAATCACGCCGTAACTCCATCGCCGGTGAGTAGAGCCGCCGTCAAAATCCCTCAGTTCCTTTAGTAATCCGGCCGCCCTGAGCCCCGTATCTCCTTCGCAGAACCTCCGCGCGTCGGTCAGTGGAGCCCAGAAGCCCGAAGGCACCCTCCTTCAACCTCCTCCGCGGGCTCCACCCCACCTCCGCCGCCGGTCAGCGACGTCGGCGCCCTGCAAGGCCTCCCTGCTCGCCCGGACCCCCTCGGTGAGCCTCAGTACCCCTTTCTCCTCCTTTTGAACTAGCTGCCATGACCAGTAGGTCCTTCCCGAGCCCCGAACGCCGCGCTCCGGCGAGCGCCGCCACGGAAACCCGCCTACGTCGCAGCACGCCCCGCCGCGGACCTCCCCGAGGCCCGCAAAGGCCCCAGGTGGACTACGCGTATCGCGTAGTCCCCTCACGGCCCAGATCCCGCTTGATTCGACCCCAGGAAGACCAAGTTCGGTCTTCTCCGGCGCTGCGCCGCCGCGGGTGTACGCCGCCGGCGCCTTCCGCCGCCGTTCCCCGCCCCTTTTCACTCGGGCCGTTAGATCAGAGGCCAACACCCACGATTAGAACCGGTTTGGATCTGATCTGGACTGTTAGATCCGGATCCTGCGGCCGAAATCCCTGCGTACCGCTTCACCCTTGGATCTTTGCTAAAGAGACCCCGTAGTTCTCTGAAATAAACCCGGCGTCCCTGGTAGTTCAAAAGTGTTTTCAAATCCGCCCCTGATTTTATCGTTTTGACCCCTGAGTTTTTCCCTATTAGAACCCGCCGTCCAGAGCTGTCAGTTTTGCGTTAGCCCTTAGATTTATTGGTTATTTATGTTTTAGTCCTCGATTTTTGCAGAAAACCCCCTGGAACTTAGTTTTTATCGCAGATAAGCCCCTGAACCTTGTTTTAGGCCTAGTTTATGCGTTTTAGCTCCGATTTTAGCGTTCTTTATATCCATGCGATCGTTGTAATGCGTAGAATAGTTTTAGACTAGTTTAATGTGCTGTTTTTATGTATTGATGTATTGTTTCTTAGTTTTTGTTAGTGTTTGCTTGTATGCTTATTTTTTTGCGCATTGTTTTGGCCATGTGTTCGTGAGTAGACGTCGAGCTACTGGAGGAGCCCCAGTACCAGTACCCGGAGCAGCCGTCTTTCGAGCACTTTGAGCAACAGCAGGAGCAGTACGAGGAAGGCAAGTATAACATGAACAACCTATCACTTTTAAATACAATTTCATACTGCATTTTAATACTGTATGCCTATAAGGACTTTCCTAGCCACTTTATATCCTTTGTATATACCTTTGGGTTGCATTTTGGTTAGTTGTGCTAGGTGCCGTGCTATAACGCACTCTGGTCCTTTTTAATTAATTTGATTAATGGTATATGCAACTTAATTCTGAGAGTGACCCTCTGTGTGGCTTGAGTGGTTCACGTCTCGTTAAAATTGGTTTTGTTAGAAACATGGTTTAGGGGGCCAGCACGGTGCTTACTGCTGGGTTGGCCACTCTCCATAAGGACCAGTTCATAGAGCGACAACCTGGGACAACAGCACTACCACAAGACTGGAATGGGACGGTCTTGGCTTACTAATTAGGTCATTTTGGTTCGGGAGTAACTTACCTGCGGGGCAAGAGGGGAGTCGAGCTTCAATGGTCCCTATGCTACAAGGCTGGTCTGTGTTGTCTTGTACCCCCTCGAGGTGGGCCCCATCGTTGCATTGACTGAATCCTTAGCGGTTACACCTTACCAACGTGTCCTTTGTAATGGCCTCGTAGTGAGTTTGCTAGTCATCTCACCTAAGGAAGTGTGATGAACAACTGGCGTAGCTCACGACTTGTGGGTAAAGATGTGCAACCTCTGCAGAGTGTAAAACTGGTATACTAGCCGTGCTCACGGTCATGAGCGGCCCAGATCCTCCTTTTGATTAGTGGCGTTATCTTCCTTTGACGAGGCAGGTTTCCCCGGGTGGCTTGGTTTTGGTTTGGTACTCAATAGTTTCTGAATTGATTCTGATTAATTACTATGTAACTGGGTTAATGGTAACTCATCAACTCGTAGTAAATAGCTTTAATAAAATTTTGCCAAGACTTAAAAGCTAATGCAGTTGAGTCAGCCAACCTTAGAGCCTCATAGTTTGTGTTATACTTGTTGAGTACAAGTTGTGTACTCACTCTTGCCTCTTCTCTTCTTTTTCCTCTGGGTTACGCTACTGCTGCTCAGTTCCTGCCGACACGAGGGAGTTCGTCCAGCGCTACCAGGACTACGAGGACTTCTAGGCATTCGTCTCCCAGTCGACGTCCCTGTGGCGCCCTGCTCAGCTTCGGAGAGCTTTTATCGTATTTTGTACTTCGCTTCCGCTGTATCAGACATCTTTGTCATTAATGTAATAAATAACATTCGTATTTCGATTTATTATGTCTTATTCGTGATGTGTGCTTTGATATACTGTTCATTCTGTTGTATATACGTGTGACTTGATCCTGGCACGTATATGATTGCTCGGTTTATGTCCTTTTATAAACCGAGTGTTACAATTGTAAGGAATCAAAAGTGATTGCGGAGGAAATTCTGAAAAACATGGCAGAGTAGACTACTTGTAACAGCTCTTATAATCTTCAGTGAGCTCTTGTCGTTGTTCATAGCTTGTATCCTGTTGGTGTGCCTTCAGAAGCATAATCTGATACCGTAGGATAAGTATGAACTAGTCGATCAATCGAGTAGAATACCCGCATGGAGTAATCCTTAAAGTTAATCAGTTAGGATGAGTCCCGTTTGGACTATCCAAATAGAAAAAACTTGTAAAGATACCCATAAACTACTCGATCTGGCGAGTAGTGTGTCCTTACCAAGGACTAGAGTAATCCGTAAGACAAAACTGTTAGGTATGAACCCCGTTGGGTTGCCCAAGACGTAAATGTCATAGGGATATCCAAGGCTTACTCGAGCAAGGCGAGTAAGGTGTCCTTTAACCAAGGACTGGAGTAATCCTTAAGGCAAAACTGTTAGGTACGAACCCCGTCGGGTTGTCCAAGACGTAAATGCCAGAAAGATATCCAAAACTTACTCGAGCGAGGCGAGTAAGGTGTCTAACTTGTAAACTGGAGTAACTACTAAGATTGACCTGTTAGGGCGAACCCCGTCGGGTTGCCCAAGATGGACAAAATGTAGTAGTATCTATAACGTACTCGAGCGAGCGAGTAGTTTTGCATTGACAGCAATGATGGAGTACCTCATAGTTGACCTGTTAGGATGAACTCCGTCGAGTTATCCAAGATGGACAACTAGTAAAGGTATCCATTCATCTTCTCGAGCTAGGCGAGTAGGTTGTGCCCTTTAAGGGAAAGGATGCGGCTTGTGTAGTTGTTCTGATGGAAAACTGTGTAAGCTTATCCCGGACTGGTGATGCTATCAGACTGCCTTTAATGTAGTCGATATGTCAATAAGAATCCTCAAAGAAATCAACTGGCACCGGTAACACCCTAATTTAAATTTCAGTATTTAATAAATTTAATTGTCTTTATTTAATTATCTAAGGTTTTATATGCTTAGCCTTGCATTTAATTTAATCTTCTTTCATAAGTAATTAAAATTTTTCTAGGTTTAAACTTGTTTGTGCATTCATGCTGGTGCATAAGTTTTATTTGTTTGAGTGCCTAGGATTTGAATTCGAATTTCAAAATAGGAAAAAAAAACCCAAACCAACCCAGCAGCCCAGCTCTCAGCCCACTGCCGCTCGCTCTCTCTCTCTCTCTGACTAATGGGGCCCACTCGTCAATGTCTCCCTCCTCCTTTCCTTCTTCTTCCCCGTGCCGGCTCCCTCTGCTCCGCTCTCGCCGCGCTCCCTCGCTGTCCCGTGGCCCCGCTACGCCCTGTGCGCACGCCCGAGGCCCGCTGGCTAGCACCTGTGTTCCCCCTTCCTTCTAGAAGCTCTAACACCAGAGCCGAGATCGCGCGAGGCCGTTGCGTGCGATCCGCCTCTTCTGCACGCCCTGCTTGCTGCCGTGATTCCCGCTCCAGCCCCGGGCACGCACGCCCAGATCCCGCTTCGGCCTTTAATTGGCCCCGCGCACCTTCCTGAACCCTACCACGCCACGCCAAGGCCGCCACCAGCCCCAGCACCACTGCCGCCCCGCCATTGTTGGGCAGAGCTCCGTGCGCCACCGCGGCCTCGTCGCTCCGCCGCACCACAGGCCAACCGAGCCACCGCAAAGGCTCCGCCCTGTGCCCAGGATACAGCCCGAGCCCGCTGCCCCGACCTCCAGCCTACACGCGCCAGAATTTCGCCCGAACGCCCTCTCTGGTGAGTTACTCCGCCGCCGCGATTGCTCACCGCCGTTAGGGTCGCTGTAACACCCTAATTTAAATTTCCTATTTAATAATAAATTTAATTGGCTTTAATTAAATTTCTAAGGTTTATTGTGTTTAGACTTGCATTTAATCTAATTTTGATCCTCAAGTAATTAAAATTTATCATAGGGTTAAAATGTTTGTGCATTCATGCTAGAGCATCTCTTTTATTTGTTTGAGTGCTAGGGTTGAATTCAAATTTGAATTTGAATTCAATTAGGTTTGAGTGGTGTTTGAAATAGCAAATAGAAAAGAGAAAGGAAAACCTCAGCCCAAACCCAACCCAAACCAACCCAACAAACTGGCCCAACCCGCTCCCTCCTTCTCCCTCTCCCCGCGGGCCAATTTTGCTTCCCTCCCAGCCAGCCCACCTCCCTTCCGGTCGGCCCAGCTCCAGCCAGCGCTTCCCTCTCCCGCGCCAACAGCCCAGCCCGGTCCGCTCCCTCAACCCGTGCACGCGCGTCTTCTCTCTGTCACCTGGGCCCCGCGCGTCAGCCGCGCCATCCTCGCTCTGTCTCGCTGATCGCCCGGGCCCGCCTGTCGGTTCCTCTGGCTACCTCACGCAACGTCCGCGCGGCATCACCACCGAGATCGCCGGCCTTCCTTCTGGGGCACGCACGCCCAGATCTCGGCCGGCCTTCTTTAAAACGCCCGCGACCCTTGTGCCCTCCTCCCATCTCCGCAGCGCCGCCTCAAACCCTAGCTGCCACCGCATCTTGGAGCTCGGAATGGAAGCCGCCCCTGCGCCGCTGTGTACTCGGCATTCCACAGCGCCTCCACCACCGCAAGCTGACACAGGAGCTCCGCCGTGGGACCCGGATCCTCGCCGAGCTCTCCTTCCCCGACCCCGGTCCCGCTGCGCACGGGGATTCCAGCGGAGGAGCTTTGTCGAGTCACCTCTGCGCCACCGCAATTCCGCCCCTACACCGCCGATTCTCGACTTCTATGCACGGCTACCGCTTCACGAGGGGGTAATGACCACGCCGTGCCCCTTTTCCCCTTTCTTCTCCCACTGCGTGTGCGAAAATTGCTCACCGTGGTTGTAGTGTGCCGTCGGCGCCATTGCGCACGGCGTTCTAGCCCTAAATCCACCGTTCCAGAGCGCCCAGAGGCTTTGATACCTCGCGCTCCCTCTCCTAGGCCTAGCTCCGCTCAAGATCGAGCTCCAGATGGCCGAATTTGGTCGACTCCGAGGAGCTCCGCCGCCGTGCGCCTTAGAGCATGCCGTTCCTTTTGCTGCAGCCCCGCACGAGTCATGCACGGGCTCGCCCGTGCTGCACAGAGCCCTTGCGCACACTTTGCACCCCAGAGCCAGGCCCAGAACCACGCGAACACGCGCCGGTGATGTGCCACCGTGCAGAGCCGCCGCCGCCTTTGCTCTCGCCGCCACGGACCTCCACGAGCCTAGACAAGGCCGCCAGTGGTCTACGCATGCCATGGCGGTGCTCCACGGCAAAAACCAGGCTCGAATCAACCCCTGGAGCATCGGTTTTGCCAACTCCGGCGATCCACGCAGCGGGATTTGCCGACGGCGGGCAAGCGCCGCCGCCCTCACGTGCGGGATGGTTCCCCGCCGTCCGATCCCGAGTGAACGCGTAGGATTAGAAGCTGCGTACTGATCCGATCTGAGCCACCGGATTGTGATCCAATGGCTGAGATCCACCCGTACCCCTTCGGCCTGGCACTTTTGCTTAAGAGTCCCTGAACTCCTTTGAAATAAACCCGTAGTCCAGGCACATTCAAAACTATTTCCAGTTAGGCCCAGAACTTTGCATGGACCCCCCTGAACTTCTTAGAAATCGAACCCGCCATCCAGCCCTTGCCTTTTTGCGAGTTAGACCCTAGATCTACCCATTAATTACGTTTAGGCCCTCGGTTTTTGCAGAAAACCCCCAGAAACTTAGTTTATCTTGCAGAAAAGCCCCTGAACCTTGTTTTAGGCCTATTTTTCGCGTTCTAGCTCAGTTTTTGGTGTTCTTTATGTCCACACGATCGTTGTAATGCGTAGAATAGTTCTAGCTTTGTTTTTCTTGCTGTTTTTATGTATTGTTGTACTGTTTCTTAGTTTTTGCTATTGTTTGCATGTATGTTTATGTTGTGTATTGTTTTTGGCCATGTGTTCATGAGTAGACGTTGAGCTACCGGAGGAGCCCCAGTACCAGTACCAGGAGCTATCTTCTGAGCAGTTTGAGCAGCAGCACGAGCAGTTTGAGGAAGGCAAGTATAACATGAACAACATATCACTTTTAAATACATTTTCATACTGCATTTTAATATTGTATGCCTATAAGGACTTTCCTAGCCACTTTATATCCTTTATATATATCCCTTGGGTTGCATTTTGGTTAGTTGTGCTAGGTGCTGCGCTATAACACACTTGGTCCTTTTTAATTAATTTGATTAATGGTATATGCAACTTAATTCTGGGAGTGGCCTGTTTGAGTGGCTCACGTCTCGTTAAAATATGTTTTGTTAGAAACATGGTTTAGGGGGCCAGCATGGTGCTTACTGCTGGGTTTGTCACTCTCCATAAGGACCGGTTCATAGAGCGACAACATGGGACAACAGCACTACCACAAGACTGGAATGGGACGGTCTTGGCTTACTAATTAGGTCATTTTGGTTCGGGAGTAACTTACCTGCGGGGCAAGAGGGGAGTCGAGCTTCAATGGTCCCTATGCTACAAGGCTGGTCTGTGTTGTCTTGTACCCCCTCGAGGTGGGCCCCATCGTTGCATTGACTGAATCCTTAGCGGTTACACCTTACCAACGTGTCCTTTGTAACGGCCTCGTAGTGAGTTTGCTAGTCATCTCACCTAAGGAAGTGTGATGAACAACTGGCGTAGCTCACGACTTGTGGGTAAAGATGTGCAACCTCTGCAGAGTGTAAAACTGGTATACTAGCCGTGCTCACAGTCATGAGCGGCCCAGATCCTCCTTTTGATTAGTGGGGTTATCTTCCTTTGACGAGGCAGGTTTCCCCGGGTGGCTTGGTTTTGGTTTGGTACTCAATAGTTTCTGAATTGATTCTGATTAATTACTATGTAACTGGGTTAATGGTAACTCATCAACTCGTAGTAAATAGCTTTAATAAAATTTTGCCAAGACTTAAAAGCTAATGCAGTTGAGTCAGCCAACCTTAGAGCCTCATAGTTTGTGTTATACTTGTTGAGTACGAGTTGTGTACTCACCCTTGCCTCCTCTACACTTTTTCCTCTTGTTCTTTTGGGGATACTCTACTGCTGCTCAGTTCCTGCCGACGCGAGGGAGTTCACCCAGAGCTACCAGGAGTACGAGGACTTCTAGGCGTTCGTCTCCCAGTCGACATCCCTGTGGCGCCCTGCTTCCGAGAGTTTCTCGTATATGTTTTTACGCTTCCGCTGTATCAGACATTTTGTCATTAATGTAATAAATAACCGTTCCCGTTCCACCTTGCCTATGCACTGTGCATGCGCGCACGACCATTTGCCACCGCTCCTGTGGCTAGAGCCGCGCGCGAACGCGCACGCCAGTGACTCTTGCTGCGCAAACCCGCCTGCGCCATGGTGCTCCCTGAGTCTCACCGGCCCTTACTGTCGCCTCAGGTGGATCACGCATGATGCATAGATCATGCCTGACCCAAAGCCCAGTCGAAATGACCCCCGGTACATCGAGAATGACGAACTCCGGCGAGCCCCGAGCCGCGCCGCTGAGGGATTAGGCACCGTGTTATCGCCATAAATTAACAGGGTTAATTAATGGGCCGCGAGTAAGTTGGGCTTAATGAAGAGATTGAAGAAGGCTTGCGAATCGGCTCCTGCGCGAGCATTTGGGCCATGTGGGCCGTGTATCATTAGATTTAGTTCAGATTGAGTTAGAGATAGAGTCCGATATGGACACATTAGTTTAGATTGTTTCCCATGTCTCCGGACGATAAATATGTGCCCTATGTTATTCATGAAAGAGAGAGCGTCATCACGTCTCGCAACCAACAACTCTCGGTGCACCGCCACCCCTAATTCTAGGGTTTCATCCAAGTAAGCGCCATGCTGCCCTGATCATTTCCTGCGATCAGGGCAGCATTGTTCTTACTTTTACCTTGGTATTACTCGTACTGAAGCATTTTTGATGGCGAGTAATGCTAGTTATCCTGATGTTCGTAGCATGGCTTTTAGTAGATTCATCGTGCTTTCATTGCCTATCATCTGCGAATATCATGTTGTCTCTGTACAGTCAAGTTTTAATCTTATGCTAATTCTTGTTGCATAGAATTGGTTGCACGGAGACAACACCCTGCTTCTTTTATATCTAGTAGATCTAATCTGTTACGGTTTGTTCTTATACTTGAGAATTGGCGTAATATCTGTTAGATTAGGCCTTGCAAACGGGTTGGTTGATCCGGTGATGTAATAGATGCTTTATCTTAGCCTTGATAGGGATTGTTCCGGGAATCGGCTCTTGCTAGTTCTTAGGCCTCTATTTTGGGTTATGGTTCAGTTATCTGTTACGTTTATTAGGCCTAATCACATGTAGGATATTCTGATCTAACAGTGAAGCTTTTACCGTCATGGGTTAGATTAACTAGATTTAATTGAAGCAGCTTTACGGTTATTTGCTTTATTTATCAATATACGGATGCAAACAGATCCAATCTGACACCGGGACTCGATCGGCTCTTTAAAGCCGATGCAAGAGTTGTCCCGGGGAGCCGACCACGGCTCGAACTTATGTTTCCACGTGTTTGTGTATGCAGGCAAATCATTGCTAGCACGTTCGCACCTTCCTGATCGGGTATAGGTCAGGTGGCACGTCCTGCGTCTTCACAAGCCGCGGCGTGTGCTGGAATTGCGGGCCGTTGACGAGGGAGCAGTGCCTACCAGCGCCCCGGCGACCTCCCGGCTCTTCGTGTTGCCTGTCGCTACTCGCCGGTGGGTTTCAACCGACAACACATTCTGGCACGCCCGGTGGAACCTCCATCAACAACAACGCCCTTTGCAGAGATGACAGGAGCTCCGGACCAAGCACCGGTTCCGCCGGTCACCAAACCTGTCACATATGAAGAGCTGACTCCAGAACACAAGCGAAAATACGATGAAGTCAAAGCTCAGTTTGAAGCCGATCTCATCGGCTCTTTCGAGAGGACCCGCAACCATGGCATCAGGTGGAAGGGGTTCTCACCAGGGGGCGCTCTCGACAACGTTGATCTGTCCGTGCCGTCAGAGGAGCGCACCAGAGCCTTACGCCAGGAGATGAACTACATGGTGGCTCATGCGCTTCATCAGCACTCAGAGAGCCTCGTGAATGAGCTTGAGTGTGTGGCACATCGCGTTGTCCAGGAGGTGATCAAGAACCAGTACTCCCCGTCAGGACCAATCTTGGGGAGTCACAGGGGAGAAGCCTCGCTCCAGTCTAGGCCGCCATTGCCATATTCACTCGCAGCAGTAGGAGAGCAGAGCTCGCCGATCTATGTCGTCTACAAGATCGGCGGTGACCCGGGAGAGGGCCAGTTCCTGAGCGAACCACCTAAGGAGATCTTGCACGGCTACACGTGCGTGTACATACCTGACAATATCAACCCGACACGCACGGGGCAGCTGGTGGGTACAGCTGCTTCAGGAGCAGACGCAGAGAACAGGCATGGCTGGCAAAGTACGCTACCGGGCCGAGTGCTGAGCCCTCGGCCCCAGGAGTTATTAGTGTGGAGCAAGTCAGTGCAATACTAAGAGACCAGTTTGGCATCCTGCCCAAGAGAAAGGCGATCGGCTATTCCAAGCCGTATCCAAGTGACTATGATTTAATCCCGTTGCCACCCAAGTATCGGCTTCCAGAGTTCACCAAATTCAGTGGATCAGAAGGAGCCAGCTCTATCGAGCATGTGAGCCGATACCTGACGCAGCTTGGGATGATCTCAGTATCGGATCCTCTGAGGGTCCGTTTCTTTTCTCGGTGTAACACCCTAATTTAAATTTCGGCATTTATTAATAAATTTAATTGGCTTTATTTAAATTCCTAAGGTTTATTGTGTTAGTCTCGCATTTAATCTAGTTTTTGTTTCACAAGTAATTAAAATTTTCTTAGGTTTAACTTTGTTGATGCATTCATGCTGATGCATTGTTTTAATTGTTTGATTTCATAGGGGTTTGAATTCAAAATTTCTTTTGAATTCAAATAGTTGAGCTTGAGTGAGAAATAGAATAGAAATAGAATTAGAAAAGGAGCCCAAACCCCTAAACCCAGACCCAGGGAGCCCACTAACTCAACCCAAAACCAGCCCGAGCCCAGCTCCCTTTCTTCCTTCCCACGTCCAGCCCAGCCCGCGGCCTCTTCTTTTCCCAGCTGGGCCCGCGTCCCCCTCGCTCCCCCTCACCCCGCACGGCCCACACCTCAGGCCCAGCTCGCGCCAGCCTGCTCCCGCAGCTCCCACTCCCGCGCCCTCAGCCCAGTGGAGCCAACCCCACAGCCCGCTCGCCACGCCCAGCGCACGCGCTCGCGCCAGCGCGGCCCATCTCCGCACGCCCCGCAGCCCGGCCTGCCCCGCGTCCCCGCCGCTGCTTCCGCTGACCAGCCGGGCCCGCTCTCCAGCTTCGTCCCCTTCGCAGAGCAACGAACCGCGCCTGTTTCGCCGGGATCCCCGCCGCGTAACAGCCGGGCACGCTCGCCCAAGATGCCCGGGACTCCTTTAATTGGCCCCGCAGCCCCTGTGCCTCCTCATCCCACCTCCGCCGCCGCCCGAGAACCCTAGCAGCGCCCGCTCGCGCCCGAATCAACCCGGAGCAGAGCTGCAGGTAAGCGGCCGCCGTCCGATTTGCTCACCGTCTTTAACCCTCGGGCCGCCCTGACCCTCAGACCTGCTTCGCAGCAACGCCAAGGCTCGACCTATGGAGCCTGGATGCCCAGAGGAGCCCTCCATCGGCCAGGCCCCGAACTCCGTCCGAGCGCCGCCCGCGACCCTCGCCGCCGTCGCCCCGCCGCCGCGACCTCGACCGCCCCGCGCCCTCGGTGAGCCCCCAGAGCCTCCCTTGTTGCTTTTGCTAGATAGCTTGGCCCGTAGACCGCTTTAGCGCCTAGGACGCCGCACGCCGGCGATGTGCCGCCGCGCCTTCCGCCCCTCGCCGTGGCGAGCCCCGCCCAAGCCCGGCCGAGCCATGCTTTCGCCTCCAGTGGCTTGCGCATGCCACGTGGATGCCAACCGACCCAAGCTCGGGTCAGATTGACCCCCGGAGCGCCGGATGGGCGAACTCCGGCGGCTCCGCGGCCGCGCGCCGCCGCGCTCCGTGAGCAGCGCCGCCGCCCCGCGCGCCCAAATCCCCCCAGCCGTCCGATCCGGGATCTGCGCTCCATATTAGATCAGCCCACCGCGTCGCTCTCAATCGTCGGATCGAGATCCAGCGGCCCACGTTTGCGCGTACCGGTTCGGCCTGTCGTTTTTGTTAAAGAGTCCCTGGACTCTTTGCTATTCAACCCGCGCCCCTGGCTAGTTCAAAACTATTTCCAGTTTAGTCCTGTTTTATTCACATAGGCCCCTGCACTTTCCGGTATTAGTACCCGCCGTCCAGAGCTGTCAGTTTTGCACGATAGCCCTTAGATCTAGTTGTTAATTACGTTTTAGCCCTCGGTTTTAGCAGAAAAGCCCCTGAAACTTTAGTTTTCTTACAAATAAGCCCCTAGAACTTGTTTTTGGCCTAGTTTATGCGTTTTAGCTCCGTTTTAGGCGTTCTTTATATCCACGCGATCGTTGTAACGCGTAGAATAGTTCTAGAGTAGTTTTGTGCGCTGTTTTTATGTATTGATGTACTGTTCTTTAGCTTTTGTTAGAGTTTGCTTGCCTGCTTATTATCATGCTTTGTTTTGGCCATGTGTTCGTGAGTAGACGCTGAGCTACCTGAGGAGCCCCAGTACCAGTACCCAGAGCAGCCGTCTTCCGAGCACTTTGAGCAGCAGCCAGAGCAGTACGAGGAAGGCAAGTATAACATGAACAACCCATCACTTTTAAATACAATTTCATACTGCATTTTAATACTGTATGCCTATAAGGATTTCCTAGCCACTTTATATCCTTTATATATACCTTTGGGTTGCATTTTGGTTAGTTGTGCTAGGTTGCTGCGCTATAACACACTCTGGTCCTTTTTTAATTAATTTGATTAATGGTTTACTTGAACTTAATTCTGAGAGTGGCACTCTGTGTGGCTTGAGTGGCTCACGTCTCGTTAAAAATTGTTTTTGTAGAAACATGGTTTAGGGGGCCAGCACGGTGCTTAGTGCTTGGATGGCCACTCTCCATAAGGACCGGTTCATAGAGCGACAACCTGGGACAACAGCGCTACCACAAGGCTAGAATGGGATAGACTTGGCGTAATAATTAGATCTTTTTGGTTTGGAGTAACTTACCTGCGGGGCAAGAGTAGTAAGCTTCAATGGTCCCTGCTCCTCCGGCTTGGTCTGTGCTTGGATTGCGCTCCTGTGCTTGTACCCCCGGAGGTGGGCCCCATCGTCGCCGACCTAACTCTCGCGGTTACGCCTTACCAACGAGATTCTTTTTAAAGGCCTCGTAGTGAGTCGCTGGCCATCTCACCTAAGGAAGTGTGATGAACAACTGGCGTAGCTCACGACTTGTGGGTAAAGATGTGCAACCTCTGCAGAGTGTAAAACTGGTATACTAGCCGTGCTCACGGTTATGAGCGGCCCAGATCCTCCTTTTGATTAGTGGAGTTATCTTCTTCCGACGAGGGAGGTGCTTCTCGGGGTTTACCTTGGTGGCTTGGTTTCGGTTTGGTTCCCAGTAGTTTCTTAATTAATTCTGATTAATTACTATGTAACTGGGATAATGGTAATTCATCAACTCGTAGTAAATAGCTTTAATAAAATTTTGTCAACACTTAAAAGCTAATGCAGTTGAGTCAGCCAGCCTAGAGCCTCATAGTTTGTGTTATACTTGTTGAGTACAAGTTGTGTACTCACTCTTGCCTCTTCTCTACTTTTTCCTCTTGGCTACGCTACTGCTGCTCTGTTCCTGCCGACACGAGGGAGTTTGTCCAGCGCTACCAGGACTACGAGGACTTCTAGGTGTTCGTCTCCCAGTCGACGTCCCTGTGGCGCCCTGCTTCAGCTTCGGAGAGCTTTATTCGTATTTTGTACTTCGCTTCCGCTGTATCAGACATTTTGTCATTATTGTAATAAATAACATTTGTATTCGCTTTATTATGTCTTTTTACATGATATGTGCTATGATATACTGTTCATTCTGTTGTATATACGTGTGACTTGATCCTGGCACGTATATGATTGCTCGGTTTATGTTCTTTTATAAACCGGGTGTTACAGAGTGGTATCAGAGCCATATCGACTGTAGGACGAAGCCTAGATAGAACTAGTCGAGTTTTAGGACTTCTTCTCACCAATCCTTGTCTGCTGAAACTATTTTACTATTATACCCCTTGACTTCTTTGACTTTTTACCCTTCTTGCCTTGATTTCTCTCTCTGAAGAATAGTTTCGTAGATTTTGGCCTGAATCAGTCATCTGACCATCATGAGCATAGCTAGGTGACCTTTTTATAATAATACGATAGCACGTTCTGCGACGCGTTGTGTTAGTCGAGTCTTTTGCTAAACTCGGCTAAGTCGTGAAAATTGTCTGCTTGTTATTATGCTACATGTTTGATTTGGATTTTTGACTGATTGCATAGCTTAGCAGTTTAAATTTGTTCAAAGAAAATCACTCTGATGTTAAAGTTAACTAATTAATAAAATGAGTTAGATCGTTGGGGGTAAAACAGTCAACTCTATCCTGTCTACTTTATCATGGCTGAGTCTTTTTCCGCAAAGAGTTATCATATCCATCTGAATTTATTCCTGCAATATCCTTACTCGTGAAATCTTTTGTTCAAATCAGATGGTGAACACCAGGAGCACCGGTTCCGGTTCTGGCCAGCAGCAGGGTCAGAACAACCAGGGTACCGGGATCCCGATGCCTCCGCCCTTGACTCCGGAGCAGTACTTCCAGCTCCAGATGCAGATGATGGCTACCCTGAACAACACTGTTCAGGCACTTCAGCAGGCTCACACTCAGCCTCCGCCTCCTCCACCGCCGCAGCCTCGCGACAGGCGTGCTGAGTTCCTGAGGGGTCACCCGCCGACGTTTTCTCACACGTCCGACCCTCTTCAGGCTGACGACTGGCTCCGTGCAGTGCAGCGTCAGCTGGACATCGCCCAGTGCGATGATCGTGAGCGCGTCTTGTACGCAGCAGGACAGCTACGAGGGGCAGCTTTGGACTGGTGGGAGTCCCACCCAGTTCACGACCGCGAGGCTCTCACCTGGCTCCAGTTCAGGGAGCGTTTCCGTAGCCACAACGTCCCCGCGGGCGTTATGAAGATGAAACAGAAGGAGTTCCTTGCACTGAAGCAGGTAATCTTAAATATAATCATTCAGCGGTTTCTTTTGAGCTAATGCCCCTTGCTCTATCCTTATGAATCCGGAGTTAATCTTCCGATATCTATCTGTCTTTGTGAATTCAGGGGACTATGTCGGTCACGGAGTATCGTGATCGCTTTCTGCAGCTTGCTCGCTACGCCCCTGCCGATGTTGCGGATGACCGCAAGAAGCAGGAGCACTTCATGGAGGGCCTTGAGGACTACCTCCAGTACGCGCTGCTCAACCTCCGCTTCGATGACTTCAACCATCTGGTTGACAGCGCGCTCAACACTGAGCGTAAGCACCTGGAGATGGAGGACAAGAAGAGGAAGGTTGTCCCCGTTGCTACCGGCAGCAACACTCGTCCACGACTCCAGCAGCCTCAGCGGTACCAGCAGCAGTACCGGCCTCCTCAGCAGTACCAGCAGAGACCACCGCAGCAGTACCCGCCTCGACAGCAGCAGCAGGCGGGGCAGGGCCAGAGGTTACCAGCACCTCCGGCTCGTACTGCTCTACCAGCTCCACCGGCACCGCAGGCTCCACGTCCGGCAGCTCCTACCGGACAGCAGGCTCAGGGACCTCCTCGCACCTGCTTTCACTGCGGCCAGCCGGGGCACTACGCCAACGCTTGCCCCCGGAAGGCGCAGGCGGGACAGCAGGGGCGCCCAGCTCAGCCCAGGGCGCCACTTCAGGGCAGAGTGAACCACGTGACGGCCGAGTCAGCGGCCGAGGCTCCCAACGTGGTTATTGGTACGTTCATGGTTAATTCATATCCAGCTACAGTGCTTTTTGATACTGGTGCTACGCATTCCTTCATTACTCAGTCTTTTGTCGAGCATCATGGTATTCATACTAGCACATTAAAGAGGTGCCTGTTAGTATCTTCACCGGGAGGACAGTTGAGGTCTCACACTTACTGCCCGAGAGTCAGTGTTTCTTTGAGGGGAGTAGAGTTCTGTACTGATCTGATGGTGCTAGACACCAAGGGCATTGATGTCATTCTAGGAATGGAGACTCTGGCCAAATGGGGAGTTCGGATAGATTGTGCTCAGAGGACAGTCTTGCTATCAGCTTCCAGTGGCCAAGAGGTTGTTATCAGTGCAGTAGAGCCTTCTGGATTTCTTCATCAGATGGAGGCTAGACCCACGGACGGTATTCGCGTGGTGTCTGAATTCCCGGATGTCTTTCCGGATGATCTGCCAGGTATGCCGCCTGAACGCGCCATTGAGTTTTGCATTGATCTCTTGCCTGGCACAGCTCCTATTGCAAAGCGGCCCTACCGTATGGCACCTATAGAGCATGAAGAAGTTAAGAAGACTATTGATGAGTTGCTAGCCAAGGGCTATATCCGTCGCAGCTTCTCTCCTTGGGCTTTTCCATTATTGCTGGTAGATAAGAAGGATGGCTCGAAGAGGATGTGTGTCGATTATCGGGAGCTGAATGCTGTCACTATCAAGAACAAGCATCCACTGCCCCGTATTGAGGATCTCTTTGATCTGCTTCGAGGTGCTCGTATATTCTCGAAGATTGATCTTCGTTCGGGTTATTTTCAGCTGAGGATCCGTCCTGGGGATATTCCGAAGACGGCATTCACCTGCAAGTACGGGCTATATGAGTATACAGTCATGTCCTTCGGCCTGACTAATGCCCCGGCTTTCTTCATGCATCTGATGAACATGGTCTTCATGGATTATCTGGATGTTTTCGTGGTGATCTTTATTGATGATATTCTGATCTTCTCCAAGACAGAGGAAGAGCATGAGGAGCATCTGAGGCTCGTGTTGCAGAGATTGAGAGAGCATCAGCTGTATGCCAAGTTCAGCAAGTGCGAGTTCTGGATTGACGAGGTTCCATTCCTCGGTCATGTTATCTCTCAGGGAGGCACTGCTGTTGATCCGAGCAAGGTGAAGGATGTGCTCGAGTGGGAGACGCCGCAGACAGTGAAGGAAGTCAGGTCATTCTTGGGCTTAGCTGGATATTATCGGAGGTTCATTGAGAATTTCTCCAAGATCGCGAAGCCTTTGACTTCTTTACTGGAGAAAAATGTGGCTTTCGTGTGGACTGATGAGCGTCAGAGGGCCTTTGATGAGCTGAAGAAAAGGTTGACTACTGCGCCAGTCCTGACTCTGCCAGACCAGACGAAGAGGTTCACGGTGTATTGTGATGCTTCGAAGGATGGTCTTGGGTGTGTTCTGATGCAGGAGGGCAGAGTGATTGCTTATGCTTCACGGCAGTTACGTCGGCATGAGCTGAATTACCCCACTCATGATCTTGAGTTAGCCGCAGTTGTGCATGCTCTGAAGATTTGGAGGCATTACTTGTATGGACAGCGGTGTGATATTTACACTTGATCACAAGAGCCTCAAGTACATTTTCACGCAGAATGAGCTGAACATGCGGCAGAGGAGATGGTTAGAGTTGGTCAAGGACTATGATCTGGAGATTCACTATCATCCGGGCAAGGCCAATGTTGTAGCAGATGCTCTGAGCAGAAGAAGTTATGTCAACATGGCCGTGGCTTTCCAGATGCCTCCAGAGTTATGTGAGGAGTTCGAGCAGTTGAGTCTGGGCTTCTTGCATCATACTTCCAGTGCAGCATTTGAGGCAGTATCGACTCTAGAGTCAGAGATCAGGCAGCATCAGAAAGATGATGAGAAGCTGCAGGAGATTCGTGAGTTGCTCAAGAAGGGCAAGGCTCCTCATTTTAGAGAGGATGATCAGGGTACCTTGTGGTACAAGAACCGGATCTGTGTGCCAGATGTGAAGGATCTTCGGAAGTTGATTCTGAGTGAGGCCCATGATACAGCTTACTCTATTCATCCGGGCAGCACGAAGATGTATTATGATCTGAAGGAACGTTTCTGGTGGTATGGGATGAAGCGTTCAGTGGCAGAGTACGTGGCTATTTGTGACACCTGTCAGCGTGTCAAGGCTGAGCATTAGAGGCCAGCAGGTCTGTTACAGCCTTTGAAGATTCCAGAGTGGAAATGGGAAGAAATCACTATGGACTTCATTGTTGGATTGCCTCGTACTCAGAAAGGGTACAACTCCATATGGGTAGTAGTGGATCGTCTGATGAAAGTTGCTCACTTCATTCCAGTGAACACTACTTACTCCGGTGCTAGACTTGCAGAGTTGTACATCTCTCGGATTGTCTGCTTGCATGGTGTGCCCAAGAAGATCATATCTGACAGAGGGTCTCAGTTCACTTCTCGGTTTTGGGAGCAGCTCCATGATTCGTTGGATACGAAGCTGCGTTTCAGTACGGCTTATCACCCTCAGACCGATGGGCAGACAGAGAGAACCAACCAAGTGTTGGAGGATATGCTGAGAGCTTGTGCTATTCAGTATGGTACCAGTTGGGATAAGTGCCTGTCATATGCTGAGTTTTCGTATAACAACAGCTATCAGGCCAGTCTGAAGAAGTCTCCCTTTGAGGCATTGTATGGCAGAAAGTGCAGGACTCCTCTCTATTGGGATCAGATTGGTGAAAAGCAACTCTTTGGCCCTGAGATCATAGATGATGCAGAGCAGATGGTTCGGGCTGTGCGAGAAAATCTGCGGATTGCACAGAGCAGACAGAAGAGTTATGCAGATGGCAAACGGAGAGACCTGACTTTCAGTGTCGGTGATTATGTGTACCTGAAGGTGTCTCCGATGAGAGGAATCCGCAGATTTAATGTCAAGGGAAAGTTAGCACCTCGTTATGTGGGGCCATTCAAGGTGCTAGAGCGGAAAGGCGAAGTTGCTTATCGCCTGGAGTTACCTCTCAGCCTCTCAGGAGTTCATGATGTCTTCCATATATCTCAGCTGAAGAGGTGTCTGCGAGTACCCGAGGAGCAGGCACCCCTGGATGGAGTCGATGTCCAGGAAGATTTGACTTATACTGAGCATCCGGTGAAGATTCTGGAGACGTCAGAGAGGGTTACTCGGAACAAGCGCATCAAGATGTGCAGAGTTCAGTGGAGTCATCACAGTGAAGCTGAGGCTACTTGGGAGCGAGAAGATGAGTTGAAGAAGACCTATCCAGATCTCTTTGCTAGCCAGCCCAGCTAAATCTCGGGGACGAGATTTCTTTAAGGGGGTAGGGTATGTAACACCCTAATTTAAATTTCGGCATTTATTAATAAATTTAATTGGCTTTATTTAAATTCCTAAGGTTTATTGTGTTAGTCTCGCATTTAATCTAGTTTTTGTTTCACAAGTAATTAAAATTTTCTTAGGTTTAACTTTGTTGATGCATTCATGCTGATGCATTGTTTTAATTGTTTGATTTCATAGGGGTTTGAATTCAAAATTTCTTTTGAATTCAAATAGTTGAGCTTGAGTGAGAAATAGAATAGAAATAGAATTAGAAAAGGAGCCCAAACCCCTAAACCCAGACCCAGGGAGCCCACTAACTCAACCCAAAACCAGCCCGAGCCCAGCTCCCTTTCTTCCTTCCCACGTCCAGCCCAGCCCGCGGCCTCTTCTTTTCCCAGCTGGGCCCGCGTCCCCCTCGCTCCCCCTCACCCCGCACGGCCCACACCTCAGGCCCAGCTCGCGCCAGCCTGCTCCCGCAGCTCCCACTCCCGCGCCCTCAGCCCAGTGGAGCCAACCCCACAGCCCGCTCGCCACGCCCAGCGCACGCGCTCGCGCCAGCGCGGCCCATCTCCGCACGCCCCGCAGCCCGGCCTGCCCCGCGTCCCCGCCGCTGCTTCCGCTGACCAGCCGGGCCCGCTCTCCAGCTTCGTCCCCTTCGCAGAGCAACGAACCGCGCCTGTTTCGCCGGGATCCCCGCCGCGTAACAGCCGGGCACGCTCGCCCAAGATGCCCGGGACTCCTTTAATTGGCCCCGCAGCCCCTGTGCCTCCTCATCCCACCTCCGCCGCCGCCCGAGAACCCTAGCAGCGCCCGCTCGCGCCCGAATCAACCCGGAGCAGAGCTGCAGGTAAGCGGCCGCCGTCCGATTTGCTCACCGTCTTTAACCCTCGGGCCGCCCTGACCCTCAGACCTGCTTCGCAGCAACGCCAGGGCTCGACCTGTGGAGCCTGGACGCCCAGAGGAGCCCTCCATCGGCCAGGCCCCGAACTCCGTCCGAGCGCCGCCCGCGACCCTCGCCGCCGTCGCCCCGCCGCCGCGACCTCGACCGCCCCGCGCCCTCGGTGAGCCCCCAGAGCCTCCCTTGTTGCTTTCGCTAGATAGCTTGGCCCGTAGACCGCTTTAGCGCCTAGGACGCCGCACGCCGGCGATGCGCCGCCGCGCCTTCCGCCTCTCGCCGTGGCGAGCCCTGCCCAAGCCCGGCCGAGCCATGCTTTCGCCTCCAGTGGCTTGCGCATGCCACGTGGATGCCAACCGACCCAAGCTCGGGTCGGATTGACCCCCGGAGCGCCGGATGGGAGAACTCCGGCGGCTCTGCGGCCGCGCGCCGCCGCGCTCCGTGAGCAGCGCCGCCGCCCCGCGCGCCCAAATCCCCCCAGCCGTCCGATCCGGGATCTGCGCTCCATATTAGATCAGCCCACCGCGTCGCTCTCAATCGTCGGATCGAGATCCAGCGGCCCACGTTTGCGCGTACCGGTTCGGCCTGTCGTTTTTGTTAAAGAGTCCCTGGACTCTTTGCTATTCAACCCGCGCCCCTGGCTAGTTCAAAACTATTTCCAGTTTAGTCCTGTTTTATTCACATAGGCCCCTGCACTTTCCGGTATTAGTACCCGCCGTCCAGAGCTGTCAGTTTTGCACGATAGCCCTTAGATCTAATTGTTAATTATGTTTTAGCCCTCGGTTTTAGCAGAAAAGCCCCTGAAACTTTAGTTTTCTTACAAATAAGCCCCTAGAACTTGTTTTTGGCCTAGTTTATGCGTTTTAGCTCCGTTTTAGGCGTTCTTTATATCCACGCGATCGTTGTAACGCGTAGAATAGTTCTAGAGTAGTTTTGTGCGCTGTTTTTATGTATTGATGTACTGTTCTTTAGCTTTTGTTAGAGTTTGCTTGCCTGCTTATTATCATGCTTTGTTTTGGCCATGTGTTCGTGAGTAGACGCTGAGCTACCTGAGGAGCCCCAGTACCAGTACCCAGAGCAGCCGTCTTCCGAGCACTTTGAGCAGCAGCCAGAGCAGTACGAGGAAGGCAAGTATAACATGAACAACCCATCACTTTTAAATACAATTTCATACTGCATTTTAATACTGTATGCCTATAAGGATTTCCTAGCCACTTTATATCCTTTATATATACCTTTGGGTTGCATTTTGGTTAGTTGTGCTAGGTTGCTGCGCTATAACACACTCTGGTCCTTTTTTAATTAATTTGATTAATGGTTTACTTGAACTTAATTCTGAGAGTGGCACTCTGTGTGGCTTGAGTGGCTCACGTCTCGTTAAAAATTGTTTTTGTAGAAACATGGTTTAGGGGGCCAGCACGGTGCTTAGTGCTTGGATGGCCACTCTCCATAAGGACCGGTTCATAGAGCGACAACCTGGGACAACAGCGCTACCACAAGGCTAGAATGGGATAGACTTGGCGTAATAATTAGATCTTTTTGGTTTGGAGTAACTTACCTGCGGGGCAAGAGTAGTAAGCTTCAATGGTCCCTGCTCCTCCGGCTTGGTCTGTGCTTGGATTGCGCTCCTGTGCTTGTACCCCCGGAGGTGGGCCCCATCGTCGCCGACCTAACTCTCGCGGTTACGCCTTACCAACGAGATTCTTTTTAAAGGCCTCGTAGTGAGTCGCTGGCCATCTCACCTAAGGAAGTGTGATGAACAACTGGCGTAGCTCACGACTTGTGGGTAAAGATGTGCAACCTCTGCAGAGTGTAAAACTGGTATACTAGTCGTGCTCACGGTTATGAGCGGCCCAGATCCTCCTTTTGATTAGTGGAGTTATCTTCTTCCGACGAGGGAGGTGCTTCTCGGGGTTTACCTTGGTGGCTTGGTTTCGGTTTGGTTCCCAGTAGTTTCTTAATTAATTCTGATTAATTACTATGTAACTGGGATAATGGTAATTCATCAACTCGTAGTAAATAGCTTTAATAAAATTTTGTCAACACTTAAAAGCTAATGCAGTTGAGTCAGCCAGCCTAGAGCCTCATAGTTTGTGTTATACTTGTTGAGTACAAGTTGTGTACTCACTCTTGCCTCTTCTCTACTTTTTCCTCTTGGCTACGCTACTGCTGCTCTGTTCCTGCCGACACGAGGGAGTTTGTCCAGCGCTACCAGGACTACGAGGACTTCTAGGTGTTCGTCTCCCAGTCGACGTCCCTGTGGCGCCCTGCTTCAGCTTCGGAGAGCTTTATTCGTATTTTGTACTTCGCTTCCGCTGTATCAGACATTTTGTCATTATTGTAATAAATAACATTCGTATTCGCTTTATTATGTCTTTTTACGTGATATGTGCTATGATATACTGTTCATTCTGTTGTATATACGTGTGACTTGATCCTGGCACGTATATGATTGCTCGGTTTATGTTCTTTTATAAACCGGGTGTTACACTCGGTCTCTCACGGGTTCAGCCTTCGGATGGTATACATCACTGCCTTCAGATTCGATCCGGACTTGGAGGCAGCTGGAAGATCAGTTTCACACCCAGTATCATTCAGAAGCTACTGAAGCCGGGATTGCAGACCTTGCCCAAGTCAGGCAGAAGCGAGGAGAAAGTGTCTCAGAGTATGTGCAGCGCTTCCGAGTGGTCAAGAACCGATGCTACACGTCACGCATAACAGAAAAGGAGGCAGTTGATTTGGCTGTTCTGGGACTCGCTAAGCCGATAAAGGATCTGGCTTTTCAGTTGGAATTTACCTCGCTGGCACACATGGTGCAGAAGCTCACGACGTATGAACACTATCACCCGGACCTGTACCAGGAAAAGTTCAAGCGCCATGTTAATATGGCCCAAGCTGGTGATTCCGATGATTCTGGCGAGGAACAAGAAGTGGCTGTCGCAGAGTGGACCCGGGGGGCAAACCCCGTCCCGTGCAAGTGGGTCAGACAGTAGGGGCTTGTGAAGGGCTTTGACTTTGACGTGGCCAAGGCAGAGCAGATAATTGATCTACTGCTCAAGGAAAAGCAGTTGAAGCTCCCAGAGAATCATAAGCTGCCGACGGCACAAGAGCTGCAGGGAAGGCTGTACTGCAAGTGGCACCACTCATTCACCCATGCCACAAACGACTGCAAGGAGCTGCGTCGGCAGATCCAATCGGCTATCAAGCAAGGCCAATTAATTCTGGCTCAACACACGATGAAAGTGGACAGTCAACCTTTCCCGCAAGCTAACATGGTAGAGCTGTCGGATCTTGGACCTGAGAGCCAGAATTTGGCATTTCAGATCAACATGGCAGGACCCGTGCGCCGCCGTGACGAGCAGAGGAAAGAGGCCGCTTCTGGCAAACGGCCCCAGAATGAACACAAGCTAGAATAGCAACATGTGACTGAGGAGCAAGTGCGTCACATCCGCAATCAGCTCCCAGCTTCTAATCAGCTTCTGGAAAAGTACCAGTACCAGTACAAGTTGCGCCACCAATACGAATCGGAAGAAGATGAGTACAAGTGCCGCACAGGAAGGATGCTGGGGAGACGCCAGGCTATACAAGACCACTGGCATTGCCCATTCTTTAGGTACTGTTGGAATTCCAGCATGAGCTGATTACCTACTATAGATGATTGCTTGGAGTGCAGGCCTCAGGGACGCCAGCAAGGCGAGACATCAGTGTTCCAGCGCTTAGGGCCTAGAACACGTCACGATGACCGTGTAAGGCGGCCATCCAGGGTTGATCTCGATCCAGAAGAGGAAGATAAGTACCACCGTCCATGATGGTGTCCTGACGGGCTCAGCCGATCGCAGAAGCGCAGAGTGCAGCGCCTACGCAATCTCGAAGAGGCGGAAGCGAAGTACCTTGACGTGCTGAGGAAGGCGCGTCCAGACCTCGCGGAGCAAGTCAGGCACCCGCGAAGGATAGAAAGGCGCCCTCCAAGGAAGGAGTGGTGCCCCAAGCAGCCAAGAGCCGATGACAAGCCATCGGCTGATGTGAACATGGTGTTCGTACTCCCGTCGGAGTTTCGGGCGCCCCAACCGGAGGAATTGGCCATCGCGCAGCTGGATCTCGGCCCACAGCCGATCATCTTCGAGAAGCCCAAGCAGAAAAGCTACAAGCACCTGAAAGGATTGTATCTCAAGGGTTTCATTGATGGCAAGCCTGTGAACAGGATGTTGGTCGACACTGGCGCTGCAGTCAACCTGATGCCGTACTCGGTGCTACGCCGGCTGGGTCGTTCCACTGCTGATCTTATCAAGACCAATGTGATGCTCAATGATTTCAACGGTCAGCCATCGGAGGCACATGGTGTCCTAAATGTGGAGTTGATAGTTGGCCGCAAGACCGTTCCAACGTCTTTTTTCATCATCAACAGTAAGAGTACGTACACAGTGCTGCTTGGGAGGGATTGGATTCACGCCAATTGTTGCGTTCCTTCCACGATGCACCAGTGTTTGGTCCAGTGGGATGGCGATGAAGTGGAGGTGGTCCGTGCAGATGACTCCAGCGAGGTTTCGCTCGCAGACATGAACGCCTGGGACGCAGAAGGGCAAGAGCCGATCTCAGGGATCGCGCTGGAAGATTGTGATCGGATCGGAGCGACAAAAAACGGGTTGAGGCTGGTCTTATCCACTGGCCTCACAGAGTAGACGCATCCTGGCAAGCTACGGAATCCAGCAAGATTAGAGAGGCCGGTCCCAGCGACCGGCCCCAAAAAATGATAAGTAATATATGTGTGGAGTTAAAGTTGTTACATCATGTACAAACAATGGCCTGTTCCGTTAGCTGGCCAGTTAATGTAGAGACAGCCGACCCGTGCGGTCGGCCGAAAATTTTCTTTCGTCATCTCCCCATGTTTGCTGTCGACGTGGTAGATGATGACGAGTCGCCTGCGTCCACAGTCGATTTAACAGGCGATGGCAAGTTGGGGTACGGGTTTACATCAGCTGACGATTTGGAGGAAGTCGATATTGGTCCCGGGGATAAGCCACGACTAACATTTATCAGCAAGAAGCTAGACCCAAGCCTGCGTGAGCCGATGATTGCACTTTTGAGGGAATACCGGGATTGTTTTGCATGGGATTATACTGAAATGCCTGGTCTGGACAGAAGCATCATTGAATATCGGCTCCCGCTTAAGAAAGGGTTTCGGCTATTTCAACAACGAGCAAGGCAGATGAAGGCTGAAGTCCGAGAAGAGGTCAAGAAAGAGGTGCAAAAGATGTTAGACGCAGGGTTCATCAGGCCATGCAGGTACGCAGAATGGATCTCTAGTGTGGTCCTCGTACAGAAGAAGGATGGCCGAAGGAGAGTCTGCGTGGACTTCAGAGACCTCAACAGAGCAACGCCAAAGGACGAATATCCGATGCCAGTGGCCGAAACATTGATCAACGCTGCTGCTGGTTACAAAATGCTCAGCTTCATGGATGGTAATGCTGGCTACAATCAGATCTTCATGGCTCTAGAGGACATAAGCAAGACCGCGTTTAGAGTACCAGGCGCGGTCGGCTTGTTCGAGTACTTGGTTATGACCTTTGGGTTGAAAAATGCCGGTGCAACGTATCAACGCGCCATGAATTACATTTTTCATGATCTCATTGGCAAGCTAGTAGATCTACATCGATGATGTTGTGGTCAAGTCCATGTTAGCTGGGGGGGCATCTGGAAGATCTGCGTAAGGTTTTGGAGCGAACTCGGAAGATTGGGCTCAAAATAAACCCAAAGAAATGTGCCTTTGGCGTGTCAGCCGGTCAGTTCTTAGGATTCCTGGTGCATGAGCGGCGAATCGAGATCGGCTTAAAGAGTCAAGAAGCAGTAAAAACAATGAAACTGCCTACTACAAAGAAGGAACTACAGAAACTCATCGGCAAAATCAACTTTGTCAGACGATTTATATCCAATCTGTCTGGGCATATCGAGCCGTTCCTGGGTCTGGTGAAGATCAAGTCCGATGATGAATTTCACTAGGGGCAGAGCAGCAGCAAGCTTTCGACGAAATCAAGGAATATTTGTCGAAGCCTCCAGTTTTGGTTCCTCCACGGCAAGACAGGCCTTTCTACGTGTACTTGTCCGTGGACGACACTTCCATCGCCTCGGTTCTGATACAGAAGCATGACGACCAAGAGAGGGTTGTCTTCTACCTCAGCAGGCGCATGTTGGACGCCGAGACCAGGTATCCTGAGATCGAAAAGCTTTGTCTTTGTTTGTTCTTTACATGTACAAAGCTTCGACATATTTTGCTCTCGGCGGAAACAATTGTCATATGTAAATCGGATGTCATCAAGCATATGTTGTCGGCTCCTATCCTGAAAGGCCGACTGGGAAAATGGATGTTTGCATTGTCAGAGTTCGATATCCGATATCAACCTGCGAAAGCAGTCAAGGGGCAGGCACTGGTGGATCTCATTGCAGACAGGGTCAACACTGACGTGTCTACACTTTTTGTACCTGCCTGGGCCATGTTCTTTGACAGATCGGCTTGTGATGATGGGTGCGGCATGGGAATTCTGTTGGTATCACCTCGTGGGGCGACTTACTCCTTTTCCATCAGGATGGCTACTCCATGCACCAATAATTTAGTAGAATATGAAGCCGTTCGCAAAGGGATAGAACTGCTCCTCGAAGCTGGTGCAGAAGCGGTGGAAATATTTGGAGATTCGAAGCTGGTGATTTCTCAGCTCACGGAAGAATATAAATGTGAGAGCAAGGCTCTTTTTTCGATATGGATGCAATGCCGTGAGTTGATGTCACAATTCAGTTACATTAATTTCCACTAGATACGGAGGACTTTAAACAATGAAGCCAATGATTTGGCATAGATGGCTTCTGGATACAAGGAAATAGCCGATGGAGTCGACGTAGAGGTTCAGTTTCTGGAACCTAGAGACTGGAGAGCCGATATCTTCAATTATTTGAAGGATTCGGCTCGGGGGGCACCCAGAAGGATAAGACTCAAAGCCATGAAGTATGTTCTGATAGGGGATGACATGTTCTACAGAACATTGGAAGGGCTGCTGCTTAAATGTTTGAGGCCTTCAGAGTCGAATCGGCTCTTGCATGAGGTTCATGAAGGAGCCTGCAGTACTCATCAATCGGCTCATAAGATGAAGTGGCTGATTAGACAATCGGGATATTACTGGCCTACCATGCTTGAGGATTGCTTTAAATATTACAAGGGATGTCAGGCATGTCAGAAATTCGGCAAGATTCAGATGGTGCCGGCTTCAGTGATGAATCCTATCATTAAGCCATGGCCGTTCAGGGGTTGGGCCACGGATATGATTGGCCAGATTAATCCACCATCTAGCAAAGGTCACCAATGGGTGCTAGCTGTCACGGATTATTTCACAAAATGGGTGGAGGCAATACCCATGAGGTCGGTGGCATCAAAAGATGTTATCAATTTTGTTAAAGAACACATCATTCATAGGTTTGGGATCCCTCAGACCATTACGACCGATGGAGGATCGGTCTTTATATCGGAAGAATTCAGAAAGTTTGCTGATGACACGGGGTTCAAGCTGATCAGATCATCTCCATATTATGCTCAGGCTAATGGACAAGCTGAAGCATCTAACCAGAGCTTGATCAAGCTGATCAAAAGGAAGATCAATGAATATCCTAGGCGCTGGCATGAGGTGTTGTCAGAGGCTTTGTGGGCATATCGTATTTCGTGTCACGGATCCATCAAGACGTCACCATACCATCTGGTCTACTGTCAAGATGCTGTGTTACCATGGGAGATTATGGCCGGATCAAGGCGTGTTGAGTTTCAGAATGATCTATCGGCTGAACAGTACGCAGCCTTGATGAACGATAATGTGGAGGATCTTACAAAGCTAAGACTTTGGTCGCTGGAAAAGATTAAGGAAAATAAGGCTAAAGTTGCTCGTGCATATAATAAAAAGGTCAGGCCGAAAGAATTCCAGGTTGGAGATTTAGTTTGGGAGGCGGTGTTACCATTGGGAACCAAAGATAGAAAATATGGAAAGTGGTCTCCAACTTGGCACGGGCCGTACAAGGTTGATCAGGTTCTGCCTGGAAATGCCTACATGCTCGAGGAGTTAGATGGTGTCAAGTTTCCTGTGGCGGTTATTGGACAACACCTCAAGAAATATTTCCCGAGCATGTGGGAAGGTGACTAACAAGAGCCGATGAGATCCATCTGGCTGCATTGTAATAGACCAACATGTTGAGTTGGCCAGTAAAAAAAAGAAAGAGATAGGCCAACATGTTGAGTTGGCCAGCAAAAAAAATCATAAGAGGCCAACACGTTGAGTTGGCTAGTAAAAAAAAGAAGATAATATATGATAAGCGAGACAGCCGATGTATGACCATCGACTTAAGATGTTTTAGACAGTTACAAGTTTTAGGTTAACAGGCAATGCTAAATGTTTCTTGAGCCTATCTATTGGTTCAGGAATTCTTCTATGGCATGGATGGCTTCTGTGCGAACAGCGTCTGCTCGTGCTATGATTGCTTCGTCATCCTTGTCATCGCCTGTTACTATCTGCCGACTCAAGGTGCTTATCTCTGCAAACTCTGCTTGTATCTGTTCGGCTATTTCCTGGGTTTCTTGCTTGGAGTTTGCAATAGAAGCTTCCTCGGCCTGGATGAGTTTCTTGATGGTGCGAACCTTTTCTTCGAGTTCTGCCAATTCTTTCTTCAGGAGGTCAAGTCGGTTCATGTTGGTAGACACGTCAGCTTTGATATCTAAAGTTGCCTTTTTCTGGTTGAGGGCCTTGCACCTTTGAGTGATATCAGCTTTCAGAGAAACTTGAGAGCGACGTGCTTCTATTCTCTGTTGTGCTCTATTCACTTCTACCCGGAAGAATGAAAGATTGCTGGCTGGCCAAAGCTTGATTTGCAGCGACTCCGGGAGTTGGGATTCTATTTGCTCGAAGATGTTCTTTATTTTGCCGGAATCACCAACTAGGGCAGTAATTGGAGCAGAGAGCAGGTCCTTGATATTCTGAAGCTGATTTGTAATTGTAATCGGCTATTCTAGTGATTGCACTTCTGCATTCGGTGCATTCAGACCCATTGATGCAGGATCAAAGGAGAGCAGGTCTGAAATATTGATTCCCTGCTGATGTGATAGAGATTAGTTGAGAGCGAAGTGCGTTAATGGAGTGATCGGCTAATTTAGATCAGCTCATAAGTTACCTGTCCTGAACAAGGAGTGATGATCGGTTCAGGAGCGGCCGATCCAGTTGATTTGGAGGTGACAACAGGGGCTTCGATTACATCAGCCTGTTCGTCATGCGCATCCGTCAGAGTATTAGAAGTTTCAGTCGCTCCAGTGTCAGCTTCATGAATGATGATTTCGTGTTGTACTGGGCTGGTAGCGTTGAGGATGTCTTCAGCTTCATCCTGGAAATAGAATTACAGTCACCCAGAGTACATATGTGTGTTATAAGAAGAAGTTTCAGGAGAAATGAATTACCTGGTTGGTGTTAGACTCTGATGGACTTGGGGAAGATTGGACAATTTTCTTAATGATCCTTTTTGTGAACATCTTCCTCTTTTTGGTTGGAACTCGGGGGGCAACAATCGAAGCTTGTCTCCATTTGGAAGCCGACTGAAGTAAGTCTAGGTGAATAGTCATTATCACTTTCTTCATTGATGGTGATCCCTTGCAGAAGAGTACATCAGGGGCATTTGGAAGAAAGTGGAATGGCTCCCCGTTGCTGGTCATATGTTCTGGACCATCTTGTTGCTACAAACAGGGTGAGCAGGATTAGTTAAGAGGAAAAGTAGAGGACTTGGAAAGAATGAATGCATAAATTCAGTACCTCTTCTTCGGGGATTATGTATTCAGGGTCAATTTGCTGCAGTCGAGGACCTAGAGCTCTTCTGAAAACATGAGTTTTCCACATGTCCCACCAAGTGTTAAAGCCGATTGATGAGGAAATGAAGGACAGATCAGCTGGTATTGGGATGTGGAGATCATCAAACATGTTGTAGCATCTTGAGCTGGTGAGACCATCAGGCAAATCGGCTCTACTCTCCACCAAGTGGTGAATATGGAAGTGGGGAGGGACTTGTCCTAAGCCAAATTGCCGAGCTGTGATGACTGGTTGGTAAGTTTCGTAGCCTGGTTTGATAATTCTATTGGAAGTACTCATGCCAACAGGAAGAAAGCCAGGTCGAATCATCAGAGAGTATAGATGCCGAGTGCTCTCATCGTCGACAAAACTATCCAGTCTAAAGGCAGTTGGGTTCTCAAAGGATTCAGATTCAGTGAATGGAAAATAGAGTGGATTGTCCAGTCCTTTGTAGAAGACTCTGAACCAGTTTGCTGCATCTATTGGATTCAGTTTACTACCAGGAAGACTAAATAAAGCTTGGCATTAACTAGTACATCTAATTGGTTTGCTACTCACATCAGGAAAGGAATTTTTGGTTAGGCCTTGGAAGTTTGGGATCTGGTGCTGAAAGTACAGTTGTGCCCACAACTGAATAAACCACCAAGGGCCTCCAGTTCTTAGTTTCTTTTGGTTAAGCAAGTTAGATGTCATCAAATGGAGATATCTGTAGGTTTCTCCAAGGAAAAGTTTACCTAGGCCAGTGTGGTTGCCATGGGCCAGGTGGTAGGCCAAGGGAAGGTAATTCTTAGTTGGAGCTAAAGAAGGGCCACAGAAGATGAAGTGCTCTAGCCAAAGATTTAAGAAGGCTGTGGTTCATGTAAGTGCCCCAGTTTGTGCAGTTTGCCTTGGAAGAAAGTTTAAAGGGGACTTCTACCATTTTGTGGGCAGCAGGATTAGTAGATCCAATGTCCAGACTAGTGATCATGGTGACATCTAGCAGAGTAGGGGTCATGGGGCCATGGCCGAAGAAAAAACAGTTCAGGGCATCAGACCAAAAATAGCCGATGGTTTTCAGAAGATTTTCATCTTTGTCAAGAGGAGATAATGATAAGCTAAGTGCATCGGCTATGTTCAATTCCTGCCACAAAGGCATATAAGTTTTTGCTACTCTGTTGTACCATGTAATCCAGCTTTCAAGGGGGTTAGGCCAGGCTCTTAAGCAGTCGGCCCAGAGGTTCAAGTCAATGTCTGGACTCATGAAAGGGATCCTATTTGCCTCACAAGAGATTAAATCTATGGGGTTTTCATAGGTTCGTGGGCCAAGACAGAAAGATTTTGGATTGGAAGGATGCGGCAGAAGAATGTCTGACACCTGAAGTTCAGAAATTCAGAGGTATGCATGTGGTGTCAGGTTTCAGAGTTTAATGTTTCAGAGGCTTAGTAAGCTGAGGAAAACCAAAAGAATTAGGCTGAATATTACCTTCAGGCCGTAGATTGCCACATCATCGATTGCAGAATTTGTTGTTTGAGCTACAGAATCCGCCATGGTTCAGATCTATTGGTTTAGGGTTTGATTGCTATGGGTTCTGATTCGAATTCTGGATGCTTGGAGAAGTTCTTGCTCGAATTTGTAGAGCTGGGTTTTCGAATTACGCTCAGATTTAAGAGTTTGTTTCGAGTTCAGTTCAAGGTGGAAGTGATACTCTACTCTTGTGTGGGTTGCTTCTAGTTTGAATTTCGTCGGCTCTTAGATATTTATAGAAGCCTGATGCGTTGCCATCGGCTTTTTGGAAAATAAATCAAACACAGAAATTGAAGGAAATTAACTTCATTGAAAGGAAGGTTTTTACAGGGGAAAGCCGATTTTTACAAAGGAATTAATCCTTCGGCTTTACAATCCTACTCCTACAGTACTACGCCTACTGCTCGAAGGTACCTAGTACCTACGGCGCTTGGGGCTTCGGGCCGACGCATCCCCGCCGTCGCTGTCGTCGTCGTCGTCATCGTAGTCGCTGCCGAAGGCGCTGCTGCTGCCCTCAGACACGAAGTCGCTGCTCCGACCGCCGCCGCCGCTGCTCTCTTCCTCGCTGTCCTCCTCGGAGGAGCCAAGGAACCGGAAGGGCTTTCCGCCCATCGGCTCGTCGCCGTCGGAGGAGAAGTCGATCTCCTCTTCTGAGGAGGAATCGACTCCCTCCGAGGAGGAGTCTTCATCGTCGCTCTCCAACTCCTCCTGGAACAGGAGATGGAGGTCTCCTCCCTCGGTCTCGGGCTCGTCATGCTCGGAGATGACCCCGAAGTCGAACTCCTCTGCATCCCAATGCAGAGGAGCCAGCACCTCGTACGCTGTTGTTGGGTCCCACTCGAGAGTCGGCTCTCGGCTTTCTGGGATAGAGTCGATGGAATAGGCGGAGAGGGAAGAAGAAGAAGAAGAAGAAGAAGAAGAAGAAGAAGAAGAAGAAGAAGAAGAGGAGGAAGAGTCTCCGAAGGAGTTGGAGCTGGAGGAGGAAGAGATTGCCATGGCTACTGGTTGCTGGAGGATTGTGGTTTTTCTGTGCTACTTGGCTTTGGAGGAAGATGAGTTTGCTGTGAAGAAGAGCCGATTTGGGGTAAGATTAAATAGTAAAAGGATGGAAGACGGATTGGCAGTTTCACATTCTACGAGGAGCCAGTTGCAGAGACGTTGCGTCTTCCTTGGTGGTTGCAGTGTGCTTTAATGAGCATTAACGGGAAGATGAAGCGACAGAGTGGTTTTGGAATTATCATTGCCAAAACCAGGGGGCATGTGTTATCGCCATAAATTAACAGGGTTAATTAATGGGCCGCGAGTAAGTTGGGCTTAATGAAGAGATTGAAGAAGGCTTGCGAATCGGCTCCTGCGCGAGCATTTGGGCCATGTGGGTCGTGTATCATTAGATTTAGTTCAGATTGAGTTAGAGATAGAGTCCGATATAGACACATTAGTTTAGATTGTTCCCCAAGTCTCCGGACTATAAATATATACCCTATGTTATTCATGAAAGAGAGAGCGTCATCACGTCTCGCAACCAACAACTCTCGGCGCACCGCCACCCCTAATTCTAGGGTTTCATCCAAGTAAGCGCCATGCTGCCCTGATCGTTTCCTGCGATCAGGGTAGCGTTGTTATTGCTTTTACCTTGGTATTACTCGTACTGAAGCATTTTTGATGGCGAGTAATGCTAGTTATTCTAATGTACTGTAACACCCGGTTTATAAAAGAACATAAACCGAGCAATCATATACGTGCCAGGATCATGTCACACGTATATACAACAGAATGAACAGTATATCACAACACATATCACGAAAAAGACATAATAAAGCGAATACGAATGTTATTTATTACATTAATGACAAAATGTCTGATACAGCGGAAGCGAAGTACAAATACGATAAAAACTCTCCAAAGCTGAGCAGGGCTTCATAGGGACGTCGACTGGGAGACGAACGCCTAGAAGTCCTCATAGTCCTGGTAGCGCTGACCGAACTCCCTCACGTCGGCAGGAACTGAGCAGCAGTAGCGTACCCAAGAAGAAAAAGTAGAGAAGAGGCAAGAGTGAGTACACAACTTGTACTCAACAAGTATAACACAAACTAATGAGGCTCTAAGGTTGGCTGACTCAACTGCATTAGCTTTTAAGTCTTGGCAAAATTTTATTAAAGCTAATTACTACAAGTTGATGAATTACCATCAACCCAGTTACATAGTAATTACTCAAAATTAATCAAGAACTACTGAGAACCAAACCGAACCAAGCCACCCTGGGAAACCTGCCTCGTCAAAGGAAGATAACCCCACTAATAAAAAGGAGGATCTGGGCCGCTCATGACCGTGAGCATGGCTAGTATACCAGTTTTACACTCTGCAGAGGTTGCACATCTTTACCCACAAGTCGTGAGCTACGCTAGTTGTTCATCACACTTCCTTAGGTGAGATGACTAGCAACTCACAACGAGGCCGTTACAAAGGACACGTTGGTAAGGTGTAACCACTAAGGATTAAGTCAATGCAACGATGGTGCCCACCTCGAGGGGGTACAAGACAACACAGACCAGCCTCGTCGCGTAGGGACCATTGAAGCTCGACTCCCCTCTTGCCCCGTCGGTAAGTTACTCCCGAACCAAAATGACCTAATTAGTAAGCCAAGACCATCCCATTCCAGTCTTGTGGTAGCGCTGTTGTCCCAGGTTGTCGCTCTATGAACCGGTCCTTAGGAGAGTGGCCAACCCAGCAGTAAGCACCGTGCTGGCCCCCTAAACCATGTTTCTAACAAAACCAATTTTAACGAGACGTGAGCCACTCAAGCCACACAGAGGGCCACTCTCAGAATTAAGTTGCATATACCATTAATCAAATTAATTAAAAAGGACCATTATGTGTTATAGCGCGGCACCTAGCACAACTAACCAAAATGCAACCCAAAGGTTATATATAAAGGATATAAAGTGGCTAGGAAGTCCTTATAGGCATACAGTATTAAAATGCAGTATGAAAATGTAATTAAAAGTGATAGGTGGTGTTCATGTTATACTTGCCTTCCTCGTACTGCTCTTGCTGCTGCTCAAACTGGTCGGAAGACGGCTGCTCCGGGTACTAATACTGGGGCTCCTCAGATGGATCAACGTCTACTCACGAACACATGGCCAAAAACAATGCACAACAATAAGCATACAATCTAACACTAACAAAAGCTAAGAAACAGTACATCAATACATAAAAACAGCACAATAAACTAGTCTAAAACTATTTTACGTGTTACAACGATCGCGTGGGCATAAAGAACGCCTAAACCGGAGCTAAAACGCAAAATCTAGGCCAAAAACAAGTTCTAGGGGCTTATCTGCGAGAAAAACTAGGTTCCAGGGGGTTTTCTGCAAAAACCAAGGGCCCAAACGTAATTAAACATTAACTCTGGGGTCTAACTCGCAAAAGGACAGGGGCTGGACGGCAGGTTGAATTTCTGGATAGCTCAGGGGGGTCTGTGCAAGATTTTGGGCCCATCTGTAATTAGTTTTGAACACAGCTGGACCGCGGGATTGATTTCAAAGAATTCCAGGGACTCTTTAGCAAAAACGCCCGGCGAACCGGTATCCTCGGATCTAATCCGTCGGATCTTCATCCGACGATCAGGACTCGATCGAAACTGGATCTAATTTAGCGCGTCTGTTTCGGATCGAACGGCTGAGGTCGAACGCGACCGACGACGGCGGCGGGACTCGCCGGGATTCTTCTCCCGCGGCGGCGCGTGGGGAAAAACTCGTCGGAGTTCACCAATCTTGGTGCTCCGGGGGTCAATTCGACCTGAGCTTGGGTCTGGGATGCTCATCACGCCATGTGTGATCGACCTAGGGCCACAACGAGGGTTGGCGGGGTTCAGGGCGGTGGATTCAACTGCGGCGGCGGCTCTGAGTGGACAGGCTCGCTGGCGTGCGCGCATTCTGGCACCTAGGGCCTGTTAGAGACTCCAACAGCTAGTGCCAAAGGTACAGGAGGGCGGGGCGGTGCTCACCGTGCTCTGGATAGAAGGGTGGCATGGCATAGGGTCGTGGGCGTCGTGTTCCGGCGGCGGCGCAGGAACTGGGCTCGCGGTCCGGGCGATGGGGTGCCCCTCCGCGCTACGGATCCTTACTGATTGACGAGTGAGGTCGCTGCGAAGCAGTACAAGGGTTCAAAGAGGTGCAGTGGCCAATGGTGGCAAGATATTGTGACGGCGGCCCAAAACTCACCGGAGTTGAAGTCCAACTCGATTCCGGCGATGGCGTGGTCCGGGGCCGGGGCAGTAAGCTCGGAGATGTCCCAGGTGCTCAGGCGAAGGTCCTGTGAGGGTTGTTGGCGTCCGTGGTGAGGTGGGGCGGCGTGCTCACGGTGGCGCAGAGGAGCGGCGTTGGGCGAGGCAGCGCGGAGGCGCTAGGGTTGTGGTTCGGCGGCGCTGAAGAGGATAGGAGAAGGAGGGGGGCATAGGTTCTTATTTGTAGGGCGGCGGAGGCCTTGGCGTGCGCGCTCGGGGTGGGATTTCGGCTTCGGTTGTTCGAGGGAGGGAGACGGGTCTGACTGCTGGGCCCGGGCTGTCAGTGGACCCAAGCGCGCGCGGCGAGCGGGGGAAAGCGCTGGCAAGTGGGCCTGCGGGTCGGGGCGTTCACGCGGGGCGGAGCGCGGCGTGGGAGCGGGGGTGCGTGATGGGCCGCTGCGTGGGCCGCGGGTGGAGCGGAGGGAAAGAACGGGAGTGGTCCAGGCGAGCGGGAGAGGGAGTCGGGCCGGTTAGAGTGGGTTTTGGGCTGGGTTTTCGGTTTCCTTTTCTAACTATTTTTCCTATTTCTATTTCTAACTCAAACTCAAACCAAAAGAATTCAAATTTGAACTTGAATTCACTCTAGCACTCAAACAATTAAAACAATGCTCCAGCATGATGCAACAACAAAATTTAACCTTAGACAAAATTTTAATTACTTGAGGAACAAAAATTAGATTAAATGCAAACTAAGCAAATTGAATCCTAGAAAAACAAATAAAGCCAATTAAATTTATTATTAAATGTTGGAATTTAAATTAGGGTGTTACAGACCCTACCCCCTTAAAGAAATCTCGTCCCTGAGATTTAGCTGGGCTGGCTAGCAAAGAGATCTGGATAGGTCTTCCTCAGCTCATCTTCTTGCTCCGATGTAGCCTCAGCTTCACTGTGGTGACTTCACTAAACTCTGCACATCTTGATGCGCTTGTTCCGAGTAACCCTTTCTGATGTCTCCAGAATCTTCACTGGATGCTCAATATAAGTCAGATCTTCCTGCACATCTACTCCATCCAGTGGTGCCTGCTCCTCGGGTACTCGCAGACACTTCTTCAGCTAAGATATATGGAAGACATCATGAACTCCTGAGAGGTTGGTAGGCAACTCCAAGCGATAAGCAACTTCGCCTTTCCTCTCTAGCACCTTGAATGGACCAACATACCGAGGTGCTAACTTCCCCTTGACATTATACCTGCAGATTCCTCTCATCGGAGACACCTTCAGGTACACATGATCACCAACACTGAAAGTCAGGTCTCTCCGTTTGCCATCTGCATAGCTCTTTTGCCTACTCTGTGCAATCCTCAGATTTTCCCACACAGCTTTTACCATCTGCTCTGCATCTTCTATAATGTCAGGGCCAAAGAGCTGCTTCTCACCAATCTGATCCCAATAGAGATGAGTCCTGCACTTTCTGCCATACAATGCCTCAAAGGGGGACTTCTTCAAACTGGCCTGGTAGCTGTTGTTTTAGGAGAACTCAACATACGACAGGCACTTATCCCAACTAGTACCATACTGAATAGCACAAGCTCTCAGCATATCCTCCAACACTTGGTTGGTTCTCTCTGTCTGCCCATCTATTTGAGGATGATAGGCGGTACTGAAACGCAGCTTCGTATCCAAAGAATCATGAAGTTGCTCCCAAAACAGTGAAGTGAACTGAGATCCTCTGTCTGATATAATCTTCTTGGGCATACCATGCAAGCAGACAATCCGAGAGATGTACAACTCTACAAGTCTAGCACCGGAGTAAGTAGTGTTCACTAGAATGAAGTGAGCAACCTTCGTCAGACGATCCACTACTACCCATATAGAGTTGTACCCTTTCTGAGTATGAGGCAATCCAACGATGAAGTCCATAGTGATTTCCTCCCATTTCCACTGTGGAATCTTCAAAGGCTGTAACAGACCTGCTGGCCTCTGATGCTCAGCCTTGACACGCTGACAGGTGTCACAGATAGCCACGTACTCTGCCACTGAACGCTTCATCCCATACCACCAGAAGCATTCCTTGAGGTCATAATACATCTTGGTACTGCCCGGATGAATAGAGTAAGCTGTATCATGAGCCTCACTCAGAATCAACTTCCGGAGATCCTTCACATCTGGCACACAGATCCAGTTCTTGTACCACAAGGTACCCTGATCATCCTCTCTGAAATGAGGAGCCTTTCCCTTCTTGAGCAACTCACGGATCTCCTACAGCTTCTCATCTTCCTTCTGATGCTGCCGGATCTCTGCCTCTAGAGTGGGTACTGCCTCGAATGCTGCACTCGAAGTATGATGCAAGAAACTTAGACTCAACTGCTCAAACTCCTCACATAACTCCTGAGGCATCTGGAAAGCAACGACCATGTTGACATAGCTTCTTCTGCTCAGAGCATTTGCCACAACATTGGCCTTACCCGGATGATAGTGAATCTCCAGGTCATAATCCTTGACCAACTCTAACCATCTCCTCTGCCGCATGTTCAGCTCATTCTGCGTGAAAATATACTTGAGGCTCTTGTGATCAGTATAGATATCACACTGCTGCCCATAGAAGTAATGCCTCCAAATCTTCAGAGCATGCACAACTGTGGCTAACTCAAGATCATGAGTGGGATAGTTCAGCTCATGCCGATGTAACTACTATGAAGCATAAGCAATCACTCTGCCCTCCTGCATCAGAACACAACCAAGACCATCCTTCAAAGCATCAAAGTACACCGTGAACCTCTTGCTCTAGTCTGGCAGAGTAAGGACTGGCGCCATAGTCAACCTCTTCTTCAGCTCATCAAAGGCCATCTGACGCTCATCAGTCCATATAAATGCTGCATTCTTCTCTAGCAAGGAAGTCAAAGGCTTCGCGATCTTAGAGAAATTCTCAATGAACCTCCGATAATATCCTGCTAAGCCCAAGAATGACCAGACTTCCTTCACCGTCTGCGGTGTCTCCCACTCGAGCACATCCTTCACCTTACTCGGATCAACTGCAATACCTCCCTTAGAGATGATATGACCGAGGAATGGAACCTCGTCAATCCAGAACTCGCACTTGCTGAACCTAGCATATAATTGATGCTCCCTCAATCTCTGCAACACGAGCCTTAGATGCTCTTCATGCTCTTCCTCTGTCTTGGAGAAGATCAGAATATCATCAATGAAGATCACCATGAAGACATCCAGATAATCCATGAAAACCATGTTCATCAAGTGCATGAAGAAAGCCGGGGCATTAGTCAAGCCGAAGGACATGACCGTGTACTCATACAGCCCGTACTTGCAGGTGAATGCCGTCTTTGGAATATCCCCAGGACGGATCCTCAGCTGAAAATAACCCGAACGCAGATCAATCTTCGAGAATATACGAGCACCTCGAAGCAGATCGAAGAGATCCTCAATACGGGGCAGTGGATGCTTGTTCTTGATGGTAACTGCATTCAGCTCCCGATAATCGACACACATCCTCTTCGAGCCATCTTTCTTATCTACTAGCAACAAGGGAAAAGCCCAAGGAGAGAAGCTACGACGGATATAGCCCTTGGCTAGCAACTCATCAATAGTCTTCTTGATTTCCTCATGCTCTATAGGTGCCATGCGGTAGGGCCGCTTTGCAATAGGAGCTGTGCCAGGTAAGAGATCAATAGAAAACTCGATGTCGCGTTCAGGCGGCATACCTGGCAAATCATCCGAAAAGACATCCGGGAATTCAGATACCACGCGAATACCATCCGTGGGTCTAGCCTCCATCTGATCAAGAAATCCCAAGGGCTCTGAAGCACTGACTGTCACCTCTTGGCCATCAGATGCTGTCAGGTGAACTGCTCGATGAGCACAATCAATTCTGACTCCCCGCTTGGCAAGAGTATCCATTCCCAGAATCACATCGATACCCTTAGTGTCTAGCACCCTCAGATCAGCACTGAACATTGCCCCCCTTATGGCTACACTGACTTGGGGGCAAACAATATGGGATCTCAACTCCCCTCCCGGTGAAGAGACTAGCAGACACTTCCTTAATGCAGTGGTAAAGAAACTATGTTCCTCAACATATGACTTGGTGATGAATGAATGAGTAGCACCAGTATCGAAAAGCACTGTAGCTGGATGGGAGTTGACCATGAATGTACCAATAACCACGTTAGGAGCCTCGGCCGTTGACTCAGCCGTCACGTGGTTCACTCTGCCCTGTGCTGGCACCCTGGGCTGAGCTGGGCGCCCCTGCTGTCCTGCCTGCGTCTTCCGAGGGCAAGTGTTGGCGTAGTGCCCCGGCTAGCCGCAGTGATAGCACACGCGAGGAGGTGCTGGCGGAGCTGGTGGAGCAGCACGAGCCGGAGGTGCCGGTAACCTCGGGCCCTGACCTGCCTGCTGCCGCTGTCGAGGCGGGTACTACTGCGGTCTCTGCTGGTACTACTAGGGAGGCCGGTACTGCTGCTGCTGGTACTGCTGAGGCGGCTGGAGGCGAGGACGGGTGTTGCTGCCGGAAGCAACGGGGACAATCTTCCTCTTCTTGTCCTCCATCTCCAGGTGCTTGCCCTCCGTGTTGAGCGCGCTATCAACCCGATGGTTGAAGTCGTCGAAGCGGAGGTTGAGCAGCGCATACTGGAGGTAGTCCTCAAGACCCTCCATGAAGTGCTCTTGCTTCTTGCGGTCATCCGCAACCTCGGCAGGGGCGTAGCGAGCAGGCTGCAGAAAACGATCACGATACTCCGTGACCGTCATAGTCCCCTGAAGTGGAAAAGACAGATATATATATCGAAGGATTAATTCATAACTTAGAAAGATAGAACAAGGGGGTATTAGCTCAAAAGGAAAACACTGAATGATTATATCTGAGATTACCTGCTTTAGCGCAAGGAACTCCTTCTGCTTCATCTTCATAACGCCCGCGGGGACGTTGTGCCTGCGGAACCGCTCCCGGAACTGGAGCCAGGTGAGAGCCTCGCGGTCCTGAACTGGGTGGGACTCCCACCAGTCCAATGCTGCCCCTCGCAACTGTCCTGCTGCGTACAAGACTCTCTCCCGATCATCGCACTGGGCGATGTCCAGTTGGCGCTCCACTGCACGGAGCCAGTCGTCTGCCTGAAGTGGGTCAGACGTGTGAGAGAACGTCGGCGGGTGACCCCTTAGGAACTCAGCACGCCTGTTGCGGGGCTGTGGCGGTGGAGGAGGCGAAGGCTGAGTGTGAGCCTGCTGAAGTGCCTGAACAGTGTTGTTCAGGGTAGCCATCATCTGCATCTGGAGCTGGAAGTACTGCTTCGGGGTCAGAGGTGGAGGCATCGGGATTCCAGTACTCTGGTTGTTCTGCCCCTGCTGGTCAGAACCACGCCTGGTGTTCACCATCTGATTTTTTTTGGACAAAAGATTTCATGAGTAAGGATATTGCAGAAATAAATTCAGATGGATACGATATTTTTCTGCAAGAAAGACTTAGACATGATAAAGTAGACAGGATAGAGTGGACGGTTTTACCCCCAACGATCTAACTCATTTTATTAAATAGTTAAATTTAACATAATAGTGATTTTCTTTAAACAAAATTAAACTACTAAGCTATGCAATCATTCAAAAATCCAAATCAAACATGTAGCATAATAACAAGCATACAAATTTCACAACTTAGTCATGTTTAACACACGACTCGACTAACACAACGCGTCGCAGAACGTACTATCGTATTAATATAAAAGGGTCACCTAGCTTATACTCATGGTGGTCAGCTGACTGATTCAGGCCAAAATCTACGAAAACTATTCTTTAGAGAGAGAAATCAAGGCAAGACGAGTAAAAAGCATAGAATTCAAGGGGTATAATAGTAAAATAGTTTCAGTAGGCAAGGGTTGGAGAGAGAAGTCCTAAAACTCGACCAGTTCTATCTAGGCTTTCGTCCTACAGTCGAACCTGGCTCTGATACCACTCTGTAACACCCGGTTTATAAAAAAACATAAACCGAGCAATCATATACATGCCAGGATCATGTCACACGTATATACAACAGAATGAACAGTATATCACAGCACATATCACGAAAAAGACATAATAAAGCAAATACAAATGTTATTTATTACATTAATGACAAAATGTCTGATACAGCGGAAGTGAAGTACAAATACGATAAAAACTCTCCAAAGCTGAGCAGGGCGCCACAGGGACGTCGACTGGGAGACAAACGCCTAGAAGTCCTCGTAGTCCTGGTAGCGCTGAGCGAACTCCATCGCGTCGGCAGGAACTGAGCAGCAGTAGCGTATCCAAGAAGAAAAAGTAGAGAAGAGGCAAGAGTCAGTACACAACTTGTACTCAACAAGTATAACACAAACTAATGAGGCTCTAAGGTTGGCTGACTGACTGCATTAGCTTTTAAGTCTTGGCAAAATTTTATTAAAGCTAATTACTACAAGTTGATGAATTACCATAAACCCAGTTACATAGTAATTAATCAAAATTAATTAAGAACTACTGAGAACCAAACCGAACCAAGCTACCCGGGGAAACCTTCCTCGTCAAAGGAAGATAACCCCACTAATCAAAAGGAGGATCTGGGCCGCTCATGACCGTGAGCACGGCTAGTATACCAGTTTTACACTCTGCAGAGGTTGCACATCTTTACCCACAAGTCGTGAGCTACGCTAGTTGTTCATCACACTTATTTAGGTGAGATGACTAGCAACTCACTACGAGGCCGTTACAAAGGACACATTGGTAAGGCGTAACCGCTAAGGATTCAGTCAATGCAACGATGGTGCCCACCTCGAGGGGGTACAAGACAACACAGACCAGCCTCGTAGCGTAGGGACCATTGAAGCTCGACTCCCCTCTTGCCCCGTCGGTAAGTTACTCCCGAACCAAAATGACCTAATTAGTAAGCCAAGACCGTCCCATTCCAGTCTTGTGGTAGGGCTGTTGTCCCAGGTTGTCACTCTATGAACCGATCCTTATGGAGAGTGGCCAACCCAGCAGTAAGCACCGTGCTGGCCCCCTAAACCATGTTTCTAACAAAACCAATTTTAACGAGACGTGAGCCACTCAAGCCACACAGAGGGCCACTCTCATAATTAAGTTGCATATACCATTAATCAAATTAATTAAAAAGGACCATTATGTGTTATAGCGTGGCACCTAGCACAACTAACCAAAATGCAACCCAAAGGATATATATAAAGGATATAAAGTGGCTAGGAAGTCCTTACAGGCATACAATATTAAAATGCAGTATGAAAATGTAATTAAAAGTGATAGATGGTGTTCATGTTATACTTGCCTTCCTCGTACTGCTCCTGCTGCTGCTCAAACTGGTCGGAAGACGGCTGCTTCGGGTACTGGTACTGGGGCTCCTCAGATGGATCAACGTCTACTCACGAACACATGGCCAAAAACAATGCACAACAATAAGCATACAAGCAAACACTAACAAAAGCTAAGAAACAGTACAACAATACATAAAAACAGCACACTAAACTAGTCTAAAACTATTCTATGCGTTACAATGATCGCGTGGGCATAAAGAATGCCTAAAACGGAGCTAAAACGCAAAATCTAGGCCAAAAACAAGTTCTAGGGACTTATCTACGAGAAAAACTAGGTTCCAGGGGGTTTTCTGCAAAAACCAAGGGTCCAAACGTAATTAAACATTAACTCTGGGGTCTAACTCGCAAAGGACAGGGGCTGGATGGCGGGTTTAATTTCTGGATAGCTCAGGGGGGTCTGTGCAAGATTTTGGGCCCATCTATAATTAGTTTTGAACACAGCTGGACCGCGGGTTGATTTCAAAGAATTCCAAGGACTCTTTAGCAAAAATGCCCGGCGAACCGGTACCCTCGGATCTAATCCGTCGGATCTTCATCCGACGATCCGAACTCGATCGAAACTGGATCTAATCTAGCGCGTCTATTTCGGATCGAACGGCATAGGTCGAACGCTGGAGTTCACCAATCTTGGTGCTCCGGGGGTCAATTCGACCCAAGCTTGGGTCTGGGATGCTCATCACACCATGCGTGATCGACCTAGGGCCACAGCAAGGGTTGGCGGGGTTCAGGGCGGTGGATTCAACTGCGGCGGCGGCTCTGAGCGGACAGGCTCGCCGGCGTGCGCACATTCTGGCACCTAGGGCCCGTTAGAGACTCCAACAGCTAGCGCCAAAGGTGCAGGAGGGCGGGGCGGTGCTCACCGTGCTCTGGATAGAAGGGTGGCGTGGCGCAGGGTCGTCAGCGTCGTGTTCCGGCGGCGGCGCAGGAACTGGGCTCGCGGTCCGGGCGATGGGGTGCACCTCCGAGCTACGGATCCTTACTAATCGACGAGTGAGGTCGCTGCGAAGCAGTACAAGGGTTCAGAGAGGTCTAGCGGCCAACGGTGGCGAGATATTGCGACGGCGGCCCAAAACTCACCGAAGTTGAAGTCCAACTCGATTTCGGCGATGGCGTGGTCCGGGGCCAGGGCAGTAAGCTCGGAGATGTCCCAGGTGCTCAGGCGAAGGTCCTGCGGGGGTTGTTGGCGTCCATGGTGAGGTGGGGCGGCGTGCTCACGGTGGCGCAGAGGAGCGCGTTGGGCGAGGCAGCGCAGAGGCGCTAGGGTTGTGGTTCGGCGGCGCTGAAGTGGATAGGAGAATAGGGGGGCACAGGTTCCTATTTGTAGGGCGGCGGAGTGCCTTGGCGTGCGCGCCCGGGGTGGGAAGGCTGGTGTGATCGTTGCCGGAGATTTCGGCTTCGGTTGCGCGAGGGAGGGAGACTGGTCTGACTGCTGGGCCCGGGCTGTCAGTGGACGCAAGCGAGCGAGGCGAGCGGGGGAAAGCGCTGGCAGGTGGGCCTGCGGGTCGGGGCGTTGATGCGGGGCTGAGCGCGTCGTTTGAGCGGGGGCGTGGGATGGGCCGCTGCGTGGGCCGCGGGTGGAGCGGAGGGAAAGAACGGGAGTGGGCCAGGCGAGCGGGAGAGGGAGTCGGGCCGGTTAGAGTGGGTTTTGGGCTGGGTTTTGGGTTTTCTTTTCTAACCATTTTTCCTATTTCTCTTTCTAACTCAAACTCAAACCAAAAGAATTCAAATTTGAACTTGAATTCACTCTAGCACTCAAACAATTAAAACAATGCTCCAGCATGATGCAACAACAAAATTTAACCTTAGACAAAATTTTAATTACTTGAGGAACAAAAATTAGATTAAATGCAAACTAAGCTAATTGAATCCTAGAAAAACAAATAAAGCCAATTAAATTTATTATTAAATGCTGGAATTTAAATTAGAGTGTTACATGTTCGTAGTATGGCTTTTAGTAGATTCATCGTGCTTTCATTGCCTATCATCTACGAATATCATGTTGTCTCTGTACAGTCACGTTTTAATCTTATGCTAATTCTTGTTGCATAGAATTGGTTGCACGGAGACAACACCCTGCTTCTTTTATATCTAGTAGATCTAATCTGTTACAGTTTGTTCTTATACTTGAGAATTGGCGTAATATCTGTTAGATTAAGCCTTGCAAATGGGTTGGATGATCCGGTGATGTAATAGATGCTTTATCTTAGCCTTGATAGGGATTGTTCCGGGAATCGGCTCTTGCTAGTTCTTAGGCATCTGTTTTGGGTTATGGTTCAGTTATCTGTTACGTTTATTAGGCCTAATCACGTGTAGGATGTTCCGATCTAACAGTGAAGCTTTTACCGTCGTGGGTTAGATTAACTAGATTTAATTGAAGCAGCTTTACGGTTATTTGCTTTATTTATCAATATACGGATGCAAACAGATCCAATCTGACACCGGGACTCGATCAGCTCTTTAAAGCCGATGCAAGAGTCGTCTCGAGGAGCCGACCACGGCTCGGACTTATGTTTCCACGTGTTTGTGTATGCAGGCAAATCATTGCAAGCACGTTCGCACCTTCCTGATCGGGTATAGGTCAGGTGGCACGCCCTGCGTCTTCACAAGCAGTGGCGTGTGCTGGAATTGCAGGCCGTTGATGAGAGAGCAGTGCCTGCCAGTGCCCCAGCGATCTCCCGGCTCTTCGTGTTGCCTGTCGCTACTCGCCGGTGGGTTTCGACCGACAACATGCCGGCGGTCGAGCGCCGCCGCCCCGCGCGCGGGATGGATCTCACCCGTTAGATCCCGAGCCGATGCGTGAGATTAGAACCTCGTACCCCTTCAATCTGGATCACCCGATCGTGATCCGACGGCCCAGATCTGTTTGACCTGCCTGCGTACCTGTCGGCCCTGTCCTTTTTGCTAAAGAGCCCCTGCCTTTCTTTGAAATCAACCCGCGGTCCAACTCAGCTAAAAAAATTCCAGCTAGGCCTAGTTTTTAACGTTTAGGCCCCTGACCTTTTTAATAATAGAACCCGCAGTCCAGACCCGCCGGTTTTGCATGTCAGACCCCAGATCTATAGTTTAATTACGTTTAAGTCCCTGGTTTTTGCGCAGAACCCCCTAGAAGTTCAGTTTTCTCGCAGAAAAGCCCATAAATCTTGTTTTAAGCCTAGTTTTCACGTTCTAGCTCTGTTCTAGGTGTTCTTGATGTCCACACGATCGATGTAACACGTAGAATAGTCTTAGCTTAGTTTTGTTTGATGTTTTTATGTATTGTTGTACTGTTTCTTAGTGTTTGCTCTTGTTTGCATGTATGTGTATGTGCTGGACTTGTTTTGGTGTTGCGATCGTGAGTAGACGTTGATCCTTCGGAGGAGTACTAGTACCTGGAGCAGCCACGGTATTCAGAGCAGTTTGAGCAGTAGGAGAACTTTGAGGAAGGCAAGTATAACATGAACACCACTGTAACACCCGGTTTATAAAAGAACATAAACCGAGCAATCATATACGTGCCAGGATCAAGTCACACGTATATACAACAGAATGAATAGTATATCACAGCACATATCATGAATAGGACATAATAAGGCGAATACAAATGTTATTTATTACAGTAATGACAAAAATGTCTGTTACAGCAGAAGCGAAGTACAAATACGGTAAAAACTCTCCGAAGCTGAGCAGGGCGCCACAGGGACGTCGACTGGGAGACGAATGCCTAGAAGTCCTCGTAGTCCTGGTAGCGCTGAGCGAACTCCCTCGCGTTGGCAGGGACTGAGCAGCAGTAGCATATCCGAGAGGAAAAAGTAGAGAAGAGGCAAGAGTGAGTACACAACTTGTACTCAACAAGTATAACACAAACTATGAGGCTCTAGGTTGGCTGACTGACTGCATTAGCTTTTAAGTCTTGGCAAAATTTTATTAAAGCTATTTACTACAAGTTGATGAATTACCATAAACCCAGTTACATAGTAATTAATCAGAATTAAGCACGTTACTAATGAGAACCAAACCGAAACCACCAAGGTAACCCCGAGAGGCACCTCCCTCGTCGGAAGGAGATAACCCCACTAATCAAAAGGAGGATATGGGCCGCTCATGACCATGAGCACGGCTAGTATACCAGTTTTACACTCTGCAGAGGTTGCACATCTTTACCCACAAGTCGTGAGCTACGCTAGTTGTTCATCACACTTCCTTAGGTGAGATGACTAGCAAACTCACTACGAGGCCTTTACAAAGAATCTCGTTAGTAAGGAATAACCGCGAGGGTTGGATCGGCGACTATGGAGCAGGTCTAGTGGGCATCAAGAATACCACAGACGAGGCCACTCGGTACGAGGGACATAGAAGCTTACCACCCTTGCCCCGCAGGTAAGTTACTCCAAACCAAAAAGACCTAATTATTACGCCAAGACCGTCCCATTCCAGTCTTGTGGTAGCGCTGTTGTCCCAGGTTGTCGCTCTATGAACCGGTCCTTATGGAGAGTGGCCAACCAGGCAGTAAGCACCATGCTGGCCCCCTAAACCATGTTTCTAACAAAACCAAATTTTAGCGAGACGTGAGCCACTCAAGCCACACAGAGTGCCACTCTCAGAATTAAGTTGCATATACCATTAATCAAATTAATTAAAAAGGACCATTATGTGTTATAGCGCGGCACCTAGCACAACTAACCAAATTGCAACCCAAGGGATATATAAAGGATATAAAGTGGCTAGGAAAGTCCTTATAGGCATACAGTATTAAAATGCAGTATGAAATTGTATTTAAAAGTGATAGGTTGTTCATGTTATACTTGCCTTCCTCGTACTGCTCCTGCTGCTGCTCAAACTAGTCAGAAGACGGCTGCTCCGGGTACTGGTACTGGGGCTCCTCAGATGGATCTACGTCCACTCACGAACACATGGCCAAAACAATGCACAACAATAAGCATACAAGCAAACACTAACAAAAGCTAAGAAACAGTACATCAATACATAAAAACAGCACACTAAACTAGTCTAAAACTATTCTACGCGTTACAACGATCGCGTGGATATAAAGAACGCCTAAAACGGAACTAAAACGCATGAACTAGAGCAAAAACAAGATCCAGGGACTAAACTGCTAGAAAATAGGGTTTCTAGGGGCTTCTGCGCAAAAACTAGGGACCTATATGTAATTTCCGGGCAGATCCAGGGTCTAACGTGCAAAAACTACAGCTCTGGACTGCGGGTTAGATTTTTAAAAAGGTCAGGGGCCTAAGTGAATGAAGCAGGACTAAACTGGAAATACTTTTGAAAAGACACAGACCGCAGGTTGATTTTGAAAGACAGCAGGGACTATTTTGCAAAAAGGACGGCTGAACCATTATCTTTGCTCAGGGGCCGTCGGATCTTGATCAAGAGGCTCAGATTCGATGGGATCTATATCTAATCTTGTGCATCCATTGTGGATCGGGCGGCCAGGACCTATTTGGGCGCGCGGGCGGCAGCGCTAACCGCCGGAGCGTGGCTCCGCGGCGGCGAGCTCGCCGGAGCAAACCAAAACGGCGCTCCCGTGCATGGTTTTGCCTGGGATTTGGCCTAGGACCTCGAGAACGGCACGCGTGGTCCACCTGTGTCTAAGGCGAGGGTTGACGGGGCTCGGAGCGGCGATTCCAAACGCGGCGGCGGATCTGTGCGACTACACTCGCCGGCACGTGTGAGGATTCTGCTACGGGGCATAGCCTAGGACTACAGTAGGTCGGGGAGGAAGAGGCGGTTACAGTGGGTCTCACCAGGGGATCAGAAGTGGCGGCAGCTCATCGGAGAGGAACGGCGGCGAGCAGGGGCGGGCGGTGGCGACGGGTTCACACGGACGAACCCCCCTGGAACCGGCTACGGCCGCGGGGAACTAGCCGGCGAGCCTCCTAGATGCCCTGCGAAGGTGGCCACTAGGTCAAATTTGGACCAGAGAAGGCCCTGACGGCATGATTGAGTGGCGGCATCACAGCGGTGCCCTGCTCCGGCGAAGAATTCGCGCGAACCGCTAGAAAAAGCAGGGGCAAAGGGGCACGAGGAGCTTCCTTACCTCAGGGCGTAGCTTGGCAAGCGTGCAGGTGTTGTAGAGGAGCCGTGAGGCTCCGGGTTCACGATGGCACAGCTGGGAACAGAGCTTCGGGGCGGGGCAGTGCGCTAGTGGTTCGGGGGGGTGGTGACTGCGGATGGGAGGAGGGCGTAGGGTCGCGGGGCACTAGATAAAGGAGGAGCCCGGGGATCATGGCGTGTGTGCTAGGGAAGGAAGGCCGGCGAGATTTCCGGCCGGAAGGGCGCGCGGCCGTTGCAGCGCGTTACGGCGGGGAAGACGGGAATGACAGGCGGGGCCCGGGTGGCAGTGGTGGGTGCATCGCACGGGTTGCGGTGAGCGGGGAGCGCTGGGCCGTTGCGGTGCGGGAGAGCGCGGTTACGGGCCGTGAGCGGGGAAGGGGTGAGCTGGGGTGAGAGAGAGTGGGCCGGCCGTGCGCGGCTGGGCCTAGTGGGAGGCGGGGTCGCGGCCCGTGCTCCGTGGAGCTGGGCTGCAGTGCTGGGAGCGGTGAAGGGAGGGGGCGACTCGCGGGCGACGTGTTTGAGCGAGCGGGGTGTGGGGTGGGCCGCTGCATGAGGGCGTGCGGCGCGAGCGGGTGAGAGGGACGCGGGCGCACGCGTGCTGCGGAACGGAGACGGCAGGTGGGGCCGGAGCTGTCAGCCTCGGGCGGTCGGGGACGGAGCGACGCACTGCGCGGGGTGCGGCTGAGCGGAGAAGCGGGCTGTGGCGCATGCATGCGGAGGGGACAGGCTGAGGGAAGGGAAACGCAGGAGAAGTCGGGCCGGGCGGGCTGGGCTTGAGGGAGAGAAGTGGGCCACGGGATTGGGTTTGAGTTTGGGTGTTGGGCTGGGTTTGCCTTTTCTATTTCTATTCCTCTCTCTTTTCTATTTCAAATTCAAACAAAGTTTGAATTCAAATACAAATTTGAATTCAAACCACACTGAAATAATTAAAACTATGCACCAGCATAAATGCAACACCGAAATTTAAACCTATGATAAAAATTTAATTACTTAAGGAACAAAATTTTAGATTAAATGCAAGTCTAACACAATAAACCTTAGAAAATTAAATAAAGCCAATTAAATTTATTTTTAAATACTGAAAATTAAATTAGGGTGTTACAAATCCTACCCCCTTACAGGAATCTCGTCCCGAGATTCTGGGCTGGCTAGCAAAGAGATTAGGATATGTCTTCATCAACTCCTCTTCCTTCTTCTGGCAAGTCTTCCGGAAAGACGTCCGGGAATTCAGACACCACAAGAATACCATCGGTGGGTCTAGCCTCCATCTGATGAAGAAAACCAGAAGGCTCTGTAGCACTGACTGTCACCTCATGGCCATTAGATGCTAACAAGTGAACTGACCACTGAGCACAATCAATTCTGACTCCCCACTTGGCAAGAGTATCCATTCCCAAAATCACCTCAATACCCTTAGTGTCTGTCACCATCAGATTTGCACTGAACTTTACCCTCCCTATGGAAACACTGACTCTGGGGCAGGAGATATAAGACCTCAATTGTCCTCCAGGTGAAGATACTAACATGCACTTCTTTAATGTGTTAGTACGAATACCATGCTGCTCGACAAAAGACTGTGTAATAAAGGAATGTGTAGCACCAGTATCGAAAAGCACCATAGCTGGATAAGAGTTAACCATGAATGTACCAATAACCACGTTAGGAGCTTCGACCGCTGACTCGGCCGTCAAGTGGTTCACCTTCCCCTGTCGTGGCGCCCTGGGTTGGGCTGGGCGCCCCTGCTGTCCTGCCTGCCGTGGAGCCTGAGGTACTGGACAACTTTTGGCATAATGACCTTTTTGCCCGCATTTGTAGCACATGCGGTGGTGGTGAATGGCGCTACTTGGTTGACCTCCCTGTGAACTTATCATCACATCTTGCATTATTTCTACGGCTTGCTCTTTGGACTCCTTGCGGCCGTGTGGCTGGATCACATTCATAGTGATAGTCAACCCATCAACATAATCATAGAGTGCTTGGTTCTTGACCTGTGTATCTGCAGAGCACTCAGGGTCCTTTCTCTTCTGGATGGTCTGTAGCTCGTCGACCGATGGGCCGTCAAGGAAAAGGGAATCCTCTGCTAGCTGCTCTTGACGAGACCTCTTTCTCTTTGTACTGGAGAACAACCTCTGGTTCCTCCTAGTTGTGGCTTCATCTTCAGTCGCACGAACTTGACGACAAGGGACGCCGTAGAATTGGCAACACGAGCAATCTTTCTCACCATTCTTCGGATGGTATGTTGTTTGCGAAGACTGATCTTGTAACGTCATCGGCTGCTCCACGGAGACTGTTGCATGAACACCATCACCCATTGCACTGTCTTCAAGGCTTTTTTGTTCTGCCGACATCTGAGCTGGGGTAAAGAGGAAACACAGATTGGTAAGGTCGAGGAATAGAGAAAAACCTCACTATGTAAAGTTCTATCTTATTAGACAACACTTCTCATGCATCATTGCTGCTAACTCCAGATAGGTGTTTTCATAAATCCGAGAAAAAGAACTATAGTGTAACTCTTCTGCCTCATCCGAGAGATTCTCAAATTCTCCGGTACCATTTGTAGGTCGGGGTGTCACATCCCTACCCCCTTACAGAAACCGACGTCCTCATCGGTGAATCCCTGGATATCACATCCTTTTCGCACTATCCTTCTTCTCGACAAGACAGAAACCCAGGGCATGATAAGGTAGAGAGGATAGAGTGGATGGTTTTACCCCCAACAGTCTAACTCATTTTATTAATTAATTAACTTTAACTTAAAACTGATTTTCATTAAACAAATTTAACTACTAAACTATGCAATCATTCAAAAATCCAAATCAAACATGTAGCATAATAACAAGCAGACAATTTTCACAACTTAGCCGAGTTTAACATCCGACTCGACTAACACAACGCGTCGCAGAACGTACTATCGTATTATTATAAAAGGGTCACCTAGCTTATACTCATGGTGGTCAGATGACTGATTCAGGCCAAAAATCTACGAAAACTATTCTGTAGAGAGAGGAAACAAGGCAAGACGAGTAAAAGTCATAGAATTCAAGGGGTATAATAGTAAAATAGTTTCAGCAGGCAAGGATTGGAGAGAAGAAGTCCTAAAACTCGACCAGTTCTATCTAGGCTTCGTCCTACAGTCGATATGGCTCTGATACCACTGTGTAACACCCGGTTTATAAAAGAACATAAACCGAGCAATCATATACGTGCCAGGATCAAGTCACACGTATATACAACAGAATGAATAGTATATCACAGCACATATCACGAATAAGACATAATAAGGCGAATACGAATGTTATTTATTACAGTAACGACAAAAATGTCTGGTACAGCGAAAGCGAAGTACAAATACGATAAAAACTCTCCGAAGCTGAGCAGGGCGCCACAGGGACGTCGACTGGGAGACGAACGCATAGAAGTCCTCGTAGTCCTGGTAGCGCTGAGAGAACTCCCTCGCGTCGGCAGGGACTGAGCAGCAGTAGCGTATCCGAGAGGAAAAAATAGAGAAGAGGCAAGAGTGAGTACACAACTTGTACTCAACAAGTATAACACAAACTATGAGGCTCTAGGTTGGCTGACTGACTGCATTAGCTTTTAAGTCTTGGCAAAATTTTATTAAAGCTATTTACTACAAGTTGATGAATTACCATAAACCCAGTTACATAGTAATTAATCAGAATTAAACATGTTACTAATGAGAACCAAACCGAAACCACCAAGGTAACCCCGAGAGGCACCTCCCTCGTCGGAAGGAGATAACCCCACTAATCAAAAGGAGGATCTGGGCCGCTCATGACCGTGAGCACGGCTAGTATACCAGTTTTACACTCTGCAGAGGTTGCACATCTTTACCCACAAGTCGTGAGCTACGCTAGGTGTTCATCACACTTCCTTAGGTGAGATGACTAGCAAACTCAGTACGAGGCCTTTACAAAGAATCTCATTGGTAAGGAATAACCGCGAGGGTTGGATCGGCGACTATGGAGCAGGTCTAGTGGGCGTCAAGAATACCACAGACGAGGCCACTCAGTACGAGGGACATAGAAGCTTACCACCCTTGCCCCGCAGGTAAGTTACTCCAAACCAAAAAGACCTAATTATTATGCCAAGACCGTCCCATTCCAGTCTTGTGGTAGCGCTGTTGTCCCAGGTTGTCGCTCTATGAACCGGTCCTTATGGAGAGTGGCCAACCAGGCAGTAAGCACCGTGCTGGCCCCCTAAACCATGTTTCTAACAAAACCAAATTTTAGCGAGATGTGAGCCACTCAAGCCACACAGAGTGCCACTCTCAGAATTAAGTTGCATATACCATTAATCAAATTAATTAAAAAGGACCATTATGTGTTATAGCGCGGCACCTAGCACAACTAACCAAAATGCAACCCAAGGGATATATAAAGGATATAAAGTGGCTAGGAAAGTCCTTATAGGCATACAGTACTAAAATGCAGTATGAAATTGTATTTAAAAGTGATAGATTGTTCATGTTATACTTGCCTTCCTCGTACTGCTCTTGCTGCTGCTCAAACTGGTCAGAAGACGGCTGCTCTGGGTACTGGTACTGGGGCTCCTCAGATGGATCAACGTCCACTCACGAACACATGGCCAAAACAATGCACAACAATAAGCATACAAGCAAACACTAACAAAAGCTAAGAAACAGTACATCAATACATAAAAACAGCACACTAAACTAGTCTAAAACTATTCTACGCGTTACAACGATCGCGTGGATATAAAGAACGCCTAAAACAGAGCTAAAACGCATGAACTAGAGCAAAAACAAGATCCAGGTACTAAACTGCAAGAAAATAGGGTTTCTAGGGGCTTCTGCGCAAAAACAAGGGACCTATACGTAATTTCCGGGTAGATCCAGTGTCTAACGTGCAAAAACTACAGCTCTAGACTACGGGTTAGATTTTTAAAAAGGTCAGGGGCCTAAGTGAATAAAGCAGGACTAAACTGGAAATACTTTTGAAAAGACACGGACCGCGGGTTGATTTTGAAAGACAGCAGGGACTCTTTTGCAAAAAGGACGGCTGAACCGTTATCTTCGCTCAGGGGCCGTCGGATCTTGATCAAGAGGCTCAGATTCGATGGGATCTATATCTAATCTTGAGCATCCATTGTGGATCGGGCGGCCAGGACCTATTTGGGCGCGCGAGCGGTGGCGCTAACCGCCGGAGCGTGGCTCCGCGGCGGCGAGCTCGCCAGAGCAAACCAAAACGGCGCTCCCGTGCATGGTTTGGCCTGGGATTTGGCCTAGGAGCTCGAGAACGGCACGCGTGGTCCACCTGTGTCTAAGGCGAGGGTTGACGGGGCTCGGAGCGGCGATTCCAACCGCGGCGGCGGATCTGTGCGACTACACTCGCCGGCGCGCGTGAGGATTCTGCTACGGGGCATAGCCTAGGACTACAGTAGGTCAGGGAGGAAGAGGGGGTTACAGTGGGTCTCACCAGGGGATCAGAAGTGGCGGTAGCACATCGGAGAGGAACGGCGGCGAGCAGGGGCGGACAGTGGCGACGGGTACACACGGACGTACCCCCTTGGAACCAGCTACGGCCGCGGGAACTAGCCGGCGAGCGTCCTAGATGCCCTGCGAAGGTGGCCACTAGGTCAAATTTGGACCAGAGAAGGCCCTGACGGTGAGATTGAGTGGCGGCATCACGGCGGTGCCCTGCTCCGGCGAAGAATTTGCGCGGACCGCTAGAAAAAGCAGGGGCAAAGGGGCACGAGGAGCTTCCTTACCTTAGGGCGTAGCTTGGCAAGCGTGCAGGTGTCGTAGAGGAGCCGTGAGGCTCCGGGTTCACGATGGCACGGCTGGGAACAGAGCTTCGGGGCGGGGCAGTGCGCTAGTGGTTCGGGGGGTGGCGGCTGCGGATGGAAGGAGGGCGCAGGGTCGCGGGGCACTAGATAAAGGAGGAGCCCGGGGATCACGGCGTGTGCGCTAGGGAAGGAAGGCCGGCAAGATTTCCGGCCGGAAGGGCGCGCGGCCGTTGTAGCACGTCACGGCGGGGAAGACGGGAATGACAGGCGGGGCCCGGGTGGCAGTGGTGGGTGCATCGCACGGGTTGCGGTGAGCGGGGAGCGCTGGGCCGTTGCGGTGCGGGAGAGCGCGGTTGCGGGCCGTGAGCGGGGAGGGGGCGAGCTGGGGTGAGAGAGAGCGGGCCTGCCGAGCGCGGCTGGGCCGAGTGGGAGGCGGGGTCGCGGCCCGTGCTCCGTGGAGCTGGGCTGCAGTGCTGGGAGCGGTGAAGGGAGGGGGCGACTCGCGGGCGACGTGTTTGAGCGAGCGGGGTGTGGGGTGGGCCGCTGCGTGAGGGCGTGCTGCGCGAGCGGGTGAGAGGGACGCGGGCGCACGCGTGCTGCGGAACAGCGCCGGTAGGTGGGGCCGGAGCTGTCAGCCTCGGGCGGTCGGGGACGGAGCGACGCACTGCGCGGGGTGCGGCTGAGCGGAGAAGCGGGCCGTGGCGCATGCATGCGGAGGGGACGGGCTGAGGGAAGGGAAACGCGGGAGAAGTCGGGCCGGGCGGGCTTTGCTTGAGTGAGAGAAGTGGGCCACAGGATTGGGTTTGAGTTTGGGTGCTGGGCTGGGTTTGCCTTTTCTATTTCTATTCCTCTCTCTTTTCTATTTCTAATTCAAACAAAGTTTGAATTCAAGTACAAATTTGAATTCAAACCACACTCAAATAATTAAAACTATGCACCAGCATGAATGCAACACCGAAATTTAAACCTATGATAAAATTTTAATTACTTAAGGAACAAAATTTTAGATTAAATGCAAGTCTAATACAATAAACCTTAGAAAATTAAATAAAGCCAATTAAATTTATTATTAAATACTAAAAATTAAATTAGGGTGTTACAACCACCTATCACTTTTAAATACATTTTCATACTGCATTTTAATACTGTATGCCTATAAGGATTTCCTAGCCACATTTATCCTTTATATATCCCTAGTTTTCATTTTGGTTAGTTGTGCTAGGTGCCGCGCTATAACACACTTGGTCCTTTTTAATTAATTTGATTAATGGTATATGCATCTTAATTCTCAGAGTGGCCCTCTGTGTTCTGTGCTTGAGTGGCTCACGTCTCGTTAAAAATTGGTTTTTTTCTAGAAACTTGGTTTAGGGGGGCAGCACGGTGCTTAGTGCTTGGTTGGCCACTCTCCATAAGGACCGGTTCATAGAGCGACAACCTGGGACAACAGCGCTACCACAAGACTGGAATGGGACGGTCTTGGCTTACTAATTAGGTCTTTTTGGTTTGGAGTAACTTACTTGCGGGGCAAGGGTGGTAAGCTTCTATGGCCCTCATACTGAGTGGCCTCGTCCGTGCTTCGTGTCTTGACGCCCACTAAACCTGCTCCATCGTCGCCAATCCAACCATCGCGGTTACTCCTTACCACCGAGATTCTTTGTAACGGCCTCGTAGTGTGCTTGCTAGTCATCTCACCTAAGGAAGTGTGATGAACAACTAGCGTAGCACACGACTTGTGGGTAAAGATGTGCAACCTCTGTAGAGTGTAAAACTGGTATATTAGCCGTGCTCACGGTTATGAGCGGCCCAGATCCTCCTTTTGATTATTGAGGTTATCTTCCTTTGATTAGGGGGGTTTCCCGGGTGGCTTGGTTTGGTTTGGTTCTCAGTAGTTCATAATTAATTTTGATTAATTACTGTGTAATTGGATTTATGGTAATTCATCAATTTGTAGTAAATAGCTGTAATAAAATTTTGCCAAGACTTAAAAGCTAATGCAGTCGAGTCAGCCAACCTTAGAGCCTCATAGTTTGTGTTATACTTGTTGAGTACAAGTTGTGTACTCACACTTGCCTCCTCTACTCTTTTCCTCTTGTTCTTTTTGGGGATACCCTACTGCTGCTCAGTTCCCGGCGACGCGGAGAAGTTCACCCAGAGCTACCAGGAGTACGAGGACTTCTAGGCGGTCGTCTCCCAGTCGACGCCCCTGTGGCGCCCAGCTTCCGAGAGTTTTCGTATATGTTTTTACACTTCCGCTGTATAAGACATTTTTGTCATTTATGTAATAAATAACATTCGTACTCGCTTTATTATATCTTTTTACGTGATATGTGTTGTGATATACTGTTCATTATGTTGTATATACGTGTGACTTGATCCTAGCACGTATATGATTGCTCGGTTTATGTCCTTTTATAAACCGGGTGTTACAAAGTGGTATCAGAGCTATATCAACTGTGGGATGAAAGCCTAGATAGAATTGGTCGAGTTTTAGGTCTTCTTCTCTCTAAGTCTTGTCTGCTGAAACTATTTTGCTATTATATTCCTTGAATTCTAAGATTTTTACTTGTCTTGCCTTGATTTTTCTCTATAGAATAGTTTCCGTAGATTTTGGCCTGAAGTAAGTCGACCGACCATCATAGGTGTAAGCTAAATGACCCTTTATAATAGTGCGATAGAATATTTTGCGACGTGTTGTGTTAGTCGAGTCGTGTGCTAAACTCGACTAAAGTGTGAACTTTTGTATGCTTGTCTTTATGCAACATGTTTGATTTGGATTTTTGGTTGATTGCATAGTTTAGCTGTTGAACTTGTTCAAATGTAAATCGGCTCTTAAGTTAAATTTGAATTAAGTAATAAAATGAGTTAGATCGTTGGGGTTAAACAACAAACTCTGTTTCCCCCTACCTTATCATGCCTTGGGCTTATCCTATCTTGCTTATTGAGAAAAAGGATAGTGCGAGGAGGATGTGATATCCCGGGGTTAACCGACGAGGACGTCGGTCCTCTAAGGGGGTAGGGATGTGACACCCCGGCTTACAGATAGTAGGGGAGATTTTGAGGATTGCTCAGACGAGGTAGAAGAGTTATGCAGATCTAAGTTGAAGAAGTGCTTGAGAGTGCCAGAAGAACAAGCACCGTCGAAAGGATTGGATCTGACCTATACCGAGCATCCGGTGAAGATACTGGAGACATCAGAGAGAGTTACACGGAACTGGAAGATCAAGGCATGCAGAATGCAATGGAGTGACCACACCAAGAAGATGAGCTGCGGAAGACCTATCCTGATCCCTTTGCTAGCCAACCCTTAGAATCTCGGGACGAGATTCCTATAAGGGGGTAGGATTTGTAACGCCCTAATTTAAATTTCAGTATTTAATAAATTTAATTGGCTTTATTTAATTCTCTAAGGTTTTATATGCTTAGCCTTGCATTTAATTTAATCTTCTTTCATAAGTAATTAAAATGTTTCTAGGTTTAAACTTGTTTGTGCATACATGCTGGAGCATAAGTTTTATTTGTTTGAGTGCCTAGGATTTGAATTCAAATTTCATTTGAATTCAAATTAGTTTGAGTTGAGTTTGAAAAAGGAAAGGAGAAAGGAAAATAGGAAAAAAAACCAAACCAGCCCAGCAGCCCAGCTCTCAGCCCACTGCCGCTCGCACTCGCTCTCTCTCTCTCTCTGACAAATGGGGCCCACTCGTCAGCGTCTCCCTCCTCCTTTCCTTCTTCTTCCCCGCGCCGGCTCCCTCTGCTCCGCTCTCACCGCGCTCCCTCGCTGTCCCGTGGCCCCACTCCGCCCCATGCACGCGCTGAGGCCCACTGGCCAGCACCTGCGTTCCCCTTCCTTCTAGAAGCTCCATCACCAGAGCTGAGATCGCGCGAGGCCGTTGTGCACGATCTGCCTCTTCCGCACACCGTGCTCACCGCCGTGATCCCCGCTGCAGCCCCGGGCACGCACGCCCAGATCCCGCTTTGGCCTTTAATTGGCCCCACGCACCTTCCTGAACCCTACCACGCCCCGCCAAGGCCGCCACCAGCCCCAGCACCACTGCCGCCCCGCCATTGTTGGGCAGAGCTCCGTGCGCCACCGCGGCCTCGTCGCTCCGCCGCACCACAGGCCACCCGAGCCACCGCAAAGGCTCCGCCCTGTGCCCAGGATACACCTCGAGCCCGCTACCCCGACCTCCAGCCTGCATGCGCCAGAATTTCACCCGAACGCCCTCCCTGGTTAGTTACTCTGCCACCACGATTGCTCACCGCCGTTGGGGTCGCAAGCCGATCTGACCCCCTGTACACCTTCACAGTGCCCGTACGCCCCTCCTCGACGGATCAGTAGATCAGGAGACGCCCTGCATCGACTCCTTCCCCGAGCGCCGCCTTTGCACCGCCGCTGGAGCTCGACACCGACACCCCTACATGATGTTCCAGCCCGATCCACACCTCGGTGAGCATCAGCATAGTCCCTCCTTTTTGTGCTAGCTACCGTAGCACATAGGACCGTTCCTAGGTTGGAACACCAGCGCCAGCGTTCCACCGCCACCGCTCCGCCATGGCAGCACCTCTGCAGCGCAGCACGACCCCGCCCGAGCCCCGTTCCACCTTGCTTGTGCACTGCGCATGCGTGCACGACCATTTGCCACCACTCCTGTGCCTAGAGCCACGCGCGAACGCACACGCCGGCGACTCTCGCCACGCAGACCCGCCAGCACCATGGTGCTCGCCGCCCTGAGCCTCACCGGCCCTTGCTGTCGCCTCAGGTGGATCACGCATGACGCGTAGATCATCCCTAACCCAAAGCCCGGTCGAAACGACCCCCGGTACATCGACAATGGCGAACTCCGGCGAGCCCCGAGCCGCGCCGCCGCGGGATTTGGCGCCGGCGGCCGAGCGCCGCCGCCCCGCGCGCGGGATGGATCTCACCCGTTAGATCCCGAGCCGATGCGTGAGATTAGATCCTCGTACCCCTTCACTCTGGATCGTCCGATCGTGATCTGACGGCTCAGATCTATTTGACCCGCCTGCTTACCGGTCAGCCCTGGCCTTTTTGCTAAAGAGCCCCTGCCTTTCTTTCAAATCTAGCCGCGGTCCAACTCAGTTCAAAAATAATTCCAGCTAGGCCCAGTTTTTAATGTTTAGGCCCCCTGACCTTTTTAATAATAGAACCCACAGTCCAGACCCGCCGGTTTTGCATGTCAGATCCCAGGTCTATAGTTTAATTACATTTAAGTCCCTAGTTTTTGCGCAGAACCCCCTGGAAGTTCAGTTTTCTCGCAGAAAAGCCCATAGATCTTGTTTTAAGCCTAGTTTTCGTGTTCTAGCTCCGTTCTAGGTGTTCTTTATGTCCACACGATCGTTGTAATGAGTAGAATAGTCTTAGCTTAGTTTTGTTTGCTGTTTTTATGTATTGTTGTACTATTTCTTAGTGTTTACTCTTGTTTGCATGTATGTGTATGTGCTGGACTTGTTTTGGTGTTGCGATCGTGAGTAGACGTTAATCCTTCAGAGGAGTACCAGTACCCGGAGCAGCCACCGTCTTCAAAGCAGTTTGAGCAGCAGGAGAACTTTGAGGAAGGCAAGTATAACATGAACACCACCTATCACTTTTAAATACATTTTCATACTGCATTTTAATACTGTATGCCTATAAGGATTTCCTAGCCACATTTATCCTTTATATATCCCTTGGGTTGCATTTTGGTTAGTTGTGCTAGGTGCCGCGCTATAATACACTTGGTCCTTTTTAATTAATTTAATTAATGGTATATGCAATTTAATTCTGAGAGTGGCCCTCTGTGTTCTGTGCTTGAGTGGCTCACGTCTCGTTAAAAATTGGTTTTTTTTCTAGAAACTTGGTTTAGGGGGTCTGATGAGGACATGACCAATACGCATATTACCAAGGCCCAAGCGAAGATAGAGTTCAAAGCCCAATCCACATTGAAGTCCGATTTATTCGCGAGTAGCAGCTCGTTCTTTTTCAGCTTGTATGAGTGGTTAGTAATGCCTTTTGGTTTGACTAATGCACCAAGTACTTTCATGCGATTAATGAATGAAGTTTTAAGAGCTTTTATTGGATGATTTGTGGTGGTTTACTTTGATGATATCTTGATTTATAGCAAGTCTTTGGATGAACATATGGATCACTTACGTGCTGTTTTTAATGCTTTACGTGATGCACGTTTATTTGGTAACCTTGACAAGTGCACCTTTTGCACGGATCGAGTCTCTTTTCTTGGCTATGTTGTTACTCCACAGGGAATTGAGGTGGGTGAGACTAAAATTGAAGCCATAAAGAGCTGGCCGGCTCCCCAGACCGTCACACAGGTGAGGAGTTTTCTTGGTCTTGCAGGATTTTATCGCCGCTTGGTCAAAGATTTCAGCACCATTGCTGCGCCGCTGCATGAGTTGACAAAGAAGGGTGTGGTGTTCCGTTGGGGAAAGGCACATGAGGAGTCCTTTTGCACTTTGAAGGACAAGCTTACACATGCTCCTTTGCTGCAACTTCCAAATTTCGGTAAGACTTTTGAGCTTGAATGCGATGCTAGTGGAGTTGGCATTGGAGGTGTCTTGATGCAAGAAGGTAAACCCATTGCTTACTTTAGCGAGAATTGCATGGCCCTATTTTGAATTACTCTACGTATGATAAAGAATTGTATGCACTTGTACGTTCTTTAGAGACGTGGCGTCATTATTTATGGCATAAGGAATTTGTTATTCACTCCGATCATGAATCGCTTAAGTATCTTCGTTCTCAAAATAATCTGAATCATAGACATGCTAAGTGGGTTGAATTTATTGAATCTTTTCCTTATATTATCAAACACAAGAAAGGGAAGGATAATGTGATTGCCGATGCTTTGTCTAGACGTTATACTATGCTGTCCCAACTTGATTGTCGGATTTTTGGGCTTGAATCGATCAAAGAACAATATGCGCTAGACCCTGATTTTAATGAGGTGTTGCTGAATTGTAAAGAGGGACGTACATGGAACAAGTTTGTGATAACTGATGGATTTGTGTTTAGAGCTAACCGCATATGCATCCCAGTTGGTTCCGTTCGTCTTTTGTTGTTGCAGGAAGCGCATGGAGGAGGTTTGATGGGACATTTTGGTGCGAAGAAGACGGAGGATGTTCTGGCCACACACGTCTTTTGGCCAAGGATGAGGAGAGACGTTGAGCGGTTCGTGGCTCGCTGTAATACATGTCAAAAAGCTAAGTCGCGCTTGAACCCACATGGTTTGTATATGCCTCTTCCTATTCCTTCGGTTCCGTGGGCGGATATTTCTATGGACTTTGTTTTGGGATTGCCTCGGACGAAGAGGGGGAGTGATAGCATTTTTCAAAACAGATGATGCCATTCATATTGCTAACCTCTTTTTCAAAGAGATTGTTCGCTTGCACGGTATGCCTTCTACTATTGTTTCAGATAGTGATGCAAAATTCTTGAGTCATTTTTGGCGCACGCTATGGAGCAAATTGGGGACAAAGTTGCTGTTTTCTACAACATGTCATCCCCAAACTGATGGACAAACAGAGGTGGTGAATAGAACATTGTCTACGATGCTGCGAGCAATATTGAAGCAAAATTTGAAGATGTGGGAAGAGTGTTTGCCGCATGTGGAGTTTGCATATAATCGGGCGGAACACTCCACCACCAAGGTAAGTCCTTTTCAGGTAGTGTATGGTTTTAACCCTCGTGCTCCCATTGATCTTTTGCCTCTACCTACTACTAAGCGTGTACATTGTGATGCTAAAGAGCGTGCTGATTTTATTTTAAAATTGCATGTTTCAACTAAAGAGAACATTGAAAAGATGACCGAGAAATATAGAATTGCTGGTAGTCAAGGTAGAAAGGAAGTTAAACTTGAACCGGGTGATTTAGTTTGGTTGCATTTGAGAAAAGAAAGATTTCCAGATTTGAGAAAGTCTAAATTGATGCCACGTGCTGCTGGACCATATAAAATTTTGGAAAAGATTAATGATAACGCATATAAACTTGAGTTGCCCCCAGAGTTTGGGGTTAGTCCCACCTTTAACATTTCAGATTTGAGGCCATATTTGGGAGAAGAAGATGAGCTTGAGTCGAGGACGAATCCAATTCAAGAGGGGGAGGATGATGAGGACATCACTCCTACGGATACAAACGACACTCCTCAAGATGATATACAAGGTCCTATTACTCGCGCACGTGCTCGACAATTGAACTTACATGTGAGTTCATTCCTAAGTAATGTTTATTGTGAATCTGAGAATAGATTGCTACCTAATAACTTAATTGTACTTAGGAACAAAGGAGAGGACCAGCAAGGGTGTGGAGAAGGCCTTGGAGGCGTGGAGGACCAGCAAGGACGTCCGGATCAAGATGGAGGCCCAAACCGATTCGACTTCGTTTCAGTTTCGAACTCCAGGAACAGGCCGCACTAAAACGGACGCCCAGATTGCATACGTAGTCGGATTTGGGCGTACTTGATATGGATGGAAAGATAATTTCAAGACGCTTCCATTGGATCTGGTCTCAGGCTCAAATTCATCGGGAGTCGACAGGAATCGTCTGTGGAAGTTGGCGTCCAGAATCTGTTCCGGTGCTGCGTCACTATTTTTGGGCCGATGGCCCGTGTATTGTGTTGGAGCCCAATAGGGGCGCGTCCAGGACGTCTTGCACGACCTAAACCCTTATTAGTAGCTGCCGCCGCTATCGTGAGACCTGGGGTTTTGCTTAGATTATTCTGTCGAGAACAGTTTCGCCGCCGTGTCGGTTTGTGAGACCCCAACTTTGAGATTAATCATTCATCTGCAGAGTCAGTTCAATTGAGCTGCGTTCTTTCGAGTTCTTGCTTGTGTTCTTCGTTGCGCTTACAGGGATTAGCCTTCTTGGCGAGGTCAACCGGGTTGTGACACGGTTGATAACCAGAGGAGTTGTGGTGCTAAGATTGCTGGATTCGGGTCTTAGGATCTGAAGCCGGATCGGTGTGTCTCGCTCCGCCTACAACGAGAGTTATTCAGAACCTGACGGAAGATCGGGAACCCACGTCCCCATTATTAATGATGAGGACATGACCAATACGCATATGACCAAGGCCCAAGCAAAGATAGAGTTCAAAGCCCAATCCACATTGAAGTCCGATTTATTCGCGAGTCCAGTTCGGACTGCAGCAGTAGGCCTCACGAAAACGGACGCCCAGGCCACATACGGGCTCCGTTTTGGGCGTTCTATATATCGTTGGAAAGCTAAGGAGATAAGCTTTCCAACCCAACTGATCCTATATCAAAATACGCTCGGAGTCGATGGGAATCGTCGAAACAACATGACAACCATAATCTGCCTGGATTTAGTGACGCCAGTTTTTGGGCCTGAAGGCCTTGTACTCCCTAGGGTTGGCCGGCCACCTCCTTGGCCACCCCCCTAGCCTCTCTCTTTTATATACACAGCAGCCGCCATTAGGTTACTTGGGTTTTCGTGAGGCCTGCTCCTGCAGTCCGAACCGGACTCGCGAATAAATCGGACTTCAATGTGGATTGGGCTTTGAACTCTATCTTCGCTTGGGCCTTGGTCATATGCGTATTGGTCATGTCCTCATCATTCTCCCCTTCTTGGTTTTGAGTCGTCCTCGACTCAAAGTCGCTGATGCTTGCGGAAGTAGTTGTTCCCATTCTTGACATGATCCTGCGTTGCTCCCCTTCTTGAAATTGAACCTGTTGTGACAAAACAAACAAAGAAGAACAAGAGGAACTCTGCGTGATAGGATTAGTCTTAAAATAGCCCTCTTTTTCATCAAATTGTTGCACTGCGAAAGGACATTTCAGATTTGAACACATATAAACACGATGCACCATGTACTCTCCTTTACAATTATAATTGCCAATAAAGTGATATGTACATCGAGATAACCATGGCAATCCAACACATTTAAATTTCTCCTCCAAACTACTAAGTGCACACAAAGTATCAAACTCTACATAACCCAAAGTATTTAAAGAAGACAACAATTTCCTTTCATCCTTTTCTGTAGCAATTGGAATTAAATGTTTATTTTTAGCATAAGTCTTTGGTTCCAAAACAAAAGGATCAGTTTTCTTCACAAGTTGTGGCACAGGGATAAACATAGAACGATCACACAACTCTTCTTTAACACAAAAATCAGTAGAATATTTATCATGTGACAAAGTCAATTCAGATTTGGTGTCCACTAAATTTTGCTCTATTATAGCATGAGTGGTGGACAATTTCAGCACATCAAGAGAGCTCTTACCTGAGACAATTACCTGTTCATTCTCTATCACCTTGTCTTCTGTTTTAGATACATGCTGCAAAATATTAGGTCCAACAGAAGACAAAGCAATATCTTTAATTTGTACAAAATCAAATTTAGAGGAAGGCACTGTAACATCTGAAATAATCCATTCTTTTCTAAAAAGGCTCATTCTTTCTTATCTCTACTCTTTCAAGATCGGCTTCTAAAATTTCAGTTGCGGTCATAGATTTAAGTGTAATTTTTCTACCATTGTAGTTGAAAGAATATCTATTTACAACCTTTTTATGTACCACATCATTTATATTAATCCATAGCGTTCCTAGCAATAAATGACATGCTTGCATGGGTACTATATCAAAATCAGCACTACTCTTGTAAAAACCAATGCTAAATTCAATATGTGCAAATTCAGTTACCTTAATCTTATCATAAGAATTTACCCATTGCATGTAGTATGGATGTGGATGTGGCTTTGTGGTCAGACTAAGCTTCTCGACCAGCTCTAAACTTGCAAGGTTGTTGCAAGTCTCACCATCAATGATGACTCGGCAACGTCGTTCCATCACGGCAAAGAAAGTCTGGAACAAATTGTTGAATTCATTTTGCTCCACTTTCTCCATTTGAGAACTCAACACTCGTTGAGCAATCTCAGTGTTTCCTGACATTGTTAGTAAGTAGACAAGAGAAAACACAAAAGGTTATCCCTATCAACTACTATATGTGGATGTGGATGGTGGAAACACAATCTTGCACGTCTTACCAAGCTCTTACAAGTGTTCTTACCAATGCAAAGCAGAGGATGGTACAACCGATGGCTGGTTCGTGATACCTATGAGGAAGTGCTACCAAGATTGCAAGATCCTCTGGGTGTACTGATCTGAAGATAATATGTGAAGCTTTGGGAGGCTTTATTTAGTAGCAAGGATTAGCACAATTGAAAATCAGATAGCAAAAATTGAATAAATATCCAAAGTACTTATCAATGTTGCTGGCCTAAACGTGTTCCTTGAACTAGTTCAAGCAAGCAAGCGACATATACCAAGCACAAAGGACACAAAAGGATGCAAGCACTTCTGATTTTTTTTCTTTTTTTTTTGTGCGGCTCTTTTTTATGCACTTGCCTTTTTCTTTCTTTCTTTTTCTATTCAAAAGTGCCACAAGAGCAAGAGACAACTCCACACTATCACAAAATTGTTGTCTGTAAATTACAGATTTGCTACACAAACTTATACAGGCTGTTTGACAAATTTAGAGACCTCAAACACGAAAACTTACAACACGAAAGTTGTAGATCCTCCTTTTCTCTGTCTTTGCAATATATGGAAAGTCTATTTTGGATAAAGGAAGTAGAAGATATTGACCCCGAAATACAGACTACTCAGAAATTTCTGGGTCACCAACAGATTGACTTCCAATACAGATTAGGCGCAGATAACTACGTTTTCTGGAATTCTCACAATTGATAAAGTTGTAGATAATTTCACAAGCTTTCCAGAAAGTACTAGAACACAAAAATCCGAGTTCGTATGCGAGAGATATCAACAAAATACCGAACTGGACAGAGACAAGTCCGAACCGGACGTGATGACGGGATGGAAAAGGACACAGTGACACGATGCAAAACTCAAACCAATCTAAGAACTCGATCTAAACCAGCAACAAGACCACGACTATGGACACAAACTCAATGATGCAGACTCCGATATCAAAATATGCAATGGCTTAAAAGGGCTAATGGGATGGGAAAACAGCACGAACACAACATTTTCTAGGGCTTTTTGGTGGACTGTGGGACAATGGCGAAATTGATGAAACTAAAGATAGATGTGAAACCTGACATTAAACCTGAGTCTCTGAATACCAAATAATGGGGACGTGGGTTCCCGATCTTCCGTTAGGTTCTGGATAACTCTCGTTGTAGGCGGAGCGAGACACACCGATCCGGCTTCAGATCCTAAGACCCGATTCCAGCAATCTTAGCACCACAACTCCTCTGGTTATCAACCGTGTCACAACCCGGTTGACCTCGCCAAGAAGGCTAATCCCTGCAAGTGCAATGAAGAACACAAGTAAGAACTCGAAAGAACGCAGCTCAATTGAAGTGACTCTGCAGATGAAAGATTAATCTCAAGTTGGGGTCTCATAAGCCGACACGGTGGCGAAACTGTTCTCGACAGAATAATCTAAGCAAAACCCAAGTAACCTAATGGCGGCTGCTGTGTATATAGAAGAGAGAGGCTAGGGGGGCGGCCAAGGGGGTGGCCGGGCAACCCTAGGGAGTACAAGGCCTTCGGGCCCAAAAACTGGCGTCGCTGCATCCAGGCAGATTCTGGTCGTCATGTTGTTTCGACGATTTCCATCGACTCCGAGCGTATTTTGATATAGGATCAGTTGGGTTGGAAAGCTTATCTCCTTAGCTTTCCAACGATATATAGAACGCCCAAAACGGAGCCCGTATGTGGCCTGGGCGTCTGTTTTCGTGAGGCCTGCTCCTGCAGTCCGAACCGGACTCGCGAATAAATCGGACTTCAATGTGGATTGGGCTTTGAACTCTATCTTCGCTTGGGCCTTGGTCATATGCGTATTGGTCATGTCCTCATCGGGGTTAGCACGGTGCTTAGTGCTTGGTTGGCCACTCTCCATAAGGACCGGTTCATAGAGCGACAACCTGGGACAACAGCGCTACCACAAGACTGGAATGGGATGGAGAAGTTCACCCAGAGCTACCAGGAGTACGAGGACTTCTAGGCAGTCGTCTCCCAGTCGACGTCCCTGTGGCGCCCAGCTTCCGAGAGTTTTCGTATATGTTTTTACACTTCCGCTATATCAGACATTTTTGTCATTTATGTAATAAATAACATTCCTACTTGCTTTATTATATCTTTTTACGTGATATGTGCTATGATATACTGTTCATTCTATTGTATATACGTGTGACTTGATCCTGGCACGTATATGATTGCTCGGTTTATGTCCTTTTATAAACCGAGTGTTACAACACCACTAATCTGCTTGGATCAAGGATAAAACTTGCGCAAGTGTTCAATGTTCCTGGAGTTCGGTACCTCATTGCCATCCACATCAGTGATTCTGTATGAACCTGGTCTTGTAACCTTAGTTACGATGAAGGGACCTTCCCATCTAGAATTTAACTTGTGCAGTCCTGTCTCATCCTGAATCCGGCGAAGTACTAGATCTCCAATGTTGAAAGATCTTTGCTGGACATTGTGGTCATGATAGCGTCTGAGTCCTTGAAAATATCTAGCCAATTGAGTTAAGGTGTTGACTCTGGCCTCTTCGACTGAATCTAACTCCAGTTGTCGAGCTTCATCTGCTTCTCCTTCTTGATAGGCTTCTACTCTTGGGGATCTCCACATGATATCCGTGGGTAGTATAGCCTCTGACCCATAGGTAAGGAAGAATGGAGATTGTCCAGTTGCTTTGCTAGGCTGGGTTCGCAGCCCCCAGACTACATGAGGTAGTTCTTGAATCCACTTGCCACCTTTCTTGGTGTTGGCGTCGTAGAGTCTTTTCTTCAAGCCGTCGAGTACTAAACCATTGATGCGCTCAACTTGACCGTTTGCCCGAGGATGAGCCACGGAAGCGTATTTGACCTCGATGTAGGAGTTGTCACAAAAATCCCAAAAAGATTGTGACGTGAAGTTGGAGCCAAGATCTGTAATAATGGTGTCTGTAATAATGGTGTGAGGAAAACCAAACCGATGGATAATGTCGGAGATGAAGTCCACTGCTCTATCTGATGAGATCTTGACAATGGACTTGTACTCGATCCACTTGGTGAACTTGTCGACTGCTATCAACACATGATTGAATCCTCCTGGAGCAACGGTTAATGGTTCGATCATGTCCAAGCTCTAACAGGCGAACGGCCATGATGGAGGAATTGTTATCAAGTTGTGTGCAGGGACGTGAGTCTTCTTGCCAAAGAATTGGCAGCCAGGACACCGTCTGACCAGGTCTTCTGCATCCGAGACAGCTGTTGGCTAGAAGAATCCTGACCTATACGCCTTGCCGACTAGTGTCCTTGATGCAGCGTGGTTGCCGCAAACTCCTTCGTGTATTTCTCGGAGGATGTCTTTACCTTCTTCAAGAGTAACACACTTCATGAGGATGCCTGAAGCAGAGCGCTTGTATAGGTTGTTGCCAACGAGGATGAAACCCCTGCTGCGCCTGGTGATACGGGCAGCTTCAGCGCTTTTAGGATCAACATATGGTGGAAGCTTGAATTCCTTGATGAAATCAATAAACTAAGTTTGCCAATCTTCATCAATCATCAACACTTCTCTGACTATGGCCGGGGCCTCTGTGTCAGTGGTTTGTTGGCTTTGTTCCTTGACTGATGGGTGGTGAAGTTCATGGACAAAAACTCCTGGTGGAACAGCTGCTCGAGTGGACCCAAGTTTGGAGAGGACATCGGCTCCCACATTGTTGTTACGATCGACGTGGTGGATTTCCAATCCTGAGAACTTGTTTTTGAGTTTTCTGATTTATGCAATGTATGTGTCCATTGTATCCTTATTGACATCCCATTCTTTATTTACTTGTTGGACAAAGAGTAGAGAATCGCCATAGACAAGTAGTCGCTTGATGCCGAGAGATACTGCTAGTCGGAGGTCGTGTAGTAATTCCTCGTATTCAGCTTCATTGTTGGAGACCTTGAACAAGATTTGGAACACATACATCAATTGTTCTCCCTTGGGGGAGATGAACAAAACTCCTGCGCCGCCTCCATCGATCTTGAGTTTGCCATTGAAGTACATCACCCAATGCTCTGGAATGCTCTGAGGTGCTGGAATTTGATTTTCCCGCCATTCAACCAAGAAGTCGACTTGTGCTGTGACTTGATTGCTGTTCTTGGCTTGATGTTGATTTCCAAAGCTCCCAGTTCAACTGCCCACTTTGATATTCGTCCAGTGGCATCCCGATTGTGGAGTATGTCCCCCAATGGGAAGTCAGTTATGACTGAGATCTTGTATTCATCGAAGTAATGCCGGAGCTTCCTGGAGGTGATTAGAATTCCATACAGAAGTTTCTAAATTGATGGATATCTAACCTTTGATTCAGAGAGTATTTTGCTGATGAAGTAGACTGGTCTCTGAACACCGTCAGTGTGGCCTTCCTCCGGGCGTTTGACTACTATCGCCGTACTAACTACATGGGTAGTCGCAGCGATGTAGAGGAGTAATTCCTCACCGGGTAGTGGAGCTGTTAGAATCGGCGGTGACTGGAGATGTTGCTTGAGGTCCTCGAGTGCTTCCGCGTCTTCTGTAGTCCACTCGAATTTATCTTGTCACTTTAGGAGTTTGAGGAAGGGTGATCCCCGTTCGCCAAGCCTGGACAAGAATCGATTCAAGGCTGCCATGGAGCCTATAAGCTTCTGGATGTCCTTGACGGTAGCTAGGGCATCCATGGCCATGATGGCATTGATATTCTCTGGGTTAGCTTCGATTCCTCGGTTGCTGACGATGAATCCGAGTAGTTTTCCAGAGGGTACAACAAAGACGCACTTGGTTTGGTTGAGCTTCCAGCGGAATTTTTGGAGGCTGTTGAAGGTCTCTTCCAGGTCAGTAATGAATTGATACTGGGTCTTCGTTTTGACATTACAATGTAGCTGGTCAGAGAAGCAAAGCTGTATTGCGCGCTGGTAAGTAGCGCCAGCGTTCTTCAACCCGAAGGATATGGTCTTGTAGGCATATGCCCCGTAAGGGGTGATGAAGGCCATCTTGATTTGGTCTTCTTCTTTTAGGGCGATCTGATGATACCCTGAGTAGCAGTCGAGGAAGGATAACAGGACACATCCTGCCATCGAGTTGATTACTTGATCAATACGTGGTAGCCCGAAAGGATCCTTTGGGCAATGCTTGTTTAGATCAGTGTAGTCGACGCACATCCTCCACTCGTTGTTGTTCTTCTTCTGGACGAGCACAGGGTTGGCCAACCAATCAGGGTGGTAGACTTCCTTTATGAACCCAGCTGCGAGTAGTTTTACCAGCTCTTTCTTGATGGCTTCTCGCTTGTCCGGTGAGAACCACCGTATCCGTTGCTTTTTTGGTGTTGCTTTAGGGTCGACCTTCAAGGCATGCTCGATCAACTCCTTGGGCACTCCTGGCATATCCGCTGGTTTCCACGTGAATACGTCTCGGTTGGCCCTATGGAAGTTGACGAGCTTGAGTTCCTATTTGTCACCCAGTCCTTCTCCGATGATGGCTGTTTTGGAGTCGTCTCCCTCTTGTAGCTGGATAGTCTTAGTGCCCACACCATTGGTTGGTTTAACCGATGATTGGCTTGGCTTCTTGGAAGGCATCGACTCCTTGAGTGAGAGTTCTTTAGCAGCAGCAAGTATTTCGCTGACAGAGCTAGGAACCCAGATAGTAGAAGCATGATCTATTGCTTCCTTGTCGCACTCGAAGGATTTGAGGAGGTCTCCCCGTAGTGAAAGGACTCCTGTGTTGCCTGGCATCTTGAGGAGCTGGTAGACATAGTGTGGCACTGCCATGAACTTGGCTAGTGCAGGTCTTCCCAAGATAGCATGATAAGAGGACTCGAAGTTGGCTACTTCGAATTTGATGTACTCTGTCCGGAAGTTCTGTTTGTACCAAATGTGACTGGGAGGGTAACCGAGCCAATTGGAGTAGAGGAATTTCCCGGGACGATGCCGTAAAACGGAGCCTTGCTTGGAGTAAGCAAACTCATATAGTTGAGGCCCATCTTTACCAGTGTGCTTGCAAAGATTAGGTTGAGCCCACTTCCACCGTCGATGAGTATTCGAGTAAGCTTGGAGCCCTGAACGACTGGATCGAGTACTAGAAGGAAATTTCCAAGTTCAGAGAAGCTGGTCCACTGATCCTCCCTAGAGAAGGTAATGGGGACCTCGCTATATTTGAGTGGCCTCTGAATTGCTGTTTCGACTCAGAGGATCTCTCTGAGTAGGAGCTTTTGAGCTCGCTTGAAGAAGCTAGAATCTCCTCCAAATATGACGTTGACGATGTTTTGCTGTTGTTGGAAACCATCACTGTCTTTCTTGTCGTCTTCATCATCTTTGTCTTGTTCTTTCTTTGGAGTAGTTGCAGGTGCCGACTAGAAGGATTTGCGTAGGATCGTACATTCCCACATCGAGTGGTTGCTCTTGGGGTGGATTGGACATCTTTTGTTGTGAAGTATCTTGTCGAACTGGTCCTGCGGTTTGTCGCCCTTCTTATCACGCTGTGTGCGATCCATAGTGCCGACAGTGTTGTCAGGCTTACGCTTATGCGTAGGATCCCGCTGCTTGCTGGGCCCTCCACGGTCGTTGTGGCGCTTCCCGTTGTTGTCGTTGTTGCGACGTGGAAAGCGATTGCGTTCTTGCTCCTCTTCATCTACCCAGCGCTGCATCATGTCACATAGATCTACTACCGTTTTGGGCCGATTACACCCAAAGTCGCGGTATAGTGACTGGACGGTGATGCCGCTCTGGAAGTAGTCGATGACGTCAAAGTCGGTGACGTTGGGGATGGTGGCTCTTGTGTCGAAGAAGCGCTTGACGTAGGATCTGATCGACTCGCCTTGCTCCTGCTTGATCATGGATAGGGCGTGGCAAGTAGCTACTCGATGTAGCGACCCTTGGAAGTTGACGACGAACGCCTTCTTGAGGTCCTCCCATGAGTGGATTGACTCACGCGCCAAGCTTTCGAGCCACGTGAGGGGTGCGGGCTCCAGGGCCATCGGGAGGTAGAGGACCTTGGTGTTGGTGTCTCCCCCTACAACACTAATAGCGGTCGAGTATAAACGTAACCATTGGGCAGGGTCTTGCTTACCGTCGTACTTTTGGATGTTAGTAGGCTTGAAATCTTTCGGGTACTCGATGTTGTCGAAAGCTTTGCTCAGGGCATGGAAGCGGTCGGAGTTGTCGACAGGTTGCGCTCTGCGTCTTGCATTGATGATGTCCCGTGCGTCCACAATGGAATCGGCTACCTCTTCCTTGTTGTTCCCACGGTTGTTGTTGTTGCGGTTGGGCTGAGGGCCAGGAGCTTGATTTGCTTGTGGTTGGCCACCTCTGGGGTGATGACTACTCGTAGCTTCCTGATCCTCTTGGTTTCTTCGATTCTGTTGTTCCTGCTGCTGTTGACGCTGGTGACCTCTGGGGGTACGGCTTGCTTGAGGTATTGCTGTTGCGGTAGCCCTTGATCGCGTACCGTGAAGCGAGGACAGGGGGTTCTGTTTCTCGAGTTGTTCAATAGTGTTTTTGGTGAGATTTATGACTCATTCCAACTCGGGGTTCTGGGGCATCGTCATGAGTAGCCGGGTTGCTTCTGTCATTGCGGTGATTGGTGTTGTGAAGATGGGATCCGCAGCATTGTTGAATTCGTTGTTAAGGTTGCATGGCGGGAGATGAGCACGTTCGGCCGCACGAGTCCTGCGCACTTCTTTGCGTTGATTCCTTTCTCTATGAGCTGGACGAGTGACTTCGTCTTCATCAGCTGGAGCGTCTTGGGTCAGGTTGTCTGCTGAGATCTGATCCAAGGCTTCGTTTGGATCATGGTGGCTTGGAGCACCTCCGAGCTGGATGATTACCGGAACCAAACACTCGTGAGAGAAGCTTTCCAGGTCTGATTCATAATCAGCTAGGACAATTCCACCGAAGCCAGTTTCCCTCTCAGTTTCGAGGGGAGTGCCGTGTTGAAATGGGAGATCATCAATGCTGGCGACTTCTCACAGGTTGTCGAGTTGTTCTGCGAGGGTATGACCTCGGCAAGACTTGAGTTGCATCTTAGCCAGCGCCTTGGTGATGAAATCCAGGCTGTCTTGAGGTGACTCGACTGGATCTGGGTAAACGTCAAAAACGGGTACCTCCCGGCTAGCGGTGGTTGATTGGTTTTCGACGTGAAGTAGGTGATCCAAGCTATTTTCATAGGAGGATCTAATCATCTGCTTGTAAATAGACGATGAATTGCGCAAACCAAGGATGGGTTGCGCAATAAGAGTCCCAATCCGAGTGGAATTCGGTTTGAGATCAATCTGAGTCCGAGTAGAACTCGAATTGTTTTCGAGTTTCGGCTCAATCTCCTTGGCAAGGTCGGGAAGCAACATGATGCCACGGACATGAGATCTAGCGAGCTTGTTGGAGTCTTCCGACGTGGAGCTCTTCGGTGTGGGAGAGTTGGTTAAGTGACTATCGAAGCCGCCTGAACCATTGCCGACGCAGACCCACGAACCGAAGATGAAGGTGGTGCCTCTGGGAGGCGTCATTGTACTGAAAGCGAAAGTGGCCATCGAACTCGTTGATGAACTCGCTGAGTCCCCTACCTGGTGCGCCAGCTGTCGGTGTTTACCGCCAAGCCTACTCAGGGATACCCTTAGCAGTAGGGTTTGTAGGTAGGGATCGACGGCTCTAGAACTCGATGGTGCAAGGAACACAAATATTTAGACAGGTTCGGGCCGCGAGTTGCATAATACCCAACGTCCTGTGTGATGGTTTGTATTGCCTTAGGTGTAGATGTGTTTTGAGGGGGTCCCTGCCCACCCTTATACATCTGGGGGGACAGGGTTACATGGAAAGTCTTAGCTGGTTACAGTTGGAGTCCCTCTACAACACGATCGGGTAGTTTCCTTGTACTGCACCTAGTTCTACGCCTATTTGGGTAGTTACAAAAGAGGTAAGGTACATCCATGAGCTATCCCTTACTCTAGAACATTCTATGTCTGTAAGCAGTCCCGCTGCCCCGGGTCTGACAATGCCGAACTCTTCTTATGAGCGGCTCTGGATCCTACGTAAAGTTTTGCGGCAGATCAAAACCGGTCATACACTACCCTGTTTTCATCACAACAAAGGATAAAACAAGCCAAGTTAGCCTGTTAAGCAAATGAATATTCCATTTCCTTTTGTCAATGACCATGCCTACACAATTAACCTATGCCTTCCTGACAACGGCGCCAAAAATGCTTATTGGTATTTTGTAACGTCTACTTCAGAAACAGGGTTGTTCAGTCTGGTTTCGGTAAAGGCTTCAGAAATGCCCAGCATCGGCGCCAACAAATGCCTTGACATTTCATATAGCAATTACTGATAACCAAACTAATGAACCATGAATCATTCTGCAAACGGATGGAATAACCATTGCAGCATTTTACCCAATGACTATACCGGGGTGTCATTTATAATTCCGCAGGGAAGATAGTGACTTAGTTGTGTAGGTAGGCAACATGAACTTATCTCAATGGAATATTTAAATGCATGAACAGGGGTAATATAATTATGGATAAAGGTAGTGGGGAAGACAAGCAACTCTTATTTCTAACAAAAGGGTAAAGCAAGGCAAGGAGCTAGGTAGAAGTTAGTTAGTCAAGGTCTATCTAATGTTCTTTTAATTATCTATATCATTTACTAGCACTTTATACTTTACACTTAATGTCATTAGTCTCTATCTAGTTATTCCTAATACACGGGAGTACTGTGCAAATGGCTGACAGATATGACTGTTAAGCCATCACAAACATTTATACCCTCCTACCCCCTAACCGAACGTGGAGTATTACGATGGCACTAAACAGGGCTGTCACCACCTGTAGGCTACCTCTACAAACCGTGGGAAAGGGCGACATCCAGCAACACTTAACTAACCCAGACACCATGTCTACACTAGCAAGCGATACTCTACTATCCTGCGCAGAGCCCCCATCCTTCGGATGGACAACCATCATCCTAGAGCAAATATACGAATACTGAAGCATCTAAAAGTTAACTATAACTATGTTTCTAACTAGGCAAAGCATATAGTAATAAAGTAAACTAATCATGAAAACTGTCCGACACCGCAGGGCATAAACCATGCAAATATAAATAACTATAAGATAAGTCAGTATGCACGACCGAACATTACAAAAGACATCTAGTAGGGAATCCATACCTATTCCTTGAAGAATGTCTGGCGACCCGACAACTACTTCACCTAAGCTCCACTAGCCTTAGAACTACTCAAGAGAGAAAGTGAGAGCAATGCTTCTTGTCTTCTCTACCCCATTCTTACACCCACCCTCTCATATTTATATGGGGAGCTCAAGGGGCTGCTTGCACCTGGTTGGAGGATGCGTGGCACCCCAAACCGACCTTGGGAAGGCTGTAGGAAGCTTCCTACAAAGGGGGTAAGGCGATGGAGCTCAGGCCCACTCGGCCGACCACTATGGTCGGCCGACTGGTAGGTGGGCCCCACCGCCCCTCTCTGCTCTTGTGGCCTCCCATGTGTCCCCTTGTTCCTTTTCCACGTGCATGAGCTTCTGATAAGTTGGTTTGGTGCTGCATGTGGACTCTTTGATGCATGTGAGCCTGAATCATGCCCTCTGATTGGTCGACGATTTTTCCCGTGGATCATAAGGCCCTCATAACCTGCACTTTACTCCCTTTTTCCATCTTTGCATAATTTCTAGGGGCATAGTGATTTTTGCTTTATTTTGGGTAAAAATGCATATGAAATATTTAAACTCTAAATATTTTCTAATCAAATTGACGCTTGAAATTGGTCATTAACAAGCATCAACACGTATCACCCTAACGTATGCGTCCATCATCTCCTTGTTGATATCCCAATCCTTGTTGACTTGTTGTATGACTAGAACGGAATCGCCGTAAACAAATAGCTACTTGATGCCAAGAGAGACTGTCAGGCTCAGCCAAGTAATAATGGCTCATAATTTGCTGCATTGTTGGTGACTTTGAAGAGTATCTAGAACACATATTTGAGCTATTCTCCTTTGGGGGAGATGAAGAGTACTCCTATGCCGCCACTTCCGAGCTTGACTGATTTGTCAAAGTACAAAACCCAAGACTTTAGTATGTGTTGACACCTTTTATGGATCAACACATGAATGCGCTAGGTCACACGACACAAGGTGGAGCTCGATGCAGCGCCTCCTGCGTGGAGCAGTCAGACTGGTCAGAGAGACCGGTCAGACCGGTCGCCGGGGGAAAATCGGCGATGACCGACGAACGCTCGCTCAGGAGGGACTCCGTCAAGGCAGGCGCACGTAGGGTTGTTCCAGGATTGGCAGGCCACCTAGAATGCCGCGGAGACAAAGGAAGAACAGCAGACGAGAGTTGGAAAAGCTAGGATTTGGAGGAAAAGTAAAGATGATAAAAAGTAGTAATTGTATTGTGTTTTGATCGATTGGTGTTGGTGTTTTGTCACCAAGCCTGCTCAAGGATACCCTTAGCAGTAGGATTGTAGGCAAGGGATCGACTAGCTCTGGAACTCGATAGTGCAAGGAACACAAGGTTTTAGACAGGTTCGGGCCGCGAAGGTGCGTAATACCCTACGTCCTGTGTGGTTGCTTGTATTGCCTTAGGTGTTTATGTGTTTTGAGGGGTCCCTACCCGCCCTTATATATTCTGAAGGGACAGGGTTACATGAAAAGTCCTAGCCGAGTACAGTTGGAGTCCTACTACAACCCGGTCGGGTAGTTTCCTTGTACAGCAGCTAGTTCTACGCCTATTCGGGCAGTTACAAAAGAGGTAAGGTACATCCATGCGCTATCCCTTACTCTAGAACATTCTATGCCTATGAGCAGTCCCGCTGCCCCGGGTCTGATAATTGGATGGTCCTCAATCAGTCGTGGCCCTTTATATTTATAGGGTGGGATGCACTTATCCCGCAAGGAATCCCTTTTACAGATCTAAACCTACAATGAATTCTAATTAGAGTCGGACTCCTCCTAGACTGGTCAGACCCACCGGTCAGACCGGTCGGTCTCTGCTGAACTGGCCACAGTGCCCCGACCAGTCAGACCGCTCGGTCGGACCGGTCAGACCGGTGGATGCCAATTTTGGCTGTCAACATATGCCCCCGTATTTGTTGGTAAAGCTTGCTTGCCAAAAAATATTCTTCTGAGCCAAAATTGTCTAAGGGCGATGACTATCATTACATCGGCCATTATTTGCACTAAGGGCGATAAAGAACTATTGGCCATAACTTGCTTTATTCATGTTGATTTTGAAACAACCTGTTTCGGCCGCCACACCTTCTTCGTGGTTGATGACGTCTTTGGCAAAGCCTCTACTTATTGCTCCATTGCCTCCTTCTTGCGTAAATGTTGCAGTCATCGTTTCTGAGTACGAATCAAGTCTGAGGGACACCACCTCGGCTATAAATATTTTGAATCTTTCTTTGCTCTCTTCTCATCCGTCTTGCTGCAATGAATACCTTTTTTACCAGATTATTGCTAACAACAACCGGTCTTTGTGGTGAAGCATGATTCAGATGTACAGTAGGATATTGAATATAATATAATTGCATATGCATCCTACTATAATCAAAGGGCGTATAAAAGTATGGATACCAGCAATACCATGGAGCAATCGGCCAATTGAATATCATACAGTTACCTTGACTTGGATAAGAATCTGATTGCTCCTAATGTCTCGATGAAGGCATCGAATCCTTGGCTTTGTTCAGGTTCCCCTTCTATTTCTGGGCGAATCATTCCTTCTCATACTTGGCCAGGAGCTCCTTAAAGCTCGACCTTCTCTTGTTCTTAGCTCCAGAGGAATTCCTAGGCTCACTGGGTGTACCGGTCTTAGCACCGGTCAGACCGCCATTGGGGCCAGTCAGACCAGTGGACTTGCTGTCGGCCTCCTTTTTCTTGTCTTGCCCCCCGAGTATCTTTGCAGCTTGAGAGGTCTTTTGTGTCAGCTTCTTCTCAGGCCTTTCATCACCAATGATTACATTCTTCCCCTTCGTTGATTCGGCTTGACTTGGCCGAATCAGCACTTTAGGATTATTCAATTCCAATATGTGCATTGGAAAGGGGTTCTGATCAACCTATATGGTAGGAATAACCAATCGTCCTTTATTAATGGCCGATTGAATCTGCCTACATAATACGTTGCAATCATTGGTAGCATGTGAAAAAGTATTATTAAATTTGCAATATGGTCGCCGCTTTAATTCTTCAGGCGGCGGTATAGTATGTGACATCTTGATGTATCCAATCCTATATAACTCATCAAAAATCCTTTCACACTTGGACACATCAAAAGTAAATATTTCTTCTTGCCGATTCTTGTGAATCGGCATAAGAGTAGAACAAGTAAACGGTTTGGCTTGAGATGGCCAATCAAACTCAGCAGCATATACATCATTAGACTCATCGTCCGAACAATATGAATTGCAATCTAAAGCATGCATACTAGAACGATGATGGCTATGAGACTCTCGAGACTCTTTGCTTCGGCTTTCTATAGCCAAAGCTCTTTGATGCACCTGAGTAACATTAAAGAAATCGTAGCCCTCTAAACTTTCTTTAATATGAGAACGCAAGCCATTAAAAGCCAAATCAGCTAAATCTTTTTCTACAATATTCACACTAAATCTTCGGTTTTTTGTATCACGGAATCGTCTTATGTAATCATTGACAGATTCATCAGGCGACTGTCTAACGAACGTCAAGTGAGACAATTTAAGCTCATCATGCCCACAGAAAATGTGCTCTTGGAACTTCTGCTCTAATTGTTCCCATGAGCCAATGGAATTAGGTGCCAAAGAAGAAAACCATGAGAAAGCAGTTCCAGTTAAAGATAAAGAGAACACACACACTTTCAATTCGTTTATAGAACCAAGTTCTCCTAATTGGGGAAGATACTGACTAATGTGCTCAAAAGTGCTCCTTGTATCTTCCCACTGAATTTTAAAAATTCAGGCAACCTAAAACCAGCAGTGTATGCAACCGAATCAAACGAAGTAGGATACGGCTTTTGGTATGTGCGAGTTTTGCTTCTAATATCCACTCCAAAATTTTCTCTAAGCAAGTTAGCCAAATCATTCTTATAATCAGCAAGCACTTTATCAAAATGACTCGAAGAAGTGTGGATGTAGAAACTTCGCGCTGGTTGAAACAAGCTGACCGGATGAACCGGTCAGTACGACCGGTGTGACTGGTTGGGGGGAACCGGTCTGACCGGACTGGTAAGTCGGTCTGACCGGTCTCTGCCAGTTTTGCCAATGCTGCATGTATCGGTCGAACATCTCGTTGGAGATAGGACCGATAGGTGGCACTGAGTTCCTGGGGGGTACTGGTGGCATGTACGAAACAAGCTCGTTTGTTCAGCTAATGTTGGCCGAACCAGGGATGCTCGTAATAGGATCAGTATATATAGGTGCTATTGTTTGATTACTGAAATAATTCATCGGCATCCCATATTGAGGTTGATTCACAAGAGATGCTGCCGATGGTTGAGGAACATAAAATTCAGAAGTAGCAACAGTAGAAACAAATGGAGGTTCATCGGCTATCTCTGATTCTTTACCAGTCGATTCTCTATCTTTAGAATTAAGCCAAATAGCCCAATGCACATCACGCTCAGCTAGCTGAACTTGATCTAAAGTAACACTAGAAGATGGAACACTTGCAGCAGGTGTTACCTTAGTAGATGCATCTGCAGAGGTAGAAGCGAAGTCGATCTCCGTAATCTTGGAAACCTTGCCTCATCGATCTACTTTGATGCTCGCAAGCGCCGCTAATAGATCTTCTTCGTCATTCTTCTTCTTGCGTAACTCCAGCATCTGACGAACATCCTCAAGAAGATGCTCGTACGTCGCAGGGATGATGTTGTCTTTGTTGATTTCAGTAGTAGAGCCCATCTTCTTTGGGATTGATTAGATCGGTTTTGCTAACCAAGATCTTTCTTCCCTAGCGGAGTCGCCAAAATGTGTTGACTCCTTCTATGGATCAACACACAAACGCACTAGGTCGCGTGGCACGAGGAGGAGCTCGATGCATTGCCTCCTGCATGGCGCAGTCAAAGGGACCGGTCAGACCGTTCGCTAGGGGAAAATCGGCAACGACCGACGAACGCTCGCCCGGGAGAACCCCGTTAGAGCAGGTGCACGTAGGGTTGTTCTAGGATCGGCAGGCGACTTAGAACGCCTTCAAACATCGTGGAGACGAAGGAAGAGTAGCAGGTGAGGGTTGGAAAAGCTAGGGTTTGGAGAAAAAGTAAAGATGATAAAAAAGTAGTAATTGTATTGTGTTTTGATCGATTGGATGGTCCTTAGTCGGCCGTGACCCTTTATATTTATAGGGTGAGATGGACTTATCCCGCAAGGAATCCCTTTTACAAACCTAAATCTACAAAGAATTCTAATTACAGTCAGACTCCTCCTAGACCGGTCGGACCGGTCAGTTTTTGTCGAACTGGCCATAGTGCCCCGACCGGTCAGACCACTCGGTCAGACCTGTCAGACCGGTTGATGCCAATTTTGGCTGTCAATAGTATGCTGGCTCAAGCTGCCACTTGATTTTTATACCATTCAGTCAAGAAGTCAACTAGAGCTTGCGACTTGTTGGTTATTCTTGGCTCAAAGTCGATATCGAGAGCCCCCGGTTGCATTGCCCGCTTGGAAATGTGACCAGTGGCATCTCGATTGTGGAGTATATCCCTCAATGGGAAATCGGTGACAACTGAGATCTTGTACTTGTTGAAGTAATGTCAAAGCTCTCTGGATGTGATGAGGATTGCATATAGTAGTTTCAGAATTGAAGGGTAATGAGTACTTCGTTAACAAAGTAAACTAGCCTTTGCTCTCCAAAGGCATGGCCTTCCTTAGAATGCTCCACTACGATGGCTGCTGATAACAAGGGTAGTCGCAACGATGTAGGCCAGCAAGTTTTCGCCTAGTAATGGATCCGTAAGGATAGGTTGCGACCGGAGGTGTTGCCTGAGATCCTCGAGTACTTGTGTCGCATCCTCAGTCCACTAGAACTTATCATACCATTTTAAGAGCTTAAAGAATGGTAAACCTTGTTCCCCAAGTCTACAGAGCAATCTGTTCAAGGCCGCCATGTAGCCCGTGAGCTTATGGACATCCTTGATGGTTGTTGTAGCTTCCATTGTTGTGATATCATTGATTTTGTCCGTGTTGGCTTGGTGACTGATGATGACTGAGTATTTTCCCTGATGGTATGTCAAAGACGCACTTGGTCAGGTTAGCTGTGGCGGAACCACCCAAACTAACTGGGCCCGGGTGCATTGATCTTTATTGCTAGGCAACTCAGACCCAAATCGGCACGCACCGGTAGTTCCTCGAGTGAAGCCTCGATAAAAGCCACGCTATTCCAGGATCGCGTAGACAACACTCACACGAAGGTGAGCCCAGAGATTAGAACATAGAACATCTCATATATCTCAGAGTGATTGCAGTGGAAGATAAATTTATTACAAACCAAGTTCAGAGTAGTAAAGTACTACAGAGTTCAACTACTCAAATTATTCAAGTCTCATTGTTTTAGCGGAAGCAGTAAAACTAACGAAAGGAGGTGACGCATCGATAAAGCCCGTATGAAAGCGTCACTCAGCGGGAGGGTGGTCAGCACCGGCAGAAGGACCATCCCACTCAACAGACCAGCCCGGAGGCAAAGTACAAGGCCAAGTAAGACTCGCAATCAAATCCTCGAAGTTAGTACCTGAAAATAGTGCCACAAGCAAGGCTGAGTATACTAATACTCAGCAAGACTTACCCGTCACCGGATATAACTTAGTCCGATAACTAGACATGCAAGGCTTTTTGGTTTGTGGGGTTTGTTTTGCCAAAAATGCCACTAAGAGTTGATCCTTACTTTTAGATTTTACTTTAGTCAATTTCTAGTTGGATTAACCGTTCTAAGTTTGCAACTATCTCTACTCAAACATGGTAGAGCAACCAATTAATCATACAACAGTATTATCAACATTTGTTCCACTTGTTGCTCTGTGTGACCGAAATCATTAAGCAATCACATGCTGTGAGAGGCGAACGATTCTGAATCAAATTTCAACCTGGCCAGGGGAACCTAAACCACACGCATGGGGATCGACTTTGCTCCTGCCCACTCAACTGTTCCCCTTTCTTTCCAGTCCGTGGATCCGGGACACCCTCCCCGACTACAGAGTCCGACCACTCTGCACCCGTATGTCCGGACAAAAATAAAACCTACTTCTACCAAAAGGGTGCCACATCGTTCCACTCGCTGGTCCAATCAGGTACTTAAGCTTACTGATTACCATATTTCTCGGTATGTGGCTAGTACTTTCAAACTCTTAACGAAATGAGCCACACACCGCGATCTTAATCAATTTCAACTACACCAGCGGGGTATCACAACTACACAACCCGCCCGTTGTCCTTATATTTCAGCAGGAATTTAAAGTTAGTCAATTCATATATGCTCGCGAGAGGCAGGAAACCACTGGACTTCTACCGTTCCTAAATAGCAGGGCAACTAGTCGATAAAAAATATCCGGATATCAAACATAGGTACCTAGGGATCATGCATCTAAGGTTTTCGATCAATGCCTGGAAAACATAAATGCAGAAATAAAATTATTACAACACATTATGAATAGTTAGATGAATAATAACTCTGAAAATAATGGGATTATGCACTGGAGCTTGTCTTCCTGGGCACTGTCAGGTAGAAAAACCTCTGGGGCTTGGCCCAGGTCTTGAGCTAAGTTAGTGCAATTCAGATTAGCCTCCTGATCAACACGAGAGTCTGCGGGCACCAATTCGTATTCACTGTCAGCAAGATTAACCGTTTCTATATGCAATGCAAGATTATGAGTTACAACATGATAAACGATTTCTTTCCTTCACGATAAAGTTGTAGTCCAACAAAATAAGTTAAAGATGATCTTTGTGAAATTATTTGCTAGGCAGTCATTTATGGAGTAGTAATTACCACTATATTTCTTCATGAATGAGTGTGTGGGTTGGTTTTTCCCTTTCAACATTAAAACATAGTATGTTTTCACAATTTCGTAACAGCAATTCTACTCATAAGCTAGTGATGAAAATTTAATGTAGAACATTTCAGATAATTTGGCATCTACTGTATAAATTTCAGCATCTAACTATAGAGCATTTAATCATAAAAATTCATGCAAACAAATTACTTCAAACATTTCACCAATTTTCACAGAAAGATTTGCATGGGTTCTAGTGCTATAAAATTTACAGAAGCATCTATATAGCATCTACTCAGTACTGTAAAATTTTAAGGTTTTATTGCCTTATGTATCCAAGGTTATAAAATTAACAAATTTAGAAAGATATTGACAAAGATTAATTGTACAGAGAGTTATACCAGGGGTATGGTTCTCAAAATTTTACCAGAACATAGATATAGCCTAAGCATGATCCAGAAAAATGATCAAGCATTATCTCTACCAAATAAATTAATTATGCATTTAACTTTACATGGAATAGAATATTAATTCAAGGTTCAAGATGATCAGTATTGCATGTGATATTTTTATCATAGCAATTATGTGCTATTACCAAGAACATGTCCAAAAATCATAATCAAATATGGTCTATTTTGCTCTGAACAAGTAAACCTAACCATGATATACTAAGCATGATTTTTATCTGAAACTCAGTAACTATAGCTCAAACTTTGCAGGCATGATTGCAGAACCAAAATAAGTCTTCAGAAATAAATTTAGATATTTCTGAGCATAACAACTATATAACACGAATTAAGTTGATTAAACAAGCATTAAACATGGTACAACAAACTAACTCTAACATGTCTGAAACTTAAAGATCAGAAAGATTTCAGTTACATAAGCAGCTAGGAAATATTCTAGAGTAAGATCATGTACATGTTTTCCGGCATTAAATCATGAAGTGATTTAACAAATTTGAGAATCTTGATTCTTCTTATAAGTTAACAGTTTTAGCTGGGTGTCATCTTTTTACCATAAGCCTAATATTCTACCAGTGTCAACATATCTGAATATCATGGTCATTCAGTGAGCAGAACTTCTAGAACAAGCATTAGTTGGTTTTCTTATTCTTTTTCATAGATTAAAATAGATAGAGTTTATGCAGATTTGGTTGTTACAAAACTTGTAGATTTTGTTATCAGGATTCCAGATTAGTTGAGTTTGCATTTTTACGATTTTTCTGTGATTTATTATGCATTTTTGAAGTTCACTGCCAAACTCTGAAAAACTTGCAACCAGACCCTTAACCGAAAAAGAGAAATTACAACCGGGTCCTTCGCCGGCCTTCTCCGCCGTTGCATCTTGCCGGTGGTGTTCTGCTTGGTAGGGCTTACCGGGGCTGCAACGGGGAGGCACGCTGGGTAGAGGAGTTCGATAGCTACCTACCCAAGTCGATGTTCGGGTCGATGGTGGCCGGAAACGTGCTCGTCGGCGACGATGGCGGCGGTGGCGCTCGGGTCGTCGATGGTGCGGGTGAAGGAGGGCTCGGGGTGGTCGAACATCGAGCACACGAGCACCACGAGAGCGTGAGGAAGCTCCTGGGGTAGATGTCGTGCTCGGACTCCACTGGATTTGACCGGTCCGCGGCGAGCCTTGAGCTCGCCGGCGGCGGCGTGGAAGGGCAACGGTGTTTGGGTGGGTTTTTGTGACATCCCAGAGTTTTAAAATGCTAAGCAAGAAATATTAAATATGGTTTCATGCTTAATAAACAAGAAAAATTCAAATTATGCATTTCTTGTGGAAAATAATATATGTGTATGTATGTGTGTTTATGTGTATATGAAAATTTGCACATAAAATGACAGGTCAAATGAACCATAGTATTCGAGGTTTTAAACAATCCTTCAAATTTTAAACAAATATGCTTTAGAAATAATTTCTAAAATATAGCTCAAATGAACTTTTGCCCAAAACCAAAGTTATAGGTTTTCAAAAGACGAACAACTTTTGTGTTCAAAGTTTTTCGAGTTGCCACACAAAATGGGAGAAAAATTTGAATTTCAAAGCATATAGTACCTTTTCAAATGTACTCAAGATTCAAATTTGATCTTTCAAACGAAGTCTCAAATGAACTTTTGCCTAAAACAAAAGTTGTAGATCTCGAAATTTTGAGCAAGTTTGGTATTCAAAAGTTTTTCATTTGAGGCCATGTAGAAGGAGAAAAATTGAGTTGACAAAATGAATTTTGAACTTCGATCTAATTATGGTTTTGCCCTCACCACCATCTCTCCTCTCTCCTCTCTATTTCTCGCCGTGACGACGCCGTTCGCCGCCGGCGTTGGCCTCGCGCCGCGCCCTCGCCGCGCCCTAGGCCAAACCACCTCACACGCCCCCGGTATCGCTCCAAACCAGTCCCTCCTGGTGTAGCGCGCAGCTGCCACGCGCCCCGTAGCCTCTCCGCGCGACACGCCGCCGAACGCCGTCGCCGCTCTCGACGTCGGGGCCGCACGCGTCGCCGCGCCGCTGCTCAAGCCGTCCTCACCCTTTCACGATGCCAACTTCGATTTCCCCTCTTCAGCTCGCCATTTCCCAGAGCCGAACCCTCCTCTCCGTCGCTCAGAGTGAGCCTCGTCGCCCGCCATGGTTGTCGCCGCCCCTGCTCCCGCGGAACCCCTCCTCTGTCCCTACTCGGCCCAAATTAGCACCCCCACCACCCTCTCCTCCTCCTTCCGAAGCTTACTAGCACGACCCCCACCTCCTCGCCTCGCCACAGCGCCGCCTGGAGCTCCGCCGCCCCGCCATTGCGGCCTGAACTCTGAGCTCCATGCGGAGCCGCCACCCTAGCTCTCCACTACCTAATTTGAGCAGCCCACGAGCTTTCCCACCCCAAGTTGAACCTCATCGGCTCGAAACCCCCTACTCGGAGCCTTGTGTACTAATCTTTTAAATCTGAAAAAAAATTATAGTAATCTCATTTTAGGATAGTCAACGTTCACTTAAATTTTCACTACAATTACTTGCACTATTTGACCTATACAATTTAACCTTTAGTTAGGAGGAACTTTATTGTTGGATTACACATTGGTGGGCTAGTCTTTGTTAAGGTGCTGGTGTTACATGAGTTAGTAAGATTTTGAAACCCACCCCGTTGTTTTATGAACTAAATTGAGTTAAATTACTACTCTATAAATGACTGCCCAGGAAATATTAAATGACCTGGCAATGACCTCGACGGCTTCTCCGCCTTCTCCAACCGGCTCCGGGCCATCCAGTGAGCCGCCACCTTCAAGCCAACCGGGATCGAGAAGTACGACAGCAAGTTAGACCCCAAGACGTGGCTCCTCACCTACTCCATCGCCGTCCGAGCCGCGTGCGACGACAACGACATGATTGCTGCCTACTTCCCGGTCATGATGGGTCGCCACGCCCTCAACTGGCTTGAAGAGCTTCCTGCTGGCTCCATCAACAGCTGGCAAGATCTCTGCAGCGCCTTCATCCAGTACTACCAGACATCCTGCCCGGGTCCCAAAACCAGATGGGATCTGGCCAGCTTCATCCAACAACCCGACGAGTCCTTCTGCGACTACATCAAGAGGTACTTCGCTAACCGTAATACCATTACAGAGGTTGATGACAGGGATGTTATCCACCACTTCCACCAAGGCCTCCATAGCATTGAACTATGGAGGAAGATGTTCGAGAGCAACCCCAAGACCATGTGCGATAGGATGGCGGTCGTCAACAAGCACGCCGACATGGAAGATGCCGAGCGAGCCCATCGCCGGCACAAGACCAAGAACGACTCCTTCGAGCGTCCCTCTCAGCGGGACAACCGTCCGGAATGCTGACGCGACGATCGTCCATCTCATCATGGGAAGAAGCACGACTGCGCCGAGTCGTCCAAGAACCGGGACCACAAGCATGGCCCCGAGAACACCGTCGCCGTCGCCGAGAGATCCCAGTTCCGCTCCACCCTTAACCAAGCGGACCTGGACCGGCTCCTGGATGGCAAGTGTCCTTGGCACAAGGATGCAAACCACACCGCCCGGGAGTGCTGAGCACTATCCAATGGCGTCACCAAGGATGATGACTCCAAGCGACCCCGCCGCGACGACCGCGACAGGCCGAGTGGTTCCAGAACCACCCGGGCACGCCCATGGAGGCACAACTCGCCCAGACGAGACCACGACGAGCAGAGGGAAGATTCCCCAGGGAACTTCCAGGAAGAAGACAGGGCCATCAACTTCATATTTGGCAGTCCCAGCAAGCCATCATGCCAGCGCAAGCTCAAGCTGGATGATCGTGAATTCAACCTGGTGTTCAAACACCCGGTTGAACCCCTGCGGTGGTCAGAGACGCCGATCAACTTCGATCGCCGTGACCACTGGGTCCACCTGCCCAGGCCGGGTGCCTACCCCCTTGTGGTTAGCCCGGTGGTCAGCCAGGTCCGCCTAGCCAAAGTACTCGTCGACGGCGGCAATGCTCTCGACATCATCTTTGCTAGCACATTGGAGAGCATGGGCTATGACATGACCTCCCTAGTCCCATCTGACCAGGCCTTCTACGGCATCATCCCCGGAGCCGGGTCGACTCCGGTCGGCCGGGCCACCTTGCCGGTCCCCTTCGGGACCTGCGACAACTACTGCATGGAGTACGTCAACTTCAAGGTCGCCGAGTTCGAGACCTCCTACCATGCCATCCTGGGAAGACCCTCCCTCGCCAAGTTCATGGCGATCCCCAACCACACGTATCTTCTCCTGAAGATGCCAGCTCCAAAGGGGGTCCTCTCGGTCTACGGAGATCTGCAGACCTCCTACGCGTGCGAGGCCAAGAACATCGAGCATTCCGACACCCTGGAATGATCCAGGAACTCGGTTCTTGTTGCCTAGGCAGCAAAGAACCTCTCGGTGGACCAGCAGTAGATCCCCGCCAAGGAGTCGACTTTCGAGTCGCAGCTCGCGCCAGCCGTGGCGACCAAGACCATCGTCCTCCGGGACGATGAGCCGCACAAGACCACTGTGATCGGGGCCAGCCTTGACCCGGCATAGGAAGGCACGCTCACCTCCTTCCTCCGAGAGAATTGGGACATCTTCGCATTGAAGCCACCTGACATGTCGGGAGTCCCAAGGGAGGAGGCTGAGCACTCCTTAAACCTTGACACGAAGGCGAGACCCGTCAAGCAATGGCTCCGCTGCTTCGCGCAAGATCGAAAGGAGGCTATTAGGGTAGAAGTAACCTAGCTCCTTGCCGCCAGTTTTATCAGAGAAGTCGCACACCCAGATTGGCTGGCAAACCCAGTCCTTGTAAAAAAGACTACCGATCTCATCAAACACTGCCCTAAAGACCCCTTTCCTCTACCACGCATCGATCAGGTCGTCGACTCGATAGCCGGGTGCGTTCTCCTCTCTTTTCTTGACTATTGCTCAGCGTACCACCAGATAGCCCTCAAGGAGTCAGATCAATAGAAGACCTCCTTCATCACCCCTTTTGGGGCCTACTGCTACAACACCATGATGTTCGGCCTCAAGAATGCCGGCGCAACGTACCAGAAGGCCATTCAGAGATGTCTCCAGGGGCAGATCGGGTGCAACATCGAGGCCTATGTCGATGATGTCGTCGTCAAGACAAAACATAATGATCAGTTCATTATGGGTCTCTCCGAGACATTTGAAAATCTCAGGAAATTCAAATGGAAGCTCAACACGACCCAGTGTGTATTCGGTGTCCCTTCCAGAAAACTACTTAGCTTCATAGTCAGTAGCCGGGGCATCGAAGCCAACCCCACTAAGGTCAATGCCATCAGGTTCACGAAGCCTCCCAGGAGCAAAAAGTACCTGATGAAGCTCACAGGGTGCATGGCCGTCTTGAGTAGGTTCATAAGCTGACTCGGCGATAGAGGCCTACCCTTCTTCAAGCTTCTCCGGATGTCCGACAAGTTCGAGTGGAACGACGATGCTTCCAAAGCATTCTAGGAGCTCAAGGATTTTCTCACCTCGCCACCTGTCCTAACAGCAGCAGAAGACGAGGAAGTCCTTCTCTTGTACATCGCCGCCACCACCAACATGGTGAGTACCGTCTTGGTCATGAACGAGACGAGCCGGGTCACGTCTACAATGTGCAGTGACCGGTCTACTTCATCAGTTAAGTACTCGGCGAGTCCAAGGCACACTACCCTCAAGTGCAAAAGCTGCTATACGCCATCCTCATCACGTCAAGAAAGCTCCAACACTACTTCTAATCCCATAAGATCAAGGTGGCCTCATCCTATCCACTCGGCGACATCCTGCACAACAAGAACGCCAATGGCCGAGTCGTCAAATGGTCAGTAGAACTCGGCGCCTTCACGATTGAGTTTACGCCACGATCCACGATCAAATCTCAGGCATTGGCCGACTTTGTTGCTGAATGGAATGAGATCCAAGATCCTCCACCCGACACCAGATTCGAGCACTGGATCATGTACTTCGACGGCGCCCTCAACCGTGATGGAGCCGGCGCTAGAGTCCTCTTCATCTCCTTCAAAGGTGAATAACTCAAGTACGTCCTCCAGTTACTTTTCAAGGCTACCAACAACACTTCCGAGTACGAAGCTCTCATCCATGGTCTCCGGATCGCTGTCACACTTGGCATCAAGTGTCTGTTGGCTTACGGTGACTCCAAGGTCGTCATACAGCAACTCAGCAAAGACTGGGAGTGCACCAAAGAGAAGATGGATGCCTACTACCGGGAGATCAGGAAGCTCGAAGCCAAGTTCTATGGTTTGGAGTTCCACCACATCCCTAGGGATGACAATGTGGCGGCGGACGTTCTATCCAAGCTCGGATCCATGCGGTCCATTGTACCACCCGGTGTGTTCGTTCAAGCAGTCAATAGCCCTACAGTCAAGATGGAAGAGGAACCTCCCACAAAGCCCGACTTGGTCCCTGCCATAGGGCAGCAGGTTCTGACTCTTGACACTGACTGGCACTCCCCCATCATCGACTTCATCAAGAACAACAAAAGCTACCCAAAGGGAAAGGAGCACGAGAAGCTTGCACGCCGATCCAGCAACTACGTCATTATAGGAACCGAGTTGTTCAGGCACTCGGCATCCTCAGGAACCTTGTGCAAATGCATCACACAGGATGAAGGAGTCCGACTCCTTAGCGATATCCACTCGGGTATCTGCGGCAACTACGCGGACGCTTCTACCCTCGTGGGGAAGGCCTTCTGATCAGGCTTCTACTAGCCCACGGCCCTAGTCGACGCCCGAAACATTGTCAGGCGATGTCCCGGGTGCTAGTTCTTCTCTAAACAGCAGCACGTCCCGGCTCAGGCCCTACAGACTATACCGCCTTCCTGGCCATTTGCTTGTTGGGGACTCGACATGGTGGGACCCTTAAAGACGGCCGCCGGCGGATACAGCCACATATTTGTGGCGATCTTGTAGTTCACAAAATGGATCGAAGTCAAGCCAGTGATAACCACTACAGCAGCCAAGGCAGCCGATTTCATTGAGGAAATATCACACCATTTCGGAGTGCCTAATCGGATCATCACCAATCTAGGTACTTCATTCACAGGCTCCAAGTTCTGGGACTATTGCCAAGAGAGCTGCATCGATGTCTACGATGCTTTCGTAGTGCAGGCCAAGTCAAAAGGGCCAACAACCTGATCCTCCAGGGGCTCAAGGCTAGAATTTTTGATCCGATCGAAAAATACGGTGCAAAGTGGCTCCAAGAACTACCCAGAGTAGTCTGGGGGCTCCGCACACAGAGAAGCCGGGCTACAGTCTATTCGCCATTCTTCGTGGTGTACAGTTCTGAAGCAGTCTTGCCATCGGACATAGCTTTTGGTGCTCCGCGCATCCAGAACTATGACGAATACGAAGCCGAATCGACTCGATGCACTCACATCGACTCTGCAGAGGAGTACCGCTTGACGGCCTCCATACAACACACGAGATATGCGAGATATGAGCAGCAGCTCCGGCGCTATCATGATCGCATGGTCCACGAGCGAGACTTCAACATCGGCGACCTCGTTCTACGATGAATCCAGTCGACTACCGCCGCTCATAAGCTGTCCTCCCCATGGGAAGGGCCCTTTGTCGTCAGTGGGATAGTGGTTCCTAGAACGTACCACCTGCAAAGGCAAGACGGTACAGACGTGAGCAACCCATGGAATATTGAGCACCTACGTCGCTTCTATCCGTAGAAGCATAGAAAATGCAAAGCTATGTACCCATCTACACATTTAATAAAGTTTGTTGCATTTTATACATCACATTCTACTTGCTCTCATTCTTTACCGAGTCGTTCTCAACACACTCGGGGGCTGTGTCTCGGCCACCCAGCCAGCCCCCACTCGGAGTCCGACCAGTCGGACTAGAACAACCCGGCCCGCTCTTAACGAACACAACCGAGTATGTTCTGAGCCACTATGTGTCACCCTAATTCATTGCGCACATTGATGATCAGCTCTCAAGCGCTATCAAGGGCTCAGAGTCCGCCCTCCACCTACTCGGCAAATTCAGAAAAGAACTTGGACCGTGGGCATAACTTAAAAGCAAATAAAAATAAACATTATTTACATAAATATTATTTCTAAGTCGGTCCATCCTGACCAATTCTTCTTGCAGCAAAATAAACAACAGAAACTCCTGGAGACTGGCAGCCTATAGGTCAGCCACGATGCGCTCGGCGATCTCCAGGATAGCGGCGTGGTTGGCCTCCCAATCTGCCACGGAGCAGTCTTCACGGACACCGTCTCCCACCGGATCCAGATCCGCCTCCGAGAGATGGGACTTCACTAGCCCCAGTGTGTGTTGCACGGCATCCCTGGCAGCTCCCTTGACGAAGGCCTCCAGTTGGCCACGGGACACCTCCAGCCTCTCAGACAGGCCCTCGGCCGCTGCCATGCCCTCGGGCTCAAACTCCCCAAGCAGAGCCTCCAGTGGCCTGCTCAGGCGATCTAGTGTCGCCCGGCCCTGCACCGCCTGATCCTCCGCTTCTGCAGAAAAGCACTCGGCTGGGTCAGCCCAAGCCACAAGAACGACAGACAACAAGTAGCTGTATGATTTCCGAATCATACCCCGTCGAGCCTGCTACTCCAAGTGAAGCTTCTCCTCGGTGGCGGCCTCCCTGGCCTCAACCACCTCTTGGAGCTTCTGCAGCTCCTTGTTGGCCGTTGTGCAGGCCTCTAGCTCTAAACAAAAAGCAAGTCAGAGGCACGATAGTGCAAAAAGGACTCGGCATACATTGACCCGACTCCTTACTGTGCTTCTCCTTGCGCAAAGCTTCCTCGGCCTTCACGCTATCGGCCTCCAACTGGCGGCCCTGTGCTCTCCTCGGCCGATGGCGGTGCTCTCCTCGGCCAGCTCCTGAGCGGTCTGCTCTGACAGCTCCACCAGAGCCTGGAGAACAACTCGGCATTACAAGATGACACCCACAAGAACAAGTCAGCTTCACTAAGAGCGAGGCAAGAGACTTACCTCGACCCACTCTTGGGTCATGTAACACCCGGTTTATAAAAGGACATAAACCGAGCAATCATATATGTGCCAGGATCAAGTCACAATGTAACACCCGGTTTATAAAAGAACATAAACCGAGCAATCATATACGTGCCAGGATCAAGTCACACGTATATACAACAGAATGAACAGTATATCATAGCACATATCACGTAAAAAGATATAATAAAGCGAATACGAATGTTATTTATTACAATAATGACAAAAATGTCTGGTACAGCAGAAGCGAAGTACAAATACGGTAAAAGCTCTCCGAAGCTGAGCAGGGCGCCACAGGGACATCGACTGGGAGACGAACACCTAGAAGTCCTCGTAGTCCTGGAAGCGCTGAGCGAACTCCCTCGCGTCGGCAGGAACTGAGCAGCAGTAGCGTAACCAAGAGGAAAAAGTAGAGAAGAGGCAAGAGTGAGTACACAACTTGTACTCAACAAGTATAACACAAACTATGAGGCTCTAAGGTTGGCTGACTGACTGCATTAGCTTTTAAGTGTAAGCAAAATTTTATTTAAGCTATTTACTACGAGTTGATGAATTACCATTAACCCAGTTACATAGTAATTAATCAGAATTAATTCAGAAAACCACTGAGTACCAAACCAAACCAAGCCACCCGGGGAAACCTGCCTCGTCAAAGGAAGATAACCCCACTAATGAAAAGGAGGATCTGGGCCGCTCATAACCGTGAGCACGGCTAGTATACCAGTTTTACACTCTGCAGAGGTTGCACATCTTTACCCACAAGTCGTGAGCTACGCCAGTTGTTCATCACACTTCCTTAGGTGAGATGACTAGCAAACTCACTACGAGGCCGTTACAAAGGACACGTTGGTAAGGTGTAACCGCTAATGAATCAGGCTCCGCAACGATGGTAACCACCTCGAGGGGGTACAAGACACACAGACCAGCCTCGTAGCCTGGCCACCATTGAAGCTCACCACCCCCCATGCCCCATCGGTAAGTTACTCCCGAACCAAAATGGCTTAATTAGTAAGCCAAGACCGTCCCATTCCAGTCTTGTGGTAGCGCAGTTGTCCCAGGTTGTCGCTCTATGAACCGGTCCTTGTGGAGAGTGGCCAACCCAGCACTAAGCACCGTGCTGGCCCCCCTAAACCATGTTTCTACAAAAACCATTTTTAACGAGAAGTGAGCCACTCAAGCCACACAGAGTGCCACTCTCAGAATTAAGTTGCATATACCATTAATCAAATTAATTAAAAAGGACCATTATGTGTTATAGCGCGGCACCTAGCACAACTATCCAAAATGCAACCCAAAGGATATATATAAAGGATATAAAGTGGCTAGGAAATCCTTATAGGCATACAGTATTAAAATGCAGTATGAAATTATATTTAAAGTGATAGGTTGTTCATGTTACACTTGCCTTCCTCGTACTGCTCCTGCTGCTACTCAAAGTGCTCGGAAGAAGGCTGCTCCTGGTACTGGTACTGGGGCTCCTCCGGTAACTCAGCGTCTACTCACGAACACATGGCCAAAACAATGCACAAAAAATAAGCATACAAACAAACATTAACAAAAACTAAGAAACAGTACATCAATACATAAAAATAGCAAGAAAAACTAAGCCTAAATTGTTCTACGTGTTACAACGATCGTGTGGACGTACAGAACGCTTAAAACGGAGCTAAAACGCATAATCTAGGCCAAAAACAAATTCTAGGGGCTTATCTGCGATAAAAACTAAGTTTCCAGGGGGTTTTCTGCAAAAACTGAGGACTAAAACGTAATTAAAGCATAGATCCAGGGTCTAACTCGCAAAAAGGCAAGGGCTGGATGGCGGGTTAGATTTTAAAGAAACTCAGGGGGCTACGTGTTGAAACCAGGACTTAAATCTAATTATTTTTGAACTCAGGTGGACCGCGGGTTGATTAAAGAAAACTCCAGGGTCTCTTTAACAAAAACGCCAGGGCGAACCAGTATCTTCGGTTCAGGGCCGTTAGATCTAGATCGGATGGCCAGGGTTTGAGGAGCGCTGGATCTAATCACGGCCGTCGCTGCGGATCGAACGGCCCTGGGAGGTTGGTGCGCGAGCGGCGGCGCGGCTCGCCGGAACTTCCTGTTCCGCGGCGGCGCGTGATCGGAGATGGCCAAAATCGGCCATCCAGGTGGGGATTTAAGTTGGTTTTGGGTCAGGGAGCGTCCTCGCGGCACGCGTGGTTCACCTGGGCCAAGAGCGGAGCACGGGGACGCTCTGGGCGGCGGTTGTTGTGCGGGCGGCGACCCTACGCGACAGGGCTCGCTGGCGTGCGGCAATCCAGCACTGGGAAAAACCTACGACCGAGAAACCAATTGCTAAAGAACCAGAGAGGGTCTGGGGTGCTTACTGGGGGCTCGGAGCGGGCGGTGCAGCCATGCAGCGGGGTTGGCGGCGAGGGTCCGACGGCGATGGCGTGGTGGAGCTCACGGACCGGTCACTGGGGTGGTCCTCCGGGCTCCGGATCTCCATGGGTCGTCGCGCGGTGGTGCTGCGGAGGCCTAATGGGGGTCAGGGAGGTACAGGGCTCACCGACGGCGAGAAATCGAGCGGAGGCCGAACTCACCCGGGCTGGTCTTGGGTCGAAAATTCCGGCCGTGGCGAGGGCGGATTTGAGGCAAGCGGGCTCGGAGCGTCCCCTGGCGGCACGGCGGAGTAGAAGCGCTGCTTGCCTGGGCTCCGGCACGGCGAAGCGGCGCAACCGTGGTGGCGCAGGGCTCTGCTTCGCCCGGAGCTCGGAGGGCGGCGACTAGGGCTTGCGGCTGGGTGCGTGGCGAGGTAGGTCTCTGGGTGGGGGTCGCGGGGTGCTATTTGTAGGGCGGCGGGTGACCTGGGCGTGCGTGCCCGGGATGGGAACCTCGCCGATATTTGCGGCCGGGGATCTCGGCCAGGCGTTGCGCGAGCGAGGGAGACGGAGCTGCCAGCGGGTCCGAGCTGTCAGCGGGTCTGGCAAGCGGGGCCCACGGGTCGGCGGAAGGGGGCGCGCGAGCGCGCTGAGGCGAGCGCTCCGCGACTCGACTGACCGGGGAGCGGGTTGGGCCGGTGGCGCGCGAGCGCAGTGAACGGGCCACGCGCGGGATGGGAAGGGGGGAGGGATCGGGCTGGACCCGGGGGAAGGGAAGTGGGCCGGGGAGTTACTGGGCCCGCGGTGAAAGAAGGGAAGGGGAGCTGGGCTGGGTTGCTTTTGGGGGTTGGGCTGGGTTTGACTTTTCTATTTCTATTCACTCTCTTTTCTATTTCTAATTCAAACAAACTTAACCCAAATGAATCCTAATTTGAATTTGAATTCACTCAAGCACTCAAACAAATTAAACAAAATGTGCACCAGCATGAATGCAACAACAAAGTTTTAACTTTAGACAAAATTTTAATTACTTGAGGAACAAAAATTTAGATTAAATGCAAGTCTAACACAATAAACCTTAGAAAATTAAATAAAGCCATTTAAATTTATTAATAAATGCTGGAATTTAAATTAGGGTGTTACAGACCCTAACCCCTTAAGGAAATCTCGTCCGCGAGATTTAGCTAGGCTGGCTAGCAAAGAGATCCGGATATGTCTTCCTCAGCTCATCTTGTCGCTCCCATGTAGCCTCAGCTTCACTGTGATGACTCCACTGAACCCTGCACATCCTGATGCGTTTGTTCCGAGTAACCCTCTCTGATGTCTCCAGAATCTTCACCGGATGCTCGGTATAAGTCAGATCTTCCTGCACATCTACTCCATCCAGTGGTGCCTGCTCCTCGGGTACTCGCAAACACCTCTTCAGCTGAGATATATGGAAGACATCATGAACTCCTGAGAGGCTGAGAGGTAACTCCAGGCGATAAGCAACTTCGCCTTTCTCCTCTAGCACCTTGAAGGGCCCCACATACCGAGGTGCTAACTTCCCCTTGACATTGAATCTGCGGATTCCTCTCATCGGAGACACCTTCAGGTATACATAATCACCGACACTGAAAGTCAGGTCTCTCCGTTTGCCATCTGCATAGCTCTTCTGTCTGCTCTGTGCAATCCTCAGATTTTCTCGCACAGCCTGAACCATCTGCTCTGCATCATCTATGATCTCAGGACCAAAGAGCTGCTTCTCACCAATCTGATCCCAATAGAGAGGAGTCCTGCACTTTCTGCCATACAATGCCTCGAAGGGGGACTTCTTCAGACTGGCCTGATAGCTGTTGTTATATGAGAACTCAGCATAAGACAGGCACTTATCCCAACTAGTACCGTACTGAATGGCACAAGCTCTCAGCATATCCTCCAACACTTGGTTGGTTCTCTCTGTCTGCCCATCTGTCTGAGGGTGATAAGCCGTACTGAAGCGTAGCTTCGTATCCAACGAATCATGGAGCTGCTCCCAGAATCGAGAAGTGAACTGAGACCCTCTGTCAGATATGATCTTCTTGGGCACACCATGTAAGCAGACAATCCGAGAGATGTACAACTCTGCAAGTCTAGCTCCAGAGTAAGTAGTGTTCACTGGAATAAAGTGAGCAACCTTCGTCAGACGATCCACTACTACCCAAATGGAGTTGTACCCATTCTGAGTACGAGGCAATCCAACAATGAAGTCCATGGTGATCTCCTCCCATTTCCACTCTGGAATCTTCAAAGGCTGTAACAGACCTGCTGGCCTCTGATGCTCAGCCTTGACACGCTGACAGGTGTCACAAATAGCCACGTACTCTGCCCCTGAACGCTTCATCCCATACCACCAGAAACGTTCCTTCAGATCATAATACATCTTCGTGCTGCCCAGATGAATAGAGTATGCTGTATCATGGGCCTCACTCAGAATCAATATCCGGAGATCCTTCACATCTGGCACACAGATCCGGTTCTTGTACCACAAGGTACCCTGATCATCCTCTCTGAAATGAGGAGCCTTGCCCTTCTTGAGCAACTCACGAATCTCCTGCAGCTTCTCATCATCTTTCTGATGCTGCCTGATCTCTGACTCTAGAGTCGGTACTACCTCAAATGCTGCACTGGAAGTATGATGCAAGAAGCCCAGACTCAACTGCTCGAACTCCTCGCATAACTCTGGAGGCATCTAGAAAGCCACGGCCATGTTGACATAACTTCTTCTGCTCAGAGCATCTGCTACAACATTGGCCTTGCCTGGATGATAGTGAATCTCCAGGTCATAATCCTTGACCAACTCTAGCCATCTTCTCTGCCGCATGTTCAGCTCATTCTGCGTGAAAATGTACTTGAGGCTCTTGTGATCAGTGTAGATATCACACCGCTGCCCATACAAGTAATGCCTCCAAATCTTCAGAGCATGCACAACTGCGGCTAACTCAAGATCATGAGTAGGATAATTCAGCTCATGCCGACGTAACTACCGTGAAGCATAAGCAATCACTCTGCCCTCCTGCATCAGAACACACCCAAGACCATCCTTCGAAGCATCACAATATACCGTGAACCTCTTCGTCTGGTCTGGCAGAGTCAGGACTGGCGCCGTAGTCAACCTCTTCTTCAGCTCATCAAAGGCCTTCTGACGCTCATCAGTCCATATGAATGCCACATTCTTCTCTAGCAAAGAAGTCAAAGGCTTCGCGATCTTGGAGAAATTCTCGATGAACCTCCGATAATATCCAGCTAAGCCCAAGAATGACCTGACTTCCTTTACTGTCTGCGGTGTCTCCCACTCTAGCACATCCTTCACCTTGCTCGGATCAACAGCAATGCCTCCCTGAGAGATAACATGACCGAGGAATGGAACCTCGTCAATCCAGAACTCGCACTTGCTGAACTTGGCATACAACTGATGCTCTCTCAATCTCTGCAACACGAGCCTCAGATTCTCTTCATGCTCTTCCTCTGTCTTGGAGAAGATCAGAATATCATCAATGAAAATCACCACAAAGACATCCAGATAGTCCATGAAAACCATGTTCATCAGATGCATGAAGAAAGCCGGGGCATTAGTCAAGCCGAAGGACATGACTGTATACTCATATAGCCCGTACTTGCAGGTGAATGCCGTCTTCGGAATATCCCCAGGACGGATCCTCAGCTGAAAATAACCCGAACGAAGATCAATCTTCGAGAATATACGAGCACCTCGAAGCAGATCGAAGAGATCCTCAATACGGGGCAGTGGATGCTTGTTCTTGATAGTAACTGCATTCAGCTCCCGATAATCCACACACATCCTCTTCGTGCCATCCTTCTTATCTACCAGCAATAATGGAAAAGCCCAAGGAGAGAAGCTGCGATGGATATAGCCCTTGGCTAGCAACTCATCAATAGTCTTCTTGACTTCTTCATGCTCTATAGGTGCCATATGGTAGGGCCGCTTTGCAATAGGAGCTGTGCCAGGCAAGAGATCAATACAAAACTCAATGGCGCGTTCAGGCGGCATACCTGGCAGATCGTCCGGAAAGACATCCGGGAATTCAGACACCACGCGAATACCGTCCGTGGGTCTAGCCTCCATCTGATGAAGAAATCCAGAAGGCTCTGAAGCACTGACTGTCACCTCTTGGCCATCAGATGCTGTCAGGTGAACTTCCCGGTGAGCACAATCAATACGGACTCCCCACTTGGCAAGAGTATCCATTCCCAGAATCACATCGATACCCTTGGTGTCTAGCACCCTCAGATCAGCACTGAACGTTGCCCCCTTTATGGCTACACTGACTTGGGGGCAAACAGTATGGGATCTCAACCCCCCTCCCGGTGAAGAGACTAGCAGACACTTCCTTAATGCAGTGGTAAAGAAACTATGCTCCTCAACATATGACTTGGTGATGAAAGAATGAGTAGCACCAGTATCGAAAAGCACTGTAGCTGGATGGGAGTTGACCATGAATGTACCAATAACCACGTTAGGAGCCTCGGCCGCTGACTCGGCCGTCACGTGGTTCACTCTGCCCTGAAGTGGCGCCCTGGGCTGAGCTGGGCGCCCCTGCTGTCCCGCCTGCACCTTCCGGGGGCAAGCGTTGGCGTAGTGCCCCGGCTGGCCGCAGTGAAAGCAGGTGCGAGGGGGTGCTGGAGCCTGCTGTCCGGTAGGAGCTGCCGGACGTGGAGCCTGCGGTGCTGGCGGAGCTGGTGGAGCACGAGCAAGAGGCGCCGGTAGCCTCGGGCCCTGACCTGCCTGCTGCTGTCGAGGCGGGTACTGAGGCGGGTACTGCTGCGGTGGGAGGCCGGTACTGCTGAGGAGGCCGGTACTGCTGAGGAGGCCGGTACTGCTGCTGGTACTGCTGGGGCGGCTGGAGGCGTGGACGAGTGTTGCTGCCGGAAGCAACGGGGACAACCTTCCTCTTCTTGTCCTCCATCTCCAGGTGCTTGCGCTCAGTGTTGAGCGCGCTGTCAACCAGATGGTTGAAGTCGTCGAAGCGAAGGTTGAGCAGCGCATACTGGAGGTAGTCTTCAAGGCCCTCCATGGAGTGCTCCTGCTTCTTGCGGTCATCCGCAACATCAGCAGGGGCGTAGCGAGCAGGCTGCAGAAAGCGATCATGATACTCCGTGACCGACATAGTCCCCTGTAGTGATAAAGACAGATAGATATCGAAAGATTACTCAAGATTCATAAGGATAGAACAAGGGGCATTAGCTCAAAAGAAACCGCTGAATGATTATATCTAAGATTACCTGCTTCAGTGCAAGAAACTCCTTCTGCTTCATCTTCATAACGCCCGCGGGGACGTTGTGGCTGCGGAAACGCTCCCTGAACTGGAGCCATGTGAGAACCTCGCGGTCCTGGACTGGGTGGGACTCCCACCAGTCCAAAGCTGCCCCTCGCAGCTGTCCTGCTGCGTACAGAACTCGCTCCCGATCATCGCACTGGGCGATGTCCAGCTGACGCTCCACTGCACGGAGCCAATCGTCAGCCTGAAGAGGGTCGGACATGTGAGAGAACGTCGGTGGGTGACCCCTCAGGAACTCAGTACGCCTGTCGCGAGGCTGCGGTGGTGGAGGAGGTGGAGGCTGAGTGTGAGCCTGCTGAAGAGCCTGAACAGTGTTGTTCAGGGTGGCCATCATCTGCATCTGGAGTTGGAAGTACTACTCCGGAGTCAAAGGCGGAGGCATCGGGATCCCGATCCCCTGGGTGTTCTGACCCTGGTTATTCTGCCCTTGCTGGTCAGAACCACGCCTGGTGTTCACCATCTGATTTTGGACAAAAGATTTCATGAGTAAGGATATTGCAGGAATAAATTCAGATGGATATGATAACTCTTTGCGGAAAAAGACTCAGCCATGATAAAGTAGATTGGATAGAGTGGACTGTTTTACCCCCAACGATCTAACTCATTTTATTAATTAGTTAACTTTAACATCTGAGTGTTTTTCTTTAAACAAAATTAAACTACTAAGCTATGCAATCATTCAAAAATCCAAATCAAACATGTAGCATAATAACAAGCAGACAATTTTCACAACTTAGCCGAGTTTAGCATCCGACTCGACTAACACAACGCGTCGCAGAGCGTGCTATCGTATTATTATAAAAGGGTGACCTAACTAATACTCATGGTGGTCAAATGACTGATTCAGGCCAAAATCTACGAAAACTATTCTTCAGAGTGAAAAATCAAGACAAGACGGGTAAAAAGTCATAGAAGTCAAGGGGTATAATAGTAAAATAGTTTCAGCAGGCAAGGATTGGAGAGAAGAAGTCCTAAAACTCGACCAGTTCTATCTAGGCTTCGTCCTACAGTCGATACGGCTCTGATACCACTCTGTAACACCCGGTTTATAAAAGAACATAAACCGAGCAATCATATACGTGCCAGGATCAAGTCACACGTATATACAATAGAATGAATAGTATATCATAGCACATATCACGTAAAAAGATATAATAAAGCGAATAATGACAAAAATGTCTGGTACAGCGGAAGCGAAGTACAAATACGGTAAAAGCTCTCCGAAGCTGAGCAGGGCGCCATAGGGACGTCGACTGGGAGACGAACACCTAGAAGTCCTCGTAGTCCTGGAAGCGCTGAGCGAACTCCCTCGCGTCGGCAGGAACTGAGCAGCAGTAGAGTAACCAAGAGGAAAAAGTAGAGAAGAGGCAAGAGTGAGTACACAACTTGTACTCAACAAGTATAACACAAACTATGAGGCTCTAAGGTTGGCTGACTGACTGCATTAGCTTTTAAGTGTAGGCAAAATTTTATTTAAGCTATTTACTATGAGTTGATGAATTACCATTAACCCAGTTACATAGTAATTAATCAGAATTAATTCAGAAAACCACTGAGTACCAAACCAAACCAAGCCACCCGGGGAAACCTGCCTCGTCAAAGGAAGATAACCCCACTAATGAAAAGGAGGATCTGGGCCGCTCATAACCGTGAGCACGGCTAGTATACCAGTTTTACACTCTGCAGAGGTTGCACATCTTTACCCACAAGTCGTGAGCTACGCCAGTTGTTCATCACACTTCCTTAGGTGAGATGACTAGCAAACTCACTACGAGGCCGTTACAAAGGACACGTTGGTAAGGTGTAACCGCTAAGGAATCAGGCTCCGCAACGATGGTAACCACCTCGAGGGGGTACAAGACACACAAACCAGCCTCGTAGCCTGGCCACCATTGAAGCTCACCACCCCCCATGCCCCGTCGGTAAGTTACTCCCGAACCAAAATGGCCTAATTAGTAAGCCAAGACCGTCCCATTCCAGTCTTGTGGTAGCGCTGTTGTCCCAGGTTGTCGCTCTATGAACCGGTCCTTATGGAGAGTGGCCAACCCAGCAGTAAGCACCGTGCTGGCCCCCCTAAACCATGTTTCTACAAAAACCATTTTTAACGAGAAGTGAGCCACTCAAGCCACACAGAGTGCCACTCTCAGAATTAAGTTGCATATACCATTAATCAAATTAATTAAAAAGGACCATTATGTGTTATAGCGCGACACCTAGCACAACTAACCAAAATGCAACCCAAAGGATATATATAAAGGATATAAAGTGGCTAGGAAATCCTTATAGGCATACAGTATTAAAATGCAGTATGAAATTCTATTTAAAGTGATAGGTTGTTCATGTTACACTTGCCTTCCTCGTACTGCACCTGCTGCTGCTCAAAGTGCTCGGAAGAAGGCTGCTCCTGGTACTGGTACTGGGGCTCCTCTGGTAACTCAGCGTCTACTCACGAACACATGGCCAAAATAATGCACAAAAAATAAGCATACAAACAAACACTAACAAAAACTAAGAAACAGTACATCAATACATAAAAATAGCAAGAAAAACTAAGCCTAAACTGTTCTACGCGTTACAACGACCGCGTGGACGTACAGAACGCTTAAAACGGAGCTAAAACGCATAATCTAGGCCAAAAACAAATTCTAGGGGCTTATCTGCGATAAAAACTAAGTTTCCAGGGGGTTTTCTGCAAAAACCGAGGACTAAAATGTAATTAAAGCATAGATCCAGGGTCTATCTCGCAAAAAGGCAAGGGCTGGACGGCGGGTTAGATTTTAAAGAAACTCAGGGGGCTACGCGTTAAAACCAGGACTTAAATCTAATTATTTTTGAACTCAGGTGGACCGCGGGTTGATTAAAGAAAACTCCAGGGTCTCTTTAACAAAAACGCCAGGGCGAACCGGTATCTTCGGTTCAGGGCCGTTAGATCTAGATCGGATGGCCAGGGTTTGAGGAGCGCTGGATCTAATCACGGCCGTCGCTGCGGATCGAACGGCCCTGGGAGGTTGGTGCGCGAGCGGCGGCGCAGCTCGCCGGAACTTCCTGTTCCGCGGCGGCGCGTGACCGGAGATGGCCAAAATCGGCCATCCAGGTGGGGATTTAAGTTGGTTTTGGGTCAGGGAGTGTCCTCGCGGCACGCGTGGTTCACCTGGGCCAAGTGCGGAGCGCGGGGACGCTCTGGGCGGCGGTTGTTGTGCGGGCGGCGACCCTACGCGACAGGGCTCGCCGGCGTGCGGCAATCCAGCACTGGGAAAAACCTACGACCGAGAAACCTATTGCTAAAGAACCAGAGAGGGTCTGGGTGCTTACTGGGGGCTCAGAGCGGGCGGTGCAGCCGTGCAGCGGGGTTGGCGGCGAGGGTCCGACGGTGATGGCGTGGCGGAGCTCGCGGACCGGTCACTGGGTGGTCCTCCGGGCTCCGGATCTCCACGGGTCGTCGCACGGTGGTGCTGCGGAGGCCTAATGGGGGTCAGGGAGGTACAGGGCTCACCGACGGCGAGAAATCGAGCGGAGGCCGAACTTACCCGGGCTGGTCTTGGGTCGAAAATTCCGGCCGTGGCGAGGGCGGATTTGAGGCAAGCGGGCTCGGAGCGTCCCCTGGCGGCATGGCGGAGTAGAAGCGCTGCTTGCCTGGGCTCCGGCGCGGCGAAGCGGCGCAACCGTGGTGGCGCAGGGCTCTGCTTCGCCCGGAGCTCGGAGGGCGGCGACTAGGGCTTGCGGCTGGGTGCGTGGCGAGGTAGGTCTCTGGGTGGGGGTCGCGGGGTGCTATTTGTAGGGCGGCGGGTGACCTGGGCGTGCGTGCCCGGGATGGGAACCTCGCCGATATTTGCGGCCGGGGATCTCGGCCAGGCGTTGCGCGAGCGAGGGAGACGGAGCTGCCAGCGGGTCCGAGCTGTCAGCGGGTCTGGCAAGCGGGGCCCACGGGTCAGCGGAAGGGGGGCGCGCGAGCGCGCTGAGGCGAGCGCTCCGCGACTCGACTGACCGGGGAGCGGGTTGGGCCGGTGGCGCGCGAGCGCAGTGAACGGGCCACGCGCGGGATGGGAAGGGGGGAGGGATCGGGCTGGACCCGAGGGAAGGGAAGTGGGCCGGGGAGTTACTGGGCCCGCGGTGAAAGAAGGGAAGGGGAGCTGGGCTGGGTTGCTTTTGGGGGTTGGGCTGGGTTTGCCTTTTCTATTTCTATTCACTCTCTTTTCTATTTCTAATTCAAACAAACTTAACCCAAATGAATCCTAATTTGAATTTGAATTCACTCAAGCACTCAAACAAATTAAACAAAATGTGCACCAGCATGAATGCAACAACAAAGTTTTAACTTTAGACAAAATTTTAATTACTTGAGGAACAAAAATTTAGATTAAATGCAAGTCTAACACAATAAACCTTAGAAAATTAAATAAAGCCATTTAAATTTATTAATAAATGTTGGAATTTAAATTAGGGTGTTACAACACGTATATACAACAGAATGAACAATATATCACAGCACATAACGCCACCCCAAAACCCTAGCACGCCCGCTCGCCCTGCTCCGCCATGCCGAGCCCTGTGCCACCGTGCCCTCACCGCACCACAGCCTCCCAACCCAGGCCAAGCGCTGTAGCAGTCTTGCCTCAGCGCCAGGCAGTCTCTCGGGCACTCCATCCGCGCGCACAACCCCTACAGCGGCCGGATTTTGGCTTGGACCTCCGCCGCAGGTGAGCCGATCCCCAAGCAATTTCTCACCGCCGTTAGGCCGTAAGCCGATCTGAACCAAGTTACGCCTTTGCAGTGCTCGCGCGGACCTCCTCGATGCACCAGCAGGCCCGGAGAACCTCTGCAACGACCTGAACACGGGCGCACCGCCGAGCTACACCGCCGGACTCGACGCCGTCGACCCCTGCGCGCCGTTTCAACCCGACCCGAGCCTCGGTGAGCACCAGCAACACCTTCCCGTCCTTTTGTGCTAGATCCTAGGACCTGTAGTCCACTGCAGGAGCGGGAACACCATCTCCGGTGTTCCACCGCCTGATCTCCGCCATGGCGGGCTTCTTGCAGCGTGCCACAGCCACGCGTGGCCTCCTTTTGGGCTGGCCCTGGCACCGAGCACTCGCACCACCCCCGCGTACACTCCTTCTCGTGCCCAGAACCGCGCGTGAACGCGCACGCCGGCGATGCCCATCGTGCAGTTTCTACCCCGGCCATCCATTCCACCTCCATAGGCCTTCCCGAACCCAGATAGTGCCTAGGTGAATCACGCGTGTCGTGTAGACCACCCTAGACCCGAACCCTGGCCGGATTGACCCCCGGAATGCCGTATACGGCGAACTCCGGCGAGTTTCTACCGCGCACCGCTGCGAGAACGAACCCCGGCGACCAGCGCCGCCGCCCTCGCTTGCAAACACGCCCTGGCCCTCCGATCTAAAGCCGACGCGCGAGATTAGATCGTGAACCGTTTAGATCTGACCCGCCGGATCGAGATCCAACGGATCAGATCTGCGCGTACCCCTTCACCCTGGCAGTCTTGTTAAAGAGCCCCTCAGCTTTCCCGAAATGAACCCCCGGTCCTTCTCAGTTCAAAAGAATTTCCAGAAGGCCCAGTTTTTAGCACTTAGACCCCTGATCTTTTCCCTTTTTGAACCCGCCCTCCAGCCCCTGCGTTTTTACGTGCTGACCTGTAACACCCTAATTTAAATTTCAGCATTTACTAATAAATTTAATTGGCTTTATTTAAATTTCTAAGGTTTATTGTGTTTATTATGGCATTTAATTTAATTTTTATCTTAAGTAATTAAAATTTTACCATAGGTTTAAACTTTTGTGTTGCATTCATGCTGGTGCATAGTTTTAATTGTTTGAGTGTGTTTGAATTCAAATTTACTTTTGAATTCAAACCTTGTTTGAGTTAGAAATAGGAAAGAAAATAGAAATAGAAAGGAAACCCAAAACAAAACTCAAACCCAAACCCATAGCAACCCAAAACCCACACCAGCCCAGCCCGCAAACCTTTTTTTTTCTTCCCTGCGGCCCACCCCGACCCAGCCTCACCCCGGCCCACTCTCACTTGCGCCCGGCCCGCTACGCAACTCCCCCGCGCTAGAGCCCAGCTCACCCGCCCCGTCGGCCTGCCAGCCAGGGCCCGCGCGTCAGCCCGCGATCCCGCTGACCTTCTGGCCACACTGGCCAGAACCTTCTCCTTCCTCTGCCCAAGAACCCCGCCGTGACGCCGCTCCTCTGTTCCACGCCGAGGCCGCTGCCCGCTGCCCTGTGGACCGCCTCAACCCCGTAGCCCCACCGACCAGCCACCCGAGCACGCTCCGGCCCTCTAGAAACTTCACGCCGAGCCGGATCACGCGGAATTGGTTGCGCGATCCACTTTCCCCGCAGAGCAATGCCCGGCCGCAATCACCGCGGCGTCCCCGCCGGGCACGCCTCCCCAGGATCCCCGCGGTCTTTAATTAGCATCCCACACCCCCCCCTGCGCCTCCCATTCCACTGCTGAGGACCAGAGAAGCCGCGCCGCTCATCCCCGCCGTGCCGCGCCTCCGCTCCGCCGGTAAGACGCGCCGCCGATACGATTTTGCGTCGCCGTTGAAGCTCCGGCCCCCCTGACCCTGATATACTTCCGCAGCACCTCCACGCTTCGAACCTCGGGATCCAGAAGCCCGGAGGACCCTCCCCAACTCCTGGACCGCGAGATCCACGCCACCGCCGCCGCCGGACCGCTACGTCGACCCCGCTCCGCTGCAAGACCCGCCGCCTCGACCCCTCGGTGAGCTGCCCCCTGACCCCCTTCTGGTTTTAGCGCCAATTCCCATAGCCAAGGCACACCCTAAGCACCAGAACGCTGCACGCCGGCGTATCGCCACCCCCCCACGCCGCGATCTCACCGCGGCGAGGTCACTGCAGTCTAACCCAGCCACGCCTGTACCTTGTTTGGGCTTTGAACTTGCACGCAGTAGCTCCCTGACTTCGTTGCGGCTTGAGCCGAGCCCCAACCCTGTGCAGACGCTAGCGCCGGCGAACCTTATGGCCGCTAAGCCGCCATCGCCATCAAGGTCCCTGCCCCGAGCCCAAACCGCCCTTTTTTTGTATCCAGTGGATCACGCATGGCGTGAGAAGCACTCCTGACCCAAGCTCGCCCCGATTTTGCCCTGGAATGCCGGATTTCGGAGCTCCGGTGAGGTTTATTCCCCACGCGCCGCCGCGGGGAAGAGTTCCCCGGCAATCCTCGCCGCCGCTGTAGCCGGGGTGGCTCTGAGCCGTTCGATCGGGAACCTACGCCCCCGATTAGATCCAGCGCCCTTAAAACCCAGGCCATCAGATCCGGATCCAACGGCTGAGATCCAACCGTACCCCTTCGGCCTGACCCTTTTGCTAAAGAGCCCTCGCCTTTCTTGCAAATCAACCCGCAGTCCACTCCTTTTGAAAAATAATTACGGTTTGGCCCTGTTTTATTCATTTAAGCCCCTGAGTTCTCCCAAATTAGCACCCGCAGTCCAGGCCTTGTGTTTTTGCACGTCAGCCCTTAGATTTAATGTTTATTTACGTTTCAGTCCCTGGTTTTAGCAGAAAGCCCCCTGGAACTTCAGTTTTCTTACAAATAAGCCCCTGAACCTTGTTTTAGGCCTAGTTTATGCGTTTTAGCTCCGTTTTTAGCGTTCTTTATGTCCACGCGATCGTTGTAATGCGTAGAACAGTATTAGAGTAGTTTAGTGTGCTGTTTTTATGTATTGATGTATTTTTTCTTAGTTTTTGTTAGTGTTTGCTTGTATGCTTATTTCCTGTGCATTGTTTTGGCCATGTGTTCGTGAGTAGACGCTGATCCAGTTGAGGAGCCCCAGTACCAGTACCCGGAGCAGCCGTCTTCCGAGCACTTTGAGCAGCAGCAGGAGCAGTACGAGGAAGGCAAGTGTAACATGAACAACCCATCACTTTTAAATACAATTTCATACTGCATTTTAATACTGTATGCCTATAAGGATTTCCTAGCCACTTTATATCCTTTATATATGCCTTTGGGTTGCATTTTGGTTAGTTGTGCTAGGTTGCTGCGCTATAACACACTCTGGTCCTTTTTAATTAAATTGATTAATGTTTTACTTGAACTTAATTCTGAGAGTGGCACTCTGTGTGGCTTGAGTGGCTCACTTCTCGTTAAAAGATGTTTTTTTAGAAACATGGTTTAGGGGGCCAGCACGGTGCTTACTGCCTGGTTGGCCACTCTCCATAAGGACCGGTTCATAGAGCGACAACCTGGGACAACAGCGCTACCACAAGGCTAGAATGGGATAGACTTGGCGTAATAACTAGATCTTTTTGGTTTGGAGTAACTTACCTGCGGGGCAAGAGTAGTAAGCTTCAATGGTCCCTGCTCCTCCGGCTTGGTCTGTGCTTGGATTGCGCTCCTGTGCTTGTACCCCCGGAGGTGGGCCCCATCGTCGCCGACCTAACTCTCGCGGTTACGCCTTACCAACGAGATTCTTTTTAAAGGCCTCGTAGTGAGTCGCTAGTCATCTCACCTAAGGAAGTGTGATGAACAACTGGCGTAGCTCACGACTTGTGGGTAAAGATGTGCAACCTCTGCAGAGTGTAAAACTGGTATACTAGCCGTGCTCACGGTTATGAGCGGCCCAGATCCTCCTTTTGATTAGTGAAGTTATCTCCTTCCGACGAGGGAGGTGCTTCTCGGGGTTACCTTGGTGGCTTGGTTTCGGTTTGGTTCTCAGTAGTAGTATGATTAAATCTGATTAATTACTATGTAACTGGGTTAATGGTAATTCATCAACTCGTAGTAAATAGTTTTAATAAAATTTTGCCAACACTTAAAAGCTAATGCAGTTGAGTCAGCCAACCTTAGAGCCTCATAGTTTGTGTTATACTTGTTGAGTACAAGTTGTGTACTCACTCTTGCCTCTTCTCTACTTTTTCCTCTTGGCTACGCTACTGCTGCTCAGTTCCTGCCGACACGAGGGAGTTCGTCCAGCGCTACCAGGACTACGAGGACTTCTAGGTGCTTCGTCTCCCAGTCGACGTCCCTGTGGCGCCCTGCTTCAGCTTCGGAGAGCTTTATCGTATTTTGTACTTCGCTTCCGCTGTATCAGACATTTTGTCGTTATTGTAATAAATAACATTCGTAATCGCTTTATTATATCTTTTTACGTGATATGTGCTATGATATACTGTTCATTCTGTTGTATATACGTGTGACTTGATCCTGGCACGTATATGATTGCTCGGTTTATGTTCTTTTATAAACCGGGTGTTACAGAGTGGTATCAGAGCCATATCGACTGTAGGACGAAGCCTAGATAGAACTGGTCGAGTTTTAGGACTTCTTCTCTCCAATCCTTGACTGCTGAAACTATTTTACTATTATACCCCTTGACTTCTATGATTTTTTACCCGTCTTGCCTTGATTTCTCTCTCTGAAGAATAGACTTCGCAGATTTTGGCCTGAATCAGTCATCTGACCACCATGAGTATTAGCTAGGTGACCCTTTATAATAATACGATAGCACGTTCTGCGATGCATTGTGTTAGTCGAGTCTTTTGCTAAACTCGGCTAAATCGTGAAAATTGTCTGCTTGTTATTATGCTACATGTTTGATTTGGATTTTTGAATGATTGCATAGCTTAGTAGCTTAAATTTGTTTAAAGAAAATCACTCAGATGTTAAAGATAACTAATTAATAAAATGAGTTAGATCGTTGGGGGTAAAACAGCCCACTCTATCCTGTCTACTTTATCATGGCTGAGTCTTTTTCCGCAAAGAGTTATCATATCCATCTGAGTTTATTCCTGCAATATCCTTACTCGTGGAATCTTTTGTTCAAATCAGATGGTGAACACCAGGAGCACCGGTTCTGGTTCTGGCCAGCAGCAGGGTCAGAACAACCAGGGTACTGGGATCCCGATGCCTCCGCCTTTGACTCCGGAGCAGTACTTCCAGCTCCAGATGCAGATGATGGCTACCCTGAACAACACCGTTCAGGCTCTTCAGCACGCTCACACTCAGCCTCTGCCTCCTCCACCGCCGCAGCCTCGCGACAGGCGTGCTGAGTTCCTGAGGGGTCACCCGCCGACGTTCTCTCACACGTCCGACCCTCTTCAGGCTGACGACTGGCTCCGTGCAGTGGAGCGTCAGCTGGACATCGCCCAGTGCGATGATCGTGAGCGAGTTCTGTACGCAGCAGGACAGCTGCGAGGGGCAGCTTTGGACTGGTGGGAGTCCCACCCGGTCCATGACCGCGAGTCTCTCACTTGGCTCCAGTGCAGGGAGCGTTTCCGTAGCCACAACGTCCCCGCGGGCGTTATGAAGATGAAGCAGAAGGAGTTCCTTGCACTGAAGCAGGTAATCTTAAATATAATCATTCAGCGGTTTCTTTTGAGCTAATGCCCCTTGATCTATCCTTATGAATCTTGAGTTAATCTTCCGATATCTATCTGTCTTTGTGAATTCAGGGGACTATGTCGGTCACGGAGTATCGTGATCGCTTTCTTCAGCTGGCACGCTACGCCCCTGCCGAGGTTGCGGATGACCGCAAGAAGCAGGAGCACTTCATGGAGGGTCTTGAGGACTACCTCCAGTACGCGCTGCTCAACCTCCGCTTCGACGACTTCAACCATCTGGTTGACAGTGCGCTCAACACTGAGCGTAAGCACCTGGAGATGGAGGACAAGAAGAGGAAGGTTGTCCCCGTTGCTTCCGGCAGCAACACTCGTCCACGACTCCAGCAGCCCCAGCAGTACCAGCCTCAGTACCGGCCTCCTCAGCAGTACCAGCAGAGGCCACCGCAGCAGTACCCGCCTCGACAGCAGGCAGGTCAGGGCCAGAGGTTACCAGCACCTCCGGCTCGTGCTCCACCAGCTCCACCGGCACCACAGGCTCCACGTCCGGCAGCTCCTACCGGACAGCAGGCTCAGGGACCTCCTCGCACCTGCTTTCACTGCGGCCAGCCGGGGCACTACGCCAACGCTTGCCCCCGGAAGGCGCAGGCGGGACAGCAGGGGCGCCCAGCTCAGCCCAGGGCGCCAGCACAGGGCAGGGTGAACCACGTGACGGCCGAGTCAGTGGCCGAGGCTCCCAACGTGGTTATTGGTACGTTCATGGTTAATTCATATCCAGCTACAGTGCTTTTTGATACTGGTGCTACGCATTCCTTCATTACTCAGTCTTTTGTCGAGCATCATGGTATTCATACTAGCACATTAAAGAGGTGCCTGTTAGTATCTTCACCGGGAGGACAGTTGAGGTCTCACACTTACTGCCCGAGAGTCAGTATTTCCTTGAGGGGAGTAGAGTTCTGTACTGATCTGATGGTGCTAGACACCAAGGGCATTGATGTCATTCTGGGAATGGAGACTCTGGCCAAATGGGGAGTTCGTATAGATTGTGCTCAGAGGACAGTCTTGTTATCAGCTTCCAGTGGCCAAGAGGTTGTTATCAGTGCAGTAGAGCCTTCTGGATTTCTTCATCAGATGGAGGCTAGACCCACGGACGGTATTCGCGTGGTGTCTGAATTCCCGGATGTCTTTCCGGATGATCTGCCAGGTATGCCGCCTGAACGCGCCATTGAGTTTTGTATTGATCTCTTGCCTGGCACAGCTCCTATTGCAAAGCGGCCCTACCGTATGGCGCCTATAGAGCATGAAGAGGTAAAGAAGACTATTGATGAGTTGCTAGCCAAGGGCTATATCCGTCGCAGCTTCTCTCCTTGGGCTTTTCCGTTGTTGCTGGTGGATAAGAAGGATGGCTCGAAGAGGATGTGTGTGGATTATCGTGAGCTGAATGCAGTTACTATCAAGAACAAGCATCCACTGCCCCGTATTGAGGATCTCTTCGATCTGCTTCGAGGTGCTCGTATATTCTCGAAGATTGATCTTCGTTCGGGTTACTTTCAGCTGAGGATCCGTCCTGGGGATATTCCGAAGACGGCATTCACCTGCAAGTACGGGCTATATGAGTATACAGTCATGTCCTTCGGCTTGACTAATGCCCCGGCTTTCTTCATGCACCTGATGAACATGGTTTTCATGGACTATCTGGATGTCTTCGTGGTGATTTTCATTGATGATATTCTGATCTTCTCCAAGACAGAAGAAGAGCATGAGGAGCATCTGAGGCTTGTGTTGCAGAGATTGAGAGAGCATCAGCTGTATGCCAAGTTCAGCAAGTGTGAGTTCTGGATTGACGAGGTTCCATTCCTCGGTCATGTTATCTCTCAGGGAGGCATTGCTGTTGATCCGAGCAAGGTGAAAGATGTGCTCGAGTGGGAGACACCGCAGACAGTGAAGGAAGTCAGGTCTTTCTTGGGCTTAGCTGGATATTATCGGAGGTTCATTGAGAATTTCTCCAAGATCGCGAAGCCTTTGACTTCTTTGCTAGAGAAGAATGTGGCTTTTGTATGGACTGATGAGCGTCAGATGGCCTTTGATGAGCTGAAGAAAAGGTTGACTACGGCGCCAGTCCTGACTCTGCCAGACCAGACGAAGAGGTTCACGGTATATTGTGATGCTTCGAAGGATGGTCTTGGGTGTGTTCTGATGCAGGATGGCAGAGTGATTGCTTATGCTTCACGGCAGTTACGTCGGCATGAGCTGAATTATCCTACTCATGATCTTGAGTTAGCCGCAGTTGTGCATGCTCTGAAGATTTGGAGGCATTACTTGTATGGGCAGCGGTGTGATATCTACACTGATCACAAGAGCCTCAAGTACATTTTCACGCAGAATGAGCTGAACATGCGGCAGAGAAGATGGCTAGAGTTGGTCAAGGACTATGATCTGGAGATTCACTATCATCCGGGCAAGGCCAATGTTGTAGCAGATGCTTTGAGCAGAAGGAGTTATGTCAACATGGCCGTTGCTTTCCAGATGCCTCCAGAGTTATGTGAGGAGTTCGAGCAGTTGAGTCTGGGTTTCTTGCATCATACCTCCAGTGCAGCATTTGAGGCAGTACCGACTCTAGAGTCAGAGATCAGGCAGCATCAGAAAGATGATGAGAAGCTGCAGGAGATTCGTGAGTTGCTCAAGAAGGGCAAGGCCCCACATTTTAGAGAGGATGATCAGGGTACCTTGTGGTACAAGAACCGGATCTGTGTGCCAGATGTGAAGGATCTTCGGAAGTTGATTCTGAGTGAGGCCCATGATACAGCATACTCTATTCATCCGGGCAGCACGAAGATGTACTATGATCTGAAGGAATGTTTCTGGTGGTATGGGATGAAGCGTTCAGTGGCAGAGTACGTGGCTATTTGTGACACCTGCCAGCGTGTCAAGGCTGAGCATCAGAGGCCAGCAGGTCTGTTACAGCCTTTGAAGATTCCAGAGTGGAAATGGGAGGAAATCACCATGGACTTCATTGTTGGATTGCCTCGTACTCAGAAAGGGTACAACTCCATTTGGGTAGTAGTGGATCATCTGACGAAGGTTGCTCACTTCATTCCAGTGAACACTACTTACTCCGGTGCTAGACTTGCAGAGTTGTACATCTCTCGGATTGTCTGCTTGCATGGTGTGCCCAAGAAGATCATATCTGACAGAGGGTCTCAGTTCACTTCTCGGTTCTGGGAGCAGCTTCATGATTCGTTGGATACGAAGCTGCGTTTCAGTACGGCTTATCACCCTCAGACAGATGGGCAGACAGAGAGAACCAACCAAGTGTTGGAGGATATGTTGAGAGCTTGTGCTATCCAGTATGGTACTAGTTGGGATAAGTGCCTGTCATATGCTGAGTTTTCATATAACAACAGCTATCAGGCCAGTCTGAAGAAGTCTCCCTTTGAGGCATTGTATGGCAGGAAATGCAGGACTCCTCTCTATTGGGATCAGATTGGTGAAAAGCAGCTCTTCGGTCCTGAGATCATAGATGATGCAGAGCAGATGGTCCAGGCTGTGCGAGAAAATCTGAGGATTGCACAGAGCAGACAGAAGAGCTATGCTGATGGCAAACGGAGAGACCTGACTTTCAGTGTCGGTGATTATGTGTATCTGAAGGTGTCTCCGATGCGAGGAATCCGCAGATTCAATGGCAAAGGGAAGTTAGCACCTCGTTATGTGGGGCCATTCAAGGTGCTAGAGCGGAAAGGCGAAGTTGCTTATCGCCTGGAGTTACCTCTCAGCCTCTCAGGGGTTCATGATGTTTTCCATATATCTCAGCTGAAGAGATGTCTGCGAGTACCCGAGGAGCAGGCACCCCTGGATGGAGTCGATGTCCAGGAAGATCTGACTTATACTGAGCATCCGGTGAAGATTCTGGAGACATCAGAGAGGGTTACTCGGAACAAGCGCATCAAGATGTGCAGAGTTCAGTGGAGTCATCACAGTGGAGCTGAGGCTACTTGGGAGCGAGAAGATGAGTTGAAGAAGACATATCCAGATCTCTTTGCTAGCCAGCCCAGCTAAATCTCGGGACGAGATTTCTTTAAGGGGGTAGGGTATGTAACACCCTAATTTAAATTTCAGCATTTACTAATAAATTTAATTGGCTTTATTTAAATTTCTAAGGTTTATTGTGTTTAGTATGGCATTTAATTTAATTTTGATCTTAAGTAATTAAAATTTTACCATAGGTTTAAACTTTTGTGTTGCATTCATGCTGGTGCATAGTTTTAATTGTTTGAGTGTGTTTGAATTCAAATTTACTTTTGAATTCAAACCTTGTTTGAGTTAGAAATAGGAAAGAAAATAGAAATAGAAAGGAAACCCAAAACAAAACTCAAACCCAAACCCATAGCAACCCAAAACCCACACCAGCCCAGCCCGCAAACCTTTTTTTTTCTTCCCTGCGGCCCACCCCGACCCAGCCTCACCCCGGCCCACTCTCACTTGCGCCCGGCCCGCTACGCAACTCCCCCGCGCTAGAGCCCAGCTCACCCGCCCCGTCGGCCTGCCAGCCAGGGCCCGCGCGTCAGCCCGCGATCCCGCTGACCTTCTGGCCCCACTGGCCAGAACCTTCTCCTTCCTCTGCCCAAGAACCCCGCCGTGACGCCGCTCCTCTGTTCCACGCTGAGGCCGCTGCCCGCTGCCCTGTGGACCGCCTCAACCCCGTAGCCCCACCGACCAGCCACCCGAGCACGCTCCGGCCCTCTAGAAACTTCACGCCGAGCCGGATCACGCGGAATCGGTTGCGCGATCCACTTTCCCCGCAGAGCAACGCCCGGCCGCAATCACCGCGGCGTCCCCGCCGGGCACGCCTCCCCAGGATCCCCGCGGTCTTTAATTAGCATCCCACACCCCCCCTGCGCCTCCCATTCCATTGCTGAGGACCAGAGAAGCCGCGCCGCTCATCCCCACCGTGCCGCGCCTCCGCTCCGCCGGTAAGACGCGCCGCCGGTACGATTTTGAGTCGCCGTTGAAGCTCCGGCCCCCCCTGACCCCGATATACTTCTGCAGCACCTCCACGCTTCGAACCTCGGGATCCAGAAGCCCGGAGGACCCTCCCCAACTCCTGGACCGCGAGATCCATGCCACCGCCGCCGCCGGACCGCTACGTCGACCCCGCTCCGCTGCAAGACCCGCCGCCTCGACCCCTCGGTGAGCTGCCCCCTGACCCCCTTCTGGTTTTAGCGCCAATTCCCATAGCCAAGGCACACCCTAAGCACCAGAACGCTGCACGCCGGCGTATCGCCACCCCCCCACGCCGCGATCTCACCGCGGCGAGGTCACTGCAGTCTAACCCAGCCACGCCTGTACCTTGTTTGGGCTTTGAACTTGCACGCAGTAGCTCCCTGACTCCGTTGCGGCTTGAGCCGAGCCCCAACCCTGTGCAGATGCTAGCGCCGGCGAACCTTATGGCCGCTAAGCCGCCATCGCCATCAAGGTCCCTGCCCCGAGCCCAAACCGCCCTTTTTTTGTATCCAGTGGATCACGCATGGCGTGAGAAGCACTCCTGACCCAAGCTCGCCCCGATTTTGCCCTGGAATGCCGGATTTCGGAGCTCCGGTGAGGTTTATTCCCCACGCGCCGCCGCGGGGAAGAGTTCCCCGGCAATCCTCGCCGCCGCTGTAGCCGGGGTGGCTCTGAGCCGTTCGATCGGGAACCTACGCCCCCGATTAGATCCAGCGCCCTTAAAACTGTAACACCCGGTTTATAAAAGAACATAAACCGAGCAATCATATACGTGCCAGGATCAAGTCACACGTATATACAACAGAATGAACAGTATATCATAGCACATATCACGTAAAAAGACATAATAAAGCGAATACGAATGTTATTTATTACAATAATGACAAAAATGTCTGATACAGCGGAAGCGAAGTACAAAATACGAATAAAGCTCTCCGAAGCTGAAGCAGGGCGCCACAGGGACGTCGACTGGGAGACGAAGCACCTAGAAGTCCTCGTAGTCCTGGTAGCGCTGAGCGAACTCCCTCGCGTCGGCAGGAACTGAGCAGCAGTAGCGTAGCCAAGAGGAAAAAGTAGAGAAGAGGCAAGGGTTGCGGCAGCCTCTGGCGTGGGGTGTGGGTGCAGGGGGGTCCGCCGAGTGGGTTTAAAGAGGCCGGGCGGAGATTGCGGCGGGGCGCAGCGGGATTAGGATCCCGGCGACCTCGCCGGTGATCTCAGGGGGGGGGGGCCGTTGCGGAGTCGGGAAGGAAGGGGAGAAGAGGGGGCTGACGCGTGGGCCCGGCGTGGCAGAGGGAGTGGCGTGGCGCGGGCGCTCAGCGGAGCTGCTGCGCGAGCGGGGGGGTGCGGGGCTGGGCGCGCAGGCTGACGGGTGGGCCAGGCCGAACGGCTGCTGCGTGGCCGCGCTGGGCTGAGCGTGAGGCGGGCGTGGGAGCAGGCCAGCGCCAGCTGGGCCGAAGGGGAGCGGGACGCGCTGGCGGGGAGAGAGAGAAGGAGGAGGCGGACCGGGAGAGGGCCGTGCGGAGGAGGGGGTGAAGCGGGCCGTCTCGGGTTGGGCTGCGGGGAAAGGAGAGGGAGGAGTGGGCCGGTGCTGGGTAGACTTGGGCCGGGTTTGGGAAAGAGGTTTGGGCTGGGTCTTGGGTTTGGTTTTGGGTTTTGCTTCCTTTCCTAATTTCTAATTCAAACAAGTTTGAATTCAAATTTGAATTTGAATTCAAACCACACTCAAATAAAAGTATGAACCAGCATGAATGCAACAAAAATTTAAACCTATGATAAATTTTAATTAATTAAGGAACAAAAATTAGATTAAATGCCAACTAAACACAATAAACCTTAGAAAATTTACTAAAGCCAATTAAATTTATTAATAAATACTGAAATTAAAAGTTAGGGTGTTACATACCCTACCCCCTTAAAGAAATCTCGTCCCGAGATTTAGCTGGGCTGGCTAGCAAAGAGATCCGGATATGTCTTCTTCAACTCATCTTCTCGCTCCCAAGTAGCCTCAGCTTCACTGTGGTGACTCCACTGAACTCTGCACATCTTGATGCGCTTGTTTCGAGTAACCCTCTCTGATGTCTCCAGAATCTTCACCGGATGCTCAGTATAAGTCAGATCCTCCTGGACATCGACTCCATCCAGGGGTGCCTGCTCCTCGGGTACTCGCAGACATCCCTTCAGCTGAGATATATGGAAGTCATCATGAACTCCTGAGAGACTGAGAGGTAACTCCAGGCGATAAGCAACTTCGCCTTTCCGCTCTAGCACCTTGAATGGCCCCACATACCGAGGTGCTAACTTCCCTTTGACATTAAATCTACGGATTCCTCTTATCGGAGACACCTTCAGATACACATAATCACCGATGCTGAAGGTCAGGTCTCTCCGTTTGCCATCAGCATAGCTCTTCTGCCTGCTCTGTGCAATCCTCAGATTTTCTCGCACAGCCTGAACCATCTGTTCTGCATCATCTATGATCTCAGGGCCAAAGAGCTGCTTCTCACCGATCTGATCCCAATAGAGAGGAGTCCTGCACTTTCTGCCATACAATGCCTCAAAGGGAGACTTCTTCAGACTGGCCTGATAGCTGTTGTTATATGAGAACTCAGCAAATGACAGGCACTTATCCCAACTAGTGCCGTACTGGATGGCACAAGCTCTCAGCATATCCTCCAACACTTGGTTGGTTCTCTCTGTCTGCCCATCTGTCTGAGGGTGATAAGCTGTACTGAAACGCAGCTTCGTATCCAGAGAATCATGGAGCTGCTCCCAGAACCGAGAAGTGAACTGAGACCCTCTGTCAGATATGATCTTCTTCGGTACACCATGCAAGCAGACAATCCGAGAGATGTACAACTCTGCAAGTCTAGCACCGGAGTAAGTAGTGTTCACTGGAATGAAGTGAGCAACCTTCGTCAGACGATCCACTACTACCCAAATGGAGTTGTACCCTTTCTGAGTACGAGGCAATCCAACAATGAAGTCCATAGTGATTTCCTCCCGTTTCCACTCTGGAATCTTCAAAGGCTGCAATAGACCTGCTGGCCTCTGATGCTCAGCCTTGACACGCTGACAGGTGTCACAAATAGCCACGTACTCTGCCACTGAACGCTTCATCCCATACCACCAGAAACGTTCCTTCAGATCATAATACATCTTCGTGCTGCCCGGATGAATAGAGTAAGCTGTATCATGGGCCTCACTCAGAATCAACTTCCGAAGATCCTTCACATCTGGTACACAGATCCGGTTCTTGTACCACAAGGTACCCTGATCATCCTCTCTGAAATGAGGAGCCTTGCCCTTTCTGAGCAACTCACGAATCTCCTGCAGCTTCTCATCATCTTTCTGATGCTGCCTGATCTCTGACTCTAGAGTCGGTACTGCCTCAAATGCTGCACTGGAAGTATGATGCAAGAAGCCCAGACTCAACTGCTCGAACTCCTCGCATAACTCTGGAGGCATCTGGAAAGCCACGGCCATGTTGACATAACTCCTTCTGCTCAGAGCATCTGCTACAACATTGGCCTTGCCCGGATGATAGTGAATCTCCAGATCATAGTCCTTGACCAACTCTAGCCATCTTCTCTGTCGCATGTTCAGCTCATTCTGCGTGAAAATGTACTTGAGGCTCTTGTGATCAGTGTAGATATCACACCGCTGCCCATACAAGTAATGCCTCCAAATCTTCAGAGCATGCACAACTGCGGCTAACTCAAGATCATGAGTAGGATAATTCAGCTCATGCCGACGTAACTGCCGTGAAGCATAAGCTATTACTCTGCCCTCCTGCATCAGAACACACCCAAGACCATCCTTCGAAGCATCACAATACACCGTGAACCTCTTCGTCTGGTCTGGCAGAGTCAAGACTGGCGCCGTAGTCAACCTCTTCTTCAGCTCATCAAAGGCCATCTGACGCTCATCAGTCCATACAAAAGCCACATTCTTCTCTAGCAAAGAAGTCAAAGGCTTCGCGATCTTGGAGAAATTCTCAATGAACCTCCGATAATATCCAGCTAAGCCCAAGAAAGATCTGACTTCCTTCACTGTCTGCGGTGTCTCCCACTCGAGCACATCCTTCACCTTGCTCGGATCAACAGCAATGCCTCCCTGAGAGATAACATGACCGAGGAATGGCACCTCGTCAATCCAGAACTCGCACTTGCTGAACTTGGCATACAACTGATGCTCTCTCAATCTCTGCAACACGAGCCTCAAATGCTCCTCATGCTCTTCTTCTGTCTTGGAGAAGATCAGAATATCATCAATGAAAATCACCACGAAGACATCCAGATAATCCATGAAGACCATGTTCATCAGATGCATGAAGAAAGCCGGGGCATTAGTCAAGCCGAAGGACATGACTGTATACTCATATAGCCCGTACTTGCAGGTGAATGCCGTCTTCGGAATATCCCCAGGACGGATCCTCAGCTGAAAGTAACCCGAACGAAGATCAATCTTCGAGAATATACGAGCACCTCGAAGCAAATCGAAGAGATCCTCAATACGGGGCAGTGGATGCTTGTTCTTGATAGTAACTGCATTCAGCTCCCGATAATCCACACACATCCTCTTCGAGCCATCCTTCTTATCTACCAGCAATAATGGAAAAGCCCAAGGAGAGAAGCTGCGACGGATATAGCCCTTGGCTAGCAACTCATCAATAGTTTTCTTGACCTCTTCATGCTCTATAGGTGCCATGCGGTAGGGCCGCTTTGCAATAGGAGCTGTGCCAGGCAAGAGATCAATACAAAACTCAATGGCGCGTTCAGGCGGCATACCTGGCAGATCATCCGGAAAGACATCCGGGAATTCAGACACCACGCGAATACCGTCCGTGGGTCTAGCCTCCATCTGATGAAGAAATCCCGAAGGCTCTGAAGCACTGACTGTCACCTCTTGGCCATCAGATGCTGTCAGGTGAACTGCTCGATGAGCACAATCAATTCTGACTCCCCACTTGGCAAGAGTATCCATTCCCAAAATCACATCGATACCCTTGGTGTCTAGCACCCTCAGATCAGCACTGAACGTTGCCCCCCTTATGGCAACACTGACTCGGGGGCAAACAATATGGGATCTCAACTCCCCTCCCGGTGAAGAAACTAGCAGACAGTTCTTTAATGCAGTGGTAAAGAAACTATGCTCCTCAACAAATGACTTGGTGATGAAAGAATGAGTAGCACCAGTATCGAAAAGCACTGAAGCTGGATGGGAGTTGACCATGAACGTACCAATAACCACGTTGGGAGCCTCGGCCGCTGACTCGGCCGTCACGTGGTTCACTCTGCCCTGAAGTGGCGCCCTGGGCTGAGCTGGGCGCCCCTGCTGTCCCGCCTGCGCCTTCCGGGGGCAAGTGTTGGCGTAGTGCCCCGGCTGGCCGCAGTGATAGCAGACGCGAGGAGGTGCTGGAGCCTGCTGTCCGGTAGGAGCTGCCGGACGTGGAGCCTGCGGTGCCGGTGGAGCTGGTAGAGCAGTACGAGCCGGAGGTGCCGGTAACCTCGGGCCCTGACCTGCCTGCTGCTGTCGAGGCGGGTACTGCTGCGGTGGCCTCTGCTGGTACTGCTGAGGAGGCCGGTGCTGCTGCTGGTACGGCTGAGGCTGCTGGAGTCGTGGACGAGTGTTGCTGCCGGAAGCAACGGGGACAACCTTCCTCTTCTTGTCCTCCATCTCCAAGTGCTTACGCTCAGTGTTGAGCGCACTGTCAACCAGATGGTTGAAGTCGTCGAAGCGGAGGTTGAGCAGCGCGTACTGGAGGTAGTCCTCAAGACCCTCCATGAAGTGCTCCTGCTTCTTGCGGTCATCCGCAACCTCGGCAGGGGCGTAGCGTGCCAGCTGAAGAAAGCGATCACGATACTCCGTGACCGACATAGTCCCCTGAATTCACAAAGACAGATGGATATCGAAAGATTAACTCAAGATTCATAAGGATAGAACAAGGGCATTAGCTCAAAAGAAACCGCTGAATGATTATACTTAGGATTACCTGCTTCAGTGCAAGGAACTCCTTCTGCTTCATCTTCATAACGCCCGCGGGGACGTTGTGGCTGCGGAAGCGCTCCCTGAACTGGAGCCAGGTGAGAGTCTCGCGGTCGTGAACTGGGTGGGACTCCCACCAGTCCAAAGCTGCCCCTCGCAGCTATCCTGCTGCGTACAAGACGCGCTCACGATCATCGCACTGGGCGATGTCTAGCTGACGCTCCACTGCACGGAGCCAGTCGTCAGCCTGAAGAGGGTCGGACGTGTGAGAGAACGTCGGCGGGTGACCCCTCAGGAACTCAGCATGCCTGTCGCGAGGCTGCGGCGGTGGAGGAGGAGGAGGCTGAGTGTGAGCGTGCTGAAGAGCCTGAACGGTGTTGTTCAGGGTAGCCATCATCTGCATCTGGAGCTGGAAGTACTGCTCCGGAGTCAAAGGCGGAGGCATCGGGATCCCAGTACCCTGGTTGTTCTGACCCTGCTGCTGGCCAGAACCGGAACCGGTGCTCCTGGTGTTCACCATCTGATTTGAACAAAAGATTTCACGAGTAAGGATATTGCAGGAATAAACTCAGATGGATATGATAACTCTTAGCGGAAAAAGACTTAGCCATGATAAAGTAGACAGGATAGAGTTGACTGTTTTACCCCCAACGATCTAACTCATTTTATTAATTAGTTAACTTTAACATCTGAGTGATTTTCTTTAAGCAAATTTAAACTACTAAGCTATGCAATCATTCAAAAATTCAAATCAAGCATGTAGCATAATAACAAGCAGACAATTTTCACGAATTAGCCGAGTTTAGCAAAGGACTCGACTAACACAACGCGTCGCGGAACGTGCTATCGTTTTATTATAAAAAGGTCACCTAGCTATGCTCATGGTGGTCAGATGACTGATTCAGGCCAAAATCTACGAAACTATTCTTCAGAGAGAGAAATCAAGGCAAGAAGGGTAAAAAGTCATAGAAGTCAAGGGGTATAATAGTAAAATAGTTTCAGCAGACAAGGTTTGGTGAGAAGAAGTCCTAAAACTCGACCGGTTCTATCTAGGCTTCGTCCTACAGTCGATATGGCTCTGATACCACTCTGTAACACCCGGTTTATAAAAGAACATAAACCGAGCAATCATATACGTGCCAGGATCAAGTCACACGTATATACAACAGAATGAACAGTATATCATAGCACATATCACGTAAAAAGACATAATAAAGCGAATACGAATGTTATTTATTACAATAATGACAAAAATGTCTGATACAGCGGAAGCGAAGTACAAAATACGAATAAAGCTCTCCGAAGCTGAAGCAGGGCGCCACAGGGACGTCGACTGGGAGACGAAGCACCTAGAAGTCCTCGTAGTCCTGGTAGCGCTGAGCGAACTCCCTCGCGTCGGCAGGAACTGAGCAGCAGTAGCGTAGCCAAGAGGAAAAAGTAGAGAAGAGGCAAGGGTTGCGGCAGCCTCTGGCGTGGGGTGTGGGTGCAGGGGGGTCCGCCGAGTGGGTTTAAAGAGGCCGGGCGGAGATTGCGGCGGGGCGCAGCGGGATTAGGATCCCGGCGACCTCGCCGGTGATCTCGGGGGGGGCCGTTGCGGAGTCGGGAAGGAAGGGGAGAAGAGGGGGCTGACGCGTGGGCCCGGCGTGGCAGAGGGAGTGGCGTGGCGCGGGCGCTCAGCGGAGCTGCTGCGCGAGCGGGGGAGTGCGGGGCTGGGCGCGCAGGCTGACGGGTGGGCCAGGCCGAACGGCTGCTGCGTGGCCGCGCTGGGCTGAGCGTGAGGCGGGCGTGGGAGCAGGCCAGCGCCAGCTGGGCCGAAGGGGAGCGGGACGCACTGGCGGGGAGAGAGAGAAGGAGGAGGCGGACCGGGAGAGGGCCGTGCGGAGGAGGGGGTGAAGCGGGCCGTCTCGGGTTGGGCTGCGGGGAAAGGAGAGGGAGGAGTGGGCCGGTGCTGGGTAGACTTGGGCCGGGTTTGGGAAAGAGGTTTGGGCTGGGTCTTGGGTTTGGTTTTGGGTTTTGCTTCCTTTCCTAATTTCTAATTCAAACAAGTTTGAATTCAAATTTGAATTTGAATTCAAACCACACTCAAATAAAAGTATGAACCAGCATGAATGCAACAAAAATTTAAACCTATGATAAATTTTAATTAATTAAGGAACAAAAATTAGATTAAATGCCAACTAAACACAATAAACCTTAGAAAATTTACTAAAGCCAATTAAATTTATTAATAAATACTGAAATTAAAAGTTAGGGTGTTACAAAAACCCAGGCCATCAGATCCGGATCCAACGGCTGAGATCCAACCGTACCCCTTCGGCCTGACCCTTTTGCTAAAGAGCCCTCGCCTTTCTTGCAAATCAACCCGCAGTCCACTCCTTTTGAAAAATAATTACGGTTTGGCCCTGTTTTATTCATTTAAGCCCCTGAGTTCTCCCAAATTAGCACCCGCAGTCCAGGCCTTGTGTTTTTGCACGTCAGCCCTTAGATTTAATGTTTATTTACGTTTCAGTCCCTGGTTTTAGCAGAAAGCCCCCTGGAACTTCAGTTTTCTTACAAATAAGCCCCTGAACCTTGTTTTTGGCCTAGTTTATGCGTTTTAGCTCCGTTTTTAGCGTTCTTTATGTCCACGCGATCGTTGTAACGCGTAGAACAGTATTAGAGTAGTTTAGTGTGCTGTTTTTATGTATTGATGTATTGTTTCTTAGTTTTTGTTAGTGTTTGCTTGTATGCTTATTTCCTGTGCATTGTTTTGGCCATGTGTTCGTGAGTAGACGCTGATCCAGTTGAGGAGCCCCAGTACCAGTACCCGGAGCAGCCGTCTTCCGAGCACTTTGAGCAGCAGCAGGAGCAGTACGAGGAAGGCAAGTGTAACATGAACAACCCATCACTTTTAAATACAATTTCATACTGCATTTTAATATTGTATGCCTATAAGGATTTCCTTGCCACTTTATATCCTTTATATATGCCTTTGGGTTGCATTTTGGTTAGTTGTGCTAGGTTGCTGCGCTATAACACACTCTGGTCCTTTTTAATTAAATTGATTAATGTTTTACTTGAACTTAATTCTGAGAGTGGCACTCTGTGTGGCTTGAGTGGCTCACTTCTCGTTAAAAGATGTTTTTTTAGAAACATGGTTTAGGGGGCCAGCACGGTGCTTACTGCCTGGTTGGCCACTCTCCATAAGGACCGGTTCATAGAGCGACAACCTGGGACAACAGCGCTACCACAAGGCTAGAATGGGATAGACTTGGCGTAATAACTAGATCTTTTTGGTTTGGAGTAACTTACCTGCGGGGCAAGAGTAGTAAGCTTCAATGGTCCCTGCTCCTCCGGCTTGGTCTGTGCTTGGATTGCGCTCCTGTGCTTGTACCCCCGGAGGTGGGCCCCATCGTCGCCGACCTAACTCTCGCGGTTACGCCTTACCAACGAGATTCTTTTTAAAGGCCTCGTAGTGAGTCGCTAGTCATCTCACCTAAGGAAGTGTGATGAACAACTGGCGTAGCTCACGACTTGTGGGTAAAGATGTGCAACCTCTGCAGAGTGTAAAACTGGTATACTAGCCGTGCTCACGGTTATGAGCGGCCCAGATCCTCCTTTTGATTAGTGAAGTTATCTCCTTCCGACGAGGGAGGTGCTTCTCGGGGTTACCTTGGTGGCTTGGTTTCGGTTTGGTTCTCAGTAGTAGTATGATTAAATCTGATTAATTACTATGTAACTGGGTTAATGGTAATTCATCAACTCGTAGTAAATAGTTTTAATAAAATTTTGCCAACACTTAAAAGCTAATGCAGTTGAGTCAGCCAACCTTAGAGCCTCATAGTTTGTGTTATACTTGTTGAGTACAAGTTGTGTACTCACTCTTGCCTCTTCTCTACTTTTTCCTCTTGGCTACGCTACTGCTGCTCAGTTCCTGCCGACACGAGGGAGTTCGTCCAGCGCTACCAGGACTACGAGGACATCTAGGTGCTTCGTCTCCCAGTCGACGTCCCTGTGGCGCCCTGCTTCAGCTTCGGAGAGCTTTATCGTATTTTGTACTTGGCTTCCGCTGTATCAGACATTTTGTCGTTATTGTAATAAATAACATTCGTAATCGCTTTATTATATCTTTTTACGTGATATGTGCTATGATATACTGTTCATTCTGTTGTATATACGTGTGACTTGATCCTGGCACGTATATGATTGCTCGGTTTATGTTCTTTTATAAACCGGGTGTTACATGACCCCCAGATCTATCCTTTATTTATGTATAGGTCCCTAGTTTTTGCGCAGAAGCCCTTGGAATCCCTGTTTCCTTGCAGTTTAGCCCCTGGACCTTGTTTTAGCCCTAGATTTCGCGTTCTAGCTCCGGTTTGGGCGTTCTTTATGTCCACGCGATTGTTGTACAATGTAGAATAGTTCTAGCTTAGTTTTGTTCACTGTTTTTATGTATTGTTGTACTGTTTCTTAGTGTATGCTATTGTTTGCATGTGTGTTTATGATGTGTATTGTTTTTGGCCATGTGTTCGTGAGTAGACGTTGAGCTACCGGAGGAGCCTCAGTAGCAGTACCCGGAGCATCCATCTTCAGATCAGTTTGAGCAGCAGCAGGAGCAGTTTGAGGAAGGCAAGTATAACATGAACAACACCTATCACTTTAAATACAATTTCATACTGCATTTTAATATTGTATGCCTATAAGGACTTTCCTAAACACTTTATATCCTTTATATATCCCTTGGGTTGCATTTTGGTTAGTTGTGCTAGGTTGCTGCGCTATAACACACTTGGTCCTTTTTAATTAATTTGATTAATGGTATATGCAACTTAATTCTGGGAGTGGCCCGTTTGAGTGGCTCACGTCTCGTTAAAATATGTTTTGTTAGAAACATGGTTTAGGGGGCCAGCACGGTGCTTACTGCTGGGTTGGCCACTCTCCATAAGGACCGGTTCATAGAGCGACAACCTGGGACAACGCTTGCTACCACAAGACTGGAATGGGACGGTCTTGGCTTACTAATTAGGTCATTTTGGTTCGGGAGTAACTTACCGACGGGGTGTTGTCGGTCGAAACCCATCGGCGAGCAGCGACAGGCAACACGAAGAGCCGGGAGGTCGCCGGGGCACTGGCAGGCACTGCTCCCTCATCGACGGCCCGCAATTCCGTCACGCGCCCGGAGATTCCGTAGAAAGCCGGGCGTGCCACCTGACCTATACCCGATCAGGAGGGTGCGAACGTGCTCCGAACAGTTTCCTGCGTACAAAGACACGTGTAAACATAAGTCCGAGCCGTGGTTGGCTCCCCGGAATGACTCTTGCATCGGCTTTAAAGAGCCGATCGAGTCCGGGTGTCAGATTGGATCTGTTTGCATCCAGATGTCATTGAATGAAGCAAATAACTGTAAAGCTGCTTCAATTAAATCTAACTAATCTAATCCACGATGGTAAAAGCCTCGCTGTTAGATCGGAACATCCTACACATGATTGGGCCTAATAAACGTAGCAGATCGCTAAACCATAACCCAAAACAGAGGCCTAAGAACTAGCAAGAGCCGATTCCCGGAACAATCCCTATCAAGGCTAAGATAAAGCATCTAGTACGCCACCGGATCATCCAACCCGTTTGCAAGGCCTAATCTAACAGATATTATGCCAACTCTTAAGGATAAGAGCAAACCATAACAGATTAGATCTACTAGATATAAAAGAAGCAGGGTGTTGCCTTTACGCAGCTAACTCTATGCGACGAGAGCTAGTATAAGATGATAACATGATCGCATAAAGACAACATGATATTCGTAGATGATAAGCAACAAAGCACAACAGATCTACTAAAAGCCATGCTACGAACATCAAGATAGCTAGCATTACTCGCCATCAAAAATGCTTCAGTACGAGTAATACCAAGGTAAAAGCAAGAACAATACTGCCCTGATCGCAAGAAGCGATTAGGGTAGCATGGCGCTTACTTGAATGAAACCCTAGGATTAGGGGTGGCGATGCGCCGAGAGTTTTTGTTTGCGAGACGTGATGACGCTCTCCCCTCATGAATAGCATAGGGTACATATTTATAGTCCAGAGACTTGGGAAACAATCTAAACTAATCTTGTCCCGATCGGACTCTATCTCTAATCTTAAACTAAATCTAAAGATACATGGCCCATGTGGCCCAGATGCTCACGCAGGAGCCGATTTACAAGCCTTCTTAACCTTCTGCTTTAAGCTCATCTTGCTTTCGGCCCATAAATTAATCCTGTTAATTTATGGCGACAACACATGCCCCCTGGTTTTGGCAATGATAGTTCCAAAACCACTCCGTCGCTTCATCTTCCTGTTAATGCTCATTAATCACACTGCAACCACCAAGGAAGACGCAACATCTCTGCAACTGGCTCCTCGTAGAATGTGAAACTGCCGATCCGTCTTCTATCTTTTCACTATTTAATCTCACCCCGAATCAGCTCTTCTTCACGGCAAAACACCTTCTTCCTCCTAAAGCCAATAGCGCAGAAAACCCCAATCCCCTAGCAATGGCGATCTCTTCCTCCTCCGATTCCAACTCCTTCGAAGACTCTTCTTCTTCCTCTTCTCCCTCTTCCTCTTCTTCCCTTTCCGCCTCCTCCATTGATCCTATCTCAGAGACCCGAGAGCCGACCCCCGAATGGGACCCAACAGCAGCCTACGAGGCACTGGCTCCTCTGCACTGGGATGCAGAGGAGTTCGACTTCGGGGTCGTCTCCGAGGAGGACGAGCCCGAAACTAAAGGAGAAGACCTCCGGCTCCTATTCCAGGATGAGTCGGAGAGCGGCGAGGAAGAAGACCCCTCTACGGACGGAGTCGATGTTGACACTTCTTAAAGCGCCAATTTACGTACCGCAAGCGCACGGATCGTGTAGCTTTTCCCTTAGAGTATTCCCCCAAGGTTTATCAATCCACGGAACAAGTGTATTACTATGCTTAACTAAGCACTAATGATATTGGTAAAAGATCTATATTGGGTGAGTGAGTATGAAATAGATCTAATCTAACCAATCTAATCTAATCTAGACTAGTGAGCAATGATAGATGTGTGCACAAGATATGAAGAGCATTTGTCCATAGGGTCTAGGATCACTAGAGATGTAATCGCCAAGCAACAAAGAACAGATCTAATCTACCAAAGCTGTGTTCCAAGATCAAAACCTTTCCCTCCCGCATACTGTCACTACACGAGGATAATCGGTAACGAATCAACAAGAACACGATAGTTGATGTAATCTAAGTAAACCATGCAAGAGCAAAGCAAACCCAAAGCCAAGTCGCGAACTATTAGGCATCAAAGCATCATCAACAAGAATCATGATAGATCAATCTCATAAAGGATTCGGCAATTACAACTCAAGATCTCCTCACAACCCCATGAACAAACGAGGACTTTACCCCATGAAGCTAAGCGAAGCGTAGTCGATCATGGTGATGAAATCTCCGGCAAGGGATGGATCCCTTGCTGTCCTCCAACTTGCAGCGGCGCCGAGGGGCGATGAGGCCTCCGGTGTCGCCTTTCTCTTGTGTCTAACTCGAATGTATCTCTGGATGCTCTTTCTATGTGATCTCTGCGATCCCTCTGCGGTGCCTCCTGGGGTCCTCCTCTTTGACGGCGGCTTCGGGGTATTTATAGACAGATATGGTCGGTGGTTTTGGTAAAACATAGATTACGGTTGACGCATACTTCGTGCTGAAGAAAATCGAGATCAAATGGACTCCGAAAAGGGCTAGGCCGGCCGGCCCAAGGACTCCAGGCCGGCCGGCCTGGGCCTTTTCTGGCTCCTTTCGGTCCCATCTTTTGCGTGTTGAATCTTCCTTTTATTCCTCATCTTAGCCCAGTTGTAACCATGCGTCAAAACATCTCCGAAAATGTCCAAATTCCTGTCAAAATGCAACATTCTCCAAAATCCAGGACAAAATCGAAAATGGTCAAGTTCGGGTGCCAAGTGGTGGGTTAGTACATGAATCATCCCGAAGAATTTACCAAAACAACTCCTAATCATATAGTAAAATGGGTACTTAAGGAGCGCCAACTTTCCCCCCATGCTTAGCTTTTGCTCGTCCTCGAGCAAATCAAATCATCTAATCCTTCCATGGGTTGCTCAAGAGTTCTCGAACTGCAAAATTTTCTTATGCATACAAGTCTAACAATATTTCTTCAAACAAAGGTCAGAGGAGCAGCGAGGATAATCATATCATGGGCGTTTAAAAACTCATCCAATATTACTCCACAACTCTTACCTTTAGCCAGAAACTTGAATATCGACAACACTTGCTTTTCTTGCCATCCTTGGAGGTTTTTCTCTCTTTTTTTTTAAGAAACAAAATACCCTGCAACAAAGGTTAGACCAAAAATTCTTGCACAAGTCCTTTCATGTCTCTCAATATAAGTGGCTATCCTATTTTTATTTGCAAGCTCTCATCTCCCGAAAGTCTCTCAAGTATAAAGCGGGGCTATAGGTGAGGCTTAGCAAAGTATATACATATATTGTCAAATTAAGAAAACCTTCTAATGATTGCTTACCTTCCGAGCCAATGATCATGAGAGTTTCTCCATAATGTAAAGGGTTCAAGGGTAAGAAGATTTAGAATGGTGGACATGTGCAAAGGTATACAAAAAGATTGACTTCAAGGCACAAGCATCGTCCTCGTTGTCGAATTGCACATGGTTGGAATTGAGGATATTGTTCTCAAACAACAAGGTGATATCTCTTTGCACTTCTCTAACCATAGAATCCCTTCATTTATTTTTTTCTTCTCTTCTCATACATTTTTTTTATTTTCTCTTTCTTCTTCTCTTTTTTTTTCTCTCTCGAATTTTCTCTCTCTGTTCCGACCCTTTTCATAGGACACTTTCTATAAAACATAGATAGGCAAATCTCCAAAGTGTCTCCCTGAATTTTTGGAGCCCGAACCGAGACCAGAGAGGCCTAGGCCGGCCGGCTCAAGAGGTGTAGGCCGGCCGGCCTGGGGCTTTCCCAGGTCGGATTCAGTCCATCTTTTGAATACTCCTTCTTTTCTTCATCCCAAAGTTATGTTTTATACAAATCATGCGCAGAAACAGAACGTATCCTCACAATTGGGTTGTGGTCAAGGAAGATGATAATAAACAAGATAACCTCGGGTTCGGGTTTTGGAATCCGGTAGATTTCATGAGTTGTTCCAATAAGGAATTCTCATTACCGAATATTGACGTGGCTAGCAATTCAGAGATGAAAAATACGGACATGATCATTGCTCGAAATTAAAACTCCAAAGAGAAAGAAATCCTAACTCAACTCAATGTACATCCAATACTTATGGTGGGACGAATAAAGCTTTTGGATGATAGGATTTTTACTCTCAACTTGTCAAGAACTTGATCAACCTTATGCTTGTAGGGGTTTTATTATTTTTATGAAATTAAAGTCCTCCAAATCATGCCTTACTCGCAAGCGTAATCAAAACCAAGCGCTAGATCAAAGCTCAAGTGTGGGTATTAACATGGACAAATAATCTACTAAGCTCCACAAATACGAAATAATTTTCATGACAACGCTCGTGAACAATTGCTTTAAAGAAAATAAAGTAAAATTGAATGCATAAATAAAATTGCACGATCCAATAAAAAAACAAAGACTCTTTTTATTTTGTTTTCATGACTCAACACTAATTTAAGACTCACTCTCACACATGCGAAAAATAAAGCACACAACACTAAACTATGACTCTCACACATGCGAAAAATAAAGCACACTCACACGACGAACTTTCTAGTAAACAAAGATCAACAAAATTGAATCTATGAGTCGTCACACCTTCCCCCCATGCTTAGATTATGTGGCGTCCTCGTCGCAATGATATAAAAGACGGGTGTGACACTCGTCGGCGTTCTCAACGGCACCTCGGGCAATTGCATCTTGGACGCCCTCCTCCTTGCTTGAGTAGATCTCCGACCATCCCGAATAACTTCCTTATGTTGCGAACAAGGAAGTTGTAATCTCTTTCGGCCAAGCTCTCGATGTCGTCCATCCTTCGATTCATTGCCACGATTCTATCGTGACACCTATCGATGGTGGCGCGGAGATCCGCGATTTCATTGCGGCACTTGAAACAGCACCCGGAGTGATGCCCGCTGCGGTTAGGGCTGTCATCCTCGGCCTCGTCGTCGTCCTTCTTCTTCTTGTTGCCGCTGTCACCTTCGGAGGGGTCGTCTTCCTCCCTTTTCTCCTCTTCGGCCCACCCCGGCCAATCATCATCGTAGTCACGACCGGTGGCACCCCATGAACCAGGGCTCATGATGCTCTCCCAATCGCTGTCCCCCGCATAATCTTTCGGCTCCGGGGTGTGCTCGATGTAGTTCTTTCTTTTGACTCCGAGGAGGCGCAAGGAACGCCTAGGTGCGGGTGGCTTTTTGTCTTGTCGTTTCTCGCCTTCGTCTTCGTCGCTGCTGATGACGACGACCACCCTTTGGGCTTGAGCTAGCTTCTCGTTGTACCATTGAAGGCCCTTCCCTCCGACGCTCATCCTTGCTTGAGTATTGATTTTCTTCGGAGGGGCTTTCACTTCACATCGCTTCGCTTCAACAAGGAGGGGCTGCTCACCGGTTGCCGAGATGGGGCTAGGCATCTTTGGCGTGGGCGTGTCAGGCGTCCAACCCCTCTCCTCGATCTCCATTGCTGCAATCATGGCTCTTGTGCTCGCTGGACCGGCCATTGTCGACGTCTCTCTCGAGGTGGTGGTGTAGATTGAAAAGTATGAGAGAATAGATCTACCCTGCCCCTCTATTTATGTCCCGAAAAGACTTGGACGAGAAGTCCAAAATCTCTTCGGTTTTGGCATGCGAAATCTATAAGGCACAGGTTTGAAATTTCCTTATCTCGCACCTACCAAAAATTGAGACCGATTCGCACACGAGGAGGCTTAGGCCGGCCGGCCTAGGGGTGTTGGGCCGGCCGGCCCAGGGGGTTTTTCAGCCCCCTGGACTCCAACTTTTTTCGAGGCACACACCAATAAATTAGAAGCCTATGTTTTACTCAAAGTTCGTCCAGAATAGAAATAAAACTAAGAAAATAAAATCTAAAAGAGAATATTTACAAACTTACCTTGCTTAATGTCGTTAGGCTTGACGTTCCGGTTCCTCCTCCATGGTGTATATGTCAATGTAATGAAGGGGCACGACGTCGGGCTCCAAGAATACCTTTAGTCGTTGTCCGTTCACCACATATTGGTCGCCTTTCGCATCCATGATTGTCATCGCTCCCGTGGGTGAAACAGAGTGTACGACGTATGGTCCATCCCATTTGCTTTGCAATTTTCCTTTGCCAAAGAGTTTGAATCTTGAATTGTAGAGTAGGACCTTGTCTCCTTCTTTGAATTCCTTGTTTTGTAATCGTTTGTCGTACCATCTCTTCATTCTTTCTTTGTAAATTGATGCACTATTGTACGCTTTCAATCTTAACTCCTCCAATTCGCTTATTTGGATTCTCCTTTTAATTCCAGCGGCTTCCGCATCAAAGTTCATTTCCTTCATTGCCCAATACGCCTTATGTTCCAGTTCAACCGGCAAGTGGCATGTTTTTCCATAAATAAATTGATAAGGAGTCATACCAATCGGGGTTTTATGTGCCGTACGATATGCCCATGGTGCATCATCTAGTCTCTTCGACCAATCTTTTCCTCCTTTTACCACGGTCTTCTTTAAAATGTCATTCAATTGCTTGTTCGAAGTTTCCGCTTGTCCGTTTGTTTGGGGGTGATAAGCCGTGGACACTCTATGTTCAATTCCCAATTTCTTAAAGCATTTACCAAAGTCTTTGCCCGTGAAGTGTGTTCCTCCATCGCTTATCAAGATTCTCGGTACGCCATATCGAGGGAAGATTACCGATTTAATCATGTGTATGGACTCCTCCGTTGATGCCTTCCGACATGGCATAGCTTCAACCCATTTCGAAACATAGTCCACCATCACCAATATATGCTCAAATCCATGTGAGTTCACAAATGGTCCCATGAAATCGATTCCCCAGACATCAAATAGATCTATTTGTAAATTGTAGTTCAATGGCATGGCATTCCTTTGCGAGATATTCCCCGTCCTTTGGCATTCCGGACAAGTCGAAACGAATCTTTTCGCGTCTTCATGCATCTCGGGCCAATAGAATCCACTAGCCCATACCTTAGCTTGAGTTCTAAAATGCCCATAATGTCCTCCATATCCCGACGAGTGACACTTTCTTAGAACTTCTTCACGTTCCTCTCTCGGTATGCATCTTCTTAGGACTCCATCTTCTCCATATCTATATTAGTATGGTGGATCCCAATAGTATTTTCTTCTTTCAGTGATCACTCTTCTCTTTGCATTCTTGTCCAAGTGATCCAAGGGCATCCCTTTTATTGCCCTTATTATTTCATTCATCCAACTATCTTTGTCGAGAATTCTATATAGGTGATCATCTCTCATTTGATCCTCGATAGGTTCTTTTCCATCGTCTCCATGGTTCATCCTTGATAGGTGGTCGGCCACAACATTTTCTGCCCCTTTCTTGTCCCTTATCTCTACATCGAATTCTTGTAGCAATAGGATCGATCGAATCAAGCGTGGTTTAGCATCTTTCTTGGACAAGAGATACTTGATTGCCGCATGGTCGGTATAAACTATCACCTTAGAGTTTACTATGTATGATCTGAATTTTTCGAAGGCGAATACTACGGCAAGCAATTCTTTCTCCGTTGTTGCATAATTAACTTGGGCTTCATTGAGAGTCTTGCTTGCGTAGTAGATAGCATTTACCTTCCCCTCTTTCCTTTGTCCAAGAACGGCTCCTACGGCGTAGTCGCTTGCATCACGCATGAGTTCAAAAGGTAGATTCCAATCCGGAGGTTGCATGATAGGAGCACTTATGAGAGATTGCTTAAGTGTTCGAAATGCGTGAAGGCAATCACTATCGAAGATGTATTCCACATCTTTTTGGAGAAGTTGTGTCAATGGCTTGGTGATTTTTGAAAAATCCTTTATGAACCTCCTATAGAATCCGGCATGACCGAGGAACTCCTCAAAGATTTGATGTCCGTAGGTGGTGGCAATTTCTCCACGGTTACAATTTTTGCTCTGTCCACCTCTATCCCTCTCTCGGAGATAACATGACCGAGGACAATTCCTTCTTTCACCATGAAATGACACTTCTCCCAATTAAGCACAAGATCAACCTCTCCACATCTTTTAAGAACTTTCTCCAAATTTGCCAAGCAATTATCAAAGCTAGTGCCATGCACCGAGAAATCATCCATGAATACCTCCATAATCTCTTCTATGAAATCTGAAAATATAGCCATCATGCATCTTTGAAAAGAAGTGGGCGCATTGCACAACCCAAAAGGCATCCTCCGATATGCAAAAGTTCCATACGGGCAAGTAAATGTGGTCTTATGTTGATCATCCGGATGAATAGGTATTTGGAAGAATCCCGAGTATCCGTCAAGGTAACAAAAGTGTGAATGCTTTGCCAACCTTTCTAGCATCTCGTCAATGAATGGTAGTGGAAAATGATCCTTCCTCGTTGCCTTATTCAATTTTCTATAAGCGATGCACATCCTCCATCCCGTGATGGTTCTTTGTGGTATCAATTGCTCCTTCTCATTTTTCACAACCGTGAGTCCTCCTTTCTTCGGAACGCAATGCACGGGGCTTACCCATTCACTATGTGGCACAGGGTATATTATTCCGGCATTCAACAATTTGATAACCTCCTTCTTCACCACATCACGCATAGCATAGCTCAACCTTCTTTGATGCTCTACGACCGGCTTGTATTGCTCCTCGAGTTGTATACGATGTGTGCAAAAAGTGGGGCTAATACCTTTCAAGTCGTTAATCGAGTAGCCGATCACCTTTTTGTGCTTCTTCAATAAATTCAGCAACTTCTCCGTCTCTTCCGGGCTCAATTCATCGCTAATAATCACCGGAAAAGTCTTGCCATCTCCCAAAAATTCATATTTCAATCCCTTGGGGAGTGGTTTCATCTCAACATCGGGCGCACCATCCTCTTCTTGATCTAACTCTCCAATATCTTCAAATTTTTCTTCCTCCGAATTCCTGTGTTGCGGCTTCAACTCTTCCATTGTTTCCACTAGTTCTCCGTCTCGATCATCTTGAGCGTCTCCATTCTCCAAAGCGTGTTGGAGAGGATCCCTGGAAGAATCAATGGAACGAATGCTCTCTACCTCTTCGTTGTCAAGAGATAGAGGTGAAGCAAAAGACGGTTTTGAATGAAATTCAAATGAGCGCTTCTCTCCATCTAGATCAAAAGTGACAATCCCTTTTCCAACATCTAGAACAACATTTACTAATTTGAGAAAGGGTTTTCCAAGGATTATGCCTTCATGCTCATCATCACTAGCATTAATCACAAAAAAATCGGTATGAATTTTCTTACCCACTATGGCAACATTAAGATTTCTAAGCACTCCTAGCGGTTTGATTAATCTACCATCTCCCATGATCAATTTAATGATTGTGGCATCTAGGTTTGATGTTTCGTTAAAAAGCTCAACATAAACTTTGGAACTCATCACACTAACATGGGCGCCAACGTCACATAAAACATTGCAACATTTTGTTCCTTCTATCATGCAATCAACACGAGGTGTGGGTGATGGATTACCTTCGCCTTGATTGCTTCCAATCGCATATACTTGGGCTATGTGCGCGTAGGGTGATGATTCCGGGTTCACTCCTAGGGTCCTTTTGATTTCCAGCACTTCGTCCAAGTCAATCTCTTCCTCTTTTTCTTCAAAAAGTTTCCGAATAATATCACCCGCTGATTCCTTGCCAAATGTGTATCCCGTGTGATTATCCGGCGGGAAGTCTTCAGCTATCACCTTCGCCATTCCTCGCTGATTTGGATGCGGTCTTGCTTTGTCGAACAATCTTCCGAAGTCAATTGGTATCCAATCCATTTGCTCGAATTCCCTTAGCGATTCGGCGGTGCCCATGGTTCTTCCTTTCTTTTCCGGGTCATCTTTCGTTGTACTCCGGATTGATGCTTCTTCATCGTGGTTTGTCTCTATGACTTTCCCATGCTTCGGTTGTTCTTCTTTCACTTCCGATGCCTCTTTTCTGAAAATTCCAGCAAGCACCCGCACTTGAGATTCTTCCTCGGAGCTTGCCAAACATCGTTTTTCCCAATCTCTTCGCATGGCTGCACCCTTGCTGATTTTTTGTAGGAGTTGGGCGGCTTCCGTGAGTGTTTTCTCCATGAGATCTCCTCCTGCACACATTTGAACAAATTGCATGCACTCGGGGGTTAGGGAAAAGTAAAAGGTATGCAAGAGTACTTCACCGGAAAATCCGAGCTTCGGTCCTTGTTCAATCAATCCATTGAATCTATCGCATGCTTGATCTATCCCTTCTTCTCCTTGCGCGAAGTTGATCACTTGCTTCCGAATATGTTGAACCTTGCTTAACGGAAAGAACCGCTCGCAAAATTTCTTCATCAAGTCATCACAATTTCCTTTTACCTCGAAGGATGCAAGTGCAAACCATCTTCTCGCTTCTTCCGCAAGTGAGTATGGGAAAAGATTCCATCTAAACCAAGCTAGCGGAACTCCGTCTTGTTGTACCGTGTTGCATAGCATTGTGAACCACTTGATATGTTTATATGGGTTGTCCGTCTCATCTCCTCTAAAGGGGTTTGCCGCCGCCATCTTGATGATTTGAGGCTTGATCTCATACTCGGTGGATCGCAACACCGAATCTGATTTTTGCATGTCGAAGTCCTCCGATCGCGGGCTTGCATAATTCCTTAATGATTTTTCTCCTTCCTCCATGTGTTGAATGAGATGGCCCATCTAGACAATCAGAACAAAAACAAGAAAACAAAAATTTTCTAGGGAAAAGGTTAGGTGTTAGTAACCAACAAAATTAATACAAAGTTAAACGTAGCAAAATCGCTTGTTCCCCGGCAACGGCGCCAGAAAAGCTTGTTGACGCTTCTTAAAGCGCCAATTTACGTACCGCAAGCGCACGGATCGTGTAGCTTTTCCCTTAGAGTATTCCCCCAAGGTTTATCAATCCACGGAACAAGTGTATTACTATGCTTAACTAAGCACTAATGATATTGGTAAAAGATCTATATTGGGTGATTGAGTATGAAATAGATCTAATCTAACCAATCTAATCTAATCTAGACTAGTGAGCAATGATAGATGTGTGCACAAGATATGAAGAGCATTTGTCCATAGGGTCTAGGATCACTAGAGATGTAATCGCCAAGCAACGAAGAACAGATCTAATCTACCAAAGGTGTGTTCCAAGATCAAAACCTTTCCCTCCCGCATACTGTCACTACACGAGGATAATCGGTAACGAATCAACAAGAACACGATAGTTGATGTAATCTAAGTAAACCATGCAAGAGCAAAGCAAACCCAAAGCCAAGTCGCGAACTATTAGGCATCAAAGCATCATCAACAAGAATCATGATAGATCAATCTCATAAAGGATTCGGCAATTACAACTCAAGATCTCCTTACAACCCCATGAACAAACGAGGACTTTACCCCATGAAGCTAAGCGAAGCGTAGTCGATCATGGTGATGAAATCTCCGGCAAGGGATGGATCCCTTACTGTCCTCCAACTTGCAGCGGCACCGAAGGGCGATGAGGCCTCCGGTGTCGCCTTTCTCTTGTGTCTAACTCGAATGTATCTCTGGATGCTCTTTCTATGTGATCTCTGCGATCCCTCTGCGGTGCCTCCTGCGGTCCTCCTCTTTGACGGTAGCTTCGGGGTATTTATAGACAGATATGGTCGGTGGTTTTGGTAAAACATAGATTAGGGTTGACGCATACTTCGTGCTGAAGAAAATCGAGATCAAATGGACTCCGAAAAGGGCTAGGCCGGCCGGCCCAAGGACTCCAGGCCGGCCGGCCTGGGCCTTTTCTGGCTCCTTTCGGTCCCATCTTTTGCGTGTTGAATCTTCCTTTTATTCCTCATCTTAGCCCAGTTGTAACCATGCGTCAAAACATCTCCGAAAATGTCCAAATTCCTGTCAAAATGCAACGTGCTCCAAAATCCAGGACAAAATCGAAAATGGTCAAGTTCGGGTGCCAAGTGGCGGGTTAGTACATGAATCATCCCGAAGAATTTACCAAAACAACTCCTAATCATATAGTAAAATGGGTACTTAAGGAGCGCCAACAGTCGACTCCTCCTCGGAAGAGGAGATCGACTCCCCCTCCGATGACGACGAGCCGATGGGCGGAAAGCCCTTTCGGTTCCTTGGGTCCTCCGAGGAGGACAGCGAAGAAGAGAACAGCGGCGGCGGCAACGGCGAGAGCGACTCCGGGTCTGAAGGCGGCAGCAGCGCCTTCAGCAGCGATGACGACGACGATGATGACAGCGACGATGATGGCAGTGGGGATGCGCCGACCCGAAGCCCCAAACACCGTAGGTACTAGGTACCTATGAGCAGTAGTAGTAGGTAGCATCGTAGGGGTAGAATCACAAAGCCGAAGGATTAATTCCTTTGTAACAATCGGCTTTCCTTGTAATGACCTTTTATTAATGAAATCGAATTCCCTTCAATTCTGTGTATATCCGTTGTTTACCTTCCAAAAAGCCGATGGCAACACATCAGGCTTCTATAAATATCCAAGAGCCGACGAAATTCAAACTAGAAGCAACCCGCACAAGAGTAGAGTATTACTTCCACCTTGAACCGAACTCCAAACAAGCTCTCAAATCCGAGCGTAATTTGAAAACCCAGCTCTATAAATTCGAGCAAGAACTCCCCAAGCATCCGGAATTCGAATCAGAACCCACAGCAACCAAACCCCAAGTCAACGGATCTGAACCATGGCAGATTCTGTAGCTCAGACGACAAACTCTGCAATCGGTGATGCAGCAATCTGCGGCCTGAAGGTAATATTCGGCCTAATCCTTTAGTTTTCCTTAGAATATTAAGCTTCTGAAACTCTAAACTCTGAAACATGACACCATGTGCATACTTCTGAATTTCTGAACTTCAGGTGTCAGACATCCTTCTGCCGCATGCCTCCAATCCAAAATGTTTCTGTCTTGGCCCACAAACCCATAAAAACCCCATAGATTTGATCTCTTGTGAAGCAAATAGGATCCCTTTTGTGAGTCAAAACATCGATTTGAACCTCTGGGCCGACTACCTAAGAGCCTGGCCCAACCCCCCTGAGAGTTGGATTACATGGTACAGCAGAGTAGCAAAAGCTTATATGCCCTTGTGGCAGGATTTAAACATAGTCGATGCACTTAGCTTATCACTGTCTCCTCTCGATAAGGATGAAAATCTTCTGAAAACTATCGGCTATTTTAGGTCTGATGCCTTGAACTGTTTCTTCTTTGGTCATGGACCCATGACCATTACTCTGCTAGATGTCACCATGATCACTGGCCTAGACATTAAATCTCCTAATCCTGCTGCCCACAAAATGGCAGAAGTCCCCTTCAAACTTTCTTCCAAAGTTAACTGCACAAACTGGGGCACTTACATGGATCAGCACATGAAAACAAAAGGTCCAGTGACTGAAAAGGAACACACAACCTTCTTAAATCTCTGGCTAGAGCACTTCATCTTCTGTGGTCCTTCTCTATCTCCAACTAAGAACTATCTTCCCTTGGCCTATCACTTGGCCCATGGCAATCACATCGGCCTAAGCAAACTTTTTCTTGGAGAAACCTACAGATATCTCCATTTGATGACAACTAACTTGCTTAACCAAAAGAAACTGAGAACTGGAGGCCCTTGGTGGTTTATTCAGTTGTGGGCACAACTATACTTTCAACACCAGATTCCGAACTTCCAAGGCCTAACCAAGAACTCTTTTCCTGATGAGAGTGGCAAACCAATTAGATGTACTAGCTATGGCCAAGCTTTATTTAGTCTCCCTGGCAGTAAACTGAATTCAGCAGATGCAGCAAACTGGTTCAGAGTCTTCTACAAAGGATTGGATAATCCACTCTATTTCCCATTCACGGAATCTGAATCCTTTGAGAACCCAACCGCCTTCAGACTAGATAGTTTTGCCGATGACGACTGCACTCGGCATCTATACTCTTTAATGATCCGACCTGGCTTCCTTCCTGTTGGCATCAACACCTCTAATAGAATTATCAAGCCAGGTTATGAATCTTACCAACCAGTTATAGTAGCTCAGCAATTTGGCCTAGGACAGGTCCCTCCCCACTTCCATATTCACTACTTGGTGGAGAGCAGAGCCGATCTGCCTGATGGTCTCACCAGCTCAAGATGCTACAACATGTTCGATGACCTCCACATTCCAATACTAGCCGATCTATCCTTTGATCCTTCATCGATCAATTTTACCACATGGTTGGGAATGTGGAAAACCCATGTTTTCAGAAAAGCTCTAGGTCCTCGACTGCAGCAAATCGATCCTGAATATGTAATCCCCGAGGAAGAGGTACTGAATTTATGCATTTTGCTCTTTCTAGATCACCCATTCCTTTACCTGACTAATCCTTGCTCACCCTGTTGGCAGCAACAAGATGGTCCAGAACCTATGACCAGCAATGGGGAGCCATTCCACTTTCTTCCAACTGCTCCTGATGTACTTTTCTGCAAAGGATCACCATCAATGAAGAAAGTGATGATGACTATTCAGCCAGACTTACTTCAGTCAGCTTCCAAACGAAGACAAGCTTCTGCAATTGTTGCCCCCGAGTCTTGACCAAGAAAAGGAAGATGATTACGAGACGAGTCATCAAGAAACCAGTACCAGCTTCCCCTAGTCCATCAGAGTCGAATGCCAACCAGGTGATTCACCTTTTCTGTAACTTCTCTTTATTGCATACACATGTACTCTGGTTGACCATAGTTCTATTTCCAGGATGTAACTGAAGACACCTCCAACACAGAAAACCCAGTACAACATGAGATGACTACAACTCTGACAGAGGCAAATGAGGAACAAGCCGATACAGTCGATGTTCTTGACGTCAACACCAGCTCTAACAGGACAGTTGCTCTTGAACCGCCCCACGCTTCTTCTTCAGAACAGGTAATATTACAAAAACCAATTCTAAATCAGCAGATAGCTTCATAAACGCACATTGCTCTAACATCAGATACGTCCATAGGACTTTGATATTTCAGGTTTGCTTTCCTTTGACCCAGCATCAATGGGTCTGACTGTCCCTGGAGCAGAAACATCATCTTTGCAGCAATCGGCTAACTTGGCACATCAGCTTCAACTCAACAAGGATCTCCTATCTGCTCCGAAAACTACTCTAGTTGGCGACTCCAGTGAAATAAAGAACATCTTCGAGCAAATAGAATCCCAACTCCCGGAGCCATTGCAAATCAAGCTTTGGCCAGCCAGCAACCTTCCATTCTTCCGGGTAGAAGTGAATAAAGCACAACAAAGAATAGAAGCACGTCACTCTCAAGCTTCTCTGAAAGCTGACATTACCCAAAAGTGCAAGGCCCTCAACCAGAAGAAAGCAACTCTAGATACCAAAGCTGACGTGTCTGCCAACATTTACCGACTCGACCTCCTGAAGAAAGAACTGGTGGAACTCGAAGAAAAAGTCCGCACCACCAAGAAACTCATCCAGGCCGAGGAAGCTTCCATTGCAAACTCCAAACAAGAAACCCAAGAAATAGCCGAGCAGATACAAGCAGAGTTTGCAGAGATAAGCACCTTGAGTCGGCAGATAGTAACAGGCGATGACAAGGAGGATGAAGCAATCATAGCACGAGCAGACGCCGTCCGCAGAGAAGCCATCCATGCGATAGAAGAATTCCTGAACCAGTAGATAGGCTCAAGAAACAATTATTACTGCCTGTTAACCTGAAACTTGCAACTATTTAAAACATCCTAAGTCGATGGTTACACATCGGCTGTCCGCTTCTCATATGTATTTTTTCTAGCCAACTCAACATGTTGGCTTCCTATGCATTTTTTTTTACCGGCCAACTCAACGTGTTGGCCTATCTTCTCTTTTTTTTTACCGGCCAACTCAACGTGTTGGCCTATCTTTCTTCTTTTTTTTGTGACCAACTCAACGTGTTGGCCTTTCTCAGTACAGCCAGATGGATGGATCTCATCGGCTCTTGTCACTCGCCTTCCCACATGCTCGGAAAATACTTCTTGAGGTGTTGACCATTGACAGCAACAGGAAACTTGACGCCGTCCAATTCCTCGAGCATGTACGCATTCCCAGGCAAAACCTGATCAACCTTGTACGGCCCATGCCAAGTTGGAGACCACTTGCCTTACTTTTTATCTTTAGTTCCCAATGGCAATACTGCCTCCCAAACCAAATCTCCGACCTAGAAATTCTTTGGCTTGACCTTCTTGTTGTACGCACGAGCAACTTTAGCCTTATTTTCCTTGATCTTCTCCAATGACCAAAGCCTTAGCTCTATCAGGTCCTCCACGTTGTCATTCATCAAGGCTGCATATTGTTCAGTTGTCAGATCGTTCTGGAACTCAACACGCCTTGATCTAGCCAAAATTTCCCATGGCAACACAGCGTCTTGGCCGTAGACTAAATGGTACGGCGATGTCTTGGTGGACCCGTGACATGAAATACGATATGCCCATAAAGCTTCTGACAAAACCTCATGCCAGCGCCTAGGATATTCATCAATCTTCCTCTTTATGAGCTTGATGAGACTCTGGTTGGATGCTTCAGCTTGTCCATTGGCCTGGGTGTAATATGGAGATGATCTGATCAGCTTAATCCCCATGTCATCGGCAAACTTCCTGAATTCCTCTGATATAAAGACCGATCCTCCATCGGTCGTAATGGTCTGAGGGATCACGAATCTATGAATGATGTGTTCTTTGACAAAGCTGATCACATCTCTTGAAGCTACTGTCCTCATGTGCACTGCATCTATCCATTTTGTGAAATAATCTGTAGCAGCTAAGACCCATTGGTGACCCTTGCTAGACGACAGGTTGATCTGACCAATCATGTCCATGGCCCAACCTCTGAATGGCCAAGGTTTGATGATAGGATTCATTACTGATGCTGGCACTATCTGAATTTTGCCAAACCTCTGACATCCTGACATCCTTTGTAATATTTGAAGCAATCTTCAAGCATGGTGGGCCAGTAATAACCCGATCGCCTAATCAGCCACTTCATCTTATGAGCCGATTGATGAGTACCGCAGGCCCCTTCATGAACCTCATGCAAGAGCCGATTTGACTCTGAAGGTCCCAAACACTTAAGCAGTAGTCCCTCCAAGGTCCTGTAGAACATATCATCCCCTATCAGAACATACTTCATGGCCTTGAGTCTTATCCTTCTCGGTGCCCCCCGAGCCGAATCCTTCAAGTAATTGAAGATATCGGCTCTCCAGTCTCCGGGTTCTAGAAACTGAACCTCTATATCGACTCCATCGGCTGTCTCCTTGTAGCCGGAAGCCATCTGTGCCAAATCATTGGCTTCATTGTTCAGAGTCCTGCGTATCCAGTGGAAATTGATGTACCTGAATTGTGACATCAACTCACGGCACTGCACCCATATCGGAAAGAGAGCCTCGCTCTCACATCTATATTCCTCCGTGAGCTGAGAAATCACCAGCTTTGAATCTCCAAAAATTTCCACTGCTTCTGCACCAGCTTCGAGGAGCAGTTCCATCCCTTTGCAAACGGCTTCATACTCCACCAAATTATTGGTGCATGGGGCAGTCATCCTGATGGAAAAAGAGTAAGTCACCCCTCGAGGCGACACCAACAGAATTCCCACACCGCACCCATCATCACAAGCCGATCCGTCAAAAAACATAGCCCAAGCACGAATAAATAGTGCAGCAATATCAGTGTTGATCCTGTCTGCAACCAGATCCGCCAGTGCCTGTCCTTTGACTGCTTTCGCAGGCTGATACCGAATATCGAACTCTGACAATGCAAACATCCATTTTCCAAGCCGGCCTTTCAGGACAAGAGCCGACAGCATATGCTTTATGACATCCGATTTGTATATGACAATTGTTTCCGCCGAGAGCAAAATATGTCGAAGCTTTGTACATGTAAAGAACAAGCAAAGGCAAAGCTTCTCGATTTCAGGGTACCTAGTCTCGGCATCTAACATGCGCCTGCTGAGGTAGAAAACCACCCTCTCTTGGCCGTCATGCTTCTGGACTAACACCGAAGCAATGGAAGTGTCACCCACGGATAGGTACACGTAGAACAGCCTATCGTGCTGAGGAGGAACCAACACTGGAGGCTTTGACAAATATTCTTTTATCTCATCGAAAGCTTGCTGTTGTTCTGCCCCCCAGCGAAACTCATCATCGGATTTGATCTTCACTAAACCCATGAACGGTTCAATGCGTCCAGACAGATTAGAAATAAATCGTCTTACAAAATTAATTTTACCGATGAGCTTCTGCAACTCTTTCTTCGTAGTAGGTGGCTTCATCGTCTTCACAGCTTCTTGACTTTTCAGGACGATCTCGATTCCTCGTTCATGCACCAAGAATCCCAGAAATTGACCGGCCGATACACCGAAGGCGCACTTTTTTGGGTTCATTTTGAGCCCAAACTTTCGAGTCCGCTCTAAAACTTGACGCAGATCTTCTAGATGCCCCCAGCTGATTTGGACTTGACCACAACGTCATCAATATAAATTTCTACCAGTTTGCTGATGAGATCATGAAAAATGTAATTCATGGCACGTTGGTACGTTGCACCTGCATTTTTCAGTCCAAAGGTCATAACCAAGTATTCGAACAAGCCGACCGCGCCTGGTACTCTGAATGCGGCCTTATTCACGTCTTCTGGGGCCATGAAGATCTGGTTGTAGCCGGCATTACCGTCCATAAACTCATCATTTTGTGGCCAGTAGCTGCGTTGATCAATGTCTCCGCAACAGGCATCGGGTATTCGTCCTTTGGCGTCGCTCTGTTGAGATCCCTAAAATCGACGCAGACATGCCATCAGCCATCCTTCTTTTGCACTGGCACCACGCTAGAGATCCATTCTGCATACCGGCATGGCCTGATGAACCCAGCATCCAACATCTTCTCCACTTCCTTCTTGACTTCTTCTAGGACTTCGGCCTTCATCTGTCGTACTCGTTGTTGAAACGGCCGAAACCCTTTCTGAAGCGGGAGCCGATGCTCGACAATGCTTCTGTCTAGACCGGGCATCTCAGTGTAGTCCCATGCAAAACAATCCCTGTACTCTTTCAGTAATGCTATCATCTCCTCACGCAAGACCGGATCCAACTTTTTGCTGATAAATGTCGGCCGTGGCTTATCCCCAGGACCGATGTCAACCTCTTCCAAATCATCAGCTGACGTGAACCCGTATCTCAGCTTGCCGTCGTCTGAAAAACTAGCTGCGAACGCAGGCGAGTCTTCGTTATCGACAAGATCGGCGGCTAACACAGGGAGATGACAAGAAAAATTATTTGGCCAACCGCACGGGCTGGCCGCATCTATACTTCCATTATCATTCGGAACCAAATAGTCGATGAGTGGCCTACTGCCAGAGCAGGCCATCGTATGTACATCATGTAACAAATCCGACCCCAAATAGGATTTTTCTATTTTTTGGGGCCGGTCGCTGGGACCGGCCTCTCTATTTCTATTACACCCCGCAGCATGCCAGGGTGTGTCTACTCTGTGAGGGCAGTGGATAAGACCAACCTCAGTCCGTTTTTTGTCGCTTCGATCCGATCACAATCTTCCAGGGCGATCCCTGAGATCGGCTCTTGCCCTTCCGCATCCCAGGCGTTCATGTCTGCGAGCGAGCCCTCGCTGGAATCATCTGCACAGACCACCTCCACTTCATCGCCATCCCATTGGACGAGATACTGATGCATTGTGGAAGGGATACAACAGTTGGCGTGAATCCAATCCCTCCCAAGCAATACCATGTATGTACTCTTGCCGTTGACGATGAAGAACGAAGTCGGGATCGTCTTGCGGCCCACTGTCAACTCCACATTAAGAACCCCCATTGCCTCTGATGGTTGTCCGTTGAAGTCATTGAGCATCACATTGGTCTTGATTAGGTCGGCAGAAGAATGACCCAATCGGCATAGCACAGAGTACGGCATCAAGTTGACTGCGACGCCAGTGTCGACCAACATCCTGTTAACAGGCTTGCCATCGATGAAGCCCTTGAGATACAATCCCTTTAGGTGCTTGTAGCTTTTCTCCCTGGGCTTCTCGAAGATGATCGGCTGTGGGCCAAGATCTAGCTGTGCAATAGGCAAATCCTCCGGTTGGGGTGCCCGAAACTCTGATGGGAGCACGAACACCATGTTCACATCAGCCGATGGCTTGTCATCGGCTTTTGTCTGCTTGGAGCGCCACTCCTTTCTTGGAGGGCGCCTCTCCACCCTTCGCGGGTGCCTGACCTGTTCCGCGAGATCCGGACGCGCCTTCCTCAGCACGTCAAGGTACTTTGCTTCTGCCTCTTCTAGATTGCGCAAGCGCTGCACTCTGCGCTTCTACGAGCGATTAAGCCCGTCAGGACACCACCATGGGCGATGGTACCTGTCTTCTTCTTCTGGCTCGGAATCACCCCTGGTCGACCGCTCAACATGTTGGCCATGACGTACTTTGGGCCCCAAGCGTCGAAACACCGAAGTATCGCCCGACTGACGTGTCCGAGGCCTGCACTCTAGACAATCATCTATAGTGGGCAATCGGCTCATGCCGGAATTCCAGCAGTACCTGAAGAACGGGTAATGCCAGTGGTTGCGTACAGCCTGGCGTCTTCGCAGCGTCCTCCCTGTGTGGTACTCGTACTCTTCTTCTTCCGATTGATATCGGCGACGTAGCTTGTGCTGGTACTCATATTTTTCCAAGAGCCGATCGGAAGCAGGAAGCTGATTACGGATGTGACGCACTTGCTCTTCAGTAATATGCTGTCGCCCTGGCTCATTTTGATCCCGGGGCCGTTTGCCAGAAACGGCCTCTCTCCTTTGCTCGTCACGACGGCGTACGGGCCCCACCATGTTGATTTGGAATGAAAGATTCTGGCTCGTAGGAGTGAAGTCCGACAACTCTACCACGTTGGCTTGTGGGAAGGGCTTCGTGTCGACTTTCATCGTGTGTTGAGCCAGGATTAATCGGCCTTACTCGATAGCCGATTGAATCTGACGACGCAGCTCCTTGCATTCACCCGTGGCATGAGTGAACGAGTGGTGCCACTTGCAGTATAGCCTTCCCTGCAGCTCTTGTGCCGTCGGTAGCTTGTGATTCTATGGGAGCTTCAGCTGTTTTTCTTTGAGGAGCAGATCAAATATCTGCTCTGCTTTGGTCACATCGAAGTCGAAGCCCTTCACAAGCCCCTGCTGTTTGATCCATTTGCACGGGACAGGGTTTGCCCCCCGAGTCCACTCCGCCACGGCCACTTCTTGCTCCTCGCCAGAGTCATCAGATTCATCTGCCTGGGCCATGTTTACATGGCGCTTGAACTTGTCCTGGTACAGCTCAGGATGGTAAAGCTCATATGCCGTAAGCTTCTGCACCATGTGTGCCAGAGAGGTGAACTCCAATTGAAAAGCCAGATCCTTGATCGGCTTAGCGAGTCCCAGAACAGCCAAATCGACTGCCTCCTTCTCTGTGATGCGCGATGAGTAGCATCAGTTTTTGACCTCTCTGAAGCGCTGTATGTATTCCGACACAGTCTCTCCTCGCTTCTGCCTGACTTGGGCGAGGTCGGCAATCCCAGCTTCAGCAGCCTCTGAGTGATACTGGGCATGGAACTGATCTTCGAGCTACCTCCAAGTTCGAATCAAATCCGGAGCCAATGACGCGTACCATCCAAAAGCCGGGCCCGTAAGAGATTGGCCGAAGAACCGGACCCTCAGAGGATCCGATACTGAGATCATCCCAAGCTGCGTTAAGTATCGGCTCACATGCTCTATGGAGCTGGCTCCTTCTGACCCGTTGAACTTGGTGAACTCAGGAAGCCGATACTTGGGAGGCAATGGGATCAAGTCGTAGTCACTTGGATATGGCTTGGAATAGCCGATCGCTTTCCTCTTGGGCAGGATGCCAAACTGGTCTCTCAGTATTGCACTGACCTGCTCCACACTGAGAACTCCTAGGGCCGATGGCTCAGCACTCGGCCCAGTAGCGTATTTTGCCAACCATGCTAGTTTCTCCGCGTCTGCTCCAGAAGATCCTGGGTTTACCATATGCACCAAGCGTGTTGGATTGACGCTGTCAGGAATGTAGGCGCACGTGTAGCCGTGCGGGATCTCCTTGGGTGGCTCGGTGAGGAACTGGCCTTCTCCAGGATCACCACCGATCTTGTGGACGACGTAGATCGGCGCACTCTGTGGTTTTGAAGCCGCGAATGAGAACGGCAATAGTGGTCTAGAATGCAGTGCAGCTTCCTCTGTGTGACTCCCCAGAGTTGGTCCCGATGGAGAGTACTGGTTCTTGATTATCTCCTACATGACGCGATGTGCCACGCGTTCGAGCTCGTTCATCAGGCTCTGAGAGTGCCGATGAAGCGTATGGGCCACCATGTAGTTCATCTCCTGACGCAGGGCCCTGGTGCGCTCCTCTGATGGCACAAACAGATCAACATTGTCAAGAGCGCCTTCTGGTGAGAACCCCTTCCACCTGATGCCATGGTTGCGGGTCCTCTCAAAAGAGCCGATGAGATCGGCTTGCAACAGAGCTTTGATCTCATCATACTTCTTCTTGTGTTCAGGAGAGAACTCTTCATATGTGATGGGCTTGGGAGCAGGTTCCTGATCTTGAGCTCCAGACATTGTTGCAGTGGACGTTGTTGCCGAGAAGGGTCCCACCTGGCGTGCCAGAATGTGTTGTCGGTCAAAACCCACCGGCGAGTAGCGACAGGCAACACGAAGAGCCGGGAGGTCGCCGGGGCGCTGGCAGCCACTGCTCCCTCGTCGACGGCCCGCAATTCCGTCACGCGCCCGGAGATTCCGTAGAAAGCTGGGCATGCCACCTGACCTATACCCGATCAGGAGGGTGCGAACGTGCTCCGAACAATTTCCTGCATACAAAGACACGTGTAAACATAAGTCCGAGCCGTGGTCGGCTCCCCGGGACGACTCTTGCATCGGCCTTAAAGAGCCGATTGAGTCCCGGTGTCAGATTGGATCTGTTTGCATCCAGATGTCATCGAATGAAGCAAATAACTGTAAAGCTGCTTCAATTAAATCTAACTAATCTAATCCACGACGGTAAAAGCCTCACTGTTAGATCAGAACATCCTACATGTGATTGGGCCTAATAAACGTAGCAGATAGCTAAACCATAACCCAAAATAGAGGTCTAAGAACTAGCAAGAGCCGATTCCCGGAACAATCCCTATCAAGGCTAAGATAAAGCATCTAGTACACCACCGGATCATCCAACCCGTTTGCAAGGCCTAATCTAACAGATATTACGCCAACTCTTAAGGATAAGAGCAAACCATAACAGATTAGATCCACTAGATATAAAAGAAGTAGGGTGTTGCCTTTACGCAGCTAACTCTATGCGACGAGAGCTAGTATAAGATGATAACATGATCGCATAAAGACAACATGATATTCGTAGATGATAAGCAACAAAGCACAACAGATCTATTAAAAGCCATGCTACGAACATCAAGATAACTAGCATTACTCGCCATTAAAAATGCTTCAGTACGAGTAATACCAAGGTAAAAGCAAGAACAATACTGCCCTGATCGCAAGAAGCGATCAGGGCAGCATGACGCTTACTTGGATGAAACCCTAGGATTAGGGGTGGCGATGCGCCGAGAGTTGTTGTTTGCGAAATGTGATGACACTCTCCCCTCATGAATAACATAGGGTACATATTTATAGTCCGGAGACTTGGGAAACAATCTAAACTAATCTTATCCCGATCGGACTCTATCTCTAATCTTAAACTAAATCTAAAGATACATGGCCCATGTGCCCCAGATGCTCACACAGGAGCCGATTTACAAGCCTTCTTAACCTTCTGCTTTAAGCCCATCTTGCTTTCGGCCCATAAATTAATCCTGTTAATTTATGGCGACAACACGGGGCAAGAGGGGGGTCGAGCTTCAATGGTCCCTATGCTACGAGGCTTGGTCTATGTTATCTTGTACCCCCTCGAGGTGGGCCCCATCGTTGCATTCCCTGAATTCTTAGCGGTTACCTCTTACCAACGTGGTCCTTTGTAACGGCCTCGTAGTGAGTTTGCTAGTCATCTCAGCTAAGGAAGTGTGATGAACAACTAGCGTAGCTCATGACTTGTGGGTAAAGATGTGCAACCTCTGCAGAGTGTAAAACTGGTATACTAGCCATGCTCACGGTCATGAGCGGCCCAGATCCTCCTTTTGATTAGTGGGGTTATCTTCCTTTGGTTAGGAGGGTTTCCCCGGGTGGCTTGGTTTGGTTTGGTTTGGTTCTCAGTAGTATCATGATTAATTTTTATTAATTACTATGTAACTGGGGTATGGTAACTCATCAACTTGTAGTAAATAGCTTTAATAAAATTTTGCCAAGATTAAAAGCTAATGCAGTTAAGTCAGCCAACCTTAGAGCCTCATAGTTTGTGTTATACTTGCTAAGTACAAGTTGTGTACTCACACTTGCCTTCTCTACTCTTTTTCCTCTTGTCCTTTTTGGGGATACTCTACTGCTGCTTAGTTCCTGCCGACGCGAGGGAGTTCACCCGGAGCTACCAGGAGTACGAGGACTTCTAGGCATTCGTCTCAAAGTCGACGTCCCTGTGGTGCCCAGCTTCTGAGAGACTTCGTATATGTTTTACACTTCCGCATACTCTGTATCAGACATTTTGTCATTAATGTAATAAATAACATTCGAACATGCTTTATTATATCTTTTACGTGATATCTGCAGTGATATATTGTTCATTCTGTTGTATATACGTGTGACTTGATCCTGGCACGTATATGATTGCTCGGTTTATGTCCTCTTATAAACCGGGTGTTACAGGTCACCATGGCGGCCTTGACTAAGTGGCCGCCGAGCGATTCGTCCTCTTCAGCCTCCTTCTTCGCCGGCGGGGTCTTAGCCTGGGTCCTCTCCGCCTCGACGACTGGGACCTCCTCGGTCCTTGCCACCTCAATGGCCGGGACCTCGCGGGCCTCGACCACTACGTGTGCCGCCCTTTTGTTACTGGGTGGGTCTTGCATCTCCACGTCCTGGAGAGGAGGGGAGACCCTGTTGCTGGCCTCCTCTTCCTCCTTCTTCTCCTCCTCGCAGCGAGCGCGGCTCTTCGCCGGACTCGCCCGCGGCAAGGTCAGTAATGCAGCATCACTGGAGCTGCCCTCGGTGGACGACCCTTTCGCCTTCCTCTTGGTGCCGCTGAGCGACGCCCTCCTACATCAATGAAAAAGCTGCTCAACACAGCTCCAGGACAAAAAGATCAAGCAGGAATAACTACTCAGATCCAGAAACTTACCCACCGCTCCGGTGCAGTGCAAATTTGAGCTTCAGCGGGGCGGCCGGCTGAGCCCCGAAACTGGGACGCGGGGGCGGCACTTCCCCGCGCAGCTGGCCTAGTCTCTAGGCCGCTTCCTTTCCGGCTTGAGGGCCAGCTAATGCTGACCCCACTGCAGCAGCAGCAGCCAGGGGCACCGACGCTCCCCGGACCTTGCTCGTCCCCTTGGGGGTTGAGCTCCTCAGCGACCTCTGCACTGCCGTCAATCCCGCCTTCAACAGCGGGATCTTCTTCATGGCGCGGCGCGACTTCCTTCTCGGGGCGGCCAACGATGGAGGCCCCGAGGCTCCGGTGATCTCAACCTCCGACTCGCTCCCCACGGAGGAGTCGGAGGAGAACTCTATCTCCTCCTCCGGCTGGCGCAGCTCAGCGGGGGCGGCGGCATCCTTGCCAGGGGTGCCCCTCAAGCAGAGGAGTGGGGGACCAGTACTCCAAGACCTTGGCCTGCAAAAGATCTGAGTTGCGTCACAACCCAACGGGTGCAGTCAGAAAAACAGAGCAAAAATAGAGAAAACAACTCAGAAATGAACAAAACAACTTAGAAGATTCGAGAAGACTTACGGCATCGGTCGGCCGCTTCAGCCAGAGGGCTTTTGGGCAGCCCTTGTCCCCGGATCTCCCCCGCCATGATGCGGGCGACCCAGTTTGTGATCTCTTCCCAGGGGACCTTGCACTCCTGTCCCCGGGTTGGGTCCTGACGACTCCAGTACTCGAAGGTCGGGAGGGCCCTCTCCTGGTTCGGCTGCGTGAGCCGCTTGCAGAAGGAGAGGGCCACCGCGGCCCCGGTCAGACCTTGCACCGACAAGTCGGCGATCTCCTTGGGGAGGCACTCCACCTACGCCATCTCCTCGGTGGTCGGCGGCACCTCCCAGCACACCTTGTACTCCGGCGCGCGGCCGGTGCGCGCCGGGAGGCAGAGCGCCGGGTTCGACACCACAAACCATTCCAGCGCCCACCCCTTGTTGGTGTTGTGGAGCTCGAAGTCGGGGAAGACGCTCCCCTGGCGTAGCGAGAAGGTGGTCCCACCCACAATGTTCCGGCGAACGTTGGACGGGTGCCCGTTGAGGCGGTACAGAGCCCGCCACAAGTTGAAGTGGGGAGCGATCCCCAAGTACCCCTCGTAGAGGTTGATGAAGATGGCAATTTGGGCGATCGAGTTGGGCTTGATATGCGTTACCTCGAGCCCATAGAAGTGAAGAAGCCCACGGAAGAAGGCCCTCATGGGCAGCGCGAAGCCCTTCTCATAGAAGGACTTGAACACGACCCTCTGGTCCGTGTCCTCTGACGGTAACTCCTCCCCGTAGCAGCACTGCCACCCAGAGATCTGCCTCTCCAGGATAATGCCGTGCTCCACCATGTCCTGGATGTCGCTCTCGTGGAGCGTACACTTCTGCCAAGACAACGATGGCGGCAGAGCATCTCCGGCGCTCCCCGAGGTTGAGGATGATGATGCAGCAGGTGTGGCGGCCATGGCAATGGCGGCGAGGCTCAGGTGAGGGGTGGAAATTGCGAGGAACGAGGAAGCCGAGAGCTCTAGAAACTCGCCGAGTTGGCGCGGCGGCGGAAAATTCTAGAGCACTCGGGAATAGGGTGCTCGCTCCGCGCCGCCTCCCTTGTTTAAATATCAGAGGCTGCACAAGGGGCAAATCCGAAATCAACGGCCAGATCAGATCGGGCCGGGAATCTTACGGCGGACGGAGCGGGATAAATGGTAACTTTCTTTTTACCATTGCCCCTGACAGCCCCGCTCCTCTGTCAGGCGCATCAGATCTGCGCGGGGAGATAACAGTTGGATTTTAACCGTAATGCGAATATGCTTCGAATATTCCTGAAACGACTCGGGGTGTCTCAGTGACCCATTCAGAGCCTCAGGGCCCAAACGCCGTGACTACTCGGCGCGTCTCCGTGACTCCGTCAGCAACCTTGCTCAGGGGCTGGGCGCCACATACGACCCGGCGTGTCTCCGTGACCCAGCTAGGGCCTTAGGGCCCGGAAGCCATGACTACTCGGCGTGTCTCTGTGACTCCGCCAGCGACCCAGCTTGGGGGCTGGGTGCCACTTACGACCCGGCGTGTCTCCGTAACCCTGCCAGAGCCTCAGGACTCGGACGCTGTGACTACTCGGCGCGTCTCCGTGACTCTACCAGCTACCCTACTAGGGGGCTGGGCGCCCGAAATGACCCGGCGTGTCTCCGTGACCCAGCCAGGGCCTCAGGGCCTGGACGCCGTGACTACTCGGCGTGTCTCCGTGACTCCGCCAGCGATCCTGCTTGGGGGCTGGGTGCCACTTACGACCTTGTGTGTCTCCGCGACCCAGCCAGGGCCTCAGGGCCCGGACGCCGTGACTATTCGGTGCGTCTCCATAACTCTGCCAGCGACCCTGCTCGGGGGCTGAGCGCCACTTATGACCCGGCATGTCTCCGTGACCAGCCAAGGCCTCAGGGCCCGGACGCCATGACTACTCGACGCGACTCCGTGACTCCGCCAGCGACCCTACTTGGGGCTGGGCGTCGCATACGACCTGGCATGTCTCCGCGACCCAGCCAGGGCCTTAGGGCCCGGACGCCGCGACTACCCGGCGCGTCTCCGTGACTCCGCCAGGAACCTTAGGGCCTGGGCGCCGGAACCACTCGGAAAGTCTCAGTGACTCAAACCAGGGCTTCAGGGTCAGGGAAACGAGTTGGATTCACATATTACGGCTATCTTGAGGTAGCTAAGGACTGGTACCCTTATGGGATCGGTGTAACAAAAACATTTGCTGAGGGCTCAGGCATTCGGACTGACAAGAGTTAAAGACCAGTTCTTTGACCCTTGAAATGCTTCTCCAAAACCTTCCGAGGCTCGAGGGCTACACCTAATGGGTGCGCCCAGGGGAGCATCCCGTTCTGGATCTACAACAACGACGGACATTTATAATGAGCACCGAAGGACTTCATCTGGTACGACAAGTTCAACTCAGCCCTCCGGCGCTCGGGGGCTTGACAGAGGTAGATCTATGTACCTCCCTGCCGAGTGGGGTCCCCGAACCCGGGAGACTACCCTGCTCGGTGACTCGGCTATGACTACTCAGCGTGCAGGACTCAGATGTGCGCGGAAAGGATCTTTCGTAGATCAGGATGAGAGGCTCCAGCTAGAAGCCCGGATATCTAGGGATCTTAACCGACCTCCTTTCTTGTAAAACAACCCGAGCATACCTTCCTTGTACCCCTACGGCTCCTAGTCTATATAAAGGAGACGTGGGAAGACCCATAGGGACTCTCTCTCTCTCTATCTCTCTCTTCTTTTCGTAGCATTCCACAAACCCTAATACAACCCCGAACACAGGACGTAGGGTATTACGCTCATCGTGGCCTGAACTTATTTAAGTCCCTGCGTCTTCATGTTACCATCGAACTCTTGGTCCTGAGATCCCCATCCTGAAACTCTATCACCGGGTACACCCCTGGTGGACTGGCCGGAATAGCAATCCGACAGTTCTTGATTTGCTTGTTAGATGTTTCTGCCTGACCACTTGTTTGAGGATGGTATGGAGTAGCAACCCGGTGATCTACCCCAAGTTCGTTGAGGCACTTCTTAAATGTTTTATCGATGAAGTGTGAGCCTCCATCGCTCATCATGACTCGTGGAACTCCAAAGCGTGGGAATATTGTTTCCTGAAACATTCTTTTGGAGCTCCTTGAGTCGGCCGCAACACAAGGAAGTGCTTCTACCCATTTGGACACGTAGTTCACAGCCACCAAGATGTATTCACAATGCTCTGACATAGGGAAGGGACCCATGAAGTCAACTCCCCATACGTCGAAGATTTCCACTTGAAGATTGCTCTTCAAGGGCATAGCATCTCGGGAATTGATGTTCCCATGCTTCTGACATCTTGGGCAACACCGGACAAATTCTTGAGCATCTCCATACATGTTTGGCTAGAAGAACCCACTCTACCAAACTTTTGCATGGGTACGGAATGCTCCGTAGTGTCCTCCATAAGGCGAGGAGTGGCAACGCTCAAGAATTTTTCGGGTGTCACAAAGTGGGGCACAGCGACGGAGTAGACCATCAACACAGACCTTAAACAGATAGGGATCATCCCAAAGGTGGAATCTGCTGAGGTGAATTAGCCTCTTCTTGTCTTCTCCTGGAGGTATGTACCCAGTCACCTTAAAGTTCACTAGGTTAGTGTACCATGGACTGGATGCAGTGACCTTCAGGAGAGTATCGTCTCTCAGAAAATCGTTGATCGTAAGATCTGATCCTTGGATTTGCATCCGGGAGAGATGATCAGCCACACAATTATCTGCTCCTTTCTTATCCTTGATTTCAAGATCAAACTCTTAAAGGAGCAGAATCCAACAGATGAGTCGTGGCTTAGCGTCCTTCTTGGTGAGTAGGTACTTAAGTGCAGCGTGATTCGTGTACACTATCACTTTAGCACCAACCAATTAGGATCTGAACTTGTCCATGGCAAAGACCACGGCTAAAAGTTCCTTCTCTGTTGTGTCATAGCTGAGCTGGGGGCCGGTCAGTGTCTTACTGGCATAAGATATGGTGTAGTGTTGCTTATCCTTGCACTGACCGAGCACTGCTCCGACGGCATAGTCACTAGCGTCACACATGATCTCGAAAGGAAGGCTCCAAATGGGGGGGGGTTGTATGATGGGTGCGGTAACGAGTGCCTTCTTGAGGGTATAGAAGGCTATGAGGCAATCATCATCGAAGTTGAAAGGGGCATCCTTGGCAAGGAGATTTGTCAAGGGTCGGGCTATATGGGAGAAATCCTTGATGAATCTCTGGTAAAAGCCAGTGTGGCCAGAAAACTTCTCACCCCTTTGACATTCATCGGGGGTGGCAATTGCTCGATTACCTCTATCTTTGTCCGATCCACTTCTATCCCTCTTTCGGACACTCTATGTCCGAGGACAATCCCCTCTCTGACCATGAAATGGCACTTTTCCCAATTAAGGACCAATTGCGTGTCTTGAAATCTCTTGAGAACTTTATCCAAGTTCTCAAGGCATTTGTCAAAACTCTTTCCATAGACCGAGAAATCATCCATGAAGACTTCCATGATGTTCTCGATCAAGTTAGAGAAAATCACCATCATACACAGCTGAAAAGAAGCAGGTGCGTTGCAGAGACCAAAGGACATCCGTCGGTAGGCAAGCGTGCCATACGGGCAGGTGAAGGTAGTCTTATTCTGGTCATCAGGATGGATAGGGATCTGATGATAACCAGAATAGCCATCGAGGTAAGAGAAATAGGAAAGCTTGGCCAACCGTTCAAGTATTTCGTCAATGAAGGGCAGTGGGAAGTGATCTTTCCGGGTGGCTTTGTTAAGCATCCGGTAGTTGATGCACATTCGCCAACCAGTAACGGTCCTCTAAGGTATGAGCTCATTTCTCTCATTCTGGACCACTGTCATGCCTCCCTTCTTTGGGACTACTTGAACTAGGCTAACCCATTCACTATCTTGCACGGGGTATATGATGCCTGCGTGTAGTAACTTCAGAACCTCCTTCTTGACTACCTCCCTCATCACATTGTTAAGTCGTCGCTGGTGCTCTCTCGATGGCTTATGGCCTGGTTCCATAGGGATGTGATGGGTACACAGATTGGGGATAATCCCCTTCAAGTCCTGCAGAGAGTACCCTATGATGGATCGGTGCTTCTCCAGGACTGCAATGAGCCGCCGAGTCTCACTCTCTGTCAGCTTGACACTGATGACGACTGGCGTGGCTCTGTTGTTGTGAAGAAAGACGTACTTCAATCCAGGAGGTAGCGGCTTCAGCTCTGGGAGAGTAGGTTGCGGTGGCTCCTCTCCATCCAGCTTACTCTAGCCATCCGGTTCTAGCTCCTGGGTGAAATGATTGGCAATGTCATCATGGGAGGGTTGAGTTAACCCTTCCTGGAAGGTGCATACAGCCTCTTTGAGTGGGTCTTGCTCCATCCTAGCTTTCGCAATGGTGTTGCAGGAATGCACTAAGCTGACTGGGATAGTTTCTCTGCCAACCTTAACCTCGAGCATGGCTCGGTCTCTATTGGGGTTGGCGAGAGGCTCTATTGGTCTTCCGACAAATAGGAACTCTACACCTTCAGGGATATCGAAGATATGGAAGTCTAGGTAGACCTTGTTGGTTTCCATTATAAAGGAAACAACTAGGAGAATACCTTGACACTCCACGATCTGGCCGTCGATCCATTTCAGGTGCTTACGAGACAAGGTCAAGGGCTGCTCGGGTGAGACGTGGTCTGCCAGAGCTCTGGACATTACGTTCACCCCGACCTTTGGGTCGTAAAAGGCCTGTTGTGGCCGGCAGGCGTCCCCAATAGTGCAGAAGAGAAGTCTGGGATTGCGGTAGATCTGGATGATGCTATCGTAGGATTCCGCTTCTTCTGTCCATTCTCGCCTCATAATCGCAGAAAGACCGTTGATCTGCGAGGTGGCTTCAGGAATGAACACCTCAGATCATGAGAAAATGCACTTATGTTCCTTCGGCATGTTTGAAACATGACCGAGTTCAATGTACTCCTCTTCTGAGAAGAGGTTAGGTATGAACATAGGCAAATATTCAAGGAGTGGCTCGTGATCTGAGGACTTGGGCGGTTCGGTGATTTCCTCTATGTGTGGTGGAGGTGGAGAGGAAACAACAGAAAGGATGCGGAGTGGCAGCCTTTCGGTGGGCGGAACTTTTGGCTCAGGAGGATTGTCAAAGACATCTGTGTACGGAGTAGAGTTAAGGACCTTCTCTAGGATGGTCCTTACTTCAGCCGTTGTCTTATACATGACCGATCCCTCGGAAGCGAGGTTTAAGAAACGATCGCTTTCCGGGTTGAGGCCGTAGATGAAGTGTTGCATCAACATCTCCTCAGCAATCTTGTGTGGGGGACCAGAGGTCACAAGATTTGTAAATCGCGCCCATGCTGCCCCGAGTGATTCATTGTCGCCTTGCTCAAAAGTGAGTAGTTGGATGCGACACGGGATCACTTTGGGGACAGGGAAGAAGAATAGACAAAACTCGTCCTTCAGCTGAATCCAATCTCCTCCAACTCTCACTGCAGTCCGGTAGTACCAGGTTTTCGCTCTTTCCGTCAGAGAGAACGGGAATAGCTTCCACCGCAGGGCGTCCTGGTTCATTCCGGGTATGATGAGGAGAGAACAATTCTCCTCGAATTCTTGCAAGTGAGTGTAGGGGCACTCGTCTCTTCTACCAGAGAAGGTTGATGCACGAACCATGGCTACGAGACAGGGACAGATCTCGTAACCATCAGATAGAATGGGATGGCAGGATGGAGGCGGTTCCATATACTCGCGGTATGCAACTGCTGGATAACTAGGAGAAAACTCCCTGTGGAAAAATGGATGGATGGATGGATAAGTGTACAGCTGAAAAGCTCTAGTACTAGTGTTGCTACCGTTCCCCGGCAACAGCGCCAGAAAGCTTGTTGGCACTCCTTAGCCTAACGAATTACTCCGCAAGCGCACAGAGACTGATTGTAGCTTTCACCAGGTGAGTAGCCTGGGATATCGAATCTATGGAACGATAAGCGTCGACTAGTGGTCTGGAGCGTTTCAGCCAGACCCGCTAAGGACTAGAGGTACGAGGGTAGAGGGTTTATCTCCAGATAGAATCCTAATTACTAAGATAACTTGAAAAGCTACTGACTTGATCTGTTTCGGCGGCTTAAGCGAAGGGCTCAGAAAGGGATGAGAAGGGGCTCAACATATTTTTGGCAATCCTACTGCTATGAAAGCACCCGAACATGGTGGACTACTAGGGACGGACAAGGCTGTCACCACTTGCCGCCTACCACTGCGGTACCGTGGGGTGGAACACAACCCAAAGTAACTACCAAGACTAAGCACCACGCCTAAACTATCGAGTCACTGACTTCCGCCTCGCGCTAAGGCAAGAAGAAACCCCAAATGGATAGAACTTGCTATCCACGCAGACAAGGAATTCCATAGATCAACGAGAGCAACTAAGCAAGTATTTAAAGTAAAAAGTAAACTAGCGAGAAACTAAAGGTAAGCGAGGAAAACTTACTTGATTATAAGATTCCCCTGAGGTGGGTACAAGATGGGGTAAGGTCGAGAGAACTCGACTCCGCCCCTTTAGCCCGGCTTCCGCCAAAGCTCTCACCTCAAATTCTTCCTATTCTACTAAGGATGAAACTGAAATTGTGAGGCACTCAAACTCCCAAGGTGTGTGTTACAAGTGAGGTGAGGGGGTCCTATTTATAGTGTGCTAAGGTCGGTTCTTGATGGTTATTTCAAGTAGCGCCGGTTGTAAGCAACAGTGGAGGCGGTGCTTGATTTCCACGCGAAGGCTGGGGACCAGACGCTGGAAAGTGGGGCCGGGCGGTCTGGCCTAGGCCGGCCGGCCCGGCCCTGCCTCCACGTGCCACCGCCTTCCCGTGAGACGGTCCTGATTGCTTCTGGAGGTCGGTCCTTTAGGCGGTTTGATCAACCGCCTCTGCCTTGGGCCGGGCAGCCTCTATGGGGCCGGGCGGCTTGCCTCTGGCGGCCTCTCGGTCCTCCGTTGCACCGTCACGCTCCTCTCTGACCATGGATCAATCCTGGATTGGGTGTATGTTGCATACTTAACCATGGCCCAGTTTGGCTTCTCTTTTGGATATGGATCCAAGTCTTTCGGGTCTAAGTTGTGTATTTCTGGATTTAGCCCATTGAAATGACTTGAATTCTCCCTCTATGTGACTTTGGTAAAGTTTCATGCCAAGATTCCACCGAAAGTATGCCGGTCGGCCAGATTCGGGCCTTCTGGTCTAAACAGCGTCCGTTTTGGGTCAAATTTGGATATGTTATTTCTGAAGTCAAATAAACACCAAAACTTGTGGAACTCATTAGTAATAATGGTTATGGCATGGTTACGGCCTATAATTCATGAAATCAGGCGAAGCATTGGCGGCGAAAATCGTCGATATCGACCGCCAACACATATCCACATGTTTTGCTGCCATTTTTTCATTGAAGCGTTGTAAGTTTCCACTTGATCTTTTTTTTCTATTGCCTATATCACTATATCGACCATTTTGTGTTCCGTGCAATGATAGGTGCCTTAACTTAGTTGAACAGAAAAGAATGAAAGAAAACAAGAAATCATCAAAGTGCCAGTGAGTCACTCTTGTTCCTCCCATAAAAAGTGCAATCCTGCATTTGAAAAAAGATCCCACCAATTAAAGAGTGCAATCCAAGAAATTGGATCTCAACTATCTGCCTAATTAAGTGGTCACATTTTATTTGCATGCCAAAACTAATTCCATATGGCAAACAAATGAGATCATGAGAGTCTTTTCACGTCACCACTAATCTGCTTGAAAAAAAAACTAGAACTGCATACTTCATGTGATGGAGGGAGTACAACAAAATAAACTTAGATTTCTTTCGCCTTTGAAAAATCTTGGTGCCAATCACATGTTAATTTCATTCAAAGTAATCATCAACATCATTACAGAGTTCATTGTTGCCATATGCGCAAGATCTGTTGTTCATTGACTCAAGAGGAAAATAAAATCCTATTGCCCAGCTCTTGCAAATCACCTTAGAGAGCTCTAGAAACTAAAAATAGCCTAAGGAAAAGGTGAATTTCTACTAACTTCACTAGGACCTTCTAAACTAGACTTGAACTAGGGCATGACAGCTCTGAACTTTGGAAACTGATCAAAATCCAAAGATGAATAGCAACAAAAAGCCAAATAATAACACTGGGTACCACTATGTAGACTAGAGTTGGATCAACACTAGGTGAGGCCAGGCATGCCGCAAAGAACTAGTCTATTTAATTTGCTACATTTGCTATGGCGTAGATGATCAACCTATTTGTAAAGCCACGAAGGTGCTAACGTGGAAGCCATGCACCTCATTCCTTTGGGCATTTAACTTGAGAAACCTTGGTTCATGTAGATTGTGGTCCAAGCATCATTCTACGTTCCTGCAATCATTGATCAAGTTGACCTTCTTGCCATGCATCTATTCAGGTGGTGGCAACAAGAATACAAAGCCCGAGTTCTCCCGTATCAATGGAGGTGGCTCAATGTCAGATATGTCAATCTGTTGCATGGATTTGGATATGTCATCGACGGAGAATGGTATACTGCATTACAGAGCGAAGAAAGTCACATAAGAAGAGCACTTCGAATCGGTAGGATAGGGCAAACAATTGTTAGACGCAAAGAGATAGTTACCTTGAGTCATCATCTAGCAGAAATGAATTGCTTACAGGATTGTTGGAATCTTCTGTCATTAACACTCTCATGTTTGATATAACCTATTACAATAAATCATATGTGCTCAGTTCTTATCCAGATGAAATGAAATACATAATGCAATAAAGTGTGAAGCTTACCTCTGGCGAGACACTATGTGTTCCATACTTGTCATCCCAGTACATAGTACTAATTCTGTATAGTTGTTGTATACTAAGCACCTGAAAATTAAGTCAAGAGGTTGTTAACAAATTCAATGGAAATCCATCTTTTGTTACCGCACAGTGAATAAAAGAAAATTAGGCAATAGCTATTTCTCCCTTACCGGACAAAGGTCGTGACTTATTTCATCCAGTGTTTTTTTTGGCTTTTGATGAATTACCTGTAATAAAAATATGCATGAAAACTGTATATTTGGTTGATTTGGCTATTTTTCATGCTGCGATATACACTTTCTATATCACATCTTGTATGGTATCATCTCATATTCTGTACAACTTCTCCTGCCAGCAATAACCTAACTACTTTGTCCTGCTAACAAATATTTTTCATACCAGACATTATTGGAGGAAATAGGTTAACAAATTACCAGGAAACCAATAGCTTGTCTAATATGTTTAAGCTCATCCCAAGCTGAACCTGCATACTATAAGTAGGAAAAGCACTAGATGAGAAATCAGTGTTGATGTTTAGTTACAAGCGTTCAAACATTATGTAACCCTAAAACCACACACTATTTTATCTTTATTCTGTATTGAAATAGAAAATATCTTATCTTTATTATTTTTGCGAGTAGTTTCTTATCTTTATTTCATTTTTCCATTTAAAAAAACATAAATATAAATGCTAACATGTGGACATAGGGTCTAGATTATATAACACTTTTTTATGAAATCTTCCTTCATGAATATATTAATATTGTCTAGCATCAATCGTGACATGTAACAAAAGAATAGCTATTGATACCTCATCAGTAGCCCTATAGCACCAATGTTCAAGTTCAGCTAATCCCGCTTTTACATATTCGCCATTACTGAATGAACAGCACTCCCTTCGCAATAGCAAACTGAAGACAGATAGACAGACGTATCATCAAAGAAAACTCAATAAGACATTTCTCAGGTTTGGCAAGCCAATGTTAAGTAAGCGCTCTGTTTTTTATGTTTTACCTGTTAAATAGTTGTACGTTAATAAATGAGAATATTTGAGTGAATACTTTTCGGACCAAGAAAGGAGGAACCTGCAGCAGCGATATACATAAGCAAGGCATGCTGATACACCTTAATTAAGTTTCTAATAATCACGAAAAAAATATTTGAACAGTGCTCCTGAAGCTGTTTAAAAGATTATCCGAATAAATGAAGCGAAGAAACTTTATACTGACATTGTTCACTTTCAGTATGTTCAAGAAATTTCCTAGGCTCTTCACAATCCCTTGCCAGTGAGCAATTAAAGCTTGTTGGGCAGCAGTATTGGTGTTTGAACGTGAAGATCCTTTCATTAAGCTTGCCCTTGATGTCCTTGGGGCCTGTAGTGTTTGCATTGGTATGGAGAATTACATTAAGCCATCACTTAGACAAAATAAGGTAAACATATTGGTCATCCCACAACGCACAAAAAGTGCGAAAAAGATGGCTATTATTCTCCGTACTCAGAAATCACGAATACCTGAATACACAAACCAAGCAAGGGAGAAATCTCTTTCTTCAAATTATCCCGAATCATTCCATATATCTTCTCCACATATGCTGTAAGCTGTTGTTTAAACAGTAAAGCGGGATACTTGGCTTCAACTTGTCTCAGTGTCTCAACTCCACTAACCATGCTTCCATTTATGAGAGAAAGATTTACACCCTGTGGAGTTCCTCTGAAGCTCTGAAATTAGAAAGGTAGTAACAGGTTCATTCCTAATTTACTATGAAACTTTAGTTAAAGAAGAAAAAAATAGAAGGATAACAGAAATCTGAACATATACCTGTGTCATTCGTCCAAAAAGTGTAGCAGATGACGATCGTCGACGCTGTGGAGCCATACCGGTTGATCCACTAGCCTTTAATGTCCTTTGAAGCAATAACAATAGTGTTGAAGCATTTGAAAGCCAATATGCTAAAACTTCATTGTTGTCTTGTGTCTGGATATCATAGAAAAAAGATATTATGATACTTGAACATCAGCACAGATAATTGTAAGAAAGTTTCATCACAAGATTGTAACCTCAATTGCATGTCCTATGGTTTGAATGATGCGATCAAAAACACTTGTCCGCTCTACTTCAAATGATCTCCAATGAAGAAGGCATTTGTATATTATACAAGCAGCAACTGGCCGGTTCCCAGCATAGCCTAAATGCTGAGCGATGCACCTAATTAATAGATCTTGGTTTTCCTGCGAAGGTTCTGAACATATTAGTTGAAACATAAATGAGAAAAATGAGTTAGATGGCAGATCACACCTGTTGCTTCTCATTAAGAGATTTTTGTGGCTTGTCATCAATGTCATATTCCTTTTTCGGAGAGGACGTATTATTGGACTCCTAAAGAACCAACAATGAAACAATGATTAGTTTTGATGACCTTTCACTAATTTAGTATTTGTTCTTAATGTATAGAAATGAACTCACTAGAATTATTTTTGGATCATTGCTTGATACTTGAACATTTTCAGAACTCCTCTGTAAAACAAACAAGAGGTTCAAATAATTGATTGCATATCGAATATGGAAGGGGAAAAACACAACAACACTCACTTGTAAATTGGACTTGGAGCGGCCAGATAGAATTTTGCTTGGAGCCATTGAGACAGCTTGCTGACGGAGTACTTTATTTTCAGATTCGACATTAGCGAGTTTCTCCTCTAGCCTGGACGATAATATGCAAACCAAACAAATAATGTGAGGATTTTATGTTGGATAACACAACCGCAATAAATAGTTTTTCAAAAAAATAATCGAACCAAGTTAAACCTACTCTAGGTAGAACCGTAGAAGAGTAAACAAATACAACGATTAGCATGTCTTCTGCTACATAGGACTATTCTAATGATTAAATACAAGGAGAATCTGGACATTGTTCATGCACAACAGGACAAAAGAAAGAAGTTTTAGTGAAAATAGCAAAAAAGGGGGGGGGGGGGGGGGAAGGAGAATGTGAATAGCATAACCTTCTCAGGTAGTCCTGAAATTGGCGCATTTTTATTTCAGTCTCTTCTAGTCTCTTTTGCTTTTCTTCATTTGCTCGTTCTTCTTCAGAGCATTTCTTCTCTAAATCATCAGCTCTCTGTTTTTCTGATTGTAATGAGATCTAAAAAAATGGAGTCATATGTCATAAAATGGGTACAAGTGTTAAATCGTTTGAATATAAAGTGATTAGATTTATCTCGTGGTGTGTTATTGAGAAAATCATAGAACAAGCAATGATTAGGATATTTAGGACAATAATGGTTGCAGACTACAAACCTTAAGTTCTTGCACCTCTGTTGTCAAGGAATCAATCTTTTCGGTGTCTTGGATGACAACCTGAGTTTCCTGCACTACAGGAGGTGCCTCTACAATAGTCTTAGCAGCTTCCCGTTCCTTGACAAGCATTGTATTTGCCTCCTCCAATTTAGCTTGCAACGTTTCCATAGAGCTCTGCAATTTTGACAACTCCTGAGCTTTTGCTTCTTCCAGGTCAGTCTGTATGCACATACAATGATTTATGTTAAATAATTGATATAGTAGATAATGTTAATATATAAGTTCATGTACTAACACTGTATGATGCAATATGTTTTACTTCTTAGAAGCGTTTACAAGGTGGAAGATATAAGAAAAACAAATAAGTTCACAATAATACCCTTAACCGTTTCTCTAACTGTACGCGCCATGTAAGTTCTTCTACTTTCTTTTCAAGTTTGTCCTTTGCTTCTTTGAGGGCACCTGTTTCTCTTGCTTCCTGGAGTAAAGACGTTAGCAAATTGCATTAGATATGACAATCATTTACATTCTTCGATGGCGCTGCCCCATTCCCAACTTAATGACCTAAGCCACAAAGAATGCTTCTCATGTATCTCCTCTGCCATGCAGCTAAATTTTTTAAACATAAAGATTTGTGAAAAGGATCATATGAATAGTAGTGCATTTCCTAGCATACAATGCATACCATTTTGAGTTTCTTGAGTTCTTTCCTTGCAATTCTCCCCCTCCATCTGCATTGTGCAACAATGGCTGCACATTTAAACTTCCTATGGTAGGAATGAGCCCTGTGGCACCTATAACGAGCCTGCCATGGAGAGCCAGGGCATTCATGTACGTATTAAATATTAGAAACAATAGCCAATATGAGTTGCATTATTATTTATAGTAACTCAAAATCACCTGAATCGTAACTGCTGCCTTAGATTGCTTCTTAAATCTGAACTCATTTCTTGCTGCCATTGCTCGCAATGCAGTTTGCACAACAAGAACGGAAGCATATTGTAGTTTGTAGGACCTTCTTGCCTGATGCCTACGTTGATTTTTCTGAACTTTGATGGCAGCTGCTTCCCTTCGCATGTTATCATATTGTTTACAAGCCAGTCTTCCTAAAGCACAAAGCATGATGTTGTTAAATGGTTAGTAAAGTGAATAATGTTAGGGATAGAGTTAATTATATGCCAAACATACCTCTCCATATTGCCTGAACACATACAGATGCCTTCCTCAAGGAAAGGAACTTCTTCCGCATTATATGTGTCCGCATCTTCCCCTGGATTGTTTTTGCCGCAGCACTGAGTACTTCAGTCCTCCTAGCATCTAATTCAGCCATCTGACCGGCTCTCAGGAAAACTTTTGTTTTCCCTATCTGACAAAATATAAATCATTTGTTAATGTGATAAAATTTAGCAACAATTATCAAGGTCTTGTATCAATCTTGTTTCTACTTTTATGATTGCAGAAAGATGTTGCCCTGTATGTAAACATCCAAGCAAAGCACTACAAAATAAGTCCACGAGTTTCATGCAGAAAATGTTCCTTTGCTAGATCATTAATAGCTATAAAATATAGGTTAGACTTTAAATTTGCTTCGGAAACAAAACATAACGATTAAATGAGTGGATTTAGTTGGTGTTACCTGAAAGCCCGCAAGCCCCTTCTTTTCCAAAATCTTCTTGCATGCAGCCTTTTCGTCGCTACTACTGATATTTAAAATAAAGTAGCTCTATTAGAACTTAGAACCACTATGAAACTACAAATCCACAAAATTTCAACAAAAGAACTTACTTTCCTTCGAGGGCCTCTGGTGCAAGTATTCCAAATCGATGCAAAAACTCATAAAATGTGCGACGTGTAGGATACCCGGCACAGCTAATTCTGATTGCCTCAAGTACACCCTGATGGTGACATGTGATTCAGTCAGGGTATATAGGAAGACTCCGATTTAGATATCATAAATCATTGTTCAAAATCACTTACACCACAACGCAACTGTTGCATGACATTAACATTCTCAAAAATTGCTGGTTTTAGCACATTATTTGGCTTCACGCATCTAATATAATGAGGTTCTGTAGAATTCAATGTATCCATAAGGGCTTGAAGTTGTTGCTGCCAGATAGAAAGCATAGATAACGAAAAATCAGTAATGCATAATAGAAAACTAGAGGGGAAAAGAAATGGGATAGGTGAATGGAGATTTGACCTTAAAGCGTGCTCCAATGGAAGAGAACTTGGAAGATTTAGATGTCTCCTCTGGAAGAGGTGGAAATAATCCAGAGATGAATGAGCATTTAGAAGCACTTAGCAGTTCCTGGTGCTCTGCCACAACATAGTCTTTATTTTTGTCAAGGAATTGATCAGACTGGTACAACACCTGAATATACCATGATTCCGTAAGCATTGGCTAACATCAGAATAGAGAATATTGTCCTGATGTAATTAAATTTGATCAACAAAAGCTACCTCTCCAGCATAGTGGCAGATTGTAAAGTCAGTGCGAGATAGCTTTGGTTTGACAAAACGTTTGTGTCTTTGAAAAGTCTGGTAAAGCTTCTGGGCAAACGTCTCGTGTGTTGACTTGGGAAACATACTGAATAAAATTGAAAAACAAATAAAGAGAGAGAAATCATGTTGTCATCTACTTAGTGGTCATAAACCCAACTACATCACACAGGAAAGACAAAAAAAGATGATTGGCAAGCATACCATGCCTCATCAAGAAGTGCAATCACACCCCCAGGCTTCTGCAAATGGAAAATATAAAAATAAAAGTTATTAGTCTCACTTATTGCTAACCTAGTAATATATGTAAAGAAACAAGTGAGAATCCATTCGAAAACTAGGTGTTAAAGATTTCTGACATCTAAAACAAGTACAACAAACAAGCATCATATGCCTTGCATGGGCTTTTCCAATTAATCAACTTACTATGGTATCAATTTATGAGGATCAGATGCCCATTCTGGTGTATTCAATTTTGTTGGAGATTTTAGCACAATGGTGTTGACTTCTAACCAAGAGGATGTGTAAGTTATTCCCCACCTTTTCTGAGCATTAGATTAAACTGCTAATTAAATTTAGAGTTGTTTCATGTATATAGCTATGCAACTATGCATACCTTCTCAATAAGGTCAAGAACATCTTGATTATCAACAAATTCAATGTAGCTCCAATCAATTTGTTCTTTAGTGTACTCCTCTTGTTCCATCTTGAAAACGTGCTGAAAAGAACACATAAATACTTTTCACATTAATGTGTTTTCTTTTGGTTGATAAATTGCTAGTGGATCTGGTGCACATGAAACATTCCTTGTGAATAAATGTTACCTGATTGAAATGTTGTTGCAACTTCTCATTTGTATAATTAATACAGAATTGCTCAAAACTGCAGAAATTATTATTTGTTATACTTTGGGAAAGAATACAGTGGATTGTAGATACATGATTAACCAACAGTAAATCATGCCTGTTTGACTTGAAGCTCTCAAAACCATAGATGTCCAGGACACCAATAAGACATTTAGAGCTAGCATCTTGCCCAATGGAACTATTGATTTTATCAACAAGCCTAGAAAGAGAAAAACAACGAGTCAGAATGGTGATGCAGTATTCTTTTTTATGTGCTGCATTCGTAATGCTATGGAACTCATCACAATGAAAAAAATGGCACTATTGTGTTACCAGTCAAACAAGCGAGAATATATTGTCTTTGCCAGGCCATCCCTGCTAACAGTAGCATTGTAAGGATCAAGACTCCTTTTTATAACCTCTTCTGGTGTTACCATGACACGCTTACAAAGTGCATCTTCCAGGGCTCCAGGATTACACCTGACATAGGATACACCTCAACACTTCGTATAGGATGCACATAGTAATATCATGAACTATGAAACGAAACCAAAGATAGGTAGTTACATAAGAAGCTCAGCAGTTGTTTCAAGATGAAACTTTGATTTTTCATCTTTCAAGACTGACGAATCAACTTCTTTCCCCTTGGAAAATTCAATATTGCCAATATGAAGGATAGCAGCAACAACCCTAAAAATAGCATCCTGGATACAAATTAAAATTGCAGACGAGTGAGAAAAAACAAGCACTTAAATTAACCATCAATCATATAAAAAAGCTTAGGAAAAAAAATTGAGCTACTTGTTCTTGAGTACTGATGCCAACAATATCCATTGCTCTTCTGGTCGCCAAATATTCGTGGGCATCGCTTACTCCAACCAACTCATAACAATTTGATTGATTGAGATAATGAAAAGTCTTGGGACTTCCCAATTTGTACTTTTCAACCTCCTGAAAATTCAATGTCAAATGATATAGTTTGTATTAATAACCAAATATCTACTAAATAATGTAATCAAAATTTGAAATTGGTGAAAAGACACCACCCACAAAGTGCATTAAGGCTCATAACAAGTACACAAGGAGAATATAAATCTTTACCTCCTGAGGTGCTGCGCAAAGGAGATAAAAGCAGTGGTAATTGCGCTCTGGGTCAGATATTTGGCATACACGTGACCTTTCAAGAAGGTATGTTCTGATCGCAGCACCTGATATTCTCCCATGCTTATCAAACTGAATCTCGACGAACTTACCAAATCGACTGCACGAAGCATTATGAATGAAAAACAATGAGATCCAAACAAATGTGCAGCTCTAGGGTTTGGGATACTTATTTAGAGTTCGTTTACCTAGAATTATTATTTCTGACAGTTTTTGCATTGCCAAAAGCTTCAAGAACTGGATTTGACTACAGATAAGAGAATAAACAATAAGTATAAAAACCTAACAGTACAATTATCTTGTAAGGGTAAGCACTGAATTTCTTACTTCAAGAACTTGTTGCTCTACTGTTCTTCCTTCAGTTGCAGCTCGGCCACCCAAATAGGCAAGATACCTCATAAGCATTTTTGTTGTCTCTGTTTTTCCAGCACCACTCTCACCACTCACAAGAATGGCGTTGCTCTTATTTTCATTAATCATCGCCCTAATAAATTACAAGAATGAGACATCTTGTACTCTATGAAGTACCTAAATGTTTCTGGCTATCAGCCAATTATAGTTCACTAAAGGTTTTAGTATACAAAACTACATAACTTTTTTTTTTTGAAAAAAGTGAAGTAGTATAAAAACGAGATAAAACTTAACAGTTGCCAACACTCAAACCTCCTCTAGCTATCAGACTTACCTGTATGCAACATCTGCCACAGCAAAAACATGTGGACTTAATTCTCCAAATGGTGCTCCCTTATACTGTTGCATCATATGGGGATCATATAAATGGGGCAATCTTTGGAAAGGATTGACAGCAATGAGAATATTGCCAGTGTATGTCTGCAAACACCAGAAAATGACAGCCATAAAAAACATAGACTCGAAGTCTAAAACTGACAGATACAACAGACAATAACACGTCTACTAGGTGATCATACAGCACTATTTAACGCATGAATTAACATACATAGATTTCATTAAGCTCATATCTGGTCGACAAATTCTGCAGCACTCCTGGTTCATGGAGATAGGAAAGTTTTGTCATGTCATCAACTCCACCAGCAGCTGCTTCCATATCTTTGGGATATAGTTTTGACAAATTTGCAACGATCTACAAATGTAGCAGAACACTGATTAGCAGAGATACAGCAATTTAAAGCCCGAAGCAGACTATAAGACCCAACTAATCCATCAATGATAGCTCACAAAATTCTAATTCATGTTACCTTTTTCCCATTGGTTGCTTGGATCTCCGCCTCTTCGCCATTGATTTTAACCACCTCTCCATCGACCCAGCAGATAGCAGGGTCCTCAGCCCACACATGAGAGCCCACAATTATATTAACTTTAGTCCCCTGCAACCGAAAATTTGGGTACCTCAATAATCTCAGGTATCGCCTAGCAGAGTTTCTGAATTAATTTGACAAGGCATTCACATAAAACATTTCGATTCCACCAAATGTTTTATGTGAATGCCTTGTCATATTAAATTCCACCAAACATTTCGATTCACATAAAACATTCATATGCAAAAGCATCTGCTACGACCCGAACAGGTGAACACCACCATTAATTCCTGGACATTACGCAACGAGAAGAAGGAACTCACCATTTCGCCAGCTCCTGGCGTGGATCAAGGATGATTAGTTGAATAACAATACTATTAGTGAGGGAGCAACCGGACTCATATCGCTCTCTTTTCCTGCACCGTCGTCGTCGTCGTCTTGGGGGCAGGGGAGGTGGCGCGTCGCAAAAGCGGGGGAGTGGAGAGGGAGATGGCGATGTGTAGAAGGCTATGTGGGGAGGGAAGAGGGGGTGGAGATGAGGTGGAGTACGTGGAGCAGCTATGACCGGCCCCCGCCACGATCTCTACGGGGCGCCATGCAATCTGCCCCGGTTCGCTCGCAGGTTTTCATCTACCTTGCATGTCATTTGTGAGCGACAAATTAAATTTCTAGTTGTTGTCTCGAGAGAGAGACAGAGAGGGGACGGGGTTGCATGCAAGAGAGATATTTTGCTGAGCGCCTAAGCCACATGTACATGCAAAGAAAGTTCGAGAAAACACTATAAATCTGAAATGGAATATCAAAATTAAATTTTGCTTGCATCATTATGTGTTTCGTATGAATATCTTTACAACGAGACCACACTTGACAAATGCGCATAATTTTCTTGCCAACTCACCTAGTCACAGTATATGTAACTCAATATAGATAACTTTCTTTCAAACTATCACATGGAGGGACCTTACCTAAGCACAGTATATGTGACTCAATATAGATAATTTTCTTTTTAAACTATCACATGGAGGGACTTTTAGTCCGGGTTCGTAACACCAACCCGGACTAAAGGGTGATCTTTTAGTCTTGATTGCTGGCACCAACCTGAACTAAATGACCCTTTAGTCCCGATTAGTGTTGGTTGGGCTCTTTAGTCCCGATTGGAGCCACCAACCGGAACTAAAGTGTGACATTTAGTCCCGGTTGGTAGCTCCAACCAGGACAAAAGCTCCCTGCCCTCTAGCCGTTGGACCTAGAACTAAAGTTTTCATTAGTCCGGGGTCCAATGGTGGTCGGGACTAATGTGCAGGACCAAAAACTATTTTTTAGTAGTGTCTCTATCTTTGAGCGCTTCCTCCCAATGTTTTGATCTTTTGATACAAACTCAAGGGTAGGCTCCAAGACACATGTATGTGTTGGTGTACCTTCATAAAGGAAACATAGTCGTGTCCTGCGTATCACATTTCAGTCTATTAGTTAACTTAAATTGTAGCTCACCTCTACACCTTGTTGCATGGCCACGGTACTTAAATAAACACCTGCTGACTAATGAAGTTTGTTCAGACTACACGTCATAAGTGTTTGATAAATCTTAAAAATTTGATTGTCAAAGGATTAGTACGGTTCCTTCGCATATAGTTTATGTTGGGGACCCCACCTTCGCCCGTAGCCGAAGGTACTCGGCTGCGTGACATGAAGCAGAGCAGCGTGGCGAAGCGATCTCCGAAGCCGAAGGAAACTAGTCCGAAGGCCTGTTGGTACTTTGTAACGTCACGAATAAAATCCGCAAGCGCACGGATACTGCTGTAGCATTCACCCAGGAGTATTCCGGGGTATCGTATCCACTAAGGAACGTGAGTACACTATCTACGGGTTCAGGCTCATCCAAGGACACACACTGGTGTAGGAGGGATAGGACAGAGAGGACTTCCTAAGATTTAGAATCTATGTTTAGAGAAAGAGATACTTCGACGTTATACTTCGAGCTACCAGTTTTGACTGGCTTAAACAAGTCGATAGTTCCGATAATAATGCTCTATCCAATATCCGAACGTGGAGGATTACTAGGGCTCGAACAGGGCTGTCACCACCTGCCGGCTACCTCTACAAACCGACTATCAGACAACTGAGTGGTATAGTCTAGCCCAGACACCACGTCTACGCTATTCCCTACTAATCCTAACCCCGATCAAGACTGTCATTTTCTATCCGGAGTCTTAAGCTAGGATCAAATGCTACTCTAAGCATACACTCAACTTATATAAGGCAGAAGAAATAACTTGCAACTAAACCCTAATTCTAAATAAGAAAGTCTCGAACACTTACAACTGAATAAGCATCTGTCGAGGTACAAGCGGAGAAGAACGCCGACAAGCCCGGCACTTCCCCCGACTCTCCCTCACTCTCTTGTAGAGGTACAAATTGGAGAAGAGCGTCGTTACCAGCGCCCCTACTAAGTACTCTACCCCTAAACTCCCTAAGACAACTCTCACTCAAGTGAGAACTCAAGAGAAGAGTGAATTGTTGATGGTGTGGTATGTTGTGGTGTGTTGTGGTGTGTGTCTTCATTTGAGCCCCCCTCCCCTCATATATATAGGGGGGAACCACCAGCCTCTTGCCCGGGAATTGAGCCAAATCGCCATGGAGCACCAACCACACACTGCCACGTGTCATCTGAGAGTCGGTGGGGCCCGTGGGCTGCCACCACATGGCCGACCGCCGACCGTGGGCTGGGCCCGTTCGGCCCGGTTTTTGGTCGGAAGGCTGCTAGGTTGACCCCCATGTCATATATGTGGGTAAGGGCCTGTCTTAAGTCGGTTTGGTAGCTCTGGTGGACCCGTAGATCCTTGTGAACGCGTCTGATTCGTCGAGAGGATTTTGCATCGGATCGATGACGTGTCACCTTGCTTATGGGCTGCATTCTCCTCTTATTTCCAAGCATAAGCAACCTGCACACAAATGTACATCAACACTTTGTGGAATTTATTAGCAATAACTCCTACCACTAGTGTTGACGCTCGTCTTTAATACGCTCATGCAGGAGCTGATAGCTTGCTCTGATGGTCGGGTTTGCATCTTGACGCTTGAAGCCTGTTTTACCTGCATGTCTGCCCGAATTCCAATATAGCAATATTTCTAAGAGGAAACGTGGAATTGGCTCTTTCTGGATAATATAGACAGGTATGAGACTTTATTCTCATGATTTCAGGCTCTAGGTGATGCTTGAAATGAGTCGTTAGTGAGCGTCAACAAGGCCCAAAGGCGAAGGGGGAAAAAGACGCAGGCAAGTCCCACCGAAGGGCGCGCGAAGAACTGAGCGTCTCGGCGAAGATGCGTGCTGCGAAGCGGTCCCAAGACCAGCAAGGATCTCCGTTGGACCAGCGAAGGCTCTTGCCGCAAAGAGGCACGGAATGAGGCGAGTCCACTGTCAGGAGATTGTACGGTGTATCGAGTCCTGCTGTAAATCCACTGCAATCTGTCGGTTGTTGTAACATTACCTGTATACCCCCGGAATATTCCTAGATGCTATAAATTACCCCCCCCTAACTGTGTGAGGGACATTGAATACAGAGCAATTACGCCCTTGCTTTGATTTTCGTGCTGTAACTGTGGTTGTGATTGTTTTCTTGAGGCTTCGCCCTCGACGATTTGAACTATTGTGATACTCCTTCCCCCGAAGGGGGGTATCTTCCAACAACAGTTTTGGCGCCCACCCGCGGTTCGTTCTGACACGACCACATGGCAGCGAAGAAGAAACCCATCATTGGCACTTCGGAGGAGGCCAACGCCTCGACTGGAGCCCCGCCTTCGACAAACGACGCCCTCGTCACGACGAACAACGACAACAACAAAGACCAAGGCGAAGACCTTGAGGTCGAGGACCTCGCCAAAGGGGATTTCGAAGTCGAACTCCACGGCCTTGGCATCTCCGCCGAAGACATCCAAGTCATGAAGAGAATCGACGCACGTCTCACAGAGCGTCTCCGCCACGCGCAGCAAGCTCAAGCTGGCACATCAAACGCGCTGGTGGCAACAAGATCCAAGGGCAAAGGGCGGGAGCTCATCGCGAAAGAGCTGGAGGAGAAGCTCAACAAGTTAAGAGAAGAAGAGCTTCGCTGCAAGGCAATGTGGCAAGCAATCTATGATCGTCTCACGAGGATGAAGCCCCCTCGCCAAGCCCCGAAGCCCGTGCCTCAGCCGCCTCAGCCCCAACGGCTTCACCAACAGCCTATCCACATAAAAGAAGAATGGTTCTCCGACGAAGAGGAAGGCGAATACGTGATGCCACACCAGCACCGGCTGCAACAAGGCCTTGCCACACCTCTGTCGGCAGAGTTCGAGGAGCTCCCGTGGCCTCCACGCTTCAACCCAACTATTCTCCTGCAGTTCGACGGAGACTCCGACCCAAAAGATTTCCTCCTCAAGTACGAAGCGGCCATCGAAGCAACCGGAGGTGGCCCGGCTTGCAAGGTCAAAGTATTCATTCTTTCGCTGAAGGGCCTCGCTCAACACAGGTACTCTAACCTCCCAAATGGTCATATCCACACCTGGGACCAGCTCCGAAGGGAGCTCACTGCTGCTTTCAGAGCGCCGAAGCCTAAAGAAGTCAACTCTTGTGACTTCCACAACTTGAAGCAAGAAGGGTCCACCTTGTAAGAGTACCTGCACGGTCTCGTCAGGCTCCGCGCAAGTGCTCCAGATGTAGCAGAGAAGACCATCATCGACGCCGCGGTCGCGGGCTTGAGCCTTGGCCCATGTGGAGAGTACCTCGAGCATCGCAAGCCGAAGACCATGAACAAGCTCTTCGAGATTATGCAAGAGTACTGTATCTCAGACAAGGGTAAGCGTCGGAGAATCGAAGAGATGAATGTGAAGAGATCGCGCAATCGCGATCGACCGAAGCCACATCAGGCTGAACAAGCAAAGAACCCAAAGGCCGTGAACACGGTCTCCGATGACGAAGCCCGTGACTCCCGGCCTCAAGACAACAGAGGAGGAAGGAGTGACCGAAGCAATTCCAACCGTGGTCGCAGAGAAAACTCCGGCCAAAGGCAGAAAGTACCCTACTGCTGCATTGATGGTAGAGACAAGGGTCATTGGACGAGTGATTGCCCCCTCGTCAAGGAGAAGAAAGAAGAGTTCGACCGACGCACAAACACCCAACAATCGCCGAAGCCCGTCAATTACAACCACACCAACCAGCCGCGAGGCCCGCCCCCCACAAATCTAGTGGCAGCCTTCACAGCAACCTCATTGGACTTCGGCATACCCCACTTTATCCCCATCCTTCCCAACTTTCCACTACAACCCCACATACACCCCACCAGCCCTTCCAGCCCCTTCGGCACCTCAACTCCCACAAATCCCAAACCCTTCGGCGCCACATCAAGCGTGGCACCCACCACCCCCACCACAAGCTCCCGCTTACCTTCCCCCACCTCCAAAGCTAGAACCCGGCACAGTCCCAGAAAGAGCCAATGATCCCGTCGGAGGAACGGTAAATGTCATCAATGCCATCTCCGGCGGGTAAAATGAGCCTGTACACGAGATGAAGCGGCAGAAGAAAGAATTCCTCTACACCGTCTCGCATGTGTGCGAAACATTTCCGCACTCCTTGGTCCCATGTCCCAATCACGTTCTCCGAAGCCGACCCCAGGCTTCAGCACTACCCACACAATGACCCCCTCGTCATTGGCGCCAACATTGGCAGAAACTCTGTCCACTTCGGGGAAACGACATAGGCCGAATCTTGGTTGACAATGGCAGTTCCGCAGATGTCCTCACATGGCAATGCTTCGTCAAGATGGGTTCACAAAGAAGAACCTGCACAAATCTCAGTACCCGCTCATTGGCTTCGGAGGGAAAAGGATCGAGGCCCTTGGCAAAATAGAGCTTAATGTGACCTTCGGAGAAGGCAACACCCAGAGAACGGAGCTCATAACATTCGATGTCGTAGATATAGCCTACCCATACAATGCCATCTTCGGTCGCAACAGCATCATCAAGTTTGTGGCAGTCATCAATCAAGCTTACCTATGCATGAAGATGCCAACAACCAGTGGAGTCATTACGATCCTCGACAACCAAGAAGAAGCAAGGAGATGCGAAGACAATGCGGTGTGTGCTATGAAAAATGTACACGCAATCGAAGCTGCTAACACTGAGGACGATGAGGAGGAAGAAAATCCCTCCAAGCTTGAGCAAATCCACAATGAAGGGGTCATGCTAGTTGAGCACACAAAGAAAGTTCCACTCTGCGAAGATGTCCCGGATCGCATGGTAACGATCGACAGGGGCTAGAGGAAGGAGAAGAGGCCAGGTTAATCCAGTTCTTGAGGAACAACCAGGACGTCTTCGCATGGACATCTTCGAACCTGCGAGGAGTCAGCCGAGAAGTCATGGAACACTCTCTGAGGGTTGACCCAAAGGTCAAGCCCTGGAAGCAATGCCTTCGCACAATGTCCGAAGACCACAAGAAAGCAGCACAGAGCGAAGTCCAGAAATTGCTCGATGTGGGTGTAATCCGCGAAGTGAAGTACCCAGAATGGCTGGCCAATGTAGTCATGGTCCCGAAGAAGAATGGAAGTTGGTGAATGTGCATTGATTTCACCACCCTCAGCAAGTTCTGCCCGAAGGATGAGTTTCCCTTACTCCGCATCGACACCCTGGTGGATGCAGCTGTGGGGTCAGAGATGTTAAGTATGCTAGATTGCTTCTCCAGCTACCATCAGATTTTCATGAAGAAATCTGATGAGGAGAAGACCAGCTTCACGACTCCCTTCAGCACATACTGTTATGTCAGAATGCCTGAGGGTATTCGCAATGCAGGATACACAATCAATAGAACCATCGCAGCGGTACTTGATACGCAGCTGGACAGAAATATTTCTGCGTACGTCGATGATGTTGTTGTGCAAAGCAAAAAGCACGAAGATCACATCTCAGACCTTCGCGACACCTTTGCCAATCTTCACAAACACGGGCTCAAATTGAACCCAGAGAAGTGTGTCTTCGGCGTCAGAAGGGGGAAACTTCTGGGATGCATGATTACAGAGAGAGGCATCGAAGCAAATCCAGTAAAGATCGAAGCCATCAGAAGAATGCAGCCACCCATGACGAAGAGTGGGGTGCAGAAGTTGACAGGCCGACTGGCTTCGCTGAACAGGTTCATCTCGCGGTCAGCGGAAAAGTCACTCCCTTTCTTCAAGGTACTGAAGGGCTCCAAAAACTTTCACTGGGGGCCCGAGCAAGACAAAGCTTTCGAAGATCTTAAACAATACTAGGAAAACCTCGCGGTAATGACAAGCCCTTCGCCTGGAGCAGAGCTCCTGCTGTACATTGTGACTTCAATCTCTACAGTCAGTGCAACATTGGTCGAGGAGAGAATGGTCAAAGAGACCTTGAAGCAGTTACAAATCTACTTCGTATCTGAAGCCCTTAGCGGATCGAAGTTGTTATATTCAGAAATGGAGAAGATGGCCTACTAATGGGGACGTGGGTTCCCGATCTTCCGTCAGGTTCTGGATAACTCTCGTTGTAGGCGGAGCGAGACACACCGATCCGGCTTCAGATCCTAAGACCCGAATCCAGCAATCTTAGCACCACAACTCCTCTGGTTATCAACCGTGTCACAACCCGGTTGACCTCGCCAAGAAGGCTAATCCCTGTAAGCGCAACGAAGAACACAAGCAAGAACTCGAAAGAAGCGCAGCTCAATTGAAGTGACTCTGCAAATGAAAGATTAATCTCAAAGTTGGGGTCTCACAAACTGACACAGCGGCGAAACTGTTCTCGACAGAATAATCTAAGCAAAACCCAAGTCTCACGATGGCGGTGGCAGCTACTAATAAGGGTTTAGGTCGTGCATGACCTCCTGGACGTGCCCCTATTGGGCTCCAACACGATACACGGGCCATCGGCCCAAAAACAGTGACGCAGCACCGGAACAGATTCTGGATGCCAACTTCCACAGACGATTCCCGTCGACTCCGGATGAATTTGAGCCTGAGACCAGATCCATTGGAAGCTTCTTGAAATTGTCTTTCCATCCATATCAAATGCGCCCAAATCCGACTCCGTATGCAACCTGGGCGTCTGTTTTAGTGCGGCCTGTTCCTGGAGTCCGAAACTGAAACAAAGTCGAATCGGTTTGGGCCTCCATCTTGATCCGGACGTCCTTGCTGGTCCTCCACGCCTCCAAGGCCTTCTCCACACCCTTGCTGGTCCTCTCCTTTGTTCCTAAGTACAATTAAGTCATTAGGTAGCAATCTATTCTCAGATTCACAATAAACATTACTTAGGAATGAACTCACCTGTAAGTTCAATTGTCGAGCACTGTGCGCGAGTAATAGGACCTTGTATATCATCTTGAGGAGTGTCGTTTGTATCCGTAGGAGTGATGTCCTCATCATCCTCCCCCTCTTGAATTGGAGTTGTCCTCGACTCAAGCTCATCTTCTTCTCCCAAATATGGCCTCAAATCTGAAATGTTAAAGGTGGGACTAACCCCAAACTCTGGGGGCAACTCAAGTTTATATGCGTTATCATTAATCTTTTCCAAAATTTTATATGGTCCAGCAGCACGTGGCATCAATTTAGACTTTCTCAAATCTGGAAATCTTTCTTTTCTCAAATGCAACCAAACTAAATCACCCGGTTCAAGTTTAACTTCCTTTTTACCTTGACTACCCGCAATTCTATATTTCTCAGTCATCTTTTCAATGTTCTCTTTAGTTGAAGCATGCAATTTTAAAATAAAATCAGCACGCTCTTTAGCATCACTATGTACACGCTCAGTAGTAGGTAGAGGCAAAAGATCAATGGGAGCACGAGGGTTAAAACCATACACTACCTGAAAAGGACTTACCTTGGTGGTGGAGTGTTCCGCCCGGTTATATGCAAACTCCACATGCGGCAAACACTCTTGCCACATCTTCAAATTTTGCTTCAATATTGCTCGCAGCATCGTAGACAATGTTCTATTCACCACCTCTATTTGTCCATCAGTTTGGGGATGACATGTTGTAGAAAATAGCAACTTTGTCCCAATTTGTTCCATAGCGTGCGCCAAAAATGACTCAAGAATTTTGCATCACGATCTGAAACAATAGTAGAAGGCATACCGTGCAAGCGAACAATCTCTTTGAAAAAGAGGTTAGCAATATGAATAGCATCATCTGTTTTATGACAAGGTATAAAATGTGCCATCTTGGAAAAACGATCGACCACAACAAAAACGCTATCACTCTCCCTCTTCGTCCCGAGGCAATCCCAAAACAAAGTCCATAGAAATATCCGCCCACGGAACCGAAGGAATAGGAAGAGGCATATACAAACCATGTGGGTTCAAGCGCGACTTAGCTTTTTGACATGTATTACAGCGAGCCACGAACCGCTCAACATCTCTCCTCATCCTTCGCCAAAAGAAGTGTGTGGCCAGAACATCCTCCGTCTTCTTCGCACTAAAATGTCCCATCAAACCTCCACCATGCGCTTCCTGCATCAACAAAAGACGAACGGAACCAACTGGGATGCATATGCGGTTAGCTCTAAACACAAATCCATCATTTATCACAAACTTGTTCCATGTACGTCCATCTTTACAATTCAGCAACACCTCTTTAAAATCAGGGTCTAGCGCATATTGTTCTTTGATCGATTCAAGCCCAAAAATCCGACAATCAAGTTGGGACAGCATAGTATAACGTCTAGACAAAGCATCGGCAATCACATTATCCTTCCCTTTCTTGTGTTTGATAATATAAGGAAAAGATTCAATAAATTCAACCCACTTAGCATGTCTACGATTCAGATTATTTTGAGAACGAAGATACTTAAGCGATTCATGATCGGAGTGAATAACAAATTCCTTAGGCCATAAATAATGACGCCACGTCTCTAAAGAACGTACAAGTGCATACAATTCTTTATCATACGTAGAGTAATTCAAAACAGGGCCATGCAATTTCTCGCTAAAGTAAGCAATGGGTTTACCTTCTTGCATCAAGACACCTCCAATGCCAACTCCACTAGCATCGCATTCGAGCTCAAAAGTCTTACCGAAATTTGGAAGTTGCAGCAAAGGAGCATGTGTAAGCTTGTCCTTCAAAGTGCAAAAGGACTCCTCATGTGCCTTTCCCCAACGGAACACCACACCCTTCTTTGTCAACTCATGCAGCGGCGCAGCAATGGTGCTGGAATCTTTGACAAAGCGGCGATAAAATCCTACAAGACCAAGAAAACTCCTCACCTGTGTGACTGGTCTGGGGAACCGGCCAGCTCTTTATGGCTTCAATTTTAGTCTCATCCACCTCAATTCCCTGTGGAGTAACAACATAGCCAAGAAAAGAGACTCGATCCGTGCAAAAGGTGCACTTGTCAAGGTTACCAAATAAACGTGCATCACGTAAAGCATTAAAAACAGCACGTAAGTGATCCATATGTTCATCCAAAGACTTGCTGTAAATCAAGATATCATCAAAGTAAACCACCACAAATCGTCCAATAAAAGCTCTTAAAACTTCATTCATTAATCGCATGAAAGTACTTGGTTCATTAGTCAAACCAAAAGGCATTACTAACCACTCATACAAGCCGAATTTAGTCTTAAAAGCTGTTTTCCATTCATCTCCAAGTTTCATTCTAATTTGGTGGTAACCACTACGCAAGTCAATCTTTGTAAAAATTATAGCGCCACACAACTCATCAAGCATATCATCAAGTCTAGGAATAGGATGGCGATATCGAATAGTAATGTTATTTATGGCTCTACAATCAACACACATACGCCAAGTACCATCTTTCTTAGGAACCAAAAGCACAGGAACGGAACAAGGACTAAGGCTTTTACGTACATAACCGCGGTCCAAAAGCTCTTGGACTTGGCGCTGAATTTCCTTAGTCTCGTCGGGGTTGGTTCGATAAGCAGCTCGGTTAGGCAAAGTCGCTCCCGGAATCAAGTCGATCTGATGCTCAATTCCCCTCATAGGTGGCAGTCCGGGAGGTATCTCAGCTGGAAAAATGTCCTCAAAGTCCTGCAAAAGGTTAGCGACAACAGGAGGTATCGAGCTAACATCATCATCAAGGGAAAACAGTGTTTGTTTGCACACCAAAGTGTAACAAACATCATCATCAGAAATTTCAGCAAGGTCGCATTTTCTAGCAAGTAAAACTCCACCCTTCAATTTAATCCCATCAGTCTTGGAAATAGGTGCAGACTTATCATTTTTAGGTTGGTAAACAGAATTAGCAACTTGCTGATTTTCAGATTTAGTTTCATGCAAAGTAGCAGCTCATTCTTTTTCAGCTTGTACAATTTCAGCAGGGGTCATAGGGAGTAAAGTAATTTTCTTTCCCTTATGCATGAAGGTGTAGGTATTACTCCTACCATGGTGTAAAGCATCATTATCAAATTCCCAAGGTCGACCCAACAAAAGCGAACACGCCTCCATAGGTACAACATCACAATCTACAGAATCAGCATATGAACCAATGGAAAAAGAAACTCTGCAAGATTGTGTTACCTTAGCTTTCCCCGCATCATTAAACCACTGAATATAATATGGATGGGGGTGTGGACGTGTGGCCAAGCCAAGCTTCTTGACTAAATCTGAACTCACCAAATTATTGCAACTACCTCCATCAATGATGACACACTGCTCGCCGATTGTTGATGATGAAGAAAATCTGGAACAAATTATGGCACTGAAGCTTCTCTGGTTGTTGTGCCTGTACGCTGAGCACTCGCTTCACAATGATGCTCCTGAAGGCTGCTGTGTTCTCGCTACCCAGAACATGGCCGGCCTCCTGCAGCCTCTTCTGCTTCTTCTTCTTCATCATCTTCAATGTCGGAGGCACTAATGTAGCCGTCTTCGGTAGCAATGTATGCCCGCTGACTTGGGCAATCCTTCCGTACATGTCCAAATCCATGGCAGCAGGTGGTACTGAACGGTCGTGCCTCCCGTCGAGGACACGGAGGACGAACTCTTGGCTGGCTCCTGCAAAAGCTTTTTACCTGAGTCTGAAGTTTGTGCAGGAGATGGTTTTGGCAGTTGTGGCAGCTTCCGAAGCTGCTGGTCGCTTGTTGCTCGCAGGTGGGGGCGATCGAAAAGAGGCAGGCTTGGTCAGCCCCGAAGACGGTGCCGAGCGTGGGGTGTAGGTGGCCTTGGTCCTGCTCTGCAAATCACATCCCTGCAACTCCTTCTCTGCAAGCATGGCAAACTGAAACAACTGGTTGACAGTGTGAAATTCTTTGTAATCAACAATGTCCTGAATGTCACGCCTCAAGCCCGAGTAAAATCTACATATAGCATCCTCAGTTCCCTCAACTATGGCACAATGCATCAAACCCTTTTGAAGCTCACCATAATAATCCTGCACGGTTTTATCTCCCTGTTCTAAGCGCATCAATTTCTTACGCAAATCTCTATGGTATGATGGGGGAACAAATCTATCACGCATAGCAGACTTAAGATCATTCCAAGTACTGTGGGACGGGAAAACTAACCCTAATTTTTCTTTTGGCTTTTTCGTGGACTATGGGACGAAAGACAAAAAAAAAACACTCGAACTAAAGATAGATGTAAAACCTAACAGTAAACCTGAGACTCTGATTACCAAATAATGGGGACGTGGCTTCCCGATCTTCCGTCAGGTTCTGGATAACTCTCGTTGTAGGCGGAGTGAGACACACCGATCCGGCTTCAGATCCTAAGACCCGAATCCAGCAATCTTAGCACCACAACTCCTCTGGTTATCAACCGTGTCACAACCCGGTTGACCTCGCCAAGAAGGCTAATCCCTGCAAGTGCAATGAAGAACACAAGCAAGAACTCGAAAGAATGCAGCTCAATTGAAGTGACTCTGCAGATGAAAGATTAATCTCAAAGTTGGGGTCTCACAAACCGACACTGGCGGCGAAACTGTTCTCGACAGAATAATCTAAGCAAAACCCAAGTCTCACGATGGCGGCGGCGGCTACTAATAAGGGTTTAGGTCGTGCATGACCTCCTTGACGCGCCCCTATTGGGCTCCAACACGATACATGGGCCATCGGCCCAAAAACAGTGACGCAGCACCGGAACAGATTCTGGACGCCAACTTCCACAGACGATTCCCGTCGACTCCGGATGAATTTGAGCCTGAGACCAGATCCATTGGAAGCGTCTTGAAATTATCTTTCCATCCATATCAAATGCGCCCAAATCGGACTCCGTATGCAACCTGGGCGTCCATTTTAGTTCGGCCTGTTCCTGGAGTCCGAAACTGAAACGAAGTCGAATCGGTTTGGGCCTCCATCTTGATCCGGACATCCTTGCTGGTCCTCAACACCTCCAAGGCCTTCTCCACACCCTTGCTGGTCCTCTGCTTTGTTCCTAAGTACAATTAAGTTATTAGGTAGCAATCTATTCTCAGATTCACAATAAACATTACTTAGGAACGAACTCACCTGTAAGTTCAATTGTCGAGCACGTGCGCGAGTAATAGGACCTTGTATATCATCTTGAGGAGTGTTGTTTGTATCCGTAGGAGTGATGTCCTCATCACCTACGCAGTGGTAATGGCAGTTAGGAAGCTTCGGCATTATTTTCAGTTTCAAAATCAAGGTCCCAACGTCCTTTCCTCTTCGGGACATGTTTAAGAATAGAGAGGCCTTCCGAAAGAATTGGAAAACAGGCAACACAGTTAGCATCACACACCATCGATTTCGTTGGCAATCAAGTCTTAGGTCCTGGCAGACTTCGTTGCTGATTGGACACCATCAGCATCTTCGCAGAGCACTCTGGTCATCGAAGCAATCTGGTAGCTAGAGTGTGATGGAGCTTATAGCAAGAATGGCGCAGGCACTTCGGCAGTCCTCACAGTACTTTCGGAGATTCAACTCAAGTATGCAGCGAGACTAGACGTCCCGGTTGCATGAACAACGTCGCTGAATACGAAGGCTTGCTTCTAGGCCTTCGCAAGGCATGAGCGCTTGGAGCAAGGAGACTATCTATCAAGTCCGATTCCGAGCTCATCACCAATGACATAGGCAAAACGTACAGAGCACTAAAACCTGAGCTAGCGAAGTATATGGCAGCAATCCAAAGCATGGAGAAGTATGTTTTGGGCTTCAGTGTGCGAAGCTTCCCTAGACTACAGAACAAGCAGGTAGATGTTTTGGCAAAGGCTGCAGTAGAAAACAATCCATTGCCTCCAGACGTGTTTTTTGAAACACTCAAGAACGGCTCAGTAAATTGCACCGAAGAGCCAGCAAAATTTGTCAATGCCATTTTAAGCGAAGACTGGAGGTTGACAATTATGGCCTACCTTCGGGGACACTTCGTCCCGGAGGATGAAAAGGAGGAAAAAAGAATGTCCCTTCGCACACGAAGCTACTCAATCGTCAATGGCACACTGTATCGAGTGGTTGTCTGCGCACCTTTATTGAAGTGCATCTCACAAGCCGAAGGCAAACAGCTATTGCAGGAAATACACGCAAGCATGTGTTCATTGCACATCGGCACGAGGGCTCTAGTGGGAAAAGCTTTTCGCGAAGGGTTCTATTGGTCTTCGGCTGTGGTAGATGCCCATGAAATTGTGCGCACGTGCCCTAATTGTCAGAAGCACACCCACTATAGCAAGTTCCCACCAGAAGAAGTCCATCTAATACCTCCGGTTTGGCCTTTCGCGCGGTGGGGCATCGACATCGTGGGCCCCCTACCAACAGCTCCAGGCAACTTCAAGTATACAGCAGTCACAGTGGAGTATTTCTCAAAGTGGATCGAAGCCAAGGCGCTTCACAATATTACAGCCGCAACTTTGCAGAAATTTTTCTGGCAAAACATTGTATGCCGCTTCGGCGTACCCAGAGAAGTCACAGTGGACAAGTAGTTCGATTGTACCATGTTCAGGGAGTTCTGTCATCAATTGGGCACCAAGTTGTGCTTCGCTTCAGTATACCATCCACAGTCGAATGGAGCTGTCGAGAGGGCAAATGGTATCATCTTCTCCGGAATCAAGGAAAACAACACGGAGCAACCGAAGAGCAAATGGGTGGACGAGCTACCCAAGGTAATCTGGTCACCTAATACAACTGAGTCAAGGGCAACAAAGTTCACTCCTTTTAAGCTCCTCTATGGCGAAGAGGCAATGACACCAGAAGAACTGCATCACGGGTCCTACAGAACAGAAGCCCCTGACGAGGACATCAAGCCAACAATCGACAGAATTGAAGCCATCAAAACACAAGCAGCCATCAACCTTGGCAAGTACCAGGAGGAGACCCGAAGATGGCGCAACAAGAAGGTGAGACCTCGGGAAATCAAAGGTGATCTCGTACTTCACCGTATCCCGAAGAGCAAGCTGCAAGGCAAAATGTACAGCAAATGGGAAGGACTGTTCCTGGTCACCTCAATGGCAAGACCCGAAGCTTGTAGGCTTCGCACACTTGAAGGTGTCGAAGAGCCATACTCCTGGAACAAGGATATGCTCCAGCGCTACTATGTCTAGTTTCCCTCAATTTTTGTAATAAAGTGTAATCTTCTTTCATTACTAGCTTGAACAATGTATTCTTGGGCCCGTACTCTTTTCCTCATAGGGGAAGCCTTCGCACGATCACTTTGGTTGTTGAAGGTGTGAGGTTTTTAACGAGGCGGCAACCCTGTGTAACCCCTTGTAAAATATAAGCAAGGTCCCTAGAAAAGAACATATCTGAGAAGGCACCGAAGCGTCTATCCCCGTTTGTCACAGCGAAGGGGGAAGTCACCGGTGCGTTATACGTGAATGCCACTTCGAGAAATGAGCCTAGGGCTTGCAAAGCTGAACAGGCCGCAGCACCCTTGGGTCTCAGTTTTTAATTTTTCTCAGTCAAAAAGACCTTCCGTGCAGAGCGCCGAAGGCATGCAAAGTCCTATCGTGCGAAAGCCGAAGGCCAGGGCTAGCCTAAGAGAGCTAAAGAGCCAAAGGCACCCCCCACAAAAAAGACCCTCCGCGCTGAAGCGCCGAGGGCATGGAAAGTCCTATCGTGCGAAAGCCGAAGGCTAGGGCCCACCCAAGCGAGCAAAAGTGCCGAAGGTCCCCCTATCAAAAACTCTTCGAAACAAAGTTCTGAACACACATTGCAATTTGTTAATGATGAAAGCGGCATGCCCACTCCTCCAAGAACGCAAAAGGGAGGTGGCGCTTCGCGAATAAATACTTTGCGTGCTTGCAGTCATGGGCTACCCCAGGAAATAATGGGGGGTGGCGCTTCACAGTTATTCAAGGATTTCGCTCAGTTTATAACAAAGGAGGCTTCGCAGAATCGAAGACCCACATTCTTACAACGAAAATGTTGCCCTCCAAGAATGCAAAGGGGGGGGGGGTAGCACTTCGCAAACAAAATACAACACATCCTCGAAGGGACAAAATTTTCATTAACAATGGTGGCGCTTCGCAATTAAAAACATTGCGTACCTATAGTCGTGGGTCACACCAAGTAAAGGCTAAGTGGCGCTTCACAGTTAATCAAGGTCTTCGCCCAATTCGTTGCAAAAATTAATCAAGTGCACAAGGGGCTTCACACAGTCGAAGACCTACATTCTTACAACGGAAATGTTGCCCTCCAAGAACGCTAAAGGGGGGGGGGGTGGCGCTTCGCAAACAAAATGCAATACATCCTCGAAGGGACATTTTCTTCGCAATCACTTTCTTCATATTTCAATTACATTCTGGGGCTTCGCCCAATTTTACACATTGGTTTTTTACTTGACACCACAACATTAAAATTACACAGGGCCTTCGTCCATTCATTCCGACATTACAACGGATTCTTCCTCTTCGAAAAAAAATGTGGTCCAACTCATCAATAACCTCGTGGACCGCGATGTCTAAGATCTCTTCGGCTAGTCTTCGGAGATAGGCTTCGAATTGTGGCCCTGCAATAAATGATGGCTTCGATCAGTCGCCTTGTATGAAGGCATCCTCTTCTTTATACATGAAGCAACAGTCCCCGTGGAGTTCTTCCACGGGCTCTAGCTTTGGCTCAAGGAGCCTAGCAGGTGGAAAGTACGAAACATCTGTGTTTATCATGCATTTTATCTTGTGTCGATCAAGAAGAACCTCATGGTGCTTATCCGCGTTGCGGGTAAACCTTTCAAAAAAATGCTTTGATTGCATGGTGCAGCGTCATAAGCACGTTCTATAAACATCGAAAATTTAGCGAAGGTCAGCCAAGGCCGGTTCGCATTAAACTTGGGCCACATAGCGCCAGAGATAACAAAATTCCCTCGTTTCATCCTCAAAGGCAAAATACCTTCGGCGGTCCGCGCAGGTTCCGACGCAGGGTCCTGCGCAGACACCGAAGGCGTTAATTAAGAGTTATGATTACACTTCTCAAACACACATCTCCGACATCTTCGCGGACACCAGCGTCAGCCCCATCGCCTGCATCATCATTGCCCTCTTCGACGATATCGATTGGAGGGCTCCGTCTGAGATTCAGCACTTCGGCGGCCCAAGCCATAGCCTTCTCTTGTAGCTAAACATAACGAATATCAGCACTGATTGGGAAGAGCCAAAGGCAATAGCTAACGAACAGTAGACTTACCTGACTCTTCATGCATGCGCTTTTGTGCGCAGCCAGCTCTCGCCCCTTCTCCTGGAAGAATGTGGCAATGAAATTCTTGGCGATGTTGCGGGGAAGAGCGGCCAAGGCTTCCGGCTTCACCTCGACAGTAGACGGCCACTGCACGGATGGGTCGCGAAGGGTGCGAAGCCTTGTCTTTGAGACAATGGCTTCGCCACCCGCCGGGGCTTCGATTAAAGAACACACCGTGGCTATAAGTGAGCGCGCAGAGATGCCATAATTTAGTTCCCCGAAGAACTGGCTGCCGCAGTCAGTCATAGATATGCAACACCGAAGCCACCGAAAGAACTCGATGAGCTCCACGGAGTTCACGTCCTCGCCTGCCAGCGGCAGACCATTGATGCCGAAGCGTTCCAGGAGACTGTGCATCTCACTCTGAAGAGGGAGGGCCCCGTTAACAACAGCTTGCCGGAAGATCCCGACCAGCTCTTCGGCGCTCTGGCAGCGGTCTTCGGCAGCCTTGGCAGCATCTTCCACAGCCTTTGCCCGACCGCGTGCTTCCTCCAGCTGCTTTATAGATGTCTCCGCCCTTATACGCACCGAAGTCAACGATGCTTTGAGATCATTCTTCTCCTTTTGCAAGGCGGAGACCCTCTCTTCAAGCTCTGCAATGTGGGAGGAGGACCCGACCTCCACCTCCATTTGCCTTCGGGCACAGCGAGCAGCCACAAAGGACTTCCAAGCGAGGTCCTCCACGCACAGCAAGGCATTGGCGGCACTCCTGTTCATCAGCCTTTGCTCCATCAGGGGGAAGTAGAAGGACGCCCAGCTTCGGCCAAGAACTCGCGTTCTTTGTCGCGGCTCTCGAAGCGGAGGCTACCAACAACTTGACCCCCAATGAGCTTTGCCCCAGAAGCCCCAAGGGCCTTGGCCACCGCAGCAGGGTCAGCTCCGCTGATGAGGTAGCCGCTGCTCTCGCCGAAGAGTCTGAGCTCACGCTTGAGGTCGAGGCGGCCGCCTTCTCCGGAGCATCACCCTTAGGCCTGCGTTTGCCGCCATCGCCACCATCTTCGCCAGACGTCGAGCACGACTCAGCTTCATCCTGGGCATTCAGTTCGACGGCCGCGTCCATTGGGACTGGCGTAGGAGTCATCGCGGGGGGCCGCGACTGGACCTGGTTGGGGGAGGCAGTGCGCCCCTCGTCCTCATCACTCTCCACGGCCATTGCGCTATACTCCAGAGTAGGAGCACGCCTCGCGGCGATTGGAGCCGCAGCAACCGAAGCTGGTCGAGGAGGAGACTCTTCGCGACGCTCCTCTTCTTCCACGTCATCCTAGGAGTCGCGCTTAGACTGGAGCGGAGACACTCCCAGCAGGGACTCTAGCAGTCACGGGCACTTCACCGCACCCACGCCAGCGGCGCTTCCTCGCCATTTCTTCTTCTCAAGAACAATTGTGGCACCCGTGCCAACAGCAGCTTTCTGCTACTTCTTCTCTTCGGCCTCCGCCAGCAGCGCTTCCGCTTCGCTGCGGGGTGGCACGATCCCAAAGAAACTGAAAACTCGATTCTTCCGGGTGCCCCCGAGTTTCTCCACCAGCTGCTTGAACTCCACATTGCCCACGGGGCCAATGGCTTCGTCAGCAGCTGTCTCAGCGACCTTCGGGTCAACATCTGCATTCAAAGTTGAAGGCAACAATAAAAAAATGTACCGTCACGACCAATGCCAAAGCACGCTGTGAAATCAGGCATAGGGATGCCTTTGATCCACTTCTCTTCGGCTGCCCAGGAGGTCACGGTCCACCCCTCCTGGATGGGGAAACATTGGCATGCCAAGAACTCTTTGACGAGATCTCGGGTGCTGAAGCTCTTCGCGACCTCCCGAAGCAAAGCCACAAAGGCCTTAGCCTCCGCGGTCTCTGGGACCGCAATCACCAGTGTCTTCCCGAGCACGGGAATCCTCTCGACCCACAAGGGGCTGGTGTTCGTCTCCAGATCCAGGCGGATCTTGTGGTAGAACCAGAAATTGGCCCAATCAGCAGGCCACTTGTTCCGGTAAGCCTGCACGGGGCTCGGAGCCGTCTGCCTGAAGGCGAAGGTGTAGCACCCATACTGGGCTCCGCTTCGCCACTACCGCCATCCTTCTTGTGCAC